>NC_068913.1:115727500-116352500 GCF_023091745.1 Budorcas taxicolor | reverse complement strand
CGGTATATCTTTGCATTTGTTCAAGTCTGGTTTAAAGTCTTCTAGGAATGCTTTCTAATTTTCCTTGCATAGGTTTTAGACATTTCTTTGTTGTTGTTCAGTGGCTCAGTCGTGTCTTACCGTTTGTGACGCCATGGCCTGCAGCACACCAGGCTTCCCTGTCCTTCACCATCTCCTGTAACTTGTTCAAACTCATGTCCATTGAGTTGGTGATGCCATCCAGCCATCTCATCCTCTGTCGTCTCCTTCTCCTCCTGCCCTCAATCTTTCCCAGCATCAGGGTCTTTGCCAGTGAGTTCACTTCGCATCAGGTAGCCAGAGTATCGGAGCTTCAGCATCAGTCCTTCCAGTGAATATTCAGAATTGATTTCCTTTAGGATTTAGGTCCAACTCTCACATCCATACATGACCACTGGAAAAATCATAGCCTTGGCTAGATGGACCTCTGCTGGCACAGTAATGTCTCTGCATTTTAATATGCTGTCTAGGTTGGTCATAACTTTTCTTCCAAGGAGTAAGCATCTTGTAATTTCATGGCTGCAGTCACCATCTGCAGTGATCTTGGAGCCCAAGAAAATAGTCTCTCACTGTTAACATTGTTTCCCCATCTATTTGCCATGAAGTAATGCAACCGGGTGCCACGATCTTCCTTTTTGAATGTTGAATTTTAAGCCAGCTTTTTCACTCCTCTTTCTCCTTCATCAAGAGGCTCTTAGTTGCTCTTCGCTTTCTGTCGTGAGGGTGGTGTCATCTGCATATGTGAGGTTATTGATATTTCTCCCAGCAGTCTTGATTGCAGCTTGTGCTTCCTCCAGCCTGATGTACTCTGCATATAAGTTAAATAAGCAGGGTAACAGTATATAGCCTTGACGCACTCCTTTCCCGATTTGGAACCAGTCCGTTGTTCTGTGACCGGTTCTAACTGTTGCTTCCTGACCCGTATGCAGGTTTCTCAGGAAGCAGGTCAGGTGGTCTGTTATTCCCATCTCTTGAAGAATGTTCCACAGTTTGTTGCAATCCACACAGTCAAAGGCTTCAGCGTAGTCAATAAAGCAGATGTTTTTCTGGAATTCTCCAGTGATCAAACGGACCTTGGCAATTTAATTGCTGGTTCCTCTGCCTTTTCTAAATCCAGCTTGAACCATCTGAGAGTTCTCTTAAGTTTCTTCTTAAACATTTTCTCTCTTTTGTTGATGTTATAAATTGGACTTTCCCATTCATTATGTCTCTTAACTGGTTATTGTTCATGCTTGTGAATTTTATTGCTAATTTTAATCTTGCTATTTTGTTAAATTCTTTTATTACATTTAAAATAGATTCTCTAGGATTTCACGTATGCTGTCATCTACAAGTACTGTTGGTTCTTCTCTTCCTTCTTTTGCCTCTGTTTTCATTTGTTTCAGTGTTTACATTGATTCGGAACCATGTTAAATGGTGGAGATAGTAGGCATCCTTGCTTCCTTTCTGACCTTAGTGGGAATGTCTCTAGGATTCCCCAGTTAGAAATAAAATGCTGGCTTTTGAGTTGAAATTTGTGTGTCTCTCACATTAAGGAAATGCCCACGCTTTTTTATTGTCTGCAAAGTTTTTTTTTTTTTAATTAGGAGTGGATTTTCATTTTTTTGCAAAGGCCTTTTCAGCATCTAGTGAAATAATTTATCTTCTCAGACCTAATAATATGTTAAATTTTATTATCAGGTTTTCTAATATTTAACCATCTTTGCATATTTTCAAAACTCCATTTGGCATGGTTTTATTATTTTCTTAATTTGCTATTGGAGTTTGTTTTCTAACATTTTAGGGTTTTGGCATCAATGTGTATGAGCACATCCACTGTATAACCTGTATATAGACTTCAGCAGATCTGTGGTTCATGCTAGTTTCTCTTTTTTAGTGAACATCTTTTATATCAAAAGATAACGGCAGCTCAGAAAGAAAGTTCCTTTTTATTGGTGATTTAGATTGCAAAGTTGGGGTTGAGTAGTGAGCATCCCACAGTTTATGAGCCTTGTGCCCTGGATGTTAAGGCCACTTCGCTCACAGGCCCAGAAGGAGGTGTCACAGGCCTCTGCCAGGCCTGCCATCAGTAGTTCTTTGCTAAGGATGGTGCCACTCTCTGTTCTGAAAATACGAGCAGTCGTATTGGATTTTCGTGTTGAGTGATTATTTCCATAATTTCAGACACCTGATCATTTGGAGTGGATCATCGTTGTTTCCTTAGCGCAAATTCTTCTTTTTAGTTTCTGAGCTACACGTAAACCAACGGAATTCCCTAGCAGGGCCATTTTGCTTTCACAGTAGGGAGTTGAGCAGGACTTACTCAACACAAGCTGCGTCCTGATTCTGGATCGTGTTTCTTTTTTTGAAGTTTGGATTGCCATGGTTTTGGTTTTCTTCCTCCCCCGTTCATGTTTTCTTGGATGTCTCTATCCCCTACTTACACTTTCCAGGAAGTTTTAGTGTAAATTGAATGATATCAGATATTCAAAACAAGCAGCTTTTTCAAAAACATATACCCTAAATTTAGTGTCATAAAAATTAAAGTTTAATATACGATCTACAAATGCTTCATTGGTTGCTTTAAAAAGATGAACACCAGAACTGCAGCACACATGCAGAGCAAACTGGTTTTGTCTCCGTTTTCCCTGCTGTTTAGAATTGCAGAGTCTGCGTGGAGTGTGGCACACGCTCTAGTTCTCAGTGGCACCACAGTTGCCTGGTGTGTGACAGTTGCTACCAGCAGCAGGAGAGCTTGTGTCCTTTCTGTGGGAAGTGCTACCATCCAGAATTGCAGAAAGACATGCTTCATTGTAATATGTGCAAAAGGTAAGAAGATAGTTACTCTACTGAAGTATTTGTGTGCTCTTCTACTCACGTAGTCATCTGCTCTGCCGTATATTTTGAAATCCAAGCTTTTGTCATTCCAGTAATCCTTTTAGTACTGATTGCTGTTACAGATGGAATTAAATATGTTTTGTATGAGTCTGAAAGACATGATGATGTAAGTGAAAATAAGACCAGAAGCAAGCATTGGGAGGAGGAAAATAAAGAGAAAATAGTTTGAAAATGTGCTTCTTTTTTAGGTCAACACCTTTGGTGACATCCAAAAATGACAGCTCCTTTTCTAGAACCTTCGATTGCTAACCCCTCTAACCTCTCTTCTGTCACCTGAGCCCTTGCTATATCCAGTTTTTCAGTCATTATCTCTTTTCCTTAAATATTAATTAAACTTTAAATTAGAGCATTTTATTTAAACATATTTATCATCGCAGATGGGTTCACTTAGAATGTGACAAACCAGCAGATCATGAACCGGACCCTCAGCTCCGAGAAGAGTACATCTGTCTGTATTGCAAACACGTGGCGGCTGAGATGGACCCCTTGCAGCCAGGTGAAGAGGTGGAGATGGCTGAGCTCCCTGCAGGTACCTGTGAGACATTTTGTTTTCTATGACGATGTGCCAGGCAGCCACCAGCGTATCACCTCAGTAACAGTGAGGGACTCCAGTTTCTGTACAGGCGTTCCTGGTTATCTCTGAATCTCATGGCTCACATCTAATCTAGCTTTTTTACAACTATTCACCTTAGATTTTAATTACAAGACTAGTGTACTCTCCTGTTTTTTGGGCCAGTAAGTGGAAGTTCCTTATTGTTTGGCTGTATGACCTAATTTGTACTTCATACTCTAGTTTTATTTTACTCCAAACAAATTTCATGTGGTTTTACTAGTATATCATTGATTATGAATGTAATAACAAGACTCTTAGATTGTAAAGGGAACAGACTTGCTAATCAGATTGGTTTCCATTTTCATCATCATGAGTGGCAGCGTCTATAAAAGTTCTAATTCATCATCTGCAAGGGGTTTAGAAGTAGACATATCTTGATTACTAACATTTTCTTTCTAGTATTCCATCAGTATACAGTTGTGTGATGTCCTTTTAAAATAGTAAAATGTGAGTTAAGCTTTTTAATGTGTTATATTTTCCATACTAGAAAAAATAAGATTATGTATTTGGTTCAAAGTAGAAAAATCTGAAGAATTCATGGCATTTTTAGTGATAATTTACTCCCATTAGAACAAGGGAATGATTGTTGACTTAGCAAAAACAGAAAAGCTCATTCTAAGGTAAAGGATGAATAATTTTTTGTTAAGATTATAACAATGAAATGGAAGTTGAAGGCCCTGAAGACCACATGGTATTTCTGGAGCAAGCAGTTAATAAAGATGTTGCTGGTCAGGAGCCCGCACCTGGAGTTGCTCCAGACGGTAAGGATGTTTTTGGTGATGGATATATAGTCTGTTCTCTGAAGAAAATGTGTGTATAGAGTGAATATGTGAACGTATACTGAAATTTTCATACCCTAAATAAAATTTTGCCAAGACATCCTCATGTTTTAGATTATTCAGAGAGGTGCCTTTTTAAGTAAAATAAACTTCATTAAATTTTTATAATTTATTAATCAGGGAAAGGGCATGTATATATTATAGTTAGCTGTAACCTAGACTTAAATATATGCCTTGTTTAGGGATCAAGTGATTTTCATTAAGAAGCAATTTCTTTAGTTACATGATTACTAACTAGAGCTGTTGCTGATTGTGAGATGTTGCATGCTGAGATAATGAGAGATTCATTGTTTCAGATTGTCTAAGCAGTCCTTTTGAGGATTATTTCAGTTATTTCAAGGATATTTCAGTTATGGTTTTTGCAATATTGGTAATAGCTATTATTGTACCTGAGGATCTGGAATTAATGAGAGATCAGGTTGGGGAAAAACCACTTATTAAATTTCATCTTGGTCTCCCCTCAAAGTCCGTGGGGTTGTATGTGATACTGTATGTTATATAGGTTGAGTTTATACATAAAAACTTCTTGAGATTTTTTGAGGTTAAATTTATATTTAACAATTCTCATTGAAAATTATACTTCATAAAAAGGGAAAGTGAAGAAAAATAAGACAAAACTATAATAGTCTTAAAATATGCAACCAGATTCCTTGTTTCATCTTCATATCCTTCTTCAAATGAATAGTAGTAGCAAGATGTTTTATGCTTGAATTTGAAATTGGTATTTGTCAGTAGGATAAATATCTTACTGAAAATAGTGTTGAGAAAGCAGCGTTAGAGAAGTACAGAAATTTTGACTCCTTTCTGGAGATCCCACAAATGTGTTATTCACAGCAGTTCACATCCATCCCGGAGAGCAGCAGAGGAGTAATCCACCAGAAAGTTGTGACATGCGTGGACTTCTCGTTTCTGGTAAGCAGCACATTCATGTTGTCCGAGCTGATTTATATTGTTACACCTGTATGGTCACTGTGCAGATTTAAGTCCTTGTCTTCTCCATTCATTTTTCCAAATTAGAGAACTGTTCAGCACCAGAGAATTGATTACTATTGCAGTATTCACATTTTGGTAGTTAAATCTGTGGTTCAGTGATCCTTTCCTTGTAAACAGTTGGTAGTGAATTTCTACAGCAGAAATAGGGCATGTTTATGCTCTTGATCCTTCCTGCCTAGCTGAAAGGAGAAAGAGCATGCTCATGTTCCGTGTGTCTCCCTTTACTGGTGAGACTTGAGGTACTTGGCCTCCTGGTAGCATGTAGTTTAGGCATTCCAGATAGCACTAAGATCAGTGTGTTTTACTGGAGTCATTCAGATGGTGGGACTTTTGGTTTTAAACCTATAAATGTTTACTTCATTTATGTGTATTTTCTGTTTTAAAATTTTTTATCACTTTTAAAATATTTTTGAAGCACTTTTGTGTTTAAAAATTTCAGTATAATCAGATCTGTTATTTGCTGTTTTCAGCTGTAGTCTTTTAATAAAGCAGGAATGAGAAGTGAGGTTTCATCACTAAAATTTCAAACATTAAAAATTTTAATCACCATGGTAAATGGTGAACAAGGAAATTAGTATCCTTATTAATGTGCCTTAGAAATTAACCTTGATGGCTTTTGGAAGAAGTGCTGTTTTTCGTCAGTGCTCTCACTTAATAGAGCCACTTGGGGCTCATGTCAGTTGAACCTCTGACCTTACTCTTAAGTATACTAGGTTACAGTTTTAACACATTTAGTACCCTGATTTAAAATTTACCAGTCAGTAACTTTAGATACTTCTGATGTCTAGTTTTGTTCATTGATTTGTTAAGATAAGTCTCTTTGGTTATATAGATGATGAGGAAGAACAAGAATTATATCCCCCACCCCTCCCTCACCAAAAAAAAATGTTGATTGTGTTAGCAAGTATAGCTAAGCAAAGTCTTTTCTGTCTGTGGTCATTACTCATTTCGGTGTACAGAAGCTTTGTTAGATCTTGTGTCTGCTTATTGCAAATCCTTTTTTAGACTAATCTTTGCTCTTCAAACTTGGACATATTGTGTAATATCACTGAGCCTCATTTTCCTAGCTATAAAATGAATGTAATTTTACCTACAAAATTCTAAATCCTTTTGTAAGTGCTCAAACTGTAAAACATTATATATGTATAATTGTTATTTTGGAAATTTATTCTGTTTTAATATTCCTACCAGAAATTACCTTGAACTCTGGGGATCCTATTAAGGCAGTGTTCTTGTAGTTTTCTGGTTTGATCTGTGACTTATTCTAATCCATAAACCCTGGTGTGTATTGACACTTACTAAACTTAATAATTGCCTTTCTTGATGAATACCATCTGATTTAAGGCGTGATTTTAACCAAAAGTAATGTTTTGGAAGCCTTCCCTACCCCATCTTTTTTCCCATCCAAGCCTGTTACTTTTAAACCATAGAGCTACAGACATTTAAGGCATTGATGTTTTATACCTACTCATAGTTAGGAATTTTAAAATTCATATGTACATTAACATAATAGATATTCCAAATTTTCTAGAATCATCCCAAGATAAAGTGGATCCTGAATCGGAAAATCAGATTTCTCGTGAAGTTGATGGTGAAGCAGTGGAGATGTGTCCGAAAGTGGCATGTACCTGTGACAGGCCAAGTGAGAACAACATGGAAGTGACCGAGCGCGCTGACGCCCTCCCTCCCCAGCTGGTTGTGCTGCAGGAGGAAGTGCAGTCAGCGGAGGAGCCGAATGTGGTGGCATCGCCGGAAGAGTCTCGGCCTCCCGAAGTCACCATTGAGTCTGTCATTCTCCCACTGGAAACCTTAGTGTCCCCAGATGGGGAAAGCACTTCTTTATGTTCTGCAGAACATTTGGCTGTAGAAAGGGAACAGAGAGAAAACCCTGAGCCTTCTGCATTTATGGACTTGGAAGCAGCTCCTGCAGTTGAGAGTCAAGTGAAAGATGGCTTATGCCAAGAGGGCAGATCTGTAAAACTATCCTCTGAGACCGAGTCATCGTCTTCCTCAGCAGCGGACACAAGCAAGGCTCACGTGTCTTCCTCTCCAGCACTTTCTTCCGACTTGCCTTCCCATGACATGCTGCACAGCTACCCTTCCACTCCCAACGCCTCTGTTGCAAACATCCTGCCAACCACGTACATCTCAGTCACCCCCAAAATTGGCATGGGCAAACCAGCTATTACCAAAAGGAAGTTTTCTCCTGGTAGACCTCGGTCCAGACAGGTATGGTGATTTTAATGATTCTGACAAAAAAAGATGCTGGAGCAATTCTATAAAGTAAAATGGTGTATGTGTAGCTTTGGTTTCGAGGGCAATTTTCTTCTGTCTTTAGGTGGAACTCAGACATAATGTTGATGTATGTGCTTTGGCCACTTAAAAAAAATTCTATTAATGAAGACTAATTTATTGAGCTTTAAGTGATCTTTTTGGAATTTAAATGCAACCTATTAGAAACCACTAAAAATTTTTTTGGTTCTATGCTGTAGGGACAAGAGAGCTTTAAAAAAGTAAAGTTTTGGATATAGTGTAACATTTTTTCCCCTCAGATGTATTTGTTTTATGGTTTCATACACAAAAAATTTAGGATTATACTGTTGATCTTCAGGAAGTGAAGAGAGTTCCACGATTATTCTGTAAAGTTTTGTGGGCTCTGTCCTTTATGGGTGCATTTCAGATATTTTTCAGTGAGACTTGAGTGAAACTGCAAGGCAAAGTGAAGATGGTGTCGCTAAGAATTGTGTGTTCTACAAAATTCCTACTTTCTGAAGTATTTTTAGAAAATAGCAAGATACTAAACAGTGCAAAGTGTTCAGTCACAGTAGTAGTTTGGAGTTTTAAGTCTCATGATTTAGATTGCTTTTAGTGATTTAAAGTTTAACTTTTTATAGGGATAATATCTGGTCATCTAATTTTTGTAATGATAAAGAAAAGTGGAAAAGTTAAATTGAATTTTACTTTAATGTGAAATTAGTCTCCTCTATTTAAAATTCATATATATTTTATTTTCAAAAGGCAGCAGTTTATACGAGAGGCAAAGGAGTTGCCACATGAAATTTACATATTTCTCTATGGCAAAGACATACACAGTAAATGCAAACACTCTATACATGCCTTTCTCCAAGTATTTTACTTGGTACTTATTTTCTCTTCAACCAAGAAAGATTTTTCTTTTCAAACTAGTTCTCTTCCTCCTTAGTTAGTTTTTAGTTTATTTTCCTTTCCTTTTTTGAATAGCATATACTAATTGTGTAGTTCTGGCTCTGAAAAGACTTTGGCAATGAAAAGTTGAATCTCTAATTTTCTTTCAGAAATTTACACCTTTTAAGGATTTTACATTATAAATATTCCTATTAAATTTTACTGATAACTCTCCTTAGAGTCTTCTGCTCCAACTGAGAAAACATTATGATTATTTTTCTGTTGACTTATGTTCAAAAATGGTATGGGTATGTGTATGAGAGAGCAAGTACATGTATTTTTTTCTTCCTGGTTCATCCCAGTTTATATGAGCCATGTCTTCATATTTGTTACTGCTTCTGCTATGTTCTGTTTCAGTTCTGGTCATATTCTCCTTTCTAGTTAGCTGCCACTGTCTCATCACCGCCTCACAAGTTGCTGATCTCAAGCAGCTTGTCGGCTGTGTTTTAGTTGTATAGGAAACGGCCTTCATTTGGTTTTTAGTTGTATAGGAAACGGGCTTCACTTGATGATTCAAGGCTTGTTGATACACTGATGTTTTGATGTTGAACAAGGTTCTCTTTTTGTATTACTTTATGAGAAAATATTTAACAAAAACACGTGACTGTGATCTGCTTCAGGTGCTCATGTGCTAATTGCTTTCATGGTAATACTGGAAGTTTCTATTGAATCTCCTGTGAAATGTTTTTAGACACATTTGATTGAAGTATTAAATGTTTAAAGAAAGCTTCATAAAGAAAACTTAAGTACTTCTAAATGTACTTTGATAACTTTACAAGAATTTTTTCATTTTATCTTTCCACCATTTTTTTTGTTGCTGACATATAAGTGGAGGCTTAGGGATTTACACAGGTTTGAAGACTGACAGCTACTGAGAGAGTCTCATAGAGAAGGTGAAATTTCTTCAGCAGAGGAGGTTTTCAAAAATAATACTTCATTAGATCATAACCACTTGGCCATTATGTTGTGAACTTAATTTCTTATTTTCATCAATTTAAGTAGTTTATTAAGAACCTTAGAATTTTATAATATACTGCTGTATTGCAATAGCATTTTAAATGAAGTGTTTCGAATTAACATATCAGTTTCATAATGTATTCCTGTGAGAGCAAACCAGGCCTCCAGTGGTGAGCTGTAGAGGATTGTAGTTTTGTTAACAATTAATTACAAGTAAGCAATCCCTCCCCTCTCTCTTTCTTCTCCCCTCCTCTCTGCCCTCCCTCGCTTCTTTCCTTTCTTCTCTTTCTTAAATTTTCTGGTTTCTAAATGTAAACCTTTTAGTAAGAAGCACTGTTGGCATTTAGGGGGCAGGGGGCAGTTTTGCTATTAAAAGACAGGTCAGTAAATCATATCATCCAAGTAAAGATTCAATTCTTGATAAATTATTTCATATCCAACTTTTAACTAAAATTTAAAATACTACTGATATATATAATGATAATTCATTAAAAGAAATTACCCTAGTAGTTATAATTGTCTGTTCTTGATTACTTATGAGTTAAACCTTCATGCTGGTACTTTGTCTTAGAACCTATTAAAAAAGTTTCATTAGTAAGTAGATAAATGTTCTGTATTCTTCATGAGGAATAAAATACGTAGAGTAGATGCCAACAATGATTTTTTTCACATATCTTCTAAATACTACACCACATTTTATAAAAATGACTTCTAAGAACCCTATTTAGTATCATTTGTATATATTTGTATTATAATTAATTGATACTAGGAAAGATTATTATAAATTCACATGAACATTTCTGTAGTGCAGTTGTTTGGCTTCAAAGCCTTATTCTTTGATTCCTGTACGTGGACACCAAGCAAGTTAGGTTGTAAACTCTCTTGATTTCTTCATCCATAAAACTGCATCAGTTGCTTATTAGAATTTAATGATAATATATATAAAGCACCTGACGCATAGCGAACATGTCTGCCCTGTTTTCTGGATTTGCAGAATAATGCAGGTATCACGTGAAAATGGAGACTTGAGATCGATGTGATATTTATGTGTTAAATGTAGTTCTGCAGAGGTGGTCCTGAAACCCAACACGTTGACTCATAACTATTTCTAAAGAAACGTGCCAGTGAAAATAACTGCAGGCCTGACCGAGTCAAACACTGGCCACAGGAAATGCAAAAGGGTAGGAGGTTTTCAAGTTCAAAGCTGCCTAATGGCTGCACACATTTTAGAACTAAACTGCTATTTAATTACTCTGTGTGTGTGTGAGATGCACAGTAGAGGGGCCCACAGGTGCTGTGGGGAAGCATGCAGCAGGAGGAAGCGCTCCACTCAGGCTCAGGCGTGCTTTCCAGGAGGAATGACCAGACCCCTGCTGCCCACGGTGTGCCTGCAGACCAGCAATATCAATGTCACCTCGGAGTCTGTGATTCTGAATTTCAGGCCTCACCTTTGCTTGAGTGGAAATGTTAACTTTAAGAAGAACCCCGTGCAGCCTCAAGTCCAAGAAGCACTGCTCTAAACCACTGAGAGACTAGTTTTCATCCCCCAAAGCATCTTGCCCTTTGGGGTGTCAAGCTACAAGATGTACAGATTAGAAGTACGCATCCCTGTCAGTTTTCTTGTGCCTGTTGGATTTCTTAAGCCATTACCAAAATGACAGCTAGCACCAGCCAAGTTTGCTTTCTTAAGTTACTGAAGGCTAAAACTGGCAACAGCTATTTCTCTACTTTATATAGTCTATATCTTATCAAATCACTCTCAGGACTAAGCTTTTCCTATTCGATGTTGAACTCAGTTTTGTATATGACTTGCTTATGTTGAAAGAATTCTGTAAGTCATAAAAACGAATTGTTTCTGTAATGGCTGTAATGTACATGAGTGAATGTGTGTCCCAAAAAGACAAATTATGAGCACTTACGTCTTCAGTTTCTCTTACTGGTTGCCCTGCTTTCTCCTCTCTCTCCACCGTCCTCCCTTTCTCTAAATCAAACTCACCTGTTAACAGCAATCTTGGTTTGCGTAGTGTGTTAGGAGAGGGTACGCTTGAGATTGACTCAGGCGTGGATTTCCCCAGAAGACGCGAACATTCTCTGACCACACTTGAAGCTGATAGAGTCCACGAGGGTCCTCTTGGACTCCAGCCGTGAGGCTGATCTCACTTCACAGCCAGCAGCAGGATTTGATTTCCAACAGAAAGTTGCTCGCAGTAGCCTACCCTCCCCCAGTCGTTATTGTTCCCACTTCCTCTTCCTTGAAACAGGAACAGCTGTGTAATTTACTAAGTTGAGAAATTTACCTGAGAGATTGGCCTCAGCAGAAAGGAAAATACCAACATCAAACAGTAATTATTGTTGGAACCTAATTCAGTCTGTGCAGAGTAGTATTTTTAAAGTTTCTGTGGCATTTGAGATCAAGTTCATTGTATTCATATTTAGCTCTCTTTGTAACTTGAATTCTCCTGACCTTTTTAACCCTCTTGTTTCTAGTTGAGTTTGTAGATAGGTTTAAGAGTCACAGTGCGTGGGATATGTTGGTAAGTTTTTAACAGGTGAAGAAATCTCAAGATTCTGGGCTACCACCAATGGAGTTAGTGTTTCATATTGTAGTACAGTGTTTATGGATGCATTTTGAATATATGTGTGCAAAAAGGCTATCTAGAAAATAGATGTTCAATAGGTGCTGAACAGAACGCCTACTTAGCTTAGCAGTGAGCAAAAATAGTGTGTCTGCCCTCAAGCTTATGGCTATAGATAAATACAGGTAAAATCAGGCGTAAAAATGGGATAAACCACATTGCAGTAGATGGGGAAGCTGACCTTTTTTTCTGAGTGGTCTGTGTAAACGCTTTTTGATCACAACCGAGATCTGAAGGATAATTTATAACTGAAGTTGATAATTAAGGCAGTTTCTAGTTTTAAGGTCTCAGGTATATATTAGGTAATTTCTTCTTTGTCAAAATATCTAAGAGTAATCATAATTTTTCTTCATTTTCTATAAAATTGCATGGGCTCTACTTTCCAATGCTTTTTGATTACATACTTGTTAAAGTTTGTAATGTAATTACCCATGCTTTTTTGTGTAAGTTTTTCATGGCAGTTGAAAACGGCATCTAAGCAGTCTTCATCTGTAGAGCCCTTCATTTCCTTCATCTGTGTTATGTGGTGTGAATGCTTTTTGAAATGAGATACAACTATAGCATGAAACTAACTTTTAAATTATGATGAATAAATATTATTTTAGGGTATGACCTTTTATGGTATATTGTAAGAACTGTCTACTGATGTAATAACATTAAATGATCTACCAAAGGGAATTTAAGAAGTGCAACACTAGCCAGACCTCCTCAGAGAAGAATATTGAGTGAATATATTAAGAGAACTCACTCTAGATATCTCTTGCCCCAACTCTACCTCTGAATAATTTAAGACCCCGTGTTGTGTTCATTGTGAGGATGCTTCAGGTGTGGTGAGGGAGACCATAGTTGACTGCAGAGCTAGGGAAAGGCCTCTCTGAGGAGGACGAGGTGAGGCCGTATCCGAAGAGCCGGAAGACGCCGGCCATGGGGTGGTTGGGGTCGCTGTGAGGCAGGAGGTCCCCGCCGGGGAGGAGATCGGATCGGCGGCCCAGATGAGATCGAAGAGAGGCAGTGGGAAAGGCTTGATTTTCAGTGTCCCGGGCACTGTCAGAAGGTGTAGGAAAGGTTTGGAGTGTCTTGCTTGGTCGGGTTTACAGCTTTTGGGAGTCCGTCTGATTGCCGTGTGGAGAAAGGCTTGAGAAGGACGCGCAGACACAGGAGAGCTTGGATGTGGTGCTGGCCATGGGGGCGCAGAGAAGCAGGACGGTCAGGACTGGCTGGAGATCAAGCGGCTGAAGGTCCCGATGGTTCGGCTCAGAGGAGTGGTGGGGGAGGCCTGAAGCGGCAGAGGAGAGCGCTGAGGGAAGAGAACAGGGCTAATGACTGCCCGTTTTCTGACTCAGCTGGGGTCCATGTGTAAGGGCGGAGAGATGGGGAGATGGACTTGTGAAGGGAGAGAGGTTAGACGTGGTGACTGGAGAGGTTTAGGGTCACCAGACAGAGATGCTGAGAGGGAAGCAGAAAATCATAATAACTTGGAGCTTTCAGAATATGACTGCCCTGGCGGCTCACATGGTGAAGAGTCCACCTGCAGTGCAGGAGCCCTGGGTACAATCCCTGGGTCCAGAAGATCCCCTGGAGGAGGAAATGGCAACCCACTCCAGTATTCTTGCCTGGAGAATTCCATGGACAGAGGAGCCTGGCGGGCTACAGTCCATGGGGTCGCAAAGAGTCAGACATGACTAAGCGACTGATGCTTTAATTTTCAGAACATTCTAGAAACAGAAATGAGAATTTGGGGAACAGCAGCATCCCAGATGGTGTTTACAGCCCTCATTATAGATAAATACCATTGAGAACAAAACCAGAGAGAGGAGAGGGGTCCAGGCTTCCGAGTCAAGTGGAAGGAGGAAGGTGCCTTGGAGGCCGGGATGGGTCAGTGAGGGGAGCGAAGGAGCCCGGCAGAACTACACCTGTTTGTTGAGAGTTGTGGAGAGTTGGAGGAGAAATCGCTTTCAGCAGCGCAGAGGCTGCAGAAGACCCTGCATGCAGCGGGAAGGAGGCCAGGTGTGACTTGAGATGCAGGATGATCCCTTAGTGGGACAGCGACGTGTTTGTGAAGTCAGTATAGCTGTTAGCTGAGCCGAGGGGAGGTTAATTAAAGCGAAGCCAGGCTCCCTGTGTGGTCCTTCTCAAAATACTGTTACTTCATTAACAGTCTCCTCCCCAAAGGGTAGTCAAGTTCTTCTGGTTGATTATTTAAATTCCCTGATGGTAGTTTAATGTGATTAATAGGCAACTACTTGTTAGTTTGTTAGTATTCTAGAAACCTGGTAAGTAACATGTTTTTTGTCTTTACTTTTAATCATTTAATTTGGTAAAACCGTAGCATGCATTGTTGAATTATCTAATTCAAAATAGGTTCTTTATTATTTGACATTTGTTTTGTGTTTTTCTTTTAAAATGTTACCTTTGTGGAGTAAACATTTTTCTTTTTGCTGCTTCCTCATCAGATTAGTCCAGGTTATTTCTGAATGTAATTATTTGGAAGCAAAATGTGTTAGTTTTATTTTAACTATTTTGATAAGTACTATTTCTTGTATAAATAATCAGATAGTTCAGGCATTTTAATTTGCAAATTTAGGACAATTTGCTTTAACAATTTGCTGCTTTTCGAATTAGTTCCTTGGATGTAATATAAGTGTAATAATCCCCTAAATAAAAATAAAAACCAAAGTCCACAACTAGTGGGCACTGAAGGAACAGTAATTAAATGGTAGGATTATAATGGTGTTTACATCTTATGGTTACAAACTGACTTTCCAGATTTTACAGTGAATGTGTCTGTTGATGGCTCATGTTTCTGACTGCATTTTTTGGCCTACTGTTTCGGTGGTTTATAGCAAGAAGTATACATAACATTCTTTAAGTTTACTCATTTCCCCTTTCTGGCAGAGTGATAGTCGTTAGAAAAGAGTAATGCCCAAATGGTTTCTTATAGTTTTAATATTTAAAGTTTGATTGACATTTATTTATATCTTCGTGCTATAATTGCTGTTCAGAAGTCAATGTTGATGTTGCATAAACCTTAAATTAATATGCTTTATTGTACTGATGTTTCAACCAGAATATAACATTTAATGTAAATTGTAGCTGCAAACATTTAAACATAAAGTCACTGTTAAGTGATAAGCTTACTTTCCTTACTTCCTTGAAGCAATTTGTCCTAAGTTTCCATACGTCTGCATTTGTTTTTGCTGTTCTAAAATTCCTTAGTTGCTGGCTTTGACCTTTTACGTTGCGGAGTTTTATACATCTATTTTCTCACCTGCCATATCCTAGGGGGCTTGGAGTACCCATAATACAGTGAGCCCACCTTCCTGGTCCCCAGACATTTCAGAAGGTCGGGAAATTTTTAAACCCAGGCAGCTTCCTGGCAGTGCCATTTGGAGCATCAAAGTGGTAAATAAAACTGCATTTACATTCATATGTCATTTCTTTCTGGTTGGTTTTGTCCGAATAGAAGTTAAGAATTAAACTTTTCTATTTTCCAGAGCCACTTTTTACATCTAAAATTTTTTAATAGGAAGAAGCAACATGCTTGCCTTTAGAAACCTGGACTAGGAGGAAATTAAATTGCTGTTTTACTTGACTGATCTTAAGTGTAAATTTCTAATACCTTTTTAATGTTTCCTTTTATAATTAGCAGTATTTTTTCTGTTGGGGGAAATCCTTGTCCCATAGGCTATAAAGTAATTAAGGACTCGTTCATGATATAAAATTTTGTTGCTCAGAAAAGACCAAAAGAAAAACTACATTAATGTTTTATGTATAATTGGAAAAGAAATAGCAGAATTGCGGCAGATTTCATTATCTGTTAATAAAAATTATAGAAACTTTTTCATATCTTTGGTGGATAATTCTGCTAGTCCTTGACTGTAAGTTAAGCAATCTGATGCATTTTGAAGGGTGAAAAATTAATTTGAAAAAAATGTTAATCATCTGAAAAGTTAAAACGTTACTGACTAGAGAAGACAGTATTCATCTTCTGTATTTAATTATAGAATAATGGTTTTTAATTTAGAATAAGGATTTCAGAGGAGTTCTAGATTCTGCTTTATTTTCTATCACTATTGGAAGAACTAGTTTTCAGCTCACTCAGATACCAGTGCAAGGTATTGAGAATGTAAATATCTTTTTAAGAGCTTAGAAGCCTTGCTTGACCATTTTGAAGCGTCTACCACTCATTTTCTACTTTTTCTTACCTGTGTCATTGGGTGCTGAGGAAAAATGAGTTGAGGGATTACTATAGTCTTGATTCAATCACTGACTTGTAAAAAGTCTTTTATACCGATTAAAAAACAAAGACTATCCAGTCCAACCCTACCCTGTGTCTTGTTCTGAGAAGCTTGATATTTGAAGGAGAGGAGCTTAAGAGGATAAAGAGAGACAGATGGAAAACTGGAAGCTGGCTGTACTTACTAAGCTGAAGGGAAAAAAGACCCCCTTCCCGTTTGTTCCTGTGTGTCTTCCTTACGCTCACAATGTAGCCATAATTTATGTGCTTGGAAACCATTCTGCCAAGGAGGTAATGAGCTCAGTATTTCAAACTATGGAAAGTGAGATCCATTAAAGATATGGCATGTTATTTCACTTGTGAGGGGAAAAAAATCAGGATTTTCCCGAGCATTTTAGTAATCTTAAATATATGTAAGTAGGTGTGTAGATGCCAGGTTTTTTTCAGATAGTAATAACTCTGAGAATAAGAAAATCATAAAAACAAATAACCTCAGTACTTATTTGTTAAGATATCAGGAAATTCAACATGTTTTTCCAAAGATTTTTTTCTTGTATTAGATAAAAATTCAGATAAATTATTTCTATTTCAAGTATTTATTATCTCATTGATTTAAAGCAAGCCTTTTACTTTCATCAGATTTTGAATGATTAAAGGAAATTGACAATTTTAATGACAAAAAATTACTACTGTACACTTAAAAATTATTTTTGACACATTGCGGCAGTACAGAGTATTGGTTAAGAATGTAGACACTGGAGCCAGACTTGCCAGCTATATGACTTGGGCAAGTTACTTAACCATTTTATTCCTCAGGGTAGGTGCGTGCTCAATTGCTTCAGTCGTGTTGGACTCTTGGGCTGGACTGTAGCCCACCAGGCTCCTTTGTCAATGGGATTTTCCAGGCAAGAGTATTGGAGTGGGTTGCCATGTCCTCGTCCAGGGGATATTCCCAACCCAGTAATCAAACCCAGGTCTCTTGAGTCTCCTGCATTGGTAGGCAGATTTTTTATCACTAGCATCTCCCGAAAGCCCATATTCCTCAGTGTCCTTATCGCTAACATGGGGATAATAAGATAGTAGTGACCATATGAGATTGTTGAGAGGAACAAGTGCTTCGAGCAGTACATAGTGAGTACTCAGTGTGTCTTAACTCTTAGTATACTCATAAGAAGCCAGCCAGAGAGAGTCCTTCCCTACACTTGCTCTGTATGTGATAAAATTAGTTACACATGAAAGTACGTGGTTAGAGGTGTGTCTGTTCTAGCCACCTTGGATGTAAGGTTAGGAAATGGAAATACAGTGACAGGGGTTTACTGATGCAAGGCATTCACAGTGACAGACCCATGTTTGATTTTTAAGGTTGCAGGTGTTTAGGTCGTAGAACTCGTATTGGAAGATGCAAATGATAAGCCTGGTCCCTTAATAGCTATCATTCGATTGGAAGAAAAGAAGCAAGTATATTTGTGTTAACATTTCATATGATGGTTTATCTCACATTTGGATGTAAAATTCTTCTGAGCCTTTACAGAATGCTGACTTTTCCGTATCTGTTGTGTAGGGCCGGGGGTCTGGATTTCCAGGAAAGCGGAGGCCTCGCGGTGCAGGACTGTCTGGACGAGGCGGCCGAGGCAGATCAAAATTGAAGAGTGGAATCGGGGCAGTCGTGTTACCTGGGGTAAGGCCTGCTGCCTTCACATTCGCTGTAGTCCTTAATGTGTCGGCTGATGCTGATACTCTCACTTATGCCAGGTTACTCAATGGACGTGAGTTCAGTAAGCTCCGGGAGTCGGTGATGGACAGGGAGGCCTGGTGTGCTGCAGTCCATGGGGTTGCAAAGAGTCGGACACGACTGAGTGACTGAACTGAACTTTAGATGCTGAGAGTCACATAAATAGGCTAAAGTCACCTCAAATTTGCGTATTTGCTTATTTCTGACTATGCTGGGTCTTTGTTGCTTTTCTCTGTGTGCGGCAGGCAAGTAGGGGCTGCCCTCTGGCTGTGGTGCAGGAGCTGTCGTTGCAGTCTCTTCTCTCACTGCGGAGCATGGACTCTGGGGCGCAGGCTCAGTGGTTGTGGCAGGCGGGCTTGGTTGCTCCGCAGCATGAGGGATCGTCCCGGATCAGGGATCCAACCCGTGTCTCCTGCATTGGCAGGCGGACCCTACCACTGAGCCAGCTTTCTTTTTAAACCTCTGACGAAGTTTCTTTTATATTTCCTGCCTTCTCATGCCTTTTTTCTTTTCCTCCCTTCCTCTTTGACTCTGACCTTTCTGTGCCAACCCTTCCCCAAATCCAGTATGCAATTTATTTGCTCTTCTATTAAAAAAAAAATCCCATCATATTCTTGAGTTTATATGAAGAATTTAATTATGTGGGCACTTTAAGTTTTTGACTGTAGTAGTTCTCAGTGTTGTAATGTTGTTTACAGAAGAAATTAGGGATGTTGTAGGTTAGCGTGGACTCAAAATGTTGGAGATTTTGACTGTCTTTTAATTTGAATTTCAGGTGGGTAAATATTTGCTCACTGGCACATTAGAAGGCTTTACTTAAATGTGTTGAAAAAAATCACGTTTGGCAAATAATGGCAAACATTTCATGCAGTGACTTTACTATTTTACTGATAACCTGTTTTTCAGTTTCCAGTTGTCATTTTAAGTTCAGGAGACAGGTAGAATTATTCAGTTTTCCTACTAAAGAAGTAAAGAAACCTGGATTCTGGTCCTTCATTAAAAAAGCAAATTCCTCCTTCCCTGTCTCCTCCCTCCCTTCCCCCGCCCCCAAATTGGTAGACTTACTGAGATAAAATTTATATAAAAGAAGGTACAGATATCTGAAGTGTACAGCTGTGTAGGTTTTGACATACGGTTGCACCCGTGAAACCCACACTGCAATTAAGAGTATCCTCAACCCCAGAATTCCTTTGTGCTGCCCCAAAGACCCTTGTCTTCCTTCTGGCCTCACCCCTGGGTAGTGCCTGATCTGATTTCCATCGCTGTTGATTAGTTTGCATTTTCTGGAGTTTACAAGTGAAATCATACTGAATATTCTCTTTTTGATGTGACTTATTTCACTTAGCATACTTATTTTGATATTAATTCATGCTCTTGTATGTTAACAGTGCATTCCGTTTTGTTGCTGAAAAGTGTTACATAGTATGGGTGTGCCACAGTTTGTCTGTTCACCTATTTAGGAACATTAAGTTCATGTCCATTTTTTTGTCTCTTAGAAATAAGTATGCTCTAAACTTTTATATCTCAGTTCATACGTGGACTTTTTTTTTTCCTCATGGATAATCACGTAGAGATGGAATGCTGGATATATGGTAGGTATAGGCTTAGCTCTTCAAGGAAAGGCTAGTTTTCACCTTGGGTGTGACATTTTATATTTGTAAGACTGTACAAGGCTCCATTTCTTCCGCCTACTCACCTACATTTGGTGTGGCCAGTCATCTTAATTTTAGCCACTGGAACAGGCATGTTAATAGTGTCGTCTTTGCGCTTCTCTAGTGACTCCTGATGTTCGTCAGCTTTTTAGGTGCTAATGTGCTGTCTGTATATCTTCTTTCATAAAGTCGCTCTTCAGATTTTTAATATATTAAAAATAAATTGAGTAGGTTTTTTTTTTTAATTTACTGAGTTGAGATTTCTATATTCTGGAAACAAGCTCTTTATCATATATATGATTTGCAGTCTGTCTTTGCATGTTCTTAACTGTGTCTTTTGAAGAACAGATGATTTAATTTTGATAGAGTCCAATTTATTGATATTTTCCCCCTTTGGATTGTGCTTCCTGGTGCTGAGAAATATTTATGTAATCCAGGGTCACAAAGATGCTCTGCTTTCTTTTAGAAAGGTATTGCACTTAGATCTGTGATCCAATTTGAGTTTTTTAACTATAATATGAGTAAGGATGAACGTTCTTTTTTTTTCACATGCTGTGAATAGCCAGTTGTCTGAGCACTGTTTCTCTGAATTGCCTTTCGTCATTCTTAAGCATTTGTTTAGGCCGGTGCCGCACTGCTGTGATTACTTCTACTTTACAACTGCTTTTGAAATCAGACACTCTGTCTTCGGATTTCCTACTTTTCAAAGTTGTTTTGGCTATTCTAAATCCCTTGTACTTCTATATTAATTTTAGTGTTAGCTTGTCAGTGCCTATAAAATAAACCTGCTAAACCTGGGTTTGTGTTCAAAATATAGATTAACTTGGGAAAAATTGACATTTTAACCATATTGAGTTTTTGAATCCATGAACACCAGTATTTCCATTTCTTCAGTTTCTTTCAGTAATGTTAAGTTTAACAGACAGGTTGAACAGACACTGTTAATCAGATTAATCTCTACCATATTTTTATGCTGTTGTTAATGGTAGTGTTGTCTTAATTTCAGATTGTTTTTGTCAGTTGCTAGTATTTAGAAATACTGCTTATTTTTGTGTATTGCTTGTGTATACAGTAAGGTTGTGTATACTATAACCATATCAAACTCCCTTATTCTAATTGCTTATTTGTAGAATCCATGGGATTTTCTACATAAATGATCATGTTGTCTGCAAAGACAGAGAGAAACTTTTTCTTTTTAATCTAGAGTCCTTTTGTGTCTGTTTTTTATTGAATTTGCGATAACTTTCAGTACAGTTGGAATAGAAGTGATGAGCTTAGGTAATCTTATTTTTGACCGTGAGGAGAAAGTGGATAGTTTTTCATAATTAAGTATGGTGTTTAATTTTAATAGACATCCCAAATAAGTTTGAGGAGATTCTTTTCTATTCATAGTTTGCTGTGATATTTTTTGAATCAGGAGTAGATGTCAGAAAATAGATTCTGTCAGTTTTTTGGGGTTTTTTTTTTGCGTTTGTAGAGATGATCATGTAGCTTGTTTGTTGATAAGGGAGTTACAACAGTTGTTTTTTATCAGCTATCTTTCCTCAATTTAAAAATTTTAAACATCATAAATAGATCAGAGTGTTTCTATTGCTGCTACCTCCTGAGTCCTAATTCTCTCACTTTCACCTGATTTGGGCATTTACATTTTAGGCTGATTCATATGAGATTGCCAGCATTGAGCCGCCTTTGACTGGCAGAACCAGCAACCCCTTATGCTTGAGCCTGTGATGTGTGTCCACGGGCAGACAACACAGCCGTTTTGCTGTGTTTGATGCCATGGGGCTGCAGCTTGTGTAGTTGTCTGCAGCTTATTTTTCAACTCAGCAGTGTAGTGTGATGACTTTCTATATGGAAATCCATACAGCTTTCCCCCTTGCTATTTTTTTAAATACTGCATAATTCTTCATAAGTTTGGATTTTTTGTAGTTTCAGTCATTCCCTCGTGCTGACTTGACTAATTGGGTTGTTTACACTTTTCCCGTGTTATCTTTAGGCCTTTGTGGCTGCAAATTGTTTTTATTGTTGACACTGTGAAACAGTAGAAATGTCCATTAAAACTGCGTTTAAACTCATGTATATTGAAAAAATTTATTACTGTAACATATTTCTTCTATTTAATTACTCTTTTGTCAGTCATTTGTCAAGAACAATAATTCTATTTTTACTTTGTGTTTCAGCTCAATTCTTCCACACTAGATTGTAAGCTTTTAAAGCAAACAGGGTATATAATTTTGGCATTGGTTTTCTTATCCTCTTTTTTTAACATCCAATTCAGAGCTTTTTTCATGATAAGCACTCTGGAAATAATTATTAACAAGCCAGTGTGTACCTAGTTGATTTGGTCAAATTTAACTAAGTCGATAACTTAATGACTGTGGTTGATAATCCTTTGGCTAATACTGAAATTTTGACAAGTTACTCAAAATGATTATATTCTGAAGCATTGCTGCCCCAAAAGAAATATGTGACCTATAAGGTACTAAGATATTAGTCACTCGGTCATGTCCAACTCTTTGTAACCCCATGGACTGTAGCCCACCAGGCTCCTCTGTCCATGGGATTCTCCAGTCAAGAATACTGGAATGGGTAACCATTCCCTTTTCCAGGGAATCTTCTTGACTTAGGGATTGAACCCTGGTCTCTTGCATTGCAGGCAGATTCTTTACCAGCTGAGCCACCAGGGAAGCCCCGTGTGACCTATATATGCAACTTACAACTTTCTGGGGAATTTCCTAGAGGTCCATGGGTTAAGATTCCACCCTGACTCACTGCCAAGGGGCCTGGGTTCAGTCCCTTGTTGGGGAAATAAGATCTAGCAAGCCATGCAGCTTGGCCAAAACGTACCCTCTACCTACTAAAACAAAAAAACCTTTCTAGTAGCTACATCAAAAAAAAAAGGAACAATGAAATTTAATTTTAATATATACTTTTTGATTCATTATGTTCAAAATAACATCATATCAACATGTAATTTATAAAACGCACAAAGTTATTTATGAGCTATATCTACATTATTTTTTGTTTGTTACTAAGTCTTTAAAATCTGATGTGTATTTTGTATTTATATCGTTATACATCTCAGTTTGGAGTGCACCCATTGCCAGCTTCAAGAGTCACTGAAATAGAATGATACATACATATGTGTGTGTTTGTGTATGTGTGCACATAAATAATACACTCTTTGTTTCTTGATTAGAATTTCTGGTTAATCAAGTCTTCGTAAAGACAGATTTGTTTTCTCATTACTTCCTGATCTGTGAGACTTGTAGCTCTATAAAGAAACAATTAAGTAAATAAAAAATGCCGTACTTTATATTATCTTGGCAATAATAGTCTAATTTAGAATTGTTAGTGTGATCTCTGGAAAAAGTTACATTTTAAATATGAATCTTCTTAAACTTTCCAACCAGGTATAATACAGGTGAGAAGTATGACTTCACATTTTGTGTATTTTGCTTTTTATAGGTGTCTGCTGCAGATATTTCATCAAATAAGGATGAAGAAGAAAACTCTATGCACAATACAGTTGTGTTGTTTTCTAGTAGTGACAAGTTCACTCTGCATCAGGTTTGAACTAAATTATTCGTCCCCCACTTTTGCATTCCTCCTTGTCCGTTTCTAATTCTTCTCAGTCACACTGACATTGGTGCGACTGATATTGGATCGGCCAAAAGATTTGTTAGGTTTTTCCATAGCATCTTACGGGAAAACCCTAACAAATTTTTTGGCCAACTGATTATTTAGCTCTAGAGCTATATCAATGAAGAAAGTGATTTATACAAATGGTAAAATTAGCATGTTAGCATATTCTTAGTTTGGTCTTGGATTTAAAATATGTTATTGTGTTCTTAATTTCAGGATATGTGTGTAGTTTGTGGCAGTTTTGGCCAAGGAGCAGAGGGAAGATTACTTGCCTGTTCTCAGTGTGGTCAGTGTTACCATCCATACTGTGTCAGTATTAAGGTAAATACACTTAAATATAAATATTAAGATTTGAACTGAGTAGTATCGTGCTAACTCCAGTTCATATAATTCATCAATTATTGTTTGTTAGGATTATTATACATCTGTGACAATATTTAAGAATATACTTTAAATATTGCCTTTAAAGTGTTGCCTCAAGAAACTCCTATAGACCTATGATCTTAATTTGTGGTAATTATCCTGCTTTGCCTTGAAAAAGTATAACAACAAATGCATACATTTAATTTTAAAAGATACTTTATACTATTTTTTGGTAAGGCATGAAGTTGATTCATTCTGTCTATTGATCATAAAAGTTGTGTACTAGAATATGTGGTAAAAACTCATTATTTCACCCTGCTCACTCTCCACTTTGACCAAACCCTCATTCATATGCAAAAGGACATTTTCTTTTACCTGGATCAGTGGATTGATAGTTTTCATCAAATTTGGAGCACATGTTATGGTTCACCAACCTACTCTTCAACTTCCACCCTCCACTCCACACCCTCACAAGTTCTTAAGAAGTTTATAATTGTCTGCTGCTTCTGTCATACATGTCACATTACGTTAACTGTTTCTTCTCCTAAATAGGATATGTTTCCAACCTTTTTCAGCATCTAGTAATCTTTGATTGCACATGGACATTGTGCCTTGTGTTAGCATATTGTTGAAAGTCTGGATTTGGTTCCTTTAAAAAAGGATTGAGTTGTTGTGCAGGCAGTTGTTTGAACCTTTTGAAACTTCTTTTTAAGCTTTAAGGTGAGTCCACAGAGCCTTCTCTCTGGGGTGGCCCGTCTCAAACTTTAAGAACTCTTTGTTGTTGTTCAGTCACTGTGTTGTGTCCAATTCTTGGTGACCTCATGAACTGCAGCTCACCAGGCTTCCCAAATCCTTCATTATCTCCCAGAGTTTGCTCAAACTCATGTCCATTGAGTTGGTGATGCTATCTGACCGTCTCATCCTCTGCTGTCCCCTTATCCTTTTTTGCCTTCAATTTTTCCCAGCATCAGGGGCTTTTCCAGTGAGTCAACTCTTTGCATCAGGTGACTAAAGTATTGGAACTTCAGCTTCAGTCCTTCCAGTGAATATTCAGGGTTGATTTTCTTTAGGATTGACTGGTTTTTTATCTCTTTGCTGTCGAAGGGACTCTCAAGAATCTTCTCCAGCACCACAGTTTGAAAGCATCAATTCTTTGGTGCTCAGCCTTCTTTATTGTCCATCTCTCACATCCGTACATGACTACTGGAAAAACCATGCCTTTAATTATACGCACCTTTGTCAGCAATGTGATGTCTTTGCTTTTTAATATGCTGTCTAGGTTTGTCATAGCTTTCCTTCCCAGTAGCAAATGTCTTTTAATTTAATGTTGGTTATGACTCCATAAATGTTCACTGGAGACCTAAATAGTATATTATAAGTTCAGTTTGTTTTTCGTGGAGTTTTTTATAGCAAGAAGAAAATAACGATTGATGATTTTCCATTAGTTTTTGTAGTTTGTTTTTACTGTAGAAGTATGATAGCACATTGTTTGTTGTTTTTGCTGTAGAAGTATGATAGCACATTACTTCAGCAAGTACCTGTTTTTCTGGGAAAGGCCCACCCCTTCTGTACTCTGTTATTGTCTGTTCTGAGCTGGGCTGGAACCTTCTGGGTCTGTTGCTCAGTTCTCATCCTTAATATCTCTGGGCTGACATTGGGTTCATTGCCTTGAGGATCCCATGTCTTCCTTTTTCTTGGTATACACCCTCACTTCGTTGCTCATATCGCTAACTTCTTTAGAGAGAGTACCCAGGAGCTGAAGTTTGAGTCTTTGTATGTCTAAAAGGCTTTTCAGTTTAACACTTAATTGCTGGTTTAGCTAGGTTAAGGATTGGAAAGTATTTTCCTGTAGAATGGAAAACTGTTAGTCTGTTTTAGGATCTGAAGTTAGAAAGTTTGGTGCTATTTTGACAGTTCATTTATTTCACTTTTCTTTTCCTCCCATGTAGCTTCCTGATGGTCTGAATTTTTATTGTCTATCTTGATCACTTGCTATACTATTATTACACAGATTCTTTGTTGTCCTTTTTATACGTAGACTCAAATCTTACTAGATTTTTTCAGTTGGTTCCAGATTCTTAATATTACATAATGTGGCTGCTTTGAGGAATTGAGGTTCTCAAACTTTTCTACGAACTTAGACCCTTGAAGGAAAGGAGAATCAAGAGAGGAGTTAATGTGAACTTTAAAGGCCCTGTAGGCTCATAGCCTGAAATCTTCCAAAACCATGAAATTACCTTGGGAATTCATGTTGTACCTTAAGAGTTTTGCATTTTTAATGTTGATTTTAATATACAAGTCCTTACATGATGTACACAACTTTTAGAATCATGAATGCATGAAATGTCATAGATTGAAACCGTATCAATACATTTTCAAGTCCTATATTAAAAATCATGGGGTGACTTCCCTGGTGGTCCAGTGGCTAAAACTCCACACTCCCAGTGCAGGGGACCCAGGTTGGATTCCTGGTCAGGAAGCTTAAGTTTCACAAGCAACTGAAAGTTCACATGCTGCAACTAAAGATCCTGTCACCGCCAAATAAATAATAATAAAAGAAAAAACTATGGGATAATTTACTTGATTTCTTTAAAATCTGTAAACTCCAGAGCACACTAGTTATATAAACTGAGGCATGAAAATGTCAGTTACTGTGCCCACTAGGCAGACTCTTGAAAGCACAGGCAGGCTCACTGGGCCACAGTGAGTGTTCGCGCCTGGCCCTCTCCTGCTCCTGGGCGTGGGAGCACCGTATCCATTTGTAGGGTGTACTTGATCCTCTTTGTGTGAGGTGCAGGCTAATGTTTGAATCACAAGGCTTGGTGGTTTCCTTTGCAGATCACTAAAGTGGTTCTGAGCAAGGGCTGGCGGTGCCTTGAGTGCACCGTGTGTGAGGCCTGTGGGAAGGCGACGGACCCAGGACGGCTCCTGCTGTGCGACGACTGTGACATAAGCTACCACACCTACTGCCTCGACCCTCCCCTGCAGACCGTTCCCAAAGGAGGCTGGAAGTGCAAATGGTACCCTGGGACTTTGGTTTCCTCATTAGGCGTTTAAGTTCAGAACTGAGCCACGTCGTTGTAGTTTCCTCAGATTAGCTACATCTGCTTAATTGTGTGATAGGCGTTAACGACGGTAGGCCTGCATTGAGTGCCTCCCCCGTCCTGTCCGTGTGTGGCTCTGAATTCCAGCCACGCCGTAGCTCGAGTGCGTCGGGCTGAGGCCTGTGGGTGTTGGGTTGCAGGTGTGTGTGGTGCAGACACTGTGGAGCTACGTCCGCAGGCCCGAGAGGCGAGTGGCAGAACAACTACACCCAGTGCGCCCCCTGCGCCAGCTTGTCCGCCTGCCCCGTCTGCCACCGGAACTACCGAGAGGAGGATCTGATCCTGCAGTGCAGACAGTGTGACAGGTACTGCGCTCTCCGCTCTCCCCTCTTGTTTGCGAGCTTCTCTCCCTTAAATACAGCAAAACAAAATTGGAAAAGAAGTTTTCTTCTCTCTTAAATTTAAGAAGTTAAGATTTTTCCTTTCCAGATTTTTTTAGTTGGCTAGAAACTGAAGTTTTCTTTTTCGTATTCTCAGTTCCAGGCTTAGCATGCTTCACTTGGTGTTTGCTGAGGGCTGATTGCAGCGGCCTGTTGCTGTGCTGTGTCAGCACTGCTCGCAGAGTGTTGGTCAGCGTAGCATCTCGTCAGTAGCGTAGGATTCTCAGGACTGTGCCTACCAGTTCTTTGTTGTAAGGCAGAATGACAGCTTTCATTTCCCACTGACCATTCCCTTCCGTGAGCTCTGTCCACCTCACAGGAGATGCGTCACCTGGAGCCCATGTGTGCTCCACCACGCACAGTCTTGTCCGTTCCTTTCTGCTTGCCCTGACCAGCTTCCTTTGTGGCGCAGACCGTAAAGAATCTGCCCGCAATGCAGGAGACCCAGGTTCAGTCCTTGGGGTGGGAAGATCCCCTGGAGAAGGGCATGGCCACCCACTCCAGTATGCTTGCCTGGAGAATTCCACAGACAGAGGAACCTGGCGGATTACAGTCCATGGGGTGGAGAGAGTCGGATGTGACTGAACGACTGACATTTTCACTTTGAGCCAATGTCCTGGCTGTCTGTGATAGATTACAAAGTGATTGTCCAATCCTCCTCAAATGAATTGCTTCTGCTTCTTTCCTGGTACTTGTTCCCTTTCCTTTTTTCTTTCACCTCTGATGGTTTTTGTGGGCTAGCAAGGGGTGGTTAGGAGAGAGAGAAACGGGGGCTGGATGGAAGGAGCATGTGAGACTTAGGGGCTTCACGGTTTCAGGCTGTTAGCTACTGTTGCAGTTTTTAAAAGGAAACCATCCTTAGTGTATTCTTTTTTCAAAAATACGAATGTGGTCTTTCTAGGTGGATGCATGCAGTTTGTCAGAACTTCAGTACCGAAGAGGAAGTGGAGAATGTAGCGGACATTGGTTTCGATTGTAGCCTGTGCAGACCCTATATACCTACATCAAATGGTAAGAGGTGATCTGAGTGGTGAGTCTCCTCTCTCGTACAGCTCACCTGTGCTTGTCGTCCTGAACCAGCGAGTGGGCTCAACGCTGCTCCTTTTTCTCTTTTTGTGAAGCTGTTATTTGGAAAGCGTTTTATGAAAAATGTTACTTTTTGTTTTAAATTAACTCTTATTACCTCAACTTAATATATTAAAACAATCTACTTGCTTAAGGGAAGTAAATTAAGAATATATTTTAGCTCTAAGATGTAAGCGTAGCTTTTAAGACTCATAATTTTGTAGTTATTAGGCATATGTAGAAACCCAGTACACCGATCCTTTTTTTTAACATCAGTTCTTTATCAGTTTTTCTTCTGTGTGGTGTGTATTTCCTCCACCGTTTCTCCCTGTTGTTTTGTTGTTTTCAAGACAGCTTTTAAGTCTGCTTAGTATTCAAGCATTTATTTCACTAAAATGGGTGCAGCAGTAGAAACTGTAGCCATATGTAAATCTTTAAATACATTTTAAATTTTTTGAAAAAATTATGAGTTTTTTTTTTTTAATTTCAGTGCCTTCCTCAGACTGCTGTGAATCTTCACTTGTAGCACAAATTGTCACAAAAGTGAAAGAACTAGGTAAAATCTGAAATGCTTTCCTTGACTGCAAAGAAACGCTTGATTTTTATGTAATTGACTTGTTACATGACTCCTGCCTTAAAATCATTCTCAGTGTAAAATCCCTGATGTTGATAATCATTTCTCTAATAATATACAAAATGCCTGTCTTTTCCAGTTTTAGTGTGACAGTATTCCTACAAATCTCAGCAAATTGGCAGTGAAAATAACCACTTTTGAAATAACTGCTAACTACATACTTGCTTTGATTTCATTGATACATTATTGTGTTTAAACAATGAAGCTTGGTTAGCAAGCAGAGATCTCTTCAGAATTTATTCTTCTTCTGTAATAGATCAGCCTAGAATAGTGATTAACAGGATACTCTTAAGCTGTCATTCTTTTGCATCGTTCTATTTGATTTCATTTGATACAAAAACATTTGGATAGCACAGAAATTGTTCTAATGAGCAGCAGCTTTGTACACTTCAAATTTTGCAGGATTTCTGGTTATTTACTACCTCTCCTTGTAGGTAATTATACTGATCCTTTGATTTCCAAATGGGCTTCTGGAGTATTCTTATTCTCTTGTGTAAATTCATCCTCACCCTTTACACTGAAAGGCTACTCTAGGAAAAAACTCATGCTTGAGTGGCTGAAGCACTGCTTTTTAGCTTCAGTGCTTGCTTTTTAAATTCCTATATTGATACATGAAGATAGAAATGCCAGGAAGACCATTTTAAAAAAAATTTTACAAGATGTCTGTCTATAATTCAAGGAAGTTTGGCCAACTATTACTTTTAATTGAATACTGCTAATTGTGCATTTCATAGGTAATTTGTTTATAGAAGTCACATTGCCTTGACATGGGCCTTACTGGACAGTAATCAACTTATCAATCAAAATTAAGAGGAGAATTTTAATTTGTTTCCTTGGGATATTGTCATTTTAGATCCACCCAAGACCTACACCCAGGATGGTGTGTGTTTGACAGAATCAGGGATGACTCAGTTACAGAGCCTAACGGTTACTGTTCCAAGAAGAAAACGGTCAAAACCAAAGTTGAAGTTGAAGATCATAAATCAGAATAGTGTGGCTGTCCTTCAGACCCCTCCAGACATCCAGTCAGAGCATTCCAGGGATGGTGAAATGGACGATAGTCGAGGTAATACTTAACAAATTTTCCATGGAATACATTTGCAAAAAACTAAAAGAGCTTTTAAAGGATGTGATTTACCCAAGGGTAAATCCTGCTGGGGGCTTCCCAGGTGGCTCAGTGGTAAAGAACCTGTCTGCTAATGCAGGAGATACAGGTTCGATCCCTGGGTCCAAAAGATTCCCTGGAGGAGGAAATAGCTGCTTACTCTAGTATTCTTGCCTGGGTGATCCCACGGACACAGGAGCCTGGCGGGATACAAACTGTGAGTTTGCAGAGAGTCGGACATGACTTACCCACTAAAGAGCAACAAAATCCTGCTGACTTAGAGGATAACCCTTGGTGTGACCCTGTCCGAAGAGAGTGGTCGTCTTGCATCTTGCCTTTTTGGGTTCTCTTCCTTTCATGTATCCTTATAGAATAAACTTATAAGAATTTCCAGGAGCATTGTATGTTTGAAGATCACAAATCTGAAAATTTAGGATTTGCTAGATGGCAGTGAAAACCTTCGCAGATGGGTGTGAGCTTAGATTCCATGGCTAAGTTCAAGTAGAACCCCATCCATGCATTCTAGAAATGAAAAACCATCATTTTTTCAAGTGTAAGCTTGTATTCACAGATGGTTATTATAAAACATCTGTTTGTAAACATTTTCTTGGTTAAAATACATATATCTTATTTTAGCTAAATTCTTGTGATGAAAAAGTAACTTTGAAAGTTGCTTGTGTCCGACTCTTTGCAACCCAATGACTGTGTAGTCCGTGGAATTCTCCTGGTCAGAATACTAGAGTGGGTAGCCTTTCCCTTCTCCAGGGGATCTTCCCAACCCAGGGATTGAACCCAGGTCTCCCACATTGCAGGCAGATTCTTTACCAGCTGAACCATCAGGGAAGCCCATTAAATTCAGTATGAGGTTTGTTTTTGCTTGTCTCTAAAGAAGCTCACCATTGGCTTGTTTATCTTTAGAGAGTGGTTGTTTCTTTTCAGGTGATTCAAAAATAAAGAATTCATTTCCCAGTACTCATCATTTACCAGTACTTAGTGAGTGCCTGCTGTGCACCAGTTGTTGGAAGTCCTGTCAGTAAACAAAGCAGATAAACTTCTCTGCTCATGGAACTTCCATTTTAATATTAGAAAAAAAGGATCATTAAAAATATATGACAGCATAAGTTGATAAAAATGTTTGGTAAGTGCTGTTGAGAGGAATTGGGAATGCAGACAGTGGGGGTGAGGACGCGGATGACCTGACCCACTTTTATCTGAGAAAAGAGAATGCCAGTGCAGAGACCCTGGGTGGGGAGCGCCGGCATGTTTGCTGTGCGTCCAGCAGGGTGAGCAGAAGGGCAGAGGGCAGCGATGAGAGCAGAGGTGTAAAGAGAGGGGGGTGACTCGGTAGGTCCCCTAGGACTGCAGAGTGTTGCCTAAGGAGTCACTGTAAATGGAAGGGGAGGTTGTCGGAGGCTTCTGATGAGAAGGGAGGCATGAGCTTATTTAGATTTTTAAAAGTGCACTCTGCTGCAGTGTAAACAGTTTTAAGCACAAGAGCTGTGGCAGGTAGTTTAGGCAGGAGGCTGTTGCAGTTGTCAGATGAGAGATTCTCGTGGCTTAGAGTGGGTCTGTGTGTGCTCCTGTTTATCCTGATATTTCTTACGCAGTAGTGTGGTTTTGGGTCTGTGTGGTTGGGAGAAAAGCGTTCCGATGCTTCTGTGTAAGATTCCCCCCCAAGACCTGCACCCAGGATGTCCCTTTTCATGTACTGTGGAACAGAAGTGCATTTTGAAGTTTTAAGTGGGTGGGGGCTTGTAAAGTAGTAGTCTGTGTTTCTGGGAGGAATGGACCCGATGTCCATCACCCAGAGTATGGTGAAAAACTGTCACTTCTGAGGGCATTAGAAAATTCCTGAAGAGTGGTTTCATAGTCCTGACTTAAATCTGCTGCATTTCACAGAATTTGAGAGGTTTCTTGATAGTACACATTAATTCCCAAAGTATGAGATTATAAAGCCTCTTAAAGCATCAGTAAAAAGACCGTATGGCTTTCCCGGTGACTGCTGTTCTGGGAAACAGTGCTGCGAGAAATGGTGGATACTTCTGCACTTGTACAGTTTCTGAATGAGGCTGCCAGCAGAGACATCCCCTTAGAAGCATTACCGTGCATCATACCACACATGCAGGACAAAGTCCACGTGAGCTTGTAATGCTCCTGAAACACGGCAACAATACCCATCTTTGTGGGGTTAATTTTTAACTCTACTGATGAGTGTTTCTTGAGGGAAATAAGTCATAAACAATCACCTTAGCATATCAGAAACAAACTCCTTGTCCAGTAGAAGCAGGCTTCTTTCTAATTCACCTACTGAAATCGGAGTACCCTGTTAATAGAGACCGCTCCCAGTCTACAGAGTCTGTGCCTCAAGAGTGGGATCACAATGCTTCCCTCTCGGTTGCTGCCCCGGGGGGGGCTCCCTCACAACATGGTGGGGGCGTCGGGACGCACTCAGCCTGCGGCACGGAGGGTGAGGGTAGGTGCAGAGGGGCCAGCGCAGACCAGAGAAAGCGGCTGGGTGGGTAGGCTTGCGATTTGTTGATGCTCATTCCCTTGGCTCTTTAACTTTTGTTTTTGGACAAGTAGTATATTCATGTTTTAAAAGCAAGAATAGGAGTGTTCCTCTTTTCCGTGTCTGGCCTGTTCACTTCTCCAGTAACAGCCATTTTGTGTGACCTTGTAGTGCTGCTTTAATTCATGTCCAAGCTCTCGGGGTATGCACTTTTTTGTTCCTAATGTTCTTTTCCTTGCCTTTATACCATTCTTCATTTTTCGTATTCTTTGTATGGCTGTAAGTAACTCAATTCCCATTTTGAGAGGCCTCTAGGGTTTTTTGTTTGTTTGTTTCTTTGGTTTTTTTTCCCCCTTTCTTTTTTCGAGTCTACTCTAAGGGTCTTGAGGTTTCATATATTTCTCTTTCTCATTTGGTGGACATGTCTTCTTGAGAAACTTCCTGAGTTTCTAGAGAGTGCATGGAAGGCAAATTTGAGAGGTTATGTATTTCTGAAAATGTACCCACCCCCCTGACCATTTCCAGGTTGGAATTCAGTTTTCTTTCAGCATGTTGAAGTCATTGATCCAGTGTCTTTTAGTTTCTAGCGTTTAGGGAACTTGGTATGGTCCGTGTTGTCTCTGGATTTTGTTTGGATCTTAGGACGTTGCTTGTCTGCAATGTTCTGAAATTTCATGAAGATGCGTCTGCTTCATTCTCTTGTATGTTTTCCTCTCTTTGCTCGAGCACAGAGTGGCCCCTCATCCCGCGCCCCTCAGCGCTAGGAATACTCTGGAAACCCCTGATGCTTCTCCCCTTCGGTGCCTCACCCACTCAGCCCATGCTCCCTGTCTTTTCTCTGCTCCTTTCCAGCTCGGGTCTTCGCATTTTACTCTAAAGTAAATTTTCTTATTTTAGCTTTCTATCCCTTTACTGATTTTCATTTTCCTTTTGTTCTTAAATATCATGCATTAATTTTCAAGAGCTTTTTTCCTTTGAATGTTCCTTTGCATAGCATCCTGTTCTTGCTTCACCTGTGTTTTATCTTATGTTAAAGTTTTTTTTGTTCTTTTTCCTACGTAGTCTTTCAATTCCCAGTTGCTTTTTGTGGTCTCAGGTCTCTGCCTTTCATTGATAATTCTAGGTTGTCCATGCGTGATTAAAAGTGAAGGCTAAAAGTGGAGACTGGTTAAACAAATAGTTTTTTAGAAACAGAATGACGGATTAAAACCTTGATGAAAAGCTTCAGGTCTGTGGGTGGTATGTGTTGACTGAGCTTTTGTGCCCTCAGCTCCCTGTTTGGAGAATCCCCCAGTGCTGGTACCTTTAGGCATTTCCCTGGGACTGGTTCGGTTTCCCAGGAGGATCTCCTGTCTCCTCTTGGGGCATAGAGGCTTAACTTCTGACCTTCTGCTGGGAGTTTAGTGGGGAAAGAACCTCAGATGAGAGTGCCAGCATTTAACCTGCCTGGAGTCACTTAATCCTGTTTTTAGAACATTGCCCCAGTGTGCAGTTTAAAAGTGTCCCAAGAGTCCCAAACCCTGTGGGTGTGCTTGGCAGCCTCCCAGTGTGTGGAGTTGGGATGGTCGTGGGATTATGGCTTCTGTAGTTAATAAAAAATAAAGTTCTGTGTTTTAGCTTCCTGCTACCCATTTCCAAAGGTGCCTGATTCTGCCAGTTCCTCACCCTGTTGAAGACTGTGATATAAGCCGGATTCTTTTTTTGGTTCCTTCCACGTTTAAATGAGAACTTGGGTTTAACTCAGTTGTCTTTCATCATTCGGCTTTCTCCTTCCAAAGTTATGGCTTTTCTTCTTTCCTGTTTTCTCTCTCTCTGTAGGTTTTTTTTTTTTTTTTTTTTTTAAATAAGTTGCTTTACTCTGTGTAGGGTTTCAGGAGAGTGAAGTTAAATTTTAGTCTACCATCTAACCGTAAATTCCTTCTCATATATATTTCAGTAGGTTTATTTTAAGGTAAGTAGTTATACTGTTTTGTTTTCTTTGGTGTTTGCTAAGTTTCAGTAAATAAATTTTCATGCTTTAATTTTAGCTATAGAAAGCAATTATCAGAATAATTACAGACTTGACCTCAAACATTGACCTAATATTAATATTACTGGGAAAAAAAGCACAGTGCTAATGGTATAATAGAAATGTTATGCATAATACTTACAATATTGAAGAACAGTGTTAACAGTTTATTCTTAAATGTATTTGATAACTTTTCCCCCCTGTAGCACAGCATAAAGCATAATTTGAAAAGCTTTGATTACCATGGTTTTAAAAGTGTTCTTCTCTTAAGAACTGACCTTCTGTGTGCATTACTTAATTTCATTGATTACATCATGCTGTGAGAAAATTATTGAACCCCTATTACATAGCATCCATGCTTAAGGATGCAGCTGTCACTGAGAATCTTGATGCCTGTTTTTAAGGAGGATGTAGTCTAGCAAGGAAATGGACATTGAGAGAACCAATTCAGATGACGCACAGTGTTAATGTACAGGAGCATGTAGCTGTGGGGACTCTCTAGGAAATGAATCCTGCGAGATGGGGGGGATAGGGACAGGCAGGGAGGGAGAGCTTCATGAGCACAGGGAACTGAGTGTGAGTTGGTCAGGGGGCGGTGAGGCTGCGGCACTCACAGGACACATCACCTGGGCCTTACAGTGTGAATCTCATTCGCAGGCTACTGGGAAGACATTAAAGGGTTCTTAAGCAGAAAATTGATAGGTATTTATAGGAAGATCATTTAGGCTGCAGTTTAAGAACCGATTAGGGAGGAAGGTAAGCTTGGAGACAAGGAGAGGGATAGGAGGGGAGGGAATGGCAGTAAGTTGAGATTGGACTGAGATGACAGTCGAGAAAAGTAAAACGCCTTTGAGAGATACTGAGGAGCCCTGATAGTATGAAAAAAGAAATGAGGCGTTGTCAAGATGGTCTCCCAGGAGTCTGGCTTCTGCAGGGTACATTTCTTTGCTCTTTAATGACAGGCAAATCCCGAGGAAGGGAGGAACTTCATTTCAAATTAGTAGTTCAATTTTGTATGTAGAGTTTTCAGTAACTGGGTAATGTCTAATTACAGATTAGTTGCAACTCAGGAGAGTTCTAGGCTAGAGAGACAGCCTTTGGATCCTGGACCTGAAGACATAATTAATAGCAAGGAGTGATAGTTTACGTGCCACTTGATTTACACTTGTCCTTCCAAGCATCCGCTCTGGTCCCCTTCCTTGCGCCTCGTGTTGTGTTTCCTGAGAAAGGTGCACTGAGCAGCAAGACTTCCCAGCCGTCGGGGGCCTTTCCTGTCTCTGTCTGTACTTTCCCTGCCAGTTGGGATGCATGATTAGAGTGGCTCAGCAGCCATTTTGCTTTGTCTTTCCTCTTACATAGGAGCTGTACATTCGGTAGTTTTTCAGTTCTATCTGTACATTTACTTCTTTCCAGAAGGAGAACTCATGGATTGTGATGGAAAATCAGAATCTAGCCCTGAACGAGAAGCTGTGGATGATGAAACTAAGGGGGTCGAAGGAACAGAGGGCGTCAAAAAGAGAAAAAGAAAACCATACAGACCAGGTGGAGTGCCTTAGCTGGACATTTTAGTTATAATCAAAACTTCGCTACTTTAAGAAGAATATAATAGGGCTTCAATTATAATGAAATAGGGTGAAATATAACTTCTTAACAACTCTAAACTGAAACTTGTATGTATAGATGACAGAGCTAAACTATTGCAATAAATACACTTTGTAGGTGAAAAATGCCTTAGTGGGGAATGTCACTAACTCACAATAAAGCATATGTTTTCCCTTGATGTGAACCTCTTAATTCTGTCATGATTTAGCATTCACTCTCTAATATTTATGTGTTTTAAATTTACTGCATTTTTTGTGCAGGAGTACCAGCCAGTAAGTGTACAATATGAAGGTGATATGACAGAGTTCTTATGTTTCCTAGAATTTATAGTTTGGTTAATAATGTGACTGTTAAGAACTCTTATCTTCTCTCTGCCTCAGGGGAGGGGAGAGAAAAGCTGTCCTGTTTGTCAAACTTTTTTTGCCTTAATGGAAAAAAAAAGTATTGACATATTCATAATACAGAGCTTCTAGGCTCTTTTTAGGCAGTTTGCTTATGAAAATGTTTTGCATTTTTTAAAGCAGAAATTTTTAAAGTATATTTTTTAATTGGAGTATAATTGCTTTCCAAGGGTATGTTAGTTTCTGCTGTACAGCAGTGTGAATCAGCTGTAAGTACTCGTTTACCCCCTCCCCTGGAACCTCGGCCCCACCCACTCTCTGCCGTGAGGTGTGTTGAATCAGTCCAATCTTTATTCTTCTGATTGCCAATGTTTCATTGATAAGAATGATCTAAATGCCTTTTGATGTGTAAGGAAAAGCTTTGTGTTTGTTTTCCACTAGATTTTCCTTCCAGTTGGGCCACATCTGTAACTAATGCGTAGATGAGCTTCATCCATTGGATGAAAATGACTTCATTTCTTTAAAATTATGAGGCTTATAAGGCACTTCCTTTTTTAGATGTGTCTGAATTCCTTCCAGGAACTTAAGAGTTAAATGTTGAGGGGTTTTTTTTTGTTGTTTTCCTTATCTGCCTTACATGGAAGTAAGTCATCCATATCAGGGACCCATGTGAGGGGCCCATTAGGTCACAAAGCATATTGTTAGTGATCAAAGCTGTCAGTGCTGCTGTATGTTAGGCACTAGTCTCAGCACTTTACAACCTGTGTGTAGGAGATGCTGTACATTATCCCTGTTGTACCAGTGAGGGAACTGAGGCGGTGGAAAGTTAAGTAACTTGCCCAGAGTCTGCCAGTAACCGGAATGGCACAGCTTAGTGCCAGATTCCGTACCCTCACTGGGGCTGTGTGCGTCTCACGGCTTGAGCTTTACTAGGGGTACCTGGACACACTTCCCCAAAAGCCATGCTGGTTTTCTTTGGGATCATCTAGTTGAGTTTATGTCTTGTGTCTGCTCTCCCTCAACTAACGTACAAATAATTTGAATGATGATCTGTGAGTTAGTGACATTAAGGAAACAAGCATAATATACTATAATGTTTACTCTGACATTGTTTAGAAGTACATGCAGGCTTCTGTATTTCAATGGATTTTTATTCCTGTTTGGTTAGTAATAAGATAACAATAACTTTGACGTCTTACTTCCAAACTCTTGTATTTTGCATTAAAATGAGATTATTGATTTAAATTAGCCCATTTGAATTTGAGATATTCCTCACTTGTGAGACTAAACATTTTCATCCTGCTTCTGGAGGAAATACAGGTAGAATAGTTATTTACAGGATTCCTCAATTTCTGTTTTGGATAGGTATTGGTGGATTTATGGTACGACAAAGAAGTCGAACTGGGCAAGGAAAAACCAAAAGATCTGTGATCAGAAAGGATTCCTCAGGCTCCATTTCCGAGCAATTACCCAGCAGAGATGATGGTATGGTCCTGATTTTGATTGATCTTACTGTCTTGTCTTGACATTCCCAGTTGAAAACAACTATTGGAAATAATGCTACGGTTACCACCTTACCGCTGCTTAGCGATCTGAAAGGTGCCTGTGCAGTTCATATCTGCAGTGTAGCAGGTTTGATAAGAAAACTATTTAAACCCAGTAGATTATGTTGCTTTGAGGTTTTTAACAAGTGTCTTTGTTGTATTTTTTTCCCCCTGTTAAATATGAGCAGCTTAGGGATTTGATCACAGAGTCACATCTGGCACTTCCTGGTCATTTCACAGCAGGCCGTGCTTTGCCTGACTGACGTACTTGGCGTAAAGCCGGAAATTTCGTAGACCATGCATCTGAAAGTGACAGGATACCCCAATAATTTATAACAAAATTGAACGCTGTTTTAGAAATGTATCTTCCAGTTAATATTCTGTCATCTTTTCTTAGAGTTTCAAAGAAAGCTAAGTCATTGCTAAAGCCATAGCTTAAGAATCGGTTCTAATGAGGACTTTGCAATCCATATGGTCTTGATCTGTACGTTTTCTGTATTTAAAATATTGTATATAGAATGTAAAGATAAATGATATGTTTTTATTATGTTTTTTTGAATAAAGTTTTTCCATTACATTGTGGTAGGCTTTTGGCCTGTGAATTAATTTTTTTTTTTCTGTACATTTTTTAAAGGAAGCACTGTAATGGTTTTTAAAAAGTTTCTGATATTACTTAATGTGACTATAATAAGCCCCAGTTAAGAAATGTGATACATTCAGTGAAACTGTTTTTTGTATTTTCCACGTTTGCCTCTATTGTCTTCTAAATAATTTTAGTTTCATCATTTAGTGTTTTTCTTCATTTGTCATCCATTGAGTTTTTAATCGATCGTGCATATTTTCCTTTTCCTAACTACTTTTTAGGTATTTTAACACTGTACTTTCTTCGTACAACTTATTGCTCTAGTTGCAGTTGATTTAGAGTCAAATATTTTCAAACCTTTGCGTGTCAGGTTCTGTACTGTGTCTCTCCTGTTCCCTGCTGCCTGCTGCCTCATTTGATGGTGTTCATTGTGTGAGATATACATACATGTATATTAAACAACAACAAAGTTTTTTTTAATTGTGAGCTCATATTCTGTAGAGCATTCTCTGAAGTTCTTGAGAACTGAATTAAAGGTTGGTTCCTTCAGAAAAGATTTGCGTTTGTTGCTGCCAGGAACATGAGGTCCTACTACCCCAGGACTCCTTTAAGCTAAGTATTAGCGTAAAGGTTTTTGGTCCACCTGTGTTATAGAAACCCAGGTTTCTTACACATCAGGGCTGTATTGAGTTTATGAACTCTTAGGGAAGATGTTCATTCGTTTTGTCTTTCTCTCCAGCACCATATTATTTACTGACGGTTTTCTTTGCCGCTGGGGTGGGGATGGTGGTGAGTGATGAGAGGATGGGAGGGTGTGCTCCGTGTTCACCCAGCCCTGGGTGTGGAGCCCTGGGTCCCGCCTTTGTAGCAGGCACCCCTGGTTGATCTTGCCACCTTGGGGAGAGGCTGCAGGCTTTGTCTTCTATATATACCCCATTCCTCATAGTGCTCTGAAAACTGGAGTTCAAGGTCACTAGGTTTTAGCAGCATTTCAGAGAGCTTTATTTCGTTCTTTGCTTATTTTTGTGGGTCCTATTTGACCTTAATTTTTGGTCTTAGAGAATTCTATATTTTCTGGTTAGATTACTGGTAAATTTAAAAAAAAATTGTTTAAAAAAATATAAAAAATAAAAAAATTGTTTAAAATGTTCATCCACTATATTTAGTACTTTTTATTCAACCTATGTAGTCTGGCAACATAAGTGCCCACATTGATTTTCAGAAGGCATGTATGTGTCTTTTGCTTAAAGTATCTGAGAGTACCATTTGATTCCTTGCTCACCTGCTCTAAGTGGTATTCTTGTTTATTAGTCCAACATTTCAGATTTTTGCATTTCTTTTATTTTAAATTTGAGCATTCATAACATTTTTATGAGCAGATTCAGATAGTCATACATTATCACAATATGTATGTACTACAGATACCTAGTTTGCAATAAATCCCCAAACCTAGAATTGCTGGATTGAGGGATACACATTTTTAAAAAGACTTTTGCTGGACAGTTCCAATAAACTCTACCTAAAGGTTGGAAGTACTGCTAAATTCCTTTTAGTTGTTTGTGAGTAGCCATTTCTCCATACTCATTAGCATTGAATATGGTTTTTTTATTGTTTTTTTTTTTACCTTTTAACAAGATGTCACCATTATATAAAAACAAATTTCTGCTTTGTAAGAAAATACTAATTAAGACACAATAGGAAGCATGCTGGTACTAAGTAGACATGAAATGAAATTTTATGATACTTAATATTAATTTACTTTGAGATCTTTTTGTGAAAGTTTTTTATTTGTCAACTCATTGTGTATATGTTAAATTTAGACAGCTGTATGTCAGGTATATCTCAATAAAACTGAAAGAATAAAGACAAAACTTGTCTGTGTGTATGTTGGTAAGTTAGTTATCATTTATTATTAGTTACTTTGGTGGGTTTATCTGAAAATTTTAAATATCACATATTTATAAGTGTGATTGTTGTTTCAGGCTGGAGTGAGCAGTTACCAGATACCTTAGTTGATGAATCTATTTCTGTTAATGAAAACACTGAAAAAATAAAGAAGAGATACCGAAAAAGGAAAAATAAGCTCGAAGAAATTTTCCCTGCCTATTTACAGGTAATATTTTGCTTTATATTATGTATTTGTTAATGCAAGAAGTGTGAAGTGATGTCTTGAGTTTTGAAAAATAGTTTTCTTGTTTTTGTCATCCCAAATGCTATTTTTACCTTCTAAGGGCCCTTAAAAATTACATTTATCCTTTTTGTGCTTCGATACTTTTCACAGAGTTCTTTTTTTATCCCAGTTTTTCACTTCTAAATTTCAGAAGACATATAAGAACTCTACGGCTGGGACAGGCTCATTCTTCCAAACCAGGCACACCATTGTGCTCTGCAGACCCACATCTGGTGGACTCCCTTTGCCAGCACTGGTTATAGTAATTATGTTCACTGAATGAAGATGGTTTTTTAGCAGCCAGAATTACAGCTATAATAACACTTATCACTTTTGGGGGCTTCCCAGGTGGTAATAGTGGTAAAGAGCCCACTTACCAATGCAGGAGACATAAGAAACTTGGGTTTGATCCCTGGGTCGGGAAGACCCCCTGGAGGAGGGCATGGCAACCCACTCCAGTATTCTTGCCTGGAGAATCCCATGGACAGAGGAACCTGGTGGGCTACAGTCCATAGGATCACAAAGAGTCAGACATGACTGAAGTGACTTAGCACGCTTGCACCCATTCATTCTGGAAGTATGAAAACTGATCATTCCATATTTTCACAAAAGAGCCTTTAAAAATAGTGGATTGGATTTCCTGATTACTACTATAGTCATAATCTTAATCTAGATTATTTCTTTTGGTGAACAGGTGTAATTCCCCTAGTGTTCATCAGTAATTTACAACTTTTTGATATGGAGGAAACTTGTAATGGTACTGTTACTTGGACATCTTGTGATAGCAATTGTATTTTTTTTTCCACTGCTTTTTGGAGTAGAGTGGGAAATAGAGTGACTAGTGATGAAAATCCATGAGGAATTCATAAACAGTTTTTTTCTAGTTTTTCTTTATTAATCACAGCAGTGTCAAGATAAGGTATAAATAATTATGTGATCTACCTAGTAGAAATAGTTTTGTGGTCTGTTAACACCAGATGGTTGATAAATACCACTAAATTCATCATGAGCCATACAAAGAAACAGTTTTTGCTCATGGTGTTCTGAGATCTCTCAGATTTATACCGAAGGCATTAAGTAAATAATCTGTAATGTTCCAAGATGCTTTCTACTATTCAGCATTTTTCTTAGTGATACAAGCATTGCTGGTATAAGAGGCCAGTCATCTCCTGCCCAGTGCTCTTTTCTTTGTGGGTTTTCAGACTTCACAGACCATCCTCCCCTGTCCCTTTTCACAAGTTAACCGCGTGGTGTTTCTCTTTTGGGAACTTTTTAAATAATTTATTTTTGCACAGTCTTATAGTCTTGGTTTGTATTTTATGTTTTGCTGGACGTATCATTCAGATTGCTTTCTTTTAATATTACTGTATTTTAGAGCTTTATTTTTGACAGCATAGTCCTACATCCTTTTTAAAAATTTATGTATTTTACAGTATGGATGTTTATAATTCATTTAGTCATATGCTTTCTGACAGACATTGAGGCTGTTTTCATTTTAGGGGGATATAACTAAAAAATGATGCAGCGAACCTCTTTTGTTTATGTATCTTTGCCAAGAGTGTATTAAATGTGGGTAGTTACTGCAAAATTGCCCTCCCCTTTCCAGACAGACTACATTATAGAAAATAGAATTTTGGAATAGAAGTAGGTGAAGGGGGTCCCCAGCACTTCCTATTGTTCTCCTTATTGATACTGGAGAAGTTGGGGAGAGATCCTGGAGTTGGAAGGAGGCCAGGCTTGAAAGAGTGGTCTCTACAATATAAATGGAAAAAAGTCAGCATGAGTAACTGAATAAAATGCCAAGGCTTTGGTGGTAAATTTTGTACACATAGTTTGTTTAAAATAACTGTAAAAACCCTCCTTCAGATTTATAGTGTATGAAGTCTTTAATGTGGTTATATGCATCAGTGGGAGATTGCTAAATCTATCTGTAAAGTATACAGATATTAAAGTTGTAGATCAAACCCTTGAGTTAACCTCTGCAGATCATCTACAAATGTTAGTAATATTCACGAAGTTTTAGTTTTTCTTATAATATGAATTAAGATGCCATAATATTATAAATTTATCCATTTTTAAATTTCACTGTAGTCTAACCTGGGATTACCAAATTACTGTGATTGCTAGAAACATTTGACAGAATTGGGGAGTTTTATTTGGTTAATTTTACTTGATTCTATTTAAAGAAACACAAACTTTATTTCTAAAAAAGGGGAATATACATAAAACAATTGACAGGATATCTCTTGTTTACATATTTCTACATTCAATTCTTATATTGTTAAATACTAAGTTTTTCTGTTATTTCTGCCTTCTTATCAAAATGACAATTACCTGTATTCTCATTTTAGAATTTTATAACTGAGTCAGTCGTTTCCATGTGTGCTTCTCTTTGTCTAGGAAGCATTCTTTGGAAAAGATCTTCTAGACACAACAAGACAAAACAAACTAAGTTTGGATAATCTATCAGAAGACACAACCCAGCTTTCTTATAAAACAAACACCAATACCACTTTCTTGGATCCTTCCTTAGACCCACTGCTTAGTTCATCCTCAACACCAGCAAAACCTGGAGCTCATGGTATGTAGAGTAAATGACAATATTTTTTTTATCACATTACATTCATCTTCCTTTTAGTCAGAGCTTTGAAATGCTTATAAAACTTACCTTTATTGAAATAGAACTTGCATTCAGTAAATGCAACTATTTTTTAAGTGGACCAGGTCTGTATGATTTAGCAAATAAATTCATCTTTGTTACTACCATGAAATCAACTCTTGCAAGTTGTAAAGGAAAACACTTGGTTTATAGTTGACTGAAGGCGACATATGGGAGTATAATGAGGCCATGATTGGTGAGTTACAATAATCTTCAACTTAAGATGTTTTTCAAAATTAATTATACAGCCCCAAGAAATTCCAAAGAAGAAAGGATACTGTAGTTGGAAGCCGTCTGACCCATTGTGTTAATGTACTGTGGAATATATTGCCTTGGGAGAAGGAAATGGCAACCCACTCCAGTATTCTTGCCTGGAGAATCCCAGGGATGGGGGAGCCTGGTGGGCTGCCATCTGTGGGGTCGCGCAGAGTCGGACTCGACTGAAGCGACTCAGCAGCAGCAGCAGCATATTGCCTTAGGTCGGTTTCTCACCGTTGACAGTTTAGGCCATCGACCTTTGTTGATGGAGGGAGGCCATCTGGAGCATTGTGGGATATTCAGCAGCATCTCTAGCCTCACGATGTTGTGATAGGAAAAATGTCTCCAGATATTGCCAAATGTCCCCTGCAAACCTGTCTTCTGTTGAGACTCTAGACATTGGGGATACAGGGACTGCTCAGAATCAGAGAAAGATACAAGAACTTAATGTGTATAAAGTAATACTGACATCAGCAACGCTCTCTAGAATTTAGCTAGCTTGGTATCCCAAAGCTTTTCTTCCATTCTGTATTTTTGTTTTACTTTCAGTTGTGCAGTCCATGGGGTCACAAAGAGTCAGACACGATTCAGCGACTAAACAATGAACAACAAATTAAATATTCTTCTGACAGGCTTCCTTTTTGTCGTTGAATTGCAGTTATCACTCATTTAATTCTATAAACCCAATTTTGAAAATAATCTTAAAGCAGTATCCACTGAAAGATGACTTTTGATAATGTTGAGTTGCATTTTCATTAACTTGGCATTATCCTGGATTGAAATACAGGCTACTAGTATTTTTTTAACTTCTTGAAATAATTAGAAGCAATCTTGCCCCCTGTTATTTGAAAGCACACATTTAGCATGAGACTAAAGGCCATACTCTTGGTTTAATGTTAACAGATCATTTTACTTTTTAGTTCAGTCGTTCTGAGTATTTTCCAGCTCTCATCCGTGTCAGTATGTTGTTAAAATAATGTGTAGTGAAAGACTTGCAAGTACTTCAAAGGATGTCTTACTATTTGAAGGATGCCTTGTAAAAACCTTGCCTAGCCATTTAAAGGCTTCCATAGAAGTAAATTGCCCTTGAGTTTTTATAAGAAAGAGAACTGGGGTTGGGCAGGAGATACTGTGACAGGAAAGACATTGATATATACCATTTTTCATTCCTGTTTCCTTTATTTGAAGTCATTTTCCCCAAAAAATTGGTGAAGAGAGAATGGTTTAGTGATAAAGCCAAACTATAGAGGACTAGAATAACACACATGTCAAAATCTGGTTGAATTGTCATGCTCTGTACAGTTGAACCACTCTTTTGCTTTATGATGGGGAATTGAAAAACAATAGCTTCCTTTTTTAAAAAAAGTTATTCAATATTTTCCATTATGTCAGTTTTAATAATTTGTTAAAAAGATATAAAATGTCATCAGGTAGAGGAGAATTTTTAAAACACAGTCTTTTAAAAACCACTGTTATTTGTTTAATAGAATTCCATTGGTTTAAGTCTCTTTACTCACTTGTGTTTTGTTGATGCTTTGTGGCTTGTGGGATCTTAGTTCCCTGACTAGGGATTGATCCCACACCTCCTGCAGTGGGAGTGTGGGGTCTCAACTGCTGGACGTCAAGGCGAAACCCTCCACTGATTCAAAATCAAACAAACCTTACCCCGAAACAGTTACCCCGTTTTTTTGTTTTTTGTTTCAAGGATACTGTTGTCTAGAGAATATATTATTGAAATAATTTTATTTTTTAAAAACTTTAGAAATATTTGGGCATACAAAATTTACTTTGGATTTCAGTTTGAAAAATTGTATTTTTATGTATGTGTGAATTCTGTCTGATATGTTTAAAGGGACAAGACTATGTTTTATAGAAATACTTGGTGTAGAGTCTGGAGTATTTTACGTCGTCTTCTCTTTTTTTTCTTAAGTAAAAACAGTCAAAAACGGATTAAAAAATTCTGATATTCCTTACATGACTAATAAAGTCGCTAAAGGTAACCTAAATATTCTCCTACTTGATTAGGCTAGAAACCCTTGTCGCTCTCCCTGGCTCCTGATTGTCTCACGTTCCGCATCTCACACACCCGCAAGTTTGTTGCTGCCTTCAGATGCCATCCCACACCAGCGGCTGCCTCCCTAAGCCTCCATCCGCTGTGTGCAGGCGGGTACCGCCTCTCACTGGGACCACAGCCACTCCTGCTCCCCAACCCAGCTCCAGTCTCCCAGCACGCCTTGCCCTCCTCCACCTTGGTCCATTCTGCACCTGGCAGCCAGTGTGTTCCCTTTAAGACATCAGTCACACCTTCCTCTAGCAACCTTCCAGCAGTTTCCCGTTTTACAGATGCCCCTGGAACAACAGGGGTTTGAACTGCGAGGGTCCACTTAGATGCGGAGTTTTTTCTCATACGTACAGCAGTCCTAGGATCTCTGGTGGGCTGAATCTGCGGATGTGGAGATGAGGCTAGAGAGGGCGAGTGTGGGTCAGATTTGGGTATTTGAGTACGTGGAGGATTGGCGGCCCCCTCCGTGTTGCTCTTAATCCTTTTCCCCTTATTGTTTATTTTCATAGCACTTACACTGGTGGCGTTTATTTTCTCCTCTGAAAGAGGAAGCTCTGGAGCATCTGCACTGTGTGTTAGTCCCTTTTCTATTCCAGTGGCCTGACCAGTGCCTATTAGCTTCCTCCATAGACATAATTCTGTGGCTGCTCAAATACCTTCTTGAGTAAATGAGTGAAAATGAGTGTTAAGAGTAAAGCTGGAAGTAGGCATTTTACTCGATGGTATCTGCTTTATACTTTACAAGGAACTTTAAGCAGTAGGTTTGTCTTTAATATTTATCTTCTATTGTGTTTTCTAGATGTCATTTTTAGAGGTGCTTTTTCTAAATTTTTTTTTTTTTGCTTTGTTACAGTATTCTATTTCATTTTTACTGCCTATGGGTTTTTATTTTAACATTTATTTCATTGTTAATATACAGTAGTCACAAAAAAGTCTTAATTTGTAATGTTTTGTTATTCAAATGTTGGAGTGCCTTTTCTATGAAAAATTCCTTACTTTAGAAGTAATAATCTTTTTATGATACTTACCTCAGTATCTACTATATTCTTAATATTTGGTAAATGGTTGAATGAATGAGTTTTAGAATTTAATGTCTAGGAAAATGGTGACACTTTGAAAATATACTTACTATACTTAGGTGCTGCTGATGACCCCTTAGCTGATATTTCTGAAGTCTTAAACACAGATGATGACATTCTTGGAATAATTTCAGATGACCTTGCAAAATCAGTTGATCATTCAGGTACATTTGCCCAGTGTCTATTTTATGATGTGAGTGAGAGGTATGTGTGTGTGTGTGAATGAAGCGTAGTCATTGAAATAGAAAAAATTTTTTTCTCTGACATCGTCAAACTCATCATTTTATTTGATCTGCCTTGACTTTCCTGCTTTAAGAGGGGAAATAGCGCATTAGTAATTTCTGTTGTCTGTTTAATTGCATCAGAGCTAAGACTTTTTGCCTTATGTACCTCGTTTCTTCTTTTGTTTGAGCCGTCCCCCACTTCCCGCTCCTGTGGTAATCATCCATTTTATTTGGTTTGGGTCTTGTAGGTCTTGATTTATGCACTTTCCAGGTTGAGAGCTCACCTTGTGCATTTGGTAAGAAACAGCAGTGGATGGTGGCTGACTAGCAGTAGTCTGTTCTGTTTTCAGTAGCGATTTCAGCTGGAACAGCCTGTAGCTGCATGCGTTCTTGTTACAGTGCTCCTGTGTCACTAATCCAGCTCTGTTTCCTCTGTGTGTGCAGCTAAAGCATGGTACACCTGTGCTGTGCTTTGGGTGACTTTCTCTGTAGTGTTTTTTCTTTTTCTTTTTTTTAATGAATGGTTTTATTCTTTTTAGAAAGTAATCTGTACTATTACCCAAACATTATATTGATAGTTCCTAATATAACCTCAAATAAGAGATGAATTTTCACTTGTTGATAGTAATATTGAGGAAGTGTGATAAAATAGACAATAAACCACTTTTAAATGTCACTCTTGCTTAAAAACCAGTTCATGTAAGATACAGCATGTTATGAACATAATCTGCATCTTGTTTTTGACTACAGAATAGTTCAGAAATAAGATCTGTAGTTGGAATTGTTCACCAGAGGATGGTTTTTACTAAGCATTAAGAGTTTTTTAGCTTTCCATTAGTTAGTGTGAAACTTGATTGTTTTACAACCTGCATATGATAGTTGACCCAGTTGTGTTTGAAACCACAAGTTCCTAAGTTTGAGTTAAAAGTATATTGAACATTATATATTGATTCTTCTTAGAGACCCCTAACTTAATAATATGGTGCTTTTTCGTGTGTAGAAATTAGCAATTTAGAACTAGAAGTGTTCTTTTGTTTCTGAGGAAATGTATTTCTCATGATTAAACCATAACTTTTTAAGCAGAGCCTAAGTTTACAAATATATTGTGCCTAATTTTTACTGATTGACTCCCTGGATTGGGTTAAGAATCTAGATTAATTCAGAATTACAGGCTTTCCATTGCTTTGTTTTAATCCTGTTGTTGTGTGTTAATGCAGGTAAATAGTGTAATGCATTTTGTGTGAGTGTTCAGAATCCACTTTCTGATATACATACCTTGCTCCTCTAGCTGGAATAGACGTTGGTCCGGTCGCTGATGACCCTTCATCTCTGCCTCAGCCAAGTGTGGGTCAGAGTTCACGGCCTCTAAGTGAAGAGCAGCTCGATGGCATCCTCAGCCCTGAACTTGACAAGATGGTCACAGACGGTAAAGCATTTGCCCTCCATCTGGGCTTTCTAAAGACACGCAGAAATGTAATAGGATCTTCAAAGATGTCTGCATGCCAGTTAACTTCTATTCTGATCGTTCTGTGACAAATACTATATTGCATCCGGATATCGACATGGTAGTTGTTAATATTTCCATTTCTTCATTTTATCCTAGGAGCAATTCTCAGCAAGTTGTATAAAATCCCAGGTATTTGTGTTCTGATTCTTTTGTTGATGGAAATACACTCCCTGTGCCCTGGCTCTCGTAGTCTCTTAACCGTGCTCATTGTCGTCGTGTCTCCTAGAGCTCGGGGGCAAGGACGTGGAGGACTTGTTTACCGCGGTGCTCAGTCCTGCCGCTGCGCCGCCGCCCCCTGTGCCGCACCCACCACCGCCTCCTGCGCCCCAGCTGCTGCCCGCGCACGGCCAGGGTACGTCGCCTCTAGACAAGTGTCGTAAGTACGGCCCTGCCGCCTGTGCCCCCTCGTGTCGCGTCGGCCTTCACATGCCTCTCGGTCACCACGCACGCAGACTTGACAAGAGAGGGTCCTCTTTTGCAGTGGTGGGGTAGGACCAGCCTCTGAATTCCTCTCAGTCACACCCCCGCCTCCCCGCCTTTCCCGGGAACGCAGCGGCTCACTCTATGGTCAGAATTCTTTTGCCCACTTCACTGGCAGTGCCCCTGTTAACAGTGCCCACCTCCTTCCCTGTCCCGTTCCTGGTCCTGTGTCACCTTTCCTCAGTCGTTCCCGCAGAAATGTTCCGAGAACTGCTCAGCCCTCGCCGGCTGCCTTGGACTCATCCATCTGGTCTGAGTCTCAGTCACTCCCTCCGTGGTCAGCAAGTCTCCATGCCCACACTCCCCCCAGGCTTTCCATTCGTAGCGTGTGGTGCAAACATAAACGCCCATTTGGGGCATTATGGGTTTCCCTGCGATGGTGAGCTCCTTGAAGACTAGAGTCACCACTGCCTTTGCTGTATACCTGCCACAGAACATGGCCTCAGTAAATTCTTGGAGGGTAAATCGGTGCCCTTTCTACCACTGTCGACTGAAATTCCTACTTCCTATAGGCAAATTTGCCAATTTTGTTTAACACACTTTCTTCTACCTATTTGTAACTAGTTGCAGAACAAATTTCAGGCTTTCCTTTCTCCCTCTTTTTGAAGAGCTGAAATCTGATAGGCTAGGATCAAAATTTTGTGGGCATAGATAAGGAGATACTGCTTCAGACTGTATTCTTGATAATTTAAGTATCGGGTCCTCTCTCTATATCCTGTTGTCACTGCTTTGTGATTCTATACTGAACTGAATGATTTATGATGATGCTTTTATTTCATACACTGTATTTGTGTAAGTGCTGAAAAGCGCAGATAATTTAATGTTACCTTGGCCACAAATTTTGTGTATACATGAACATTTCTATAAGGCACATAATTGAAATGTTTTAGTTTCTACCAGTTTTAGCCGCTAAACATCAATTTACCACGATGTTTGCTAGACCAAATGTGATTTACATTTGGATGAAACAGATTCATAAGCGCTTCTTGACATAATTGTTCCCATACGCTTTCTTAATCATTAAGAACTCTTCTGTGTTTCTCTTTGTAGCATATAAAAATAAAAGCAACTGTCTCCAAGTTTTCTGAAACTAGAAGTATTTCAAAAATCAAATCAGTTAAAAATGTATTCCTTTATAAAAAGGTTTTATGATCATTGTTTAAATCATTTCAGTGTGCAGTCTCATGTTTAATAAGATACTGAAGATTAGGGAGGTTGATGTTTACTTGGAGAGGAGGTGGGTTTTGGCTAGGTGCTTACGTGTAGCTCAGAGATGACAAAGGCTAACCACCCACCAGAGTTTATAATTGTGGTATTGTAGACTTTCAGGTAGACAACTCATTTCTGTTATTGTTGCCGTGGTTCAGTTGCTCAGTTGTGTCTCTTTGCAACCCCATGGACTGTAGCATGCCAGACTTCCTTGTCCTTCACTATCTCCTAGAGTTTGCTCAAACTCATGTCCATTATAGTGAGCATAGTTCAAGCAGAGCCGTAAGAGTCTCTGAGATTTCCGCATTTGTGTTTGAAAGAATAATAACTTAAGGATAAGATATCTTCAGATCACATGCAGGGAGACATGTGCCTATTTAGGAATGGCAGCTCTGCTCCGTCCCAGAGCAAAGGAGGAGAGATAGAAGGAACGGTGTAAGGAGGCCAGATTAGAAAGTGCGACGCTGGGGCTAGATTTTGTCTGGACAGCTAGGCATTGGCAGTTGGCCTTTTTTCCTCCAGCCTTTGGAGACCTCACACCAGTGAAATGATCTGATGAGTCACATGTTTTGGCAAAGTACCTCTGGTGTTAATATTGGAAGTGGATTTGGGATGGGAAGAGTTGTATATTAATGAGTTTATTTCAGTTGGGACTGAATGAAAAATTGGGTTCCATGTGAATATATCTGCAGTAGTAACTGAAAGGAGGAGATGGATTTGATAGACAGCAATGTTATCATAAGTAGGATTGTGCTACCAATTGGGTGTACGATGTAAGGAGAAAGGAAAGAAACTGAACTGGACTGTATATATGTCAGGCTGACCCAGAAGATAATCAGTCGTGCTGTGAACTTGAAACATGGAACAAAGGAGAAAGAGAATGTGTGTGTGTTGTAGAGGAGAGAGGTGGAGATGTAATGAACTTAGTTTTAGGCCGTTTTTACTTTGTTAGAAATGAGCATATACGTTGTCCTGACTTACAGGCATTTGCAGTTGTTCATAGCTGTAGATAAAAGCTTAGGACTTGTCTGTTTAGTGATCAGAAGGGTAAGATTTCTTAAGAGAATATACTTCAGTAGAATGTAGAATCTTGAACTCTTTTTAAGTGAATGTAATAAATTATATGCTTCACAGCTGGTTCATATTCGTATACAATTGCATGCTCCTTTTCTTTCCCTCTTTTGAGGGCTGGATGAAAGTGAAAAACGGAGGTGGAGACCCTGAGTGCGAGGTAGGGTCTTAGCGGCGACGCTCGTGACGCAGTCTGTAAGGCCAAGTAGAGAGAAAGGTGGTGTGTTGTTCCCTTGGGTCAGACAAGGCTGTCGTGATCCTTAGTGGAGCAGCCTGGTAGGAGTGGAGAGGAGGGCAGAGCGTGGTGTGCTGGCAGTTACACAGATCAGAAAGCGGAGAAGGGAAGTTTCAGGAAGACTGAGAGTAACTTGAAATCACTTTAAATGGAGGTTACATGAAGTAACTTTTCAATCAGTTCTTACCCACGCTTTGAAAAAGATGCTAGTATGACCAGATAATGGTAAACTGGAGAGGTACGGGGTAGCGGGTGGAGACCACCTCCTAATTAAAATCATAATAAAGGAAAAATGCTTTACATTTATTTATGTGTACAGCAACAACAGGCTGTTTAGTCTCTCTGGGTCTTTCTTTTTTCTTTTTTGCATAAATGTCACTACACATAATAACCCATTCCATGGAGTTGGTGTGAGGACCAGTGAGTTAATTAATGCGTATAAAGCCCTTAGTACAGGGCCAGGCTAACAGGCAATAGCTGTTGTTGTTACATAACCTTCCAGTACGATTGTGTTGCGGGCACAGTCGTCAGTGCTGGTGGAGTGCCACGGGACTGCTCCCGTTCTCAGGGCCAGAAAGGGAGCTCTGGTTTAGCCTAATTACATGCAAGACACTTGATATTTTTCAGTGAAATACATTGCTTAGTGGAACCTCCTTTTCTCTTAAGATGAAAATAGAGGTAGCATTCTATTTGGAATGAATGCAGAAATCTTGCTCCTTAAATCTAATGCCTGGAGTGAATTTCAGTGTCCTCAGACACTTGGCTGTTGTGGAGTCCCAAACCAGTGGGCCGCCCTGCTGTTCTGCAGGAGGAGCCCTAACCTGATGTTGGGGTGTTTCCAGGACCAGTGCCCCTGAGACAGACCCTGAAGATCTGTGGACGTTCAGCCCCAGCGTCCTCAGACAGGAGCTTGAGAGTTGTAATGGAGGATCAGGTTTAGCTGACCGGACATTCTGTGGTGCAGAGCGTGTTGTGGGCAAGGCACTTGTGGTTATTCTTCTTTCTGACCATTTGGCGAGTGATCAGGTTAGGAGTGCCCTGTCGTTGTGCTAACCTCATGACTGATTTTTGTTTGCATAACTAACTGGTGATACAGGTATGGATCTTCAGTGCTGTTCTGAGTGTTACAATTATCAGTAGAGGCCATGTATTTATTACTTGAAAGTGTGTCTCTAAGTTGGAGGCGTTTTTCTCCCCCTCTTCCAGTTTTATTGAGAGATAATTGACATACAGCTGTCTGTAGTTTCAAGTATATAGCAAACAGTTTACCTTACATTATGAAATGATTACCACTGTAAGTTTATGGAAGGAATTTTTGAAGATACACCCAAAAAAGGTGTTTTGTGTGTGTGCCTTTTTTTTTTTTTTTTTGGGCTGGAAAATTGCTTGGCTAAGGACAGTTGACTTACTACCAAACAGTTTAGGAAAACAGACAATCACAATAAGGGTTGGAGTTCTGTGTTTGTGCAGAGTTTGGGGAAACACAAGGTGGTCTTATTATGGTTTGCCTTATGTCTCTGAGGAAAGAAGATATGAAGGTGATGGAATGCGAGTTAAAAGGGACTCGGTGCCTGAAACTCCAAGTAGTGAAAATTAGGTTAAAAAAAAATTACATATTTTTAACAGTAATCATCTAATTTATCATGGTAGGTGCAATATTGCTTGTTCCCAACTACTTTAGAGAAAAAGTGCCAATTTAAAAATAATAGGTGGGATTTTTATTTGTATATGGAATACCTGTTCATAAATTTTGAGTGAAGAAGAGGATTTGATAAAACCTAACTGTCATTTCTTGAGATTGATTTTTTTTCTTAGAGCTCATATGTGCTGGATACTTACTGCATAGTAGGCACTGTGCTGAAAACTGCACGTACAGTATGCCAGTTACATATATCACAGAATACCTTCATTTTATCGAAATAGTGATTGATTCTGCTTCTCACAAGTAGCAGAATGAAGATTCAAGCCTAGGATATCAGACTCCAAAACACATGCTACTCCCATCATACCATGATGAAGTAAACAGAATTATAGAGAAATATTTCAAAACTTTATAGCCAAAAGTCACTCTTTAAGCAATATTTTACAGTATAATATTGGGGGGAAATTCTACTTTTGAGTAGTATTACAGATTTTTATTGAGAAATATTCCTGCTACTTTTAAATTATTTTTGAATAATATGCTTTCTTCTTTGAAGATGTCTTTTCACGGATGCCACTCATGAACGGCCTCATTGGACCCAGTCCTCACCTCCCGCACAATGCTTTACCTCCCGGAAGTGGACTGGGAACTTTCTCTGCCGTAGCACAATCCCCCTATGCTGATACCAGGTATTTAAAAGCCTTGACTTTATATGGAAACATAAATCATTTCTGTTATATAGGTGTTTATCAGTCTGACTTACTGTGACAAGTGTTAGTGTCTTAAAATCATGGTGATCTTTGCTAAAACCCATCAAACATTATAGCTGTGGGTTTAATGAAAGTGTACTTGACCATAGTACTTAGAAAGCTATTCTGTGTTTATGAAGTAAAGCTGTTTATCATTTGGCAGGGATAAAAATCCGGCATTTAATCCATTGGCTGGTGATCCTACCAACTCATGGACATCATCGGCTCTCCCTGTGGAGGGAGAGAATGACACAATGTCAAATGCCCAGAGGAGCACTCTCAAGTGGGAGAAGGAGGAGGCCCTGGGTGAAATGGCAACAGTAGCTCCAGTTCTCTACACGAATATCAATTTCCCCAACCTGAAGGAAGAATTCCCAGGTAAGTCATGGATACGTCACAGCTTTCCGTTTGACTGGCTTCCCCACACGTATGCTGACAGGCTCTTGGGTTTTTGCTTCCCTACACTAGAGGGCCCGGTATCACCATCAGTTCTTACCTAGCGTGACTGTGCAACGTGAAGATTCCCTAGATACCTAGAGACATCTTTTGCATTTTCTTTGTCCTAAGCCCTGTACCCATCTTCTATTTCCTCAGAGTTAATTTCAGTTAATGAAATGACTGTAGCTCTTAGCAGTCTTCTTAAATACATGGAAGTCAGTATTGTGTTACATGCATAGTTCTAAAAAAAGAAAATTTCCTAGACTAGAAACTTATTATCTAATCAGAATTATTAAGATAGGCTAAATTAGACCCAGTTCTAAGTATTACTCACATGGAAACTAACTCATTATTTCCCCTTCTCCCCAACTGTCCAACCTGTTTGAAAAAAGCAGATGGTGCAGTGTTACCATTTTTTTGAACATTCTTATTAACTGGAGAACGAAACATTTGGATTAACGAAATGTCACTGACAGAATATTTGTAAGCAAATGCTGATTTATTATCTTGAGTAAATGTTGCAAGACAAACCAGGATTTGAAAAGGACATTTAAGCTCTGTCTTGAAATGTTTCCCAGCTGTCAACATAACGGTGCTTTTAAATTACTAGAAGGGTACCTAGAAGTGGATTTTCTTATGGATGATCCCTGTCTTTTATGTGCTTTTTTGCTTTGGATGCCTTGTAGTACTTTATTCATCATGTATAGAAATAAATGCTACCTTATCTAACAATAGAAATCAGTGGTTTAATGCTGATAAATCAATGGTTTAATGTTAAACCAATACACACGTTTTTCAAGTTATTTTTTTTTTTAATCACACTTCCTTTTCCTGCTTACAAAGGTCTATTAAGTCACTTAAAACGTCAGTATAAATTGTCCTTAGATTGACGCTATAGGATTTCTTTTTAAAAAGTAATTTTCTGTAATAGATGTACTGTGCGATTCTAGAAATCATGAAATATCATGTTACGCCTGTTGGCCTCTCAGCTGACTGCCTTTGTCACTGGCTTTGTTGAAGCTCTCTCTTTCTAAATATGGACAGGACTGTTTGTACATGTGTTGCTGACTGTTGATCGCACCCAAACTTCAGTTTCGGTTTCAACCTGTCCTGACGCAGGCTGAAATCACTGCTTTCTCCTGTCAGTGTGTAAGCAAATACTAATGCTTATTTTTAATACTGGTTACTTCCTTTTGGTCAACGTGATAGACTTGTCTTATGTATAGATGTTTTCCAAAACTTTTAGCTTTGGTTCCGTTAGCATCTTACATAGTTGAAGGAATTTATTATGTCTGGCTTAACTTTATCTTGGCTGCTTAGAACTTTGATGTAAAAACTTCAGCTCTGCTCAGATTGTTAGTGAGGTAGCACTGCATTCAGAGATATGTTTACCCTATTGTGTACCAGGAACTCAATAGTGTACAGAGAACTCAATACAGGAGTATTCACTAAAGAAAATAAGGACAAGACAGATGTAACCGTTAGCAGTTTACCAACTGTTTTATTAAGACGCGTCATTATCGTGGCTGTGTAAGTGTGTATGCTGTGTGCTTTCGTTGCAGATTGGACGACTAGAGTGAAGCAAATTGCCAAGTTGTGGAGAAAAGCAAGCTCACAGGAGAGAGCACCATATGTGGTATTTACAGAGCTGCTATGTGTTATATCCTTAAACAGAATACCTGAACCTTACTCTCATTGTCTTAGTTTAATAAAAAAAATTTTCCATTGCAGAAAAAACCTATGTTGAATACTTGTACAACTAATACCCAGCTTTGTTTTATAGTGATTTCCTCACTCATGATGTCTTAAAATAGAGGGTGACATTTTCACAAGCTGGTGAACAGAACCAGCATGTTGAAGCTTGAAGTCACTTATTCTGAGAGCACGGTTAATTCATTTCACTTAAATTGCTTTATCTCTTCAAAAAAGTACTAAATTTTGCAACAGCATTAATGTGCCTCAGTTATTTCCACAATAAGCCCTTTTTGTATGAAGTTTAGTAGGGAATCTTTGTGTATCTTAAAAGAGACATATCTGGATACTTTGAAGGAGTTTTTGAAATACGGACTTTGCCAGGAATTACTCAGTCAGTTCGGGTCAGCTCAGTCGCTCAGTCATGTCCAACTCTTTGCGACCTCATGAATTGCAGCACGCCAGGCCTCCCTGTCCATCACCAACTCCTGGAGTTCACTCAGTCTCACGTCCATTGAGTCGGTGATGCTAGCCAGCCATCTCATCCTCTGTCGTCCCCTTCTCCTCCTGCCCCCAATCCCTCCCAGCATCAGAGTCTTTTCCAATGAGTCAGCTCTTCGCATGAGGTGGCCAAAGTACTGGAGTTTCAGCTTTAGCATCATTCCTTCCAAAGAACACCCAGGGCTGATCTCCCTTAGAATGGACTGGCTGGATCTTCTTGCAGTCCAAGGGACTCTCAAGAGTCTTCTCCAACACCACAGTTCAAAAGCATCAGTTCTTCGGCACTCAGCCTTCTTCACAGTCCAACTCTCACATCCATACATGACCACTGGAAAAACCATAGCCTTGACTAGACAGACCTATGTTGGCAAAGTAATGTCTCTGCTTTTTAATATGCTGTGTAGGTTGGTCATAACTTTTCTTCCAAGGAGTAAGCATCTTTTAATTTCATGGCTGCAATCACCATCGGCAGTGATTTTGGAGCCCAAAAAGATAAAGTCTGCCACTGTTTCCACTGTTTCCCCGTCTATTTCCCATGAAGTGATGGGACCAGATGCCATGATCTCCGTTTTCTGGATGTTGAGCTTTAAGCCAACTTCTTCACTCTCCTCTTTCACTTTCATCAAGAGGCTCCTTAGCTCCTCTTCACTTTCTGCCATAAGGGTGGTGTCATCTGCATATCTGAGGTTGTTGATATTTCTCCCGGCAGTCTTGATTCCAGCTTGTGCTTCTTCCAGCCCAGCGTTTCTCGTGATGTACTCTGCATAGAAATTAAATAAGCAGGGTGACAATATACAGCCTTAATGTACTCCTTTTCCTGTTTGGAACCAGTCTGTTGTTCCATCTCCAGTTCTAACTGTTGCTTCCTGACCTGCATACAGGTTTCTCAAGAGGCAGGTCAGGTGGTCTGGTATTCCCATCTCTTTCAGAATTTTCCACAGTTTATTGTGATCCACACAGTCAAAGGCTTTGGCATAGTCAATAAAGCAGAAATAGATGTTTTTCTGGAACTCTCTTGCTTTTTCCATGATCCAGCGGATGTTGGCAATTTGATCTCTGGTTTCTCTGCCTTTTCTAAAACCAGCTTGAACAGCTGGAAGTTCATGGTTCACGTATTGCTGAAGCCTGGCTTGGAGTATTTTGGGCATTACTTTACTAGCATGTGAGATGAGTGCAATTGTGCGGTAGTTTGAGCGTTCTTTGGCATTGCCTTTCTTTTGGATTGGAATGAAAACTGACTTTTTCCAGTCCTATGGCCACTGCTGAGTTTTCGAAATTTGCTGGCATATTGAGTGCAGCACTTTGACAGCATCATCTTTCAGGATTTGAAAGAGCTCAACTGGAATTCCATCACCTCCACTAGCTTTGTTCGTAGTGATGCTTTCTAAGGCCCACTTGACTTCACATTCCAGGATGTCTGGCTCTGAATGATCACACCATCGTGATTATCTGGGTCGTGAAGATCTTTTTTGTACAGTTCTTCTGTGTATTCTTGCCACCTCTTCTTAATATCTTCTGCTTCTGTTAGGTCCAGACCATTTCTGTCCTTTATCGAGCCCATATTTGCATGAAATGTTCCCTTGGTATCTCTAATTTTCTTGAAGAGATCTTTAGTCTTTCCCATTCTGTTGTTTGCCTCTATTTCTTTGCATTGATTGCTGAGGAAGGGTTTATTATCACTTCTTACTATTCTTTGGAACTCTGCATTCAGATGCTTATATCTTTCCTTTTCTCCTTTGCTTTTCGCTTCTCTTCTCTTCACAGCTATTTGTAAGGCCTCCCCAGACAGCCATTTTGCTTTTTTGCATTTCTTTTCCATGGGGATGGTCTTGATCCCTGTCTCCTGTACAATGTCACGAACTTCATTCCATAGTTGATCAGGCACTCTATCTATCAGATCTGGGCCCTTAAATCTATTTCTCACTTCCACTGTATAATCATAAGGGATTTGATTGAGGTCATACCTGAATGGTCTAGCGGTTTTCCCTACTTTCTTCAATTTCAGTCTGAATTTGGCAATAAGGAGCTCATGATCTGAGCCACAGTCAGCTCCTGGTCTTGTTTTTGCTGACTGTATAGACCTTCTCCATCTTTGGCTGCAGAGAATATAATCAATCTGATTTCGGTGTTGACCATCTGGTGATGTCCATGTGTAGAGTCTTCTCTTGTGTTGTTGGAAGAGGGTGTTTCCTATGACCAGTGCATTCTCTTGGCAAAATTCTATTAGCCTTTGCCCTGCTTCATTCCATATTCCAAGGCCAAAGTTGCCTGTTACTCCAGGTGTTTCTTGACTTCCTACTTTTCCATTCCAATCCCCTATAATGAAAAGGACATCTTTTTGGGGTGTTAGTTCTAAAAGATTTTAGAACTTTTAGAATTTTTAGGGTGTTTTATAAGATTCACCATTCAGATAGTTAATTATTTTCTCCCAAAGAGCCAAGTTAAGATTGTCAGCTGGATCCAAATCTCTGCTTTCATTTTCAAGCATTTTAAATCTGCATTATTGTTGTGAAAAACATGCAGCTACTTTGTGCTCTAGTCTTCAGCTTATGTATTGCCAGTGATGCTGACTGCTTGGAGAAAGCAAACCATTGCTGTTTTGGGGCGATGTGTTGATGATTCTTTGTTTTGTTTTCCCTTGACTGGCAGAGGTAATGGCAGGGTATTTTTAATGTTTCTCAATGGTGGGTTTTTTTTTTATTTTTTAATGTTAAGCTTCAAATTCCTGATTTTGGATTTGGAGAATTGATTTGGTATTCTCCTTTTCTTTAAATTTAGAGAGGTATTAATCTTTTCATGTTTGAGGAGTTTGTTATCAGAATTAGGAATGAAAAATGTTAGATTTACACCTGGGTTCTGTACCCTGTTCAGATAGAGAGATGGAAACAAGTCTTCAGTGGGAACATGCCTTATAAGATGGGGGAGTTGGGGTAGCGTCTGATCTTTTCATGTAAGAGGTTGTAAGTTCTCAAGGATAATATTTCGACTATTTAACCTGACATTTTCTTGCTTTGGTATGATAAAGTTTGTCATAGTTTTTCTAATTTTAACATATACTGGGAGATAATCTTCTTCTCCTTTTTTCAAAGCAAAAAGCCAGAGATAACAGAGCTGCTTTACGCATTAATAAAGTACAGATGTCAAATGATTCCATGAAAAGGCAGCAACAGCAAGACAGCATCGATCCCAGCTCTCGCATCGATTCAGATCTTTTTAAAGATCCACTAAAGCAAAGAGAATCCGAACATGAACAGGAATGGAAGTTCAGACAGGTGCGTGTCTTTTGGGTTTATTTTTAAGAATTGACTTTTTGAGTTGGTTTTTTTGGTCTTTGAGAAAAGAGCTATTTATGTCGTCATTTTCGATACAGTTCTTTCTAGAATATAAAAATCTGATTAAAAATAGGCTTTCCTTTTTTCAGTAAAATGCATTTATGTTCACTTTGGGAAGTTATAGTAAATATTATAAACAATATACTTCTGTGGACATTAGGTATGCTCTGGTGAATAACTGTCTCCCCTCTTCAGGAATTTATAATTTATAATCTGGAAACTGATGACAACAGACACATTTTCTGTTGCCCCCACCTCACCCCGCGGGGGACTATATTCTCCCTTAAACATAGGCTTGTTTTCGTGTTTAAACAGCAAATGCGTCAGAAAAGCAAGCAGCAGGCTAAGATCGAAGCCACGCAGAAGCTGGAGCAGGTGAAGAGCGAGCAGCAGCAGCAGCAGCAGCAGCAGCAGCAGCAGCAGCAGCAGCAGCAGCAGCAGCAGCAGCAGCAGCAGCTCGGCCCTCAGCCTGCGATGGGCCAGTCTGGCTCAGACACGCCCAGTAGTGGGATCCAGAGCCCCCTGACCCCGCAGGCCGGCAGTGGAAGTCTGTCTCCTGCCCAGTCATTCCACAAGGACCTGTTTCCAAAGCCGCTGCCCAGCACCCCCGCCCCCGCCCCCTCAGATGATGTGTTTGTGAAGCCGCAAGCTCCCCCGCCTCCCCCCGCGCCCTCGCGCCTGTCCCTGCAGGAGAGCCTGTCTCAGGCTCAGCCTTCTCAGCCTCCATCCCCACAGGTGTTTGCCCCTGGATCGTCCAACTCTCGACCACCGTCTCCAATGGACCCTTACGCGAAAATGGTGGGTACCCCACGGCCGCCTCCCGGGGGCCACGGCTTTCCCAGAAGAAATGCCGCGCTGGCAGAGAGCTGTGGGCCGCTGCCGTCGGCCTCCAGGCTGCCTCAGATGGGTGAGGCCGCGCCCAATCGGCCATCGCCCGTCCGAGAGGTGTGCGCCGCCGGCAGTGACCCCTACGCAAAGCCTCCAGACACCCCTCGGCCTGTGCTGACAGAGCCATTTCCCAAGCCCCTTGGCCTGCCCCGGTCTCCTGCCCTTTCTGACCAGACCTCACAAGGCCCTCTCGCCCCTGGCACCAGTGACCACTTCCCCAAACCATCTCCTCGGGCAGATGCATTTCAGAGACAGCGGATCCCTGACCCATATGCTCGACCCTTGTTGACACCTGCTCCTCTCGACGGTGGTCCCGGCCCTTTTAAAGCTCCGATGCAGCCCCCTCCTCCCTCCCAGGATCCTTACGGGCCAGTGTCCCAGGCACCAAGGCGATTGTCCATCGACCCTTATGAAAGGCCCACGTTGACACCACGACCTGTAGACAGCTTTTCTCATAACCAGTCCAGTGATCCCTATAGCCAGCCTCCCCTCACCCCACATCCGGCAATGAATGAATCTTTCTCCCATCCCTCGAGGGCTTTTTCCCAGCCTGGACCCATATCAAGGCCAACATCTCAGGACCCCTATTCCCAGCCTCCAGGAACTCCACGACCTGTTGTAGATTCCTATTCCCAGCCCCCAGGAACGTCTCGCTCCAACCCAGACCCCTATTCTCAACCTCCTGGAACTCCCCGGCCCACCACGATGGATCCATATAGTCAGCAGCCGCCCACCCCACGGCCGTCTGCACAAGCAGACTTGTTTACTACATCTGCAGCCAGTCAGAGGCATCCTGACCCATATGCTCATCCTCCTGGAACCCCAAGACCTGGAATGTCTGTTCCTTACTCGCAAACACCAGCAGCACCACGGCCAAGGATTTCAGAGGGTTTTACTAGGTCCTCGATAAGACCGGCCCTCATGCCAAACCAGGATCCTTTCCTGCAAGCACATAATCGAGGAGCAGCCTTACCTGGCCCTCTGGTGAGGCCGCCTGATGCTTGTTCCCAGACTCCCAGGCCGCCTGGTCCGGGTCTTTCAGACGCTTTTAGCCGCGTTTCCCCATCTGCTCCCCGTGACCCCTACGATCAGCCTCCCATGACTCCAAGACCGCAGCCTGACGCTTTTGGAACAAGTCAGGTTGCCCATGATGTTGCTGATCAGCCACGGCCTGGGTCTGAGGGGAGCTTTGGGGCACCTTCCAACACGCCCATGACTCCGCAAGGCCAGCAGTTCTCCAGCGTCTCCCAGCTTCCCGGACCCGTACCCACCTCAGGGGTCACCGACACGCAGAGCACTGTCAACATGTCCCAGGCTGATACAGAGAAATTGAGACAGGTAAACAGCTTGAACCTTCTTAGTTGTCTTAAATGTATTATTTGAGAAAACTGTTTATCGAGCGACTTATATACAAAGCAGATCTTTTCAGTGGAATTTTTCATACTGCAGAGAAGAAAAGTGAAATTGGTAGAATCAACACCAGTGAATTGGATCGATTCTTGTTATCTAATTTCAGTCTTCATGAGTTTGTAGGGAAATTCTTAAATATGAAAGCTTCAGTTTTGTGGTGGTTATAAGGCAAAGGAACGGACCCAAATCATGTTTATTTTTTACAACCTACTGGCTATTTAAGTGTTAACTTGTGTTTTATTATACTCTGAAATACTAAGATTCAAACAGTACCATAGTGGAGTATTAGAATCACTGAGGCTGAAAAAGGCTGGGGTCAGCAGAAGTCCCAGTCACCTTGCGTTTCCCTCCGTCCAGCGACAGAAGCTCCGTGAGATCATCCTCCAGCAGCAGCAGCAGAAGAAGATGGCCAGTCGGCAGGAGAAGGGGACCCAGGACCCAGGAGCGGTGCCCCACCCGGGTCCCCCGCCACACTGGCAGCCGGAGGGCGTCGGCCAGGCGTTCGCCCGGCCCCCGCCCCCCTACCCTGGGAGCGTCAGGTCCCCCATGGCCCCTCCTCTGGGCCCTCGATACACCGTCTTCCCGAAGGAGGCCCGCGGAGTCTATCCCCCTGACGTCAGCGGCGTGGGCATGAGGCCGCATGGATTCAGGTAAGGCTTTTCATTTCACGCCAGAGTAAACTGCCAACAGAAGGGGATGCCCAACTGGAAGGACTTCTTTTTACTCTTCTTTAATTGAAGTGTGGTTAATCTGCAGTGTTCTGTTAGTCTCAGGTGCACAGCAGCATGATTTGGTGTTTTGTATATTCATATATTCTTTGATAGGACTCTTCATCAAGACCTCCTTGCTCGGTTTTACTTCTTGATTCCTTTGAGATAAAATCAAAGTTATTTTCCACTAATGAGAGGTAGTAGATTTTTCTTATAAACCTCTAAGTACTCTACAGACTAAAAACATTCCCTTCGTTATTAAATATTGACTGTACTAGCATTACATTACAGCCACAATGATATTGTTTATCATACTAATCAAACCTCTGATGTGTTACTGCCATATTCAGTCAAATATGTGATATGAATTATTTTCTTCTTAGATTTTTAATTTTAATTTACACTGTAAATATTTGTGGAAATTTCCAAATCGAAAGGGTGTTTTCCTGTAGGAACTTCTCATGATGAAATAGGGTTGTAAAATTAGTGGTTTTCTCTTTTGAAGTGACTAGTAGAATGGTCAGAGCCAAATGTGGGCCTGAGCTGTAATAAGGAGGCATTTCTTTAACATATGCTTTTCATTTTATCAGGTATATTTTTTAGTCTAATACTTACCTTCATGTTAACGTCTTCCCCTTATTTTTCTTTTTTCTTCTTATTTTATGCTTGTTACTCTGTTTATATTTATTTGTATGTGTTAAGTCCCTTCAGTCCTCATGATCCTGTGGACTGTGGCCCGCCAGGCTCCTCTGTCCATGGGGATTCTCCAGGCAAAAATACTGGCGTGGGTTGCCATGCCCTCCTCCAGGGGACCTTCCCCACCCCGGGTTGGAACCAGTGTCTCTTACTAAGTCTTCTGCATTGACAGGCGTATTCTTTGCCACTGGCACCACCTGGAAAACCCATATTTGTTTGCAACTTGCCTTTCCTTCTTTGTAGGATGAGGTACAATATAAATAAATTTTTTCTGTAATTCATTCATTTACTGAGTCTTGACAGATAATGCCTATCATTCTTGTCCTACTACCCCTGGTTCTCATTCTTTGAGCAAATAGGTTAATCTGTCCAGTCATCGTGCCTTTGTTTTCTTAAGTGCATAGACCTGTAAGTCTTTGGTAAAATTCATTAGACCTCCTTCAAGCGTCCCCCTAAATCAGCTTCTTCCATATCATAGCCTTCTTTGCAACTCCAGTAGTATATGCTGATTTGTAAACAACTGATTCCATCTGCTTGTTTGTTTCCCTTTGTCTTCGTTTATGATCTCTGTTAGATGTCATCGGAGCTCAGGTATGGTATTTACTGTAGAGTATGTGGCAAAAATTTATGTTCATATAGATTCTTTATAAATACTTTCTAATGGTGATAATTTTGTTTTTACTAAGTCATTATTACATTTGGCAACATTTCGTGTGCTTACTCAGTCCTGTCTGACTCTTTGTGACCTCATGGACTACAGCCCACCAGGCTCCTGTGTCCATGGGATTTTCCTGGCAGAAGTACAAAAGTACTGAAGTACTGAAGGAAATGGGTTGCCATTTCCTTCTCCAGAGGATCTTCCCAACCCAGGGATCGAACCCGGGTCTCCCACATTGCAGGCAGGTTCTTTACCCTCTGAGCCACCAGGGGAGCCCTATCTGTATTTAATCTAAAACTTTTCCTTTTTATCAACCTACCTCTGAATTCAGTACAATACTTAATGTTAACTATCTGTGTTCTTTATTTCTTCTTTTAGGTTTGGATTTCCAGGCGGTGGTCATGGCACTTTGTCAGGTCAGGAACGCTTCCTTGTACCTCCTCAGCAAATGCAAGGATCTGGAGTTCCTCCACAGCTCAGAAGGTCTCTATCTGTAGATATGCCCAGGCCTTTAAATAACTCACCAATGAATAATCCTGGTGGACTTCCTGCACATTTTCCAGCACAGAGCCTGCCGGTTCAGCAGCATAACATACTGGGCCAGGCCTTCATTGAGCTGAGGCACCGGGCCCCGGACGGGAGGCCCCGGCTGCCCTTCCCTGCTGCTCCTGGCAACATCATCGAGGCACCCTCCCATCCCCGCCATGGAAGCTTCATTCCCCGGCCGGACTTCCCAGGCCCCAGGCACCCAGACCCCATGAGACGGCCCTCCCAAGGTCTCCCTCATCAGCTGCCCGTGCACCCAAATTTGGAACAAGTGCCGCCATCTCAGCAGGAGCAGGGCCATGCTGTCCATTCGTCTGCAACGGTCATGAGGTCTCTGAGTCACCCCTTGGGTGGTGAGTTCTCAGAGGCCCCTTTGTCAGCCTCTGTGCCAGCTGAAACGACATCTGAAAATTTACAGATAACCACCCAGTCTTCTGATGGTCTCGAAGAAAAGCTTGATTCTGATGACCCGTCTGTCAAAGAACTCGATGTTAAAGACCTTGAAGGGGTTGAAGTCAAAGACTTAGATGACGAAGATCTTGAAAATTTAAACCTGGATACAGAAGATGGCAAGGGGGATGAGTTGGATACTCTGGGGAATTTAGAAGCTAACGACCCCAACCTGGACGACCTATTACGGTCGGGGGAGTTCGATATCATCGCTTATACAGACCCGGAACTTGACCTGGAAGACAAGAAGAACATGTTCAACGAGGAACTGGACCTCAGTGTCCCAATTGATGATAAGTTAGATAATAAGTGTGTATCTGTTGAACCTGAAAAAAAGGAGCAAGACAACAAAAGTGTGGCTCCTTCTGATAAACCTTCTGCTTGGAAAAAATCCACTGTCAGCAGCGAGATAAAAACAGAAGTGCTGTCTCCAAATTCTAAAGGGGAAGCCAAATGTGAAAGTGAGAAAAGTGAGGATGGTAAAGATACTGCTGACCCTTCCTGCCCACCAGCCTCTGCTCCTCTGGACAGGAGTGATGGGGACAAGGCTCCTGTGCAGCCCTGTGATGCAGACCTGCTGGAGGAGAGGACTACGCAAGAAGCGACCGGCTCCAACGCGAGCGCGGCTCGTGGGGCCACTCAGCTGCCTGCTGAAGATGCCGCCACCCCGTGCAGCATGCCTGGGCCAACTCCTGTTCTCTCAAGTCTGCTTGCCAACGAGAAACCTGACCCTGCAGACATGAGGCCGTTGGCATCTCCAGCACCAACTCTGCCAGCCTCCCCGTCCGGCCACGTGTCAAGTTTGCCTCCCCCTCTGATGACACCGCCTGGTCATGTTTTGGATAATACCTTGAACTCTAACGTGGCAGTAGTCCCTCGACTAAACCATGCTTTCCCTCAGGGTGCGCAGGTAAATCCAGGCTTCATTCAGGGTCAGCCGCCAGTAAACCACAGTTTTGGGACAGGCAAACCTGCCAGTCAGCCTGTGCCCCTGACGAGTCAGCCTGGGACCAGTGGCATGTCTGGAGCCCAGCAGCTAATGATTCCTCAGACGTTAGCCCAGCAGAGCAGAGAGAGGCCCCTCCTTCTGGAGGAGCAGCCTCTACTGCTGCAGGATCTTTTGGATCAAGAGAGACAAGAACAGCAGCAACAGAGACAGATGCAAGCCATGATCCGCCAGCGATCTGAGCCGTTCTTCCCTAATATCGGTAGGAGTTCCTCTTGAGTTTCAAAAATAATTACCGTGGGCTTTGGGTGGAATGTGGTATGCTTACAAGCTTTTCTCTGTGTTAAAATTACATGTGGCCTAGAGTACTGAGGGTTGTATTTCTGTTCCTTCTTCAGCTTTGAGATGAAACTGAGTAAGAGTTTGAAGATTCCTCCACAGTAAATCAAGAAATTAAACTCTTGGAGTTTCAGACGTTCTCAATTCTATTTTTTATGGGATAACTTAATAGAAATAAATCGTTTTTGGTTCGTTCCTTCTATGTATTCTCATTATTGCCAGGTATTTTCAGAGTCATTGAAAGGTGAATTTAAAGAAATTATGCTGGGAGTAAACTTCTCACTTGTACAATGAATGCTTGGCAGTTTTTTTAGTCATATAAAGCTCTCTAACTTATTTTAGTAGCTTACTAATTTGAGGGAACGTCTCCCCCCCCCAAAAAAAACAGCAATGCACTAATAAAAATGCCTGAGTGCCTCTAAGAGAATGTCCAAGGAGTCCTTTCTTTTTTTGAATGCTTCTTTTTCTAAACAATAAAATTGACCTTCTGTCCTACATTCATTACCAGTTCCGTCATTTTAGCCCATTTCTATATGCAAAGAGGTCTTTTCCCTTAGTCTATCCTTATCAGAACTTGATACATTTTTCTCTTGAGTAATAACCAATTTAGCAAAAATTCCTTAGTATTTGTAATAAATGCAGATTCTCATCATGGTGGAACGTTCTGCTGAGCCTTGTGGAAGTTGAGATAAATAGAATTGCATCACTTTAGGTTACTGCTGTCATTTCCCTTATAACAGTATTTGGCAAATACCTTATTTAGATTTTTGCAGGACTAAGGTATTAAATGTGTTGATCACTTAGATGGGAGTAAATTCAGGATGAGGTTCTCATAATTCTTTACCTATTATAGAGACCTATTATAGTGATTATTAAATAACAAGGAATAAGAGTCTAAGTTATGTAATGTTTGTGATAGTTACGTTTCTTCTTGGTGTCACTTGAACCAAGTACTGTGAAATGAGTAACTTTAAAATATGTTTCTTCTTTAGATTTTGATGCAATTACAGACCCTATAATGAAAGCCAAAATGGTGGCCCTTAAGGGCATAAATAAAGTAATGGCGCAAAACAACATGGGCATGCCGCCGATGGTTATGAACAGGTAGGTAACGATGCTTCTCATGCTTGCTGTGCATCAGAAGCGCGCAGAATCACTGCTAGCTACTAGAAGGAGCATATAGTGATGCAAAACTTGTGTTCTAGGAATGAACGGTAATTATTTCAATTGGTTGTGATGTCAGCTGAATATAATCAAAAGCAGAATGCTGTACGAATGTAAAGATTGAGTTTTCATTCATTGCAGGGTAAACATAATAATGCATCATAGAGTGGTTTGCAAGAGTGACTTGACTAAGCAGGAGACTCAGCATAGTTAATACACGCTCGTTTAAGTGCTTTGGAGTAGGTAGCACTGACCTAAACACTGCTTGGGACAGAGATGCTTCATCCTGAGTAGGCGAGGGTGAGCAGGAGAAAAGACATTAAACTGTTCTATGCTGAGAACAGAAGATAGCATGTTAGTCTGAAGGTTTTTTTTCCATCAGAGGACGTATGAGAGCACTTCAAAACTTTATAAGCCTTTTCACTATTAATAGGAAAAAATGCAAAAATTATACATTAGAGAAGATGATGAGTTATTTGACTCTCTAAATTTCTGAAATTATTTACACCCCCTAAGGGTTTCTTAAGTTCTGATCATGGGCCATCATCAGAATTATGTGGTAGCTTTTTTAAAAATTCCTTTACTTAAAATTCCTTTAAGGTTTCTTTACTCAACCGTAGACATACTGAATCAGAGTACCTGGAGATGGTGCTTGTAGTTTTAGCGAACACCATGGGTGATTCTTTTGTATATTGCTGTTTGAGAACCTCTGTCCATAGAGTAGGCATAGAGCCTCAATTTAGCCTAATTGCTTGTTGAGTGTGGGTGATCGTGAAATTGAATATGAAGTCTACATGAATTTAAACACAGTTCTTCAAAGGTGCTTTGTTGGATACTTTGGAAATGGTTGAGAAGCATTGTTGAGATCAAAGAAGAGACTGTAATGACTTGCATGCTCAGCGTCTGTGAGCACTGTTTCTCTGTCATGAGGGTTCTTAACTTTTTTATGTCGTGGACTTTCTGACATTCCAGTAAAGCCTTTGAACTCCTCAGAATATTTTAATGCCAAACCAAAAACATAATATTACAGAGGAGATCAATTATATTTGAAATACAGTTATTTAAATGTGAAAGTTACAGTGTGTATGCTTCTCTAATGCATGAGTAAATTTGGCAATAGGTCTAATAGCTACCATAACTTCAAAAGAATGATGTGATGAACCTAAATGACCAATTGGGTTTGTGCAACAACTTTTGCCATGAAAGTAGCAAGTTCTGTTTTTGAAAAGTCACAGTACTGCTGAGAATACTGTAGTTTGCTGCCTGTAGTCAAAATAGAAGGAAATGGTAAATTTAATTCTGCACTTTAAAATACAGACCTGAGAGTTGGAACCCCTGCTCCTTCAGCATTAAGTCTCTACCACTTAGACGCACTGATGTGTTAGTCAGCCGGTGAGTTGTTAGTGCTTCTGCTGAGGTCTTTGAAGAGGTGGAGACGGTGATCCCTCCTTCATGAGGTGGCGGAAACTGACTGAGGGTGATGGACAGTGAGCGCTCTGTGGACTGAGAGACCGTTCCACACCAGGCTGTAGTGGGGCCAGGGGGCAACAGATGAGTCAAAAAGCTGAGTAAAAAATTAAAAAGCATATGTTCCAAATTCTGATTAGACGTTAATTATAATGTTAGACATAATTATCTACTTAGACATTAATTATAATGTTCGATAAATAATTTGAAAGATACACGCTGAAGCATTTGGTAACTGTAGATGCAGTGTTTTCATTCAAAGCAGTAATGTTTCTGAAGCTTTTAACTAGAATAAGTAACATTTTGCCAGATATCTTTAACCATATAGACTTTTTCTTAGTCAGTGACCAGTGTTTGATTTGTTCTAACCTTTAGACATAAGGATATATGAAGGTTCTTAATTGAGATACATCTTTTGTTTTACATAAAGATCAGAATATACAGTTTGATTGTGTAAATTCTAAGAAAACTATGCCTTCATTATTTTCTAAAAGATTTGAATGAATTTTAATGTGTAATGAGGCGCATAACCGAGTGGACCCTGGAACAGCCTCACAGGCGCTGCAGCCACACTAGGCACTGTGGGGAAGTTACTCTCTCCGGAGCTTCCCTTTCATCAGAGGCAAAACGAGTAGGAAGCACTCACATTCCACACAGTCATGTAGTAGCTGCTGCTGCTGCTAAGTCGCTTCAGTCATGTCTGGCCCTGTGCGACCCCGTAGACGGCAGCCCACCAGGCTCCCCCATCCCTGGAATTCTCCAGGCAAGAACACTGGAGTGGGTTGCCATTTCCTTCTCCAATGCATGAAAGTGGAAAGTGAAAAGTGATAGTGAAGTCGCTCAGTCATGCCTGACTTAGCGACCCCATGGACTGCAACCCACCAGGCTCCTCTGTCCATGGGATTCTCCAGGCAAGAGTACTGGAGTGGGGTGCCATTGCCTTCTCCGTCGTGTAGTAGGTTGGGGCAGAAAAATATAGGGCCTGAGTCCGTGTTTTTGACAAGAGACACATTGCTATTACTGCCCCTTCCCTGGAAGAGAAAATGGTTCAGGATGTAAAGATGACGTTAGTTGCAGACATTTCTTTGATGCTCAGTTATTCTTTCTACAGGTTCCCCTTCATGGGCCAGTCAGTGGCCGGGGCACAGAGCGGGGACGGCCAGACCCTCCTGCCACAGGCAGCTGCTCAGGTATTGCCGCCTGTCACCAGTCACTCTCGAACTCCAGTGCCTTTCCTGTGTGTCTCACTAGTCTTTACAGCGAGGCCGCTTCTAGGAAACAGTAGAAGTCCTAGAACACTGCCCCAGTGTGTTACCGGCTCGGCAGAAATAAGACATTTTTTTAAGGGCAAGACAAGGTTAAAACGTTGGCAGTTTCTGAAAAGGATCTGTATGTTTAAGGGTAGAAGGTCACTTGGAGGGAAGCCAGGTGCTTAGGGTCTTAGGGTTTGATTTCATTTACTTTTAACTCCACGGAGACGTTTTTCACATGCAGCATTTTAGAATTCAGTCATTACATTTAAATGTAAAACTGCTACAAATTGCAGAAAATAATGATTATAGTCATTTTATTTAGATACAATCACGTGCTGCAATTTATTCCTTGGAATAATTTAATTTTGAAGTACTTAACATTCACAATAATCAGCTTTAAGTATAAATATTCAGTGTCAAGTGATGTCCAGGAAAGTTAGAACTACACTTTATATTGTGTTTTAAGGTTTTCTTTTCACCGAGTTCTGCCTAGGGAAAAAAGAGAGAAAGCAACCTACTCTCTACATGTCTTTTGGGCACTTTGTTTTTGCTGTGCTTTAGATTTAATTATGCTGATAATTATATTTTCATTAAAAAAGAGCCATCTGACATTGTTGAAAAACATAGGCTTCATAGCTGAGTTTAATCTGATTTCCACTGTGAGTTTATTGGGATTTTTGGGCAAGCTTTTTAGCCTCCGTTTTCTGATCTGTCGACTGTTACACCACCTGCTTTGCAGGATTTTATGGTTTACATGTAGTGCATTCTGGGTGCTGATCCTATTTGTCGTTGTTACTGTGTCTACAGCTCATGTCAGCAGAATTTGTGAGAACTCAGTAAATGCTTTTTCAATGTTAATTTTATTTATCAGATTGTTACCAGGGAATTGTGAGATGATAACTATTTATTCAATCTCCCTGGAAAAAATAAGACATTCAATTAGAAAATGAGAGTAATGTTTAAATTAGTGTATATATGTTTTATTATTTGTGCCTGTTAGAGATAACTGGTTCTTGTTTATAAATAACTTTGTGAAGTGGAATTTAGTAAATCTGGAACCCATGTTTCTATGTCTTAGTTGCTGAAGAAACCAGGTAGATTTGATCACAAAGTAGGGTTTTATGTGAATCTTCAGCTAAGTACTATTTGATTTGCCCTACTATCATATTTTTGATGAATAACCTCTTAGTTCAAAAATAATTATTTTTCAACTGAGACCTAGCAAATAGAACAGTTCAGAGGTAGTTTAAAAGTTTCAAAAAGTAGGTTGTCACCACAAAATTCATTCTACTTTTTATCGAAACGAAAGCTTCAAAGATGTCATAAGAAATTGAAGTTTTTTCCCTTCCACTTCTTTTTCCTTTTTTTAAGTTTTTGTCCCCCTTTAACTGAAATGTGGAATAAACCTATTTGTAAATTTTACTTATTTTAGGATGGCAGTATAACACATCAGATTTCTAGGCCTAATCCTCCAAATTTTGGTCCAGGCTTTGTCAGTAAGTATAAATCTAATCAGTTACGTGTTCTCTGGGGATTGCTGGTTTGCACTATATTTGTGTTCTTCTAAAATCTTGGAGTTAGTGTAGGTGTGTTATTTGAAGTCAAAGTGCCCTCAATCTTTAAACATCACTGCTGCCCTATTAGGGTCCTCTTCCTCAAGGCATGTATTTCATTGCTTTTCTTTTCTTTTTTCTGTGCATGAATACTTATGGTTAGAGATGAGTATTTTAATACAGAAAAATCATCTCCCCATTCTCTCTTCAGTGCTGCTGCTATTTTTGTATATAGACTGGGCACTTCACAATCTGTGGCGTAAAACCACTTCTTCTCTAATGACTGTCTGTGTCAGTGGCAAGGACACTAAATGGGAACAGCAAAGGGCGTGTGCTTAAAGAGGAGCCGGGTTTAGCAGCATGGTGTGAAGTCAGGGATGCAGGATGCTACCACATCCTCCTAGTTACCTTCAGGGGTCCCACGGTGCTTCAGGATAGCGTTTAAAGTTCTCCCCAAACTGAACCTTTCTGAACTCTCCAGACTGTCTAGCTAACTTTTTTTTCACCGTTATTTTTCATTTTGCTCACCTCTGCTCTCCTGGTTCCAGAAACCAGAAAGGCTTTCCTTGCGGTAGGTCTCATTCTACCAGAAGCAGAACTTCTGAAATCTTGTGAAAAAGCCTGTTCTAGAACAATGCCCTGCAAATTTAGTAGATGAGATTCAAGTTCATACACGGACGGAACTTCTGGGTTTAAGAACAAACCCAAAGTCCAACCTTTTGAAATTCCCCTTTCATTAATGATTATAATTTGAATACATATTTGCCTTAAAAACAAGTGAACTGCTATAACCAACTGGCTTTTTCTGGCTTTATTGTGCCCATTGACTTTGGGTGGATTCTTACTGTATGACGATATTCTGTTATCATTGATGTAATTTTTCAGCTAATGTCCTTCTTGGAATTGTATTTATTCATTTCTTTGTCTTAAAGTGAGTCAAAATGGTATATTCTGAATTTCACAACATAAGATTACTTTTTTTTTTCTTAACTTGGCATCAATGAAATAAAGTGCCCTCAAAGAATAAGGAATATTGCTACAAGATGAAGAGATACAACTGTTTGGGGAGATATTAATGACAGTCATACAAGTGGAAAAGATTTTACTTGGTTAATGGCTTATTTATAGACATATAAATGACAAAATTCTTAAAAATCATCAGTTTTTTAACTTACAGATTTCCTTTATAAAACAGACTTCATATTGGTCCTTTCTAAAACATTCTAGGTTCTTTCCCTGTTAGTTCAGGACATGTTTTCACTATTTAGAAATAGGGGAAACCTTATAAACTTTGGAAAATTAACATGGGAAATGATGCCTGATCCATGCTCTGCACCTTGGTAGGCTGTGTCTTTACTTCGTCTCTTCAAAATCTGTAAAGTTGAGTTAATCAAATACAAATGTAGTTTTATTTTAGTAAATAGTGGCTTTCGGGTTAGAGAATTCAGTGATTTAGTAGATAAAAAGTATCCTATCAGATAAGTCTTCTGCTTCTCAAAGATTGGGTTTACAGTATCTATAGGTATGAGTTTAGCGTGTGTCCTAAGAATATGCATTCTTTTAGTTTTCTTAAGTATTTTCCTGAAATCTTCAATGGTTGCATTATGGTCTAATATTTAGTATTATGTTTTCAAAATACCTATGACAAGGTCATGGTGAAACTGTTTCCTTACAAAATGGGTTTGTGTATCTTGTATTGGACTCTTTAGAAAATTAACACAGATGAATTTTAATTTTTTTCCTCAGATGATTCACAACGTAAACAGTATGAAGAATGGCTTCAGGAGACCCAACAACTTCTTCAGATGCAGCAGAAATATCTTGAAGAACAAATCGGCGCGCACAGGAAATCCAAGAAGGCCCTTTCAGCTAAGCAGCGTACCGCCAAGAAGGCTGGGCGCGAGTTCCCAGAGGAGGACGCCGAGCAGCTCAAGCATGTCACCGAGCAGCAGAGCATGGTTCAGAAGCAGCTGGAGCAGGTAACACACAGCTTGGCCAAACGGTCTGCTCTTGATTAATTATGAATGGATTTGGTTGGTGGTAAGATTCATGGGGTCACAAAGAGTCGGGTACGACTGAGCGACTGAACTGGACTGGACTGAACTGAAGTGGCACACAGAAGTGCGCTGTCAGGAGTGACAGCTCTCAGACCTCTTCCTGGGGGAGTGGCTGCTCCAGGCCTTTACCCCAGAGTCACGGTCACACAGCACGCACTGCTGCAGGTGCGTCCGGCAAGCCGCGCCGTCCCAGTCCTGACTTAGAGGAGCTGTGGCTGTGCTCTGGCAGGAAACCCTGCTAGAGGTGATAGAGCTGGAGGAGTTTGGGGTGCCCTCCCTGCACTGGGGGGTCGCCGTGCAGTCTTCAGCTTTCCTGGAGGTAGCACGTGGGGACAGCCTCGGTTTCCTGTCAGTACTTGGAGTTGACCTTTGCCTCGCCCTGTCTTTGGTTCCCTAGTCTCCATCGGAATTTCAGATGGAGCGTTTGAATCATTCTGGTGGGTTTTTTTTATACTATATTTTTATTAGTGTTCCCTTCTCAGTATTTTGATCTTAATATACATTGACTGTAAAGGACTCATTCCTGAAATACAAGACCAGTTTGCTGTTACCTTCCATTATAGACCTGATGGTTCTCAAAATGTTCATACTGAAATAGCAGTTATACTTACAAAGAGGTAAAACTTGAGCTTTTTATTTAAAATAAAAGAGTAATAGTGTTTAAAATGCAGTAAGGGACCCTCTTAGGTATTTACTTGAATTAAAAACATAGGTTCACCCAAAACCTGTGTGTACACATACGGACAGCATCTCTAAAATAGTCACCAAAAACTGGGCCACCCCCACGCGCCCCCCCTCGCCATCCTTCAGTGGTGAATGTTTGGACAAAGCGTGGCACATTCAAATGATGAAATACTTACTCAGCAATCAAAAAGAACAGAACTGCTGAAATGCACCACAGCTGGGGTAGATACAGCAAGAGCGTTGCGCTGAGTGAAAGAAGCTAATCCCAGAAGTTATATATTGACAACATTTATGGAAAATTCTTGAAATGACAGAATTACATAGTTGGACGGTGGTTTAGTGGTTGCCAGGGCCTAGAGCTGGGAGAGGAGGATTTGCCTGCAAAGGGGCAGTGGCCTGTTTCTTGATTATGGTGATGGCCACACTGGTCTTCACCTGTGTTGAAATGCGTAGGATTATACATCAGGAATGTCCATCTTGTTTTTGATTGTCAACATAAATTTTATTCTCCAAGTTAATAGTAGAAAAGAGCAGTTTGATTGACTTGGTAAAAATCACAGAACTTTCTGCATAGGGAGCTTAGTCACATGCCCTGTCTTACCTAACCTTCTGAACAAGGGGGTATTATCACCATTTTACACAGGAAAGATTGAGGGCAGGAGGAAAGGGGATGACAGAGGATGGTTGGATGGCATCATTGACTCAATGGACATGAGTTTGAGCAAGCTCCAGGAGATGGTGAAGGACAGGGAAGCCTGGTGTGCTACAGTTCATAGGGTCCCAAAGAGTCGGACATCACTTAGCAACTGAACAACAAGAAATAAAGAATCTGCTGAGTCGTTGTGGAGATAGATGAGATGGCTGATGAGAGGCATTTTATCTGCAAGCTCTGTTGCTGATCTTTCACTACCTCATTGAAACCCTATGTTCTGTAGCATGCCAGGCTCTCCTGTCCTTGACTGTCCCCCCGAGTTTGCTCAGATTCACGTCCATTGAGTCAGTGATGCCATCTCCCCCAGCTCCTCTGCCGCCCCCTGGCAATTACAGTATGATCCCCTTGTTTGAAACTAGGACTCTTCCAGAGTGAGGGTTCATTTCTCTTTCAGTTTAGTTTCTGGGGCCATTTTTTACTGCAAGTAAATATGCTTTTAAGGATTCTTTTATAAATTATTTTTAGCTTTGTTATTGCCTTCTGGTATATTTCTATAAATTTTTTGTGATGAGGGCCTAGTTTTTGCATATACATGGATCAAATCCTATTTAGAAATTAATGCTATGCTTGGAAAATGGGACACATCATCTGTTACATAGTTGGCAGCAATCCAGTGTCATCTCGTTAAGATAAGCAATTAATGACGGTGTTTTTAAGAGAATTCTAAAATGTCCTGGGAGAGGCCTGGCTCAGCGCCTTCTGTATTCCAGATCATGTTCTGGGCACTTGATGTGTGTTCATTCTCCTCCACCAAAGTCCAGTGGACCTTCTCAGTTCTAGTAGGAAGCAAGTCAGAAGAGAGAAGAGCACAAGTAGGAGTTTCCAGCCAGTGGGAAACAGGCCCAAACGATGTGTGCGGACAATATGCTAGTCGGCCTGGGAGCCTGTTGAGTCTCGCGGCCCTGCCTCCCAGCTCCCTGCGTGAGGCGGTGTGTCCTCAGGACAGGGCTTGTATCTTTACCGAGGTCGTCCTGAGCGTCTGCTCCCGGGGCCACCACGGGCCTGGAAAGAGCTCGCTGACACAAGTCAGCTGTGGTGGTAGGAGCCTAGTAGGAAGTGTTCAAAAGACCACCCCAGAGTGTCTCCATATTTCAGAAATTATACCCATTTAATTTCAAGGAGTTTTACCAATCTAGGCTTTTTAACATGGATGGGAGGGCATGGTATGTGTACTACTAATTCATCTTCTTTTCAACATGTCACACAGTTTTGTATACTTAAATCTTAACATTTAAATGGTTAAAGTTTGAGTTAAATCTCATAGTTAGTCTAACCTTATGTATTAATGTAACCTCTAAGACATCACAATTAGCTGATTCCTGTATAACCTTTGTTTATGGTTTTGGGTTTTTTTTTTCTTTTTTTGTCCACGGCACACAGTTTGTGGGACTTTAGTTCCCCAGTGAGGGTTTGAACTCCGGCCACAGCAGTGAAAAGTGTAGAGTCCTAACCTCTGGACTGATGGGGAATCCCCTATTTCTCTTTTTTAAAATACTTTAAAAAGTTTATGACTTTCAGAGTAAGATTTTCTTAATATTATTATCAAAAAATGTTTTTCAAATTTGGTTTTGGTATTTCATATTTAGAAACATCTTATTATCGAAAAGATTGGCAGTTTTTAGTTGACGAGTTTTTTGGAGGGGTGTGATGTTTGCCATCACCTAATAAGTGAAAGAATTCTGCCTCTACAAGATCTAATTGCCTTCTGTGTAACCTGCACCTTTATCATCAGCCAGTGTCGTGTGAAGCCTGTAGTACATATATAATAAGCAAGACTTACTTCTCCGATTCCAGATTCGTAAACAACAGAAAGAGCATGCCGAGTTGATTGAAGATTACCGGATTAAGCAGCAGCAGCAGCAGCAATGTGCAATGGCCCCCCCGCCCGCCGTTCTGCCTGGTGTCCAGCCCCAGCCACCCCTGGTTCCGGGTGCCCCCCCGCCTGCCATGAGCCAGCCCAGCTTCCCAATGGTGCCCCCACAGCTGCAGCACCCTGCAGTCATGCCTGGCCACAGCAGCCCGGCCAGAATGCCCAGCGTACCTGGGTGGCAACCTCCCAGTGCTCCTCCTCACCTCCCTCTCAACCCTCCTAGGATTCAGCCTCCGGTTGCACAGTTACCAATAAAAACTTGCACACCAGCCCCAGGGGCCGTGTCAAATGCAAATCCCCAGAGTGGACCGCCACCTCGGGTGGAATTCGACGACAATAACCCATTTAGTGAAAGTTTTCAAGAACGAGAACGTAAGGAACGTCTCCGGGAACAGCAGGAGAGACAGCGGATCCAGCTCATGCAGGAAGTCGACAGACAGAGAGCTTTGCAGCAGCGGCTGGAGCTGGAGCAGCATGGCCTGATGGGCTCGGAGCTGAGCAGCCGGCCGCCCGCGCCCCAGCTCTCGTTCTTCAGCTCGGACCTTCCCCGTGACTTCGTGCCGCCCCCGCGGCCCCTCCCACCGTCTCCGCAGCACCAGATGGGGCAGGCGGTGCAGCCCCAGGGTATGCAGCAGGCGCCTCTCAGCTCACCCCCAACCCCAGGTTTCCTGCAGACCAATGAGCGGAGGCAGACAGGACCGCCCTCCTTTGTTCCCGAGTCGCCCTCTGTTCCAGGGGGAGGCCCAAGTTTCCACCCCGTGAAGCAGGTCCACGGAGGTCTTCCTGGGCCTGGCTTCCAGCTGTCCCCCGCGAGGCCGCCGTTCACACCTGCTCTCCCCGCGGCGCCCCCCGCAGCCAGCAGCGGTCTCCCCGGCGGCCAGGACCCAGCCGTCACCCAAGGGCAGAGCTACCCGGCCTCGGCACAGTCGCTCATCCAGCTATATTCTGACATAATCCCGGAAGAGAAAGGGAAAAAGAAGAGGACCCGGAAGAAGAAGAAGGACGAGGACATGGAGTCAGCCAAGGCGCCATCCACCCCCCACTCAGACATCACCGCCCCACCGACCCCAAACATCCCCGAAACTACCTCTACGCCCGCTGTGCCCATGCCCAGCGAGCCCCCGCCGCTGGTGGGACCCGAGGCGGCGGAGCCCGCGGGCCCGTCCCCACCTGGCATGGCAGCAGGCCCGCTGTGTGCTGAGCCAGAGGCCCAGCTACCTGGCAGGGACTTCGCACAGGGAACCCCAGATCAGCAGACCTATGCAGAGTCAGAGACGGAGAAGCTCTCTGTGGAGATCCCTGCCGCCACCCAAGAGGCGAAACTGGAGACCCCCAAGCCGGAGCAGGGCCCGGGCCAGGGGGGACCTGAAGCCGAGCAGCTCGCCGGGGACCAAGCTGAAGAGCAGGCCACAGCCGCCACCGCCTGCCCCGCGCACAGCCCTCCCCGACCCGCCGGGCCTCCTGCTACCAAAGGGGACTCGGGCAATGAGCTTCTGAAGCACCTGCTGAAAAATAAAAAGGCATCTTCCCTTTTAAATCAGAAACCTGAAGGTGGTTTTTGTTCAGAAGACGATTCTACAAAGGACAGCAAACTGGTCGAGAGGCAGAACCCAGCCGAGGTGGTAAGTATGGCCCAGGAAAGCACAGTGTCCTTTGCCCTCTTATTTCACCTTATGGTTACGGCAGATTAGTGCCAGCCTTGTATAACCTTTTTATTCCGGAGGAGAGTTAACATGGACCTCATGTTTTGATTTATACCCATAAATTATTATCAAGCAGTAATTTATTATGTTTTTCAAAAATCAGAGATCTGTCGGGTAGTGCCTTTCATACCTAACATGTTCCCATCAGCTGATTATTACCACGTTGGGTGGCTCTAACTGAAGCAGAGAAGTAAGTGTCTGTGTGTCCTAATTGCAGATTGCCTGCAGTTTCCATTAACCTCTTCGCAATAACAGAAAGTAGCTCACACACCTCTGTAATGCATACTGGGGATCCATTCTGTTTCAGAGTGTTAATACTTCATGTTATACACACACGGTCTTAACGTGTAGATGTTATTTTACCTTTGTGGTTTTCCATGTGTTAGTATTTTTCCATTTTTAAGTTACGGAACACTGGATTTGCTTCATCTGTGTGCAGAATTCCTTGTAAATATTCCTCTACAAGATTCCATCTCCTGCATTCCAGTGAATTTCCCTGAGATATTTCCCACAGCAGGTTTTTTCGGTCGTAGGAGTTTATCTACTTGTCTTATCTTTCAAAAGCTGCAGTGCCATGCCGCTATTTTCATAAATTCCCTACAGAGCTTCTCAAATTAGATCTTCTTTTTGTAACTGAGTGGACTGGGGACTTTGGTTGTCCACGCATGCAGTTGTGCGTGGAACCTTTCCTTCTGCAAGTGCTGGCTTGCTCTGCTTCCTCTTTGTCTGACTCAGTAGAGACTGTGTGCCGATTCCAGAGATTCAGACGTGAGTTTTGTGGATTTGGTGCTGGTGAGGCTTTCAGTCGTCCTTGCCGTCGGCCCAGAGGCAGCTCTGTTGCCACTCGTCTGTCGCTTCCTCTGCCCCTGGGAATCCTGGGCGCCTTGCAGCCCCTGAGGGTCTTAGAGAATTCACATCTGGCCAGTGTCTCTGTCTTTCAAAACTCAGTTCTAGAATCACGTTCCCCAGATAACTGTCTCAGCCCAGCCAGCGAGTGAGTGCCCGTGTGCTCACGTGCAGTGTCTCTAGTACCTCTGGACGCAGGTGGCTCCTGAAAGGTGTAGACTGCACCCGAGCCCCCTTCTGTCCTCCGTACCTGACACAGTGCTCGCCACAGAGGCGGTACTCGGTGAACTGAAGTTTGTCCTAACACCACTAGCAATTATACGTAAAAAATGCTGCTGCTGAGTGTTGCGATGGAACAAGGGCGAGGTCAGCTCGTGTGTATGTGTATAAATATCTGGACTGTGTCACGTGTTTGTCCGTCTGGGAGGGAGCAGGGCCCTAGGTTACCAGGGTGATGCCTTCTTAACCACAGTCCAGGGGTTACACTGTGCTGAGCACTTGCCCTGAGATAACACAGGCACAGTTATTACTCCCATTTTACAGACGGTGAAATCTGTTTACTTTCTAGTCACGCTCAAGGCGAAACTGTTGTGGCCGTAGTCGGACAGCCCCATCTCCCTCCGTGCCGAGACTGTTTTCCCTCACAGAGTGGCTGTTGCTTGTGGTGTTGGGGCGAAGCCTCTGCTGGCGTGGAGCGGCCACCCTCTCAGTTTGCGCTGAGTCCATGCTTCCTCTTCCCAGGGTGCAGCCTGGGCGGGTCAGGCTTTCTGTGCCTCGGGTCCCTCTCCTGTAAAACAGGACCAGTAATGCTCCCTGTCAGTGGGTTGTCACAAGGATGAAAAGAATTAGGGTTCACCCTGTGCCTGTGATACTATAAAAGGTGGTGCATACCTGTGACCGTCCGGTGGCCAAGCAGGAGGAGTGTAACATTCTGGTAGGTGCAAAGACGCGACCACACAAAAAGCTACTGGATGGCTTTGTCTTTACTGATAGATAAGAATGAGAGAAAGCAACCTAAATCCAATGTTCTAGTTACTGATTTGATGTTTCCATATATACATCTGAATGATAACACAGATTTCTTGCAGCCATTAAAATTTGTGCTATGTGTGAATGTTTAATGTCACAGGGGACAAACCACCTGTCAAGTTTAAAAGACAGCCACCAGAATAAAAGAATATTGAATATAGTTCATTGTGTTTTTATCATAACATATGTACACGTAGATGAAAGATCAGAAACATTAAAATGTGAACTGTTCCTATCTCAGGCAAACTTTTGGATAATTTTTAATCTTTTGTGTTCTTCTGTAGTTTGAAGTACAGTAATGGCTGGTTTTTAGGGTCATTGTGAGGATGGGAGAATTCTCTTAGGCACTTACAGGGCCTGACCCTGCACATCTAACAAGCAGTTGGATAATTCTTCTCTTATAAGCCAGTAAGAAGTGCTTGGGGCTTCCCTGGTGGCTCAGTGGTAAAGAACCTGCCTGCCAGTTCAGGAGACCTGGGTTCGATTCCTGGGTCAGGAAGATCCCCTGGAGAAGGAAATGGCAACCTGCTCCAGTATTCTTATCTGGGAAATCCCGTGGACAGGGGAGCTGGCGGACTGCAGTCCACAGGGTCACCAAAGAGTCAGGCAGGACTTAGTGACTGGAGAACAACAGAGCAGTGCTTGGGCCTTGCTCCATACTCGTCCCCATGCCGTCCTTGGGTGTCAGCCTCAGCTAGGGGCTGCTTAGGAAGCAGAATCTTGTGCCCCCAGCACCAACGTACCAATCAGAATGTGTTTTTAACAAGATCCCAGGTCATTCACATTCACGTGGACAAAAGAGGCACAGCTGTAGGCCAGGGTCCTTGGAACATGAATGTGCCAGAGCCACCTGGAGGGCCTGTGAAACCACTGGCTGGCCTCCCGCCCGGGTTCACATCCGGCAGGTCTGGGGTGGGACCAGAGAATGTGCACCCGTCCTGGGGGCTGCTGTCTGCCTCTCTGGGGACCTCCCTTGGAGAACCTCGGGTCAGCCCTGGGGCGGGCACCGTGTGCCTGCTGCCATAGCCTCGTTCGTATGAGCTAAGAGTTGTTTTTGCGTTTTTAATGGTTGAAGAAAATGTGCAACAGTGATGTTGCACAATCTGAAAATTGTGATCTTCAAGGTTGGTGTCCATGAATTGAAAGTATTTTATTAGCCCAGAGCCAAACTCATCAGTTTACGGGTTGCTGTAGTTGATTTTGTAGTGTCGGGGCAGAGAGTGGAGTGTTTGTAACAGACGGTGTTTGGTCTGCAAAGCATAAGATATTTGTTGTTGTTCAGTCACTCAATTGTGTCCACTCTCTGAGACCCCATAGACTGCAACACATCAGGCTTCCCTGTCCTTCACTATCTCCCCAAGTTTGCTCAAACTCATGCCTGTTGAGTTGGTGATAAGATACTCGTTTTTTGGCCTTGTACAGAAAAATGTTGCCACCTATGCACGACGTTATTTAGACTGTAATCTGTAAACCCCTGAAGATTCAGTGCAGAGCACGTTAAAATAACTGTAGGAACTGTACTAGGAACTCTAGGAACTGTACTTGCCTGTGGCAACGTATTGAGTGTCAAGTTTAGAAATAAGGCTCCTAAAAAGAGTCCCATATCTTTAAGGTATTGGTAGCACTGCCCTTAATGCCTGGTTCATTCTTCGCCTTGAAGATGAAAGGAAAGGAGAGGCTTATTTGTCCTTGTGTCGGTCTCCTTTCGTTGGCTGGAAGTGTGTGGTGGTGGTTAGTCAGTCAGATGTGTGGCTGTGAACGCACTGGAATGAAGCACGTTGTCTGTCTTCATCACTCTCTGAGGCTAGCTGGGCCTCTCGGCTGAGAGACGGAGTCTGTGATGCTTTTCTGGGCCTAGCAGTGGTTTCCACACACCTGTACTTCACCCCTTCCTAAGGCGAGCCCAGATAAGGCACTGTGACCACCTTGCAGAGACCGGCACAGCCTTCGCTTGGGCCACCTGTTCCCCAGCCGCAGAGCACCCTTTCCCAAGCCCAGAGAAGAGGGGCTCTGGACCGTCAGCAGCTCCCGGGCAGGCGGGCAGGCTGGGGGTTGTGCGTCTCTGAAAGGGGACGAGCTCTGCTCTCTTCGCCAAGCTTTGCAGCTGTTACCAGTTTCCATACCTGAGAGTTGTGTCTAAAGGGGGGCATGCCGTTCTCAGGAGGCTGGCCTTTTGAGGCCACTGTCTTCCCTGCTTAGCTTGGGGTACCCACCTGGGGAGTGTGTGTCTTAGCATGGAGCTGAGTTAGCAGGAATTGAAAATGGAGCACGTGGATGGTTCACTTCTTTCTTAACCTTTCCGATTACATCAGCAAACTTTGGGGGCTCAAGTGCAAGGTGGTCTTGGATGTGGCAACAACCAGTTGCCAAAAACAGATGGAGGAAGTGAAACCAAGAAACAGCGAAGCAAAAGGACTCAGAGGACTGGGGAGAAAGCGGCGCCTCGGTCAAAGAAGAGGAAAAAGGAGGACGAGGAGAGACAAGCTCTGTACTCCACCAGCGACACCTTCACCCAGCTCAAACAGGTGAGCCTCCCGGAGAGTCCCTGTAAATTTCAAGGAAGTGAGACGTCAGATGCTTTTTCAGCCCTATGTAACTCTTGGTTGCCATCATTTCCAAAAAGTAGAGGGGTAAGAGACATCTCAACAAGGAGCCTAACAGATCCCCTGTTTCCAAGCAAATTGCACCTCTTCCATTGGCACCCCAGAATTACTTTAAAATAGCTGGATTGTCGAGATTTACTTACGTTCTAAGCGAGCAGCCTCAGCAGCCAGGAAAATTCTGTCCGCATTCCTTGTGACTCTAGACGCAGAGAAACGCAGGCGTTGGTCTCTCCCGTAGTAAAGTCCATCCTTACACCTTCGTGGCTGTCACAGAAGGTGGGAGACAGCTGCTGAGAGGGCCGCTGGGGGCGCCGAGCCTCAGGTCCGCCCCGAGTCTTGCTCAGCCGAGAGAAGGAAGGTGTTTTTCTTGCTAGATGCCTGGCAGCATCTCTTTAAGACAGATGAGGATAAGGCTCATTTTTAAGTATATCTCAAAAAGATCCTGTAGTCTCTCTCACTTATTCCAGCATTTTGACACTTGAAATTTTTAAGTCTTATTTTTCTCAAGCCTTATTTGACTGAGTTGCCTTGGGTCTTAGGAAAATGGAGAAACACTTGTTTTGTTTGCCGTGTACATTACTCTTAAATGTGTTTTTCAATAGCAGCTCTCTCTGCTCCCTCTAATGGAACCGGTCATTGGAGTGAACTTTGCCCACTTTCTTCCTTACGGCAGTGGCCAGTTTAATAGTGGGAATCGACTTCTAGGAGCTTTTGGCAGTGCCGCCCTTGAAGGGGTTTCGGATTACTATTCTCAGTTGATCTACAAGGTATGTTTCTCTGCCAAGGTGTCGCCTTGCTTCCTCTTTTGGATACCATAGCCGAACTGGGAGAGCTGATCTCGTTTTTCCATCTAGCTTACATCTAATCTTCCAGGTTCCATTTAAACTTGAGTTTAACTCAAAGGTTAAAACTTGACCAAGTAAAGTGTTTTCATATAGGTCAGAATACACACTGAAAAAACATCCATTATGTGTTTCTGTGGTAGAGGAAAATACTTAGTGTCTTAGAAATCTTTGTTAATTCTTAAGATGAATCCGAATTCATAGTAAATAGAATTTAAAAATGTAGTTAGGAATTTACCATAAAAAATATGGTGAAAAACCCTGGAAAATGTGTTAAGTCTAATAATTTAGGTACCAATTGCAACTATGCATTAATCCTTAAGCTACTAAAATAATACCAAACTAAACCATGTTTATCCTTTGGTATGTTTTTTTGTTTTTAAACAAAGTTTTGTGATAGGCTCATTAGATATTCTTGACTTCACATCCGACTTGTGTAAAGTGATCTTTTTTTTTTTTTTTTTTTTTTTTGCAAAAATACTTGAGAGCATCATCAGTGTCCCTGGGGGCGTCTCTTCTTCAGGGTTAAAGCCCTTCTCTTGTGGTGCTCTGTGTGTTATCGTGGTCCGCTTTCCTCTCCAGTTAGAACCTCTCCCGACTCTTGCAAACGCCTTCTTCTGATGCGGGCTGTTCTCCACACAGCCTCATCATCTTCGTGAGCTCCTAGGTCTTTGCAGCATGTTGACTGTGCCCTGCACTTGCTTAGCGTGATGGTGTTGGTAGATGCCAACATTTCCCGAGAGACAAGTCAAAAGACAAAGGGGTGACAAACAGGGAGAACTGTTCGGAGGGAACTGTGTTTGCTAATGGCTCGATCTGTTTAGTATTATTGTTACTCCTTTTGCTTCTTTTTGAGATTTCTGGACAATCCAGATGCTAATACCTAACCTACGAGTTGCAGTTATTGGAGCGGGATCTTAAATTCTCAAATTTTTGATAGAACTGGGGCATATCTTAACTTAATTACTGTTTATTGGTTGAATTTAAAGCTATCCTTCACTGGCTTTAACAGTGAAACTTGAAGTGAGTCGTATAGAACTGAATGAGGCACAGTGTCAATTTGCTTCTTAATTTCAAAACTGAGTACGCAAGCTGGGGAAAGCGAGCCTGTGGGTAGCATGTCCAGAGGATTGTGGGTATCTGCTCCACGGAAGAGCCTCCTGGCCTGCACATCTCTTTTTTTTCTTGGTGTGCACTTTAGGAATGAAGATGCATCTGATTACATTTCTATAGCCTTGCTTCCCTGTGCTAAAAATTCGCAGAACTAAGTTTTAGCAAGGTCGTGGCATATTTGCTCTGTAGCATGTAATTTTAAAATTTTTTGGTCTCCTGCAGCAGAATAATTTAAGTAATCCTCCAACACCCCCTGCCTCTCTTCCTCCTACACCACCTCCTATGGCTTGTCAGAAGATGGCAAATGGTTTTGCAACAACTGAAGAGCTTGCTGGAAAAGCTGGCGTGTTAGTGAGCCATGAAGGTAGGATGCCAAGCCCGCGCGTGCCGCTGCATGCGGTGAGATGGCGGTCAAACTGTGGGGTTCTTCCCGTCCATCGGTTCAGCTGAACGTACTTGGGGGGGTTGTGTTTTTGCTTTTCCAGTTACCAAAAGCCTAGGATCTAAAGGGTTTCAGCTGCCGTTCAGACCACAAGATGACTTGCTGGCCAGAGCAGTTGCTCAAGGCCCTGAAACGGTGGACGTCCCCGCCTCACTCCCAACTCCACCCCATAACAACCAGGAGGAATTAAGGTAGGCATTCCTTGCTCTCAGATACCTGTTAGTTATTTCATTTATTAGGAAACGTTATTTATGTTTGTATATAGCATAACGTCTATAGGAAAGGCATGTAAAGACATTTAAAAGGTAAAATTTGGTGAGTAATTTTCTTCAGAATTTAACCGTTATAAAACATTCTTATGATTAAATAGAATTTGTACATTTTAGAAATCTCCTGATACAGGAAATTCAGCAAATAATCAAATAGACAGTAAAGCAGTGGGACATGCACAGTATTCCCGAGGTCATTGTCCAAGCTGAAGCTCCTCTGCCTTATTAATGAGAAAGCTGTGGGCCGACTGGGAGGCCTTGTCCAGAGTTAGGACCCAGGCTGCTTCCTCCTGCACCTCACTGCTGGCTTTGTGCGAGTCGTGAATCAGGCGCCGTGTGGTGGGCAGCTTCCCAGGTGTGTGTGTATAGTGCCTACCCTGGTTGTTCAGGGACCCTCTCCTGGGTCCCATGTTAAACGCTGCTTAAACCACATCCTTCAGCACAAAGGTGTCTGCTCGGGGACGGGTGAGACCCCAGGCTCTCAGGCTGCCTGGCCACGTTTAGCCCAGGACACATTCACCTTCCAGCCCCAGTTGCCTTGGTAACCTTTAGCTTCTGGTCTCATCTCTTCTGTTTTTTTCACTTTAACTTTATCCATTAAGAAAAATACAGGCCTCTGAAGCCTGAGGCCTTCAGGTTCTAACCCTTCCCCTCTCTAAGTCAGCTGCAGCCATGGGAGAGCTGTCTGCCCTGAGACTGGCCGCGTGGGGGACGCACTTGCCCCTCTTCCTGCACATGTCTCGCTGGGCTGGGACCCTGCAGGGCTGGGAGCCTTCTGTCTGTGCTGAGTTACAGATGCAGCATCTTCCTCCTTTGCTAGCTCTTTAAACTTGGATGCTGAAGCTTTAGTCAGAAGACATGTACTTCAGTTACTTCATAGTTCAACACATTTATTTTTTTCCAAGGGAATTCCTGTTTGGTCCAAACTGAATCTGTGGCTTCTCGTGTTACCGTCGCTGTGCAGTCACAGTGAGGTCACAGGCGTGGACAGGCGGGGCCGCTGCGGGAAGCCCCCGCAGTGGATGTGCCCGTATGCCCACACGTATTTCCCCTCCTCTCAGGGTGCAGGAGCACGGGGGAGAGCGGGACAGCCCTGACAGCTTTGTCCCCTCATCCTCCCCTGAGAGCGTGGTTGGGATGGAAGTGAGCAGGTACCCGGACCTGTCGCTAGTCAAAGAGGAGCCCCCGGAGCCCGTGCCATCCCCCATCATCCCCATCCTTCCCAGCAACGCCAGCAGAGGTAGGGGCACCCGGTGTGGGGGAGGGTGGGCTACTGCTTGAGTCTAGAAAAGGCTTAACACGCAGCTTGTCCTTGCTGTTTTTTTAAGGCTTGGAATCCAGAAGGAATGATATCAAAACTGAGCCAGGCACTTTATTTTTCACGTCTCCTTTTGGCTCATCCCCAAATGGTCCCAGGTCGGGTCTGATATCTGTGGCAATCACCCTGCACCCTGCAGCTGCTGAGGTAAAGGTGGGCTGGCTGCGTGGCCTGCAGAGCAGCACCAGGCTAGGGCTGGCTGAGCCGCCCCCACACGCCCGCTGCTCCGAGCGCGGTGGGCCGGTCTCAGCCAAAGCCAGACAGAAAGGGCGGGTGAAGTCAGAGCTCTCATCGTTTTACTAAAGAATGTATAGATGGAGCACTCCTCAGTGTCTGTGTGTGCGTGGAGCACTCCTTAGAGTGTGTGTGTGTACACAGAGCAGTCCTTAGAGTGCATGTGGTTATGTGGAGCACTCCTTGGAGTGTGTGTGTGTGTACACGGAGCACTCCTTAGAGAGTGTCTGTGTGTACGCGGAGCACTCCTTAGAGGGTGTCTGTGTACGCGGAGCACTCCTTAGAGTGTCTGTGTGTACGCGGAGCACTCCTGAGTGTCTGTGTGTACGCGGAGCACTCCTTAGAGTGTGTCTGTGTATGCGGAGCACTCCTTAGAGAGTGTGTGGGTACGCGGAGCACTCCTTAGAGTGTGTGTGGGTACGCGGAGCACTCCTTAGAGTGTGTGTGGGTACGCGGAGCACTCCTTAGAGAGTGTGGGTACGCGGAGCACTCCTTAGAGTGTATGTGGGTATGTGGAGCACTCCTTAGAGTGTGTGTGTACGCGGAGCACTCCTTAGAGTGTGTGTGTACGCGGAGCACTCCTTAGAGTGTATGTGGGTATGTGGAGCACTCCTTAGAGTGTCTGTGTATACGTGGAGCACTCCTTAGAGAGCAGCCTTTTGATGACTGTTTTCACACAGTTAAGCAGTGAGGAACTTTCTCATCAGCTATGGACGTGTTCCATTTCCCGTATCAGACATTAGTACATTTCTGAGGACTCTGTTAATTCTTGAAGGCGTTTTGTTGGCAGCCAAGCTCATAGTCACTGACGGGGTGTTTTGGTTGTCAACAGAAAATAGTGGTGTGTTCTTGTAGATTATGGCAGACTTCTGCCCAGAGCTGCAAGAGTCCACTTGAACGAAGCTTCTGACCAGCTGCAAAAACCATGACAAGGCTTATTATTCGCTCATTGCTTATGCTAAAACATCTAAAACAGTTTAATGCTCTGATGGATGCTTAACATTAATTGGAGCCCCTGTGCGAGGACCTCTGTTTATGAGAGCTTTGTTTGGATATTGGCCCATCGCAACCCTTCCTCCTCCTGAGACTCTCAGGTCTGAACAAGAATGGCTGGGTTTGCTTGCAGTGTATGTGTTTGTCCCAGCGTGAGTGTTCCCACGGTGTCCTCTGTTCCTCTGGGCGGTAACGCAGTGTTTGCCTTTGTTCTAGAACATTAGCAGTGTTGTGGCTGCATTTTCCGACCTCCTCCATGTTCGGATCCCTAACAGCTACGAGGTTAGTAATGCTCCAGATGTTCCATCCGTGGGTTTGGTCAGTAGCCACAGAGTAAACCCAGGTTTGGAGTATCGACAGCGTGTATTTCTTCGTGGGCCTCCACCAGGATCTGCGCGCCCTCCCAGGCTAGCCAGCTCTTTCCACCTGAAGCAGCCTAGCACGCCGCTCCCTCCGGCAAGCAATGGTGAGCTGGTTTACGTGTCACTAACTCGAAACGCTCTTGACGCCAAAGTCACGCTCCTCCTCTGCAATCTCACTTCGGTCTTAGCGAATAACAGGTCACACGCCGGCCGGTCCTCGGTGGATTAACCCCCGTGTGTTCTGCCTTCTGTGGTGACCTGACCTGCGGTGCCTGGGGCTGCATTAGAGCCTGCGTCAGCGGGGCGCTTATTGCGCCCCCAGACTTGTTCACCCCCCTGCCCACTTCCCCTGCGCCCAGGGTGCAGACAGGCTGTCCCACCTGTGTCCTTTCCCATCTCTCCCACGCTGTCTCCAGGCCTTTCTCTGCCGCAGGCCTGCCAGCACCATTCCCGCCGCCGAGAGGGGTGGCCCTTGCCTCAGCCGAGCAAGGCCCCCCCGCCCCCAGCCTTGCCCCATGTCCCTCGTCTCTTCGCTCATCGGGCTGCTGCGTCTTGTTCGTGCTCGCCTGCCGTCGGAGCCCAGCCGCGCTCGGGCCTCCCTGGGAGAGGCTGAGTCCTCAGCTCCAGCCCCTCAGTCACTCAGGTCCGCCCTGCTTCTCCCCGTGACCCTCCGCAGCCACACGAGTGCTGCGCTCTGCGGGGCCTCGGGCCTTCTAATCTGCGTCCTGACCAGTTTTTGTCTTAGCCCCGGAATCTCTCTGTCTCTCTGTGACTTTCCTTTTGCACTCACGTAAGACTCTGGTGTGTGAGCCTCTTCACTTTCCATGAGACATTTCTTGTCATCTTCACCTACAAGCAGAAGCACTCTCCCTCCCGACTCACTTCACTCGTAGACCGGAGATGACATGCGTGTGTCCAGGGTTCACACATAGACCAGAGATGACACGCGTGTGTCCAGGGTTCACACGTAGACCGGAGATGACGTGTGTCCACGGTTCACACGTAGACCGGAGATGGCAAGTGTGTGTCCAGGGTTCACACGTAGACCAGAATTGACACGTGTGTCCAGGGTTCATACGTAGACCGGAGATGACACGCGTGTGTCCAGGATTCACACGTAGACCAGAGATGACACGCGTGTGTCCAGGGTTCACACGTAGACTGGAGATGACGTGTGTGTCCCAGGTTCCTTCTGCGCTTCTCCCAGCCCTGTGTCCAGCCATGTGAGGAGAGCTTCCTTTCCTCGTCCCCCAGTGTCCTGCACAGAGCAGACGCCCCGCAACCACTGCCGAGGAGACGGCTCTCACTGAAGGCCTGGAGCCGCGCGCCGCGCCCGGTGGACGGGCGCCGTGCCGCACGCCCCGTGCTGCTGGCGCTTGTTGCTGACGCGCACTCTGTCCCCAGGTCTCTGTGGATACAAGGATGCCGGCCGCGGCGTCTCAGCGCGCGCGGCGCTCAGGCCCCAGTGGTGCTGTCACTGCAAGGTGGTCATCCTGGGCAGCGGCGTGAGGAAGTCGGCCAGAGATCTGGCCTTTGTGAACCAGGTACTCGGGTGTTCCCTCCCCGCCCCACCGTGTCCTGGGCGCTGCCCTCTCCCGCGTCCAGAGGAGCCCATTGACAGCCCTGTGGATGCCTCCTCCTGGAAGTAGCATTGGCGTATGTCTCATGTGCTTGTAGCTACAGCAGCCTGTTCTGCAGGGCCCTAGGAGAAGCACATATTTTTAAACAGAGTGAAATATGGAGAGTTTGTTAATGTTTTTTTCTGTGGCAAAATTATTCTATGCTAAATATTGGTTTGTAGCTACTTTGCGGCTTCACTTAAGAACAGCAGCAGAAACTGCTCTGTGTGATCTCCTCTCTGTTGAGTTCTGACTTGCTGAGCTGCCACACCCTTCTCTTTGCTTTCCAAGGGCTCCCGAGACGGCCCCGGCAGAGTGGAGAGGGACATCGTCTTCTGTAGCAACAACTGCTTTATTCTCTATTCATCAACTGCACAAGCAAAAGCCTCAGAAAGCAAGGTGAGATGCAGACTGCCTCGGTCAGCCCAGCCTAATTTTCTAGCCAGCAGCGGCGCCTGGCGTAATTAAAGCCAAGCTGAGTGCCAGGTGACTAGACTGCAAAATACATGAGCCTAGAAGGGAGAAGTTGACTTCTTCACCAGATAGTTGCTTACGTCAGTATGCAGCGCCTGCCTGCCGCTGGATTTTCAGTGAGGCTTGTCTATTTTTCAGAATGGTGCTGGATGGGGGGATCCTGCAGGTTTGCTGTTGATTCGTTTACGATACTTTATACCTAAAGAGAAACTAACTGGGCTTCTATCTCAGCTCAGCCCCTTCAGTGGCTCAGTGGGAGCCAGGCAGCCTCTGAGAAAAAGTTAAATACAACTTACTGATGGGGACATCTTCCCCATCTTTCACATTTATGCCCATTTATTAAGCCTAGGATTAACAAAGAGGAATTTCAAAGGGTGGGACAAGCTCATAGAAGATTAAGTTCTCATTTGGTTTCACAAAGAACACTGTTTCATTGTATAAATTATATTCGCTCCTGTGGCAACACTGAGTTTTCAGGCTTTATGATGATTTGAAACGGGAGGATCCATGAAGGTTTAAGCGCAGAATGTTCTCCAGAGTTAAGTCTTTGTAGAGAAACCCTTCCCCCCCGCCCCCCTCCCCACCCCAGTCAATACTTGTTAGGTGCGTGCGGTGCGGTGGGCGCTTAGTGTCGACGTCTGCTGTGCGTGCTTCCTCACCACTCGCTTACAGACCCACACACGCTGTTAGAACTGCTGCCTGGCTGCTTGCTTTAGGCAGAATTGCTTTTGGAGCTTTGGAATGACTCTTAACTGTTTTTCTCGATTGCGCAGGAATCCGCTCCTTCGTTGCCGCAGTCACCTGTAAGAGAGCTGCCTCCCAAAGCGCCGCATCAGTACAACAACAACATCTCCTCGCTAGACGTGCGCTGCCTACCGCAGCTCCAGGAGAGAGCCTCACCCCCGGCGTCCCCTCCCATCTCTTTCCCTCCTGCTTTTGAAGCGGCCAAAGTGGAGGCAAAGCCTGATGAGCTTAAGGTCACAGTCAAGTTAAAGCCTCGGCTGAGAACTGTCCACGGTGGGTTTGAAGACTGCAGGCCGATCCCTAAGAAGTGGAGAGGGATGAAGTGGAGGAAGTGGAGCATCCACATCGTGGTCCCCACGGGGGCCTTCCAGCCCCCCTGCGAGGAGGAGATCGATGAGTTCCTGAAGAAGCTGGGCACCTCCCTGAAGCCCGACCCTGCGCCCAAAGACTACCGCAAGTGCTGCTTCTGCCACGAAGAGGGCGACGGGCTGACGGACGGGCCAGCGAGGCTGCTCAACCTCGACCTGGACCTGTGGGTCCACCTGAACTGTGCACTGTGGTCCACGGAGGTCTATGAGACCCAGGCTGGCGCCCTGATCAACGTGGAGCTGGCCCTGCGGAGGGGCCTGCAGATGAAGTGTGTCTTCTGCCACAAGACGGGGGCCACCAGTGGCTGTCACCGGTTCCGCTGCACCAACATTTATCACTTCACTTGCGCCATTAAAGCACAATGCATGTTTTTTAAAGATAAAACTATGCTTTGTCCCATGCACAAACCAAAGGGCCTCCACGAGCAGGAGCTGAGCTACTTCGCCGTCTTCAGGAGGGTGTACGTGCAGCGCGACGAGGTGCGGCAGATCGCCAGCATTGTGCAGCGCGGCGAGCGCGAGCACACCTTCCGCGTGGGCAGCCTTGTCTTCCACGCCATCGGCCAGCTGCTCCCGCAGCAGATGCCGGCCTTCCACTCGCCCACGGCGCTCTTCCCCGTAGGCTACGAGGCCAGCCGGCTGTACTGGAGCACGCGCTATGCCAACCGCCGCTGCCGCTACCTCTGCTCCATCGAGGAGCAGGATGGCCGCCCCGTGTTCCTCATCAGGGTCGTGGAGCAGGGCCACGAGGACCTCGTCCTGAGCGACACCTCGCCCAAAGGTCAGGCGCGTCCCTGCAGCCTGAGGCCAGGGAAGGGTTCGCCGCAGTGCTCCCCGGGGTCTGCTCATGGCTGTGTGTCCGGGCAGCAGGGCGGCTCTCCGCTGACAAACGCGGGTCTCGGCTTCCTCGTGTGCCCCCCTTGTCTTTGCCACACGCTCGCTAGACTTCCTCACATCAGGGTGTACTTAGAAATGCCAGCGGTGTATTAGATAGATAGACTGACTTCTAGGTAGAGGTTGCTTGTCACCTTAGGGACCCTCTTAACATCACCTAGAAGGTGGGAAAAAGTAAAGCATAGTGTACAGATTGTCTTATCTCAGGAGCATCAGATGCTAAATTTAGAGCCAGAAATCAGTCGCTTAATTTTGGCCTCTAGGTTAGTTAAGCCTAGATTGTTGTTTTTATTGACGTAGAAAGTGGTGCAGAACTGCTTTTTTTAAGTAAGTTTAGTAGTTTGTTTTTTTTTAAAGAGAAAATGCTCCAAAGATAATTCCAATGAAATATCAATTTCAGATTTTGATTTAACTCTGAGAGGAAAGGATCTATCTGCAGGTGTTACTTAAGTGGATTAATCGTTTGAAAATCTGATACGCTGCATGGCCAGCATGAATTTCAGTTATGTTAGACTTTACTTTCCAGCTTTATTGTTTAATTCTCTGACTGTAGCGTGTTCTTTCCCCCAAAACTTTATAAAAAGTCTTTAATTAAAAACTACTGCCATCCGATAAGCAGGTGATAACCTGCCCATGGGCTTTACTTGGATCTGGTAAGTCTTTGTGAGCAGTGGGTCTTCATTTTGCTTTTGTTTTTATATGGCATCCTTTTTCCTCTTTACCTGAGAGCAAGTTTGTTATTAGAAAATGTCTTTTTGTCCATATGTAGGTGTTTGGGATAAAATTTTGGAGCCCGTGGCCTGTGTAAGGAAAAAATCTGAAATGCTGCAGCTTTTCCCAGCCTATCTAAAAGGGGAGGACCTGTTCGGCCTGACCGTCTCTGCAGTGGCACGGATTGCCGAGTCAGTGAGTGCGGGGCTGCCCTCCTGTCCCGCCACACGCATCCCCTAACGCCGGGCGGGGCGGTCACGGTCCCCACACTTCCAGGGAGTGGCTTGGCCGGTGATGAGCTCCTGCCTGAGAGAAAACAGGCCTTCATGAGTCGCTCCTGTGTCCATGTTGACGTGCTGAGGCAGGTCACAGGGCTCAGGGTCTGTGGGGCTGGGTGTCAGCCGTGCGGTGGGGTGAGGCCCTGCTCCTGCGGGGCGGCAGTTTGGTGCCCGGCGTTCACATCCACTCTCCCACCAAGGCCCAGGTTGGTCACTAGCACGTGGCTGGATTTCATGAGCCCTGAGTCCCTGACGCCTGCATGTCACACACATGCAATAGTGAGTTTATACACAATGCTCGTGGAAAACTGTGTAGCTTGTAAGGCATTGTTTTCAAGAAAGTCATTGACGGGCTTTCTGTGGAGCAGAGAGGACACCCCGGAAGCCACCGCTTGCTTCGGCCGCACCCTCCCCAGGTGCTGCGCCTCTGTCACGCCTCTCACGGGCAGGGTCCACAGGAGACAGGCTGCAGAAAAGGCCTGTGACGCAGGTGATCCTGCGAGCCGCCCTCAGGTCACCCCGACTCCCAGGACCCGGCCTCAGTGAGCTCATCACACAGTCGGGCTCCGAGGGCGGCGGCTTCTGTCTGCACAGAGCCTCGTATTGCCGGCATTCTGAAAACATAGACAACGTTGTCTTCACAGAGTTGTTTGGGGCGTGCTCTGGCGGGTCTGTCTTGCCTGCAGTCTTGATCACATGAGTTACCTGTCTGTCTGTCTCTGCTTCTCTCCAGCTCCCTGGGGTTGAGGCATGTGAAAACTACACCTTCCGGTACGGCCGGAACCCCCTCATGGAGCTGCCGCTGGCCGTCAACCCTACAGGTTGTGCCCGGTCCGAACCTAAAATGAGTGCCCATGCCAAGAGGTTTGTGTTAAGGTATTTTGTTTTGACTTCACATAGTGCAGCCCGGGGTTTCCAGGCCTCCTAGTGGTGTCTGTGCTTGGCGCGTCTGCTGCTTACAAACCCCGCTGTCCCTGGCTGTGTCTGCGGCTCGCTGCGGCCTGGCCGCGCGGCCCGCTCGGCGGTTCCCCGTGTGTGTGCCTGTCAGCACCAGCTGGACCCACTGGGCCCACCCGGAGACGCCTTCAGTCCCCCTTGTGTTCTCCCTGTCGGCGTCCGCCGTCCGCAGGCCTCACACCCTGAACAGCACCAGCACCTCCAAGTCCTTCCAGAGCACCGTCACCGGGGAGCTGAGCGCGCCCTACAGCAAGCAGTTCGTCCACTCCAAGTCGTCGCAGTACCGGAAAATGAAGACTGAGTGGAAGTCCAACGTGTACCTGGCCCGGTCCCGGATTCAGGTGAGCGGGGGCTGCGTGTCCGGGACGGCGAGAGGTGGGCAGGGCACTCTCGGGGAGAGGGGGGTGTCCAGTGTGCAAGCCAGGAGGCTGCAGGCCACGGAGAGAGACACCCTGTCGGGCAGTGTTGTATGAGGCCTGGGCACTAGCCGCTCCATTTGCGGTCTCAGGACGCAGACGCTGTTCTTCCCCAAATGGGAGCTGGCCTCTGAACATGTCTTTACATTGTGTTGAGACCCCATGGGATGCAGGGAGCGTTGTATTCTCCATGCACGGGAGACGTGGCAAGCTCACTAGGGTTAAAGTTGCTTGTGAAAAATACAAATGAAAATGTTTTCAAAAGGTGCCCAATTTTGGAAGCCTTTTCATGAAATCATCGTGTATTTGGGTAGGTTGTGGAACAGGTAAAACTGTCTTGAGGCTAATAGGCATTCAGGTTTACCCAGGTCACACTTCCTGAGGTGGGTCTCAGGACCTGGGTCACGCTCGCCGGGGCAGGTCACACTCGCCGAGGCGGGTCCGGGGACCCAGGTTCTCCCCCAGGCTCCTTGTGTTGCTGAGTGAGGCTACCACTGCTAGTTCTGTGCGTCGGCCTCAGTGCACAGACCCACAGCATCGCCGGGGCAGGTCACGCTTGCCGAGGCGGGTCCCGGGTCACGCTCGCTGAGGTGGGTCCAGGGACCCAGGTTCTCCCCCAGGCTCCTTGTGTTGCTGAGTGAGGTTACTACTCCTAGTTCTGTGCGTCGGCCTCAGTGCACAGACCCACAGCATCGTCGGGGCAGGTCACGCTCGCCGAGGCAGGTTCCGGGACCCAGGTCACGCTCACCGAGGCGGGTTCCGGGACCCGGTCCTCCCCCAGGCTCCTCGTGTTGCTGAGTGAGGGCACCACTGCTGGTTCTGTGCGTCGGCCTCAGTGCACAGACCCACAGCATCGCCGGGGCAGGTCATGCTTGCCGAGGCAGGTCCCGGGTCACACTCGCTGAGGTGGGTCCGGGGACCCAGGTCCTCCCCCAGGCTCCTCGTGTTGCTGAGTGAGGGCACCACTGCTAGTTGTGGCGTCGGCCTCAGTGCACAGGCCCACAGCATCGTCGGGGTCTGTTGCCTCTCTCTCTGAGGTTTGCTCTGACCCACCCCAGCTCTGCTGCCCTGCTCTGACCACCTCACCTGTGGGCACCGTGCAGGCCTGCCCACCCCTCCTGTGAAGTCCCAGTCACAAGCCATGCTGGTCCCTCAGGTAGAAGGCGGCTTTCACACGCTGTTTATCCATGTTCTTCATGTGGAAACTTTTAGGATCTTCTTCTGACTCACTATTTCAGTGTTTTAGCAAAGTGGGCCCGTTGCTTTCCCCAGTGGTGAGTCCTTTCAGCCTGAAGCAGTGTGGCCATGAGTCTAAGAAATGTTTCTGTGCTGATTCTTCTGCAGAGTCCTGCCTCTGTTTCTCTCTACACAAATGCTGGGTCCCTGAGATCGGGGTCTCGTAGTGTGGCCCCAGCCCCCCAGCAGGAGCATCACCTGAGGCTCTGCCCAGGTTGCAGGTTTGTGGTCCCTGGTCTTCCGAGTCTGGCCCCCGCAGGTGGGCCTGTGATGGTCCTCATGCTGCCAGAGAAGACTCCGTCTCAGCTCTGATCTCTGCGTGGCCTTGTCTTGGGGCTCCTTGTCCTGACCCTGAGATGCCTCTGCATGGCCTTGTCTTGGGGTTCCCCGTCCTGACCCTGAGATGCTTCTGCGTGGTGTCTGCACCTTCTCCTCTTTGTCTTTTCCTCTGGCACTTTGTTTGCGTGTTACAGACGCGCGCGCTCTCTTTCTCGTCTCTGAAGGAGCGTGTCTCGGCTCCTGGGGCCGACAGTGCTCGACTTCCGCTTCCGGCCACGCCAGCATCCTCCTCTGCTCAGTGGCTTCTCTGTTTAAGATGTTTCCAAATGGCTCGTTCATGCTGCCTTCCTGCTCCTCAGTGTTGGTTTCTTTCCCGGTTGTGTGAAGGGTTTTTAACCGCCTGTGTTCAGTCCGTCATCTTTTTTGAGGGCTCTTGGTAATTGCTCGCCTTTTTTTTCCTCCCTCTGTCACCTCCTTTCCGTCCACCTCCCAGGTCCTCATGCTAACAACCTGCGAAAGACCCTGTTTTTCCCCATGCTGCTGTCTGAATAGCACCTACGTGTCTGTGTGCGTGTGGGAAGGCAGGGTCATGTTATCTACACTTTGCTGGGTCTTCCTTTTCTCGCCAGTATTCAGACACGTCTAGCTCTAATTCATTCTTCAGTGGCTCTTCCTTTCTGTGAAATCGACAAGCTGTGATTGGTTAAACCATTGCACTAATGCCGAGCGTTTCTTGTGTTTGGAGTTCTTTCCTGAAACAGCATTGCCGTCAGGACTTGTACAGATACCCATGTAACTTCTGTGGAGTGTGTGCTGCCAAGTGAGATTTTTGCATAGAAATACATGTACTTTTCATTTTTGTAGACATTGCCTGCTTTCTAAACAGGCTGTAATTGTATGCTCTTCTCCTGCAGAGTACGAAACTTTTTCTTGTTTTCCCATTTGAAGTGTTAGGACGCTTTTATATTTTTGCCAGCCTATTAAGCACAGACTGATGTTGTCACCTCAGTTGCAACCTTTTGGGTTTTCCATTTATGTTTGCTTGCTGTGAACTGCATTGCATATCCATATCCTTTGTCCATTTTTCAATTTATAAGAACTTGTACTATTTGGCAAAAGATGTTTTTTAGGGGAAAATACCTCAGTAAGTGTGGAATGTTTTTTACTCTAGGAGTATTAATTTTTATACAGTCAAACATATATAATTTTCCATAGCTTCTATTCTTGGTTAAGACTGTAGATTGCATATGTAGTTTCTTAGATTCTTTTTCTTTCAGTGATTTTATTTTTTGTGTTTTAAGACTTTTTTTTTTTCTTCTGTTGAATAACCAGTTGTGGGGGCACCATTTAGTAATACATAACCCATCCATATTAAACTGAATTTCACTACTACCAAGCTCCTTCACGAAGTGTTCACGTGTGCCTGGCTGTTTGGATTCTCAGTTCATTTCCAGTGACCTTCTGGTCTCTTACACTGAGCTGTACTCACCTCCATGCAGATTCTTTCTGTATATCCTTCTTTGTCACATTGGAGTCACACCTGGAATTGAACACACAAACCGCATGAGTATTTCTTTTCAGAAGTTAATTCTCACCCCAAAGTCTCCCAACAACAGCCCCCGTACCGTCTATTTCCAGATGGTACTTGACAAGGACTGTGTCCAGTGGGGGGGGGGGGGGGGGGTCTTCTGGTCGGTTTAGTTGAGAATGCAGAAACTCACATTGTAATAGTCCCTTACAGTTAGCCCTGTTCCTGCTTCATAAGTTTGTTATGTCCTTTTAGAAATCACAGTGGGATAAAATTAATAGCAGAAGCCATTAGCCTGTTTAGTTGGTGGGATCTGGGTGTGATAATCACGAATGGGAGAAGATGTGTAAAAGTCACTTAGTCGTGTCCGACTCTGTGACCCCATGGACTATACATATACAGTCCATGAGATTCTCCAGGCCAGAATACTGGAGTGGGCAGCCTTTCCTTTCTCCAGGGGATCTTCCCAAGCCAGGGATCAAACCCTGGTCTCCCGTATTACAGGCAGATTCTTTACCAGCTGAGCCACCAGGGAAGCCCACCAGAAAAGATGGCCAAATAGAAACACTTTGTAAAAATGCCCTGAGGGTTTAGTGTTAAAAAAAGACAAAGGAGGGAGTGATACCATGACTTTAGGTGGAAAAAAGTCCAGTGTTACGGGTCCAGATGAGAGTGAAGTCCGTGCAAAGGTCACATGACTTCAGGTGGGGTCTTCCTGGGGCGTCTGCTGGGACTGAGGGCAGGACCTTTGCCTGAAGGAGCACGCAGGCCTGTTGCCGGAAGCCAGTGGCTCTGAGGCGTGCGCGCGCATTTCCGCAGGGGCTGGGCCTGTACGCTGCCCGGGACATCGAGAAGCACACCATGGTCATCGAGTACATCGGGACCATCATCCGGAACGAGGTCGCCAACAGGAAGGAGAAGCTCTACGAGTCCCAGGTGAGCTCGCGTCCTCCTGAGCCTTTGGGCGCCTGGGGCCTGGGCTGGCTGTGACCCTAGAAACCACGCCTGGATAGTCTCGTATTTTCCCCGGTTTTTCCGTTTCCGCGTTACCGTCTGCGAGGCCGTAATGGGATCAGTGAGTCTGGCATCACAGGCGACCTGCCAAGTGTTGCTTTGGTTCAGGGCGACGGGCGCTCCCGGCCTGGGCACAGGCAGGTGCTGAGCACTTTCTCTTTCAGAACCGAGGCGTGTACATGTTCCGCATGGACAGTGACCACGTGATCGACGCCACGCTCACAGGAGGACCTGCCAGGTGAGGTGGGGGCCAGGGTGGGGGGCCCTTCAGTCACAGCAAGAGTTTTTACTTTACATTCTTCCCGTACGTTTGGGAATTCCCTGGCGGTCCGGGGTCAGGATGGTCACTGCCAGGGCCGGGCTCCCTGAGGTCCTGCAGCCTCTCCGCTGTCTGTGTCCGTGGGCGCGCGTGCTGTGAGCGGGCAGGTGGGAAGGGCCCGCCCGGTGTTGGACGTGAGCCATCTCTGGACTGCGGCCTGCAGGTACATCAACCACTCGTGTGCGCCCAACTGCGTGGCGGAGGTGGTGACCTTCGAGCGCGGCCACAAGATCATCATCAGCTCCAGTCGGAGAATCCAGAAAGGAGAAGAGGTAAGCTCCGCCCCGCCCCCGCGGCGCTCTCCGCTCCGCCCCTGGCGCGGGGCTGATGGCGCTCAGGTCACGGCACTGGCGCCTCTGGGGGCGGGGTGGCCCCGGTGCTCATACGCACTCCGGACCAGTCCCCGCTCCCGGGCTCTCGGCAGGCAGGTTTCTGGAGTTTGGCTCCTCCGTTAGTCGTCCCTTCCCCCCGCGTGTCACCCGTGAGGATGGCCATCAGCCTCCGTCACCGCGTTGATATTCCCCGGCTTGGTCACAGACGTGATGAGCACGTCTTGGGGCTGCCCGGCGGGGCGGGTTCTGTGGGGGCCTCCCCTCTTTATGGGGGTGAGGAACCCGAGGGTCTTAACTCGGTTGGAGCTTCCAGCCCTGTCCTGAGAGGACGCTTGTATTTTGGGGTCATCTTACTGGAACGTACATTTTTAAATCGAGTTGACCCAAGGCTCGTCTTGCACATCTCACTAACTGGACGTGGAAGAACCCATTTGAGGCCCCGAGCCTGGTGCCCCCGAGCAGGCAGCGTGGCCTGGGGACAGCGGAGGCCGCCCCACCTGGCCTTGCCCCCAACCCTGCTCGAGTTGTCAGGGGGGGCCCCTTTGACGCCGCCCAAGTCTCTGCCTCATTGTTTTTGTAAGGGAGCCGCCCTGAGTCCTCAGGGAAGAGCTGTGGACGGTGGGAGTGCCGCGAGGAGGGGGAGCCCCCCAGGACCGCAGGGCGCCCCTCGGGGCGGGAGGGCTGCTTCCTGTGCAGTGCCGTCCGCGGCCTGTCCATCCTCGGCTCAGGGTCCAGGGGGAGGCCGTCCGGCAGGCGCCCAGCCGCTCTGACGACGGGGCTTCCCACGCGGGGAGACGCAGGCCGGGGAAGTCCCGGGAAGCGGGGGGCCCGGCCCGGCGCAGCCAGCAGCTCCGCGCGGGCCCCGGGGCGCCGAGGACGGGGGAGCGGCCTCTCACTGTGTGTCTTTGGCGGGCAGCTGTGCTATGACTATAAGTTTGACTTTGAGGACGACCAGCACAAGATCCCCTGTCACTGTGGAGCCGTGAACTGCCGCAAGTGGATGAACTGACGCGACCCCGCGCCTCGGAGGGCGGCTCGTCCCGAGAGAAGCGAGTCCACGCGCCGTTGGAATTTCGCAGACAGAAAAGAGGTTTTTGTTTTCTGTTTTATGACTTTTTTGAAAAGTAGCTCCTAGGAGTCCTGATTTCCTCGGTCCTTGAGTTACCTTAGGAGCACCAGGAGGAAGCCGACCGAGGCCACTTGACCTGAGCTGCCGAGGTCGACGATTTACAGAATGGTCCAGCACTTTTTTTTTTCTCCTTTTCCTTCCTTTTTTCTTTCTGTGGGTGGGTTTTGTTTCCTCTTGTTTCTTGAGTCTCACTAAGGAGAAACTTTTACTGGGGCAAAGAGCCGACGGCTGCCCTGCCCCAGGGCGGGGCCTTCCTATGAATGTAAGACTGAGATCACCAGCGAGAGGGAGATGTCCGAAGTGCTGGCCACGGCCTTATCTAGAAAGGGGCAGGCCCTCTGACTTAAGAGTTTTTAAACTAAAGTAGACACCACTGAACAAGGAATGTACTGAAATGACTTCCTTAGGAATAGAGCTAAGGGACAATAACTTGCACTAAAATACATTTAAATACTTGATTCCATGAGTCAGTTTATTGTAGTTTTTGATTTCTGTAAAATAAGAGAAACTTTTTGTATTTATTATTGAATAAGTGAATGAAGCTATTTTTAAATAAAAGTTAGAAGAAAGCCAAGCTGCTGCTGTTACCTGCAAAACTAACAAACCCTGTTACTTTGTACAAACATGTAAATATTTTGAGAAAAAAAAATACAGTATAAAAATAGTTATTGACCAAATGCTACCAGGCTCTGCAGCAGCTCGGGTGCTTATAAAATGTTCATAGGGATGTTACAATATAATTTTGTTATTAAATATGCCATTATAATTATGTAATAACCAAAATTTCCACCTAGAGTGTTTGGGGCTTTTTGGAAACGACAGTCTATTAGTACTTACTTGTTTTATACACCTTGCTTCTGATAGAACGGAGTGTATGCTATGACTACAACTTTTATAGCCGTTTTGGTAATTTAAACTAATTTTTTCACGTTATATTGTTGCATCCCTACTTCTTCAGTCAGGTTTTTTGTGCTTTTACAATTTGTGATAACTGTGAATAACTGCTTAAAAACAACCCCAAATGGAAGCTGAATTTTTCTTCAGCAAAAGTAGTTTTGATTAGAACTTTGTTTCAAGCCACACACAAAACAAAAATCGTGTAAACATACTAGGATCATGTAGCAGGAACTCAAATTTAACTCTCTAGTTTATTTAACACACAAATTTAAAAAAAAAAAAAAAAAAAAAAAAGGAGAGATGTGACTGCTTGCAGCTGCGGGACCCCGGCAATAGGGTTTCGGAAGATGTAATTTTAAGATGTGTTTGTATGAACTGTTTGTTTACATTTCCTTAATTAAAACACACACACACAGTTTTGTGTTTGCTTGTAGAAACTTAATCAGCATTTTGAACCAGGTTAGCTTTTTATTTTGTACTTAAAATTCTGGTACTGACACTTCACAGGCTGAGTATAAAATGAAGTTTCTGTGTGCACAATTCAAGTGGACTGTAAGCTGTTGGTATATCCAGTGATGCAGTTCTGAACTTGTAATGTATATGGCATGATGTATTTTTATCTTACAGAATAAATCAATTGTATATATTTTTCTCTTGATAAATAGCTGTATGAAATTTGTTTCTTGAATATTTTTCTTCTCTTGTACAATATTCTGACATCCTACCAGTATTTGTCCTCCCGGGTTTTTGTTTTGTTTTCTGTTCTGTATAATAGTATCTAATGTTGGCAAAAATTGAATTTTTTGAAGTATACAGAGTGTTATGGGTTTTGGAATTTGTGGACACAGATTTAGAAGATCACCATTTACAAATAAAATATTTTACATCTATATAAGCTGCCTGAGTCTCTGTTAGCGTTCCGGTCTCGACTCGGAAACCGATGAGCATTTGAACTAAACCAACAGGCTGGTCTACCGTTTCTGAGTGACTGGCCTGTGGATGTAGTCAGCTTGCTTCTCTCTCTTTTTAGATGTAAATTCATAACTCAGGCCAAACAGACTCTTTCTGTGGTTGGGTAAAGAAGGGTGACTGGTTTCTTTTTAGGATGTTTTCAAGGCCAAAGTGAAAAATCTTCCTGGTGTTTCATTCCCTTGTTTAAAGTCTGTTTTTATTGTTAAATTCAGTCCTCTGATTTTTTTTGGAAGCAGCTCTTCCAGACTTGCTGTGTGTAGAGACTTTATTTCTCTTATTGTGTGTATTTCAGATTTAACTCAAAGGAGTTGCTAAGAATTAAACTGCCTAGAATCCCACTCAATTCATACAACAGCTTGTGCTTTGGGAACAGCCGAAAACAGCTTCTATACCGTGCGGTTTTACAGCAAGTCTGCAGGCACCCACCATCTGACCGGTTTTACTGCTCGCTGGAAGCTGCCAGCGTCTAAAGCTGTCCATCGGAACAGGCCTGGACGTCCCAGTGTCCGGCCGGGCTGGGAGGCCCTTCTTGGGCGGCCGTTCCTCCTCGGATCTCACCCTACCTCTCACCACCCAGCAGGCAAGGAGGGAGACCTGGCGTCGCCGCCATCCCGAGGCCTGCCCGGCCAGCGAGCAGGGCGATTCCAGCCGCCAGCACCTCTGACCTGCATTGAACCTGGCTGCTTTCTCTTGGCCCCTCTGGTGACCGTGTCTTTCCAGGTCTAGAAATCCTTATCGGGTTTCAGAATTCGTGTGTTAATGCTGTGTTGGGTTATGTTGCGCTCTTTTAAAAAACTGTTCGTTTATTCTGGTGGCAGTTGACTGATGGACGTCACTTCGTTTTGAAGCTTGTTCTGGAAGCGTCCTAAGGAGTTGTCTGACCTGGGGGGGGCACACGGGTGCCCTGGTTGTTGGGTGAGGGGGCTGCCTTGGCCTGTTGAGGTCACAGCTTCCCACGAGTTTGTCTTTCCTTGGAATGTGTTGTAGGCTCATTCTCAGGGGTCACACTTAGCCATGGACAGACGGACAGAGCCAGACTCAGAGACCCGTCTGCACGTTTCTGGACTCTTTCTCTGTGGCTCCTCCCTGCTCACGTTCCGTTCTGCAAATTCCAGTCCGTAGGTCCCCCGGCTCGCGCTCCCACCGTGAGTGGGAAACAACTCACAGCTCCCAGTCGATCCTTGTTCCCGATCAGAGGTCTACCCAGAGGCTTCCTGCTGTTTCCTGTCCCCGGGGGCGGTAACACACGGGCCTCAGCGGGCAGCTTGTCCGGAGCTGACCTTGTCACCTGGGTATCATGGCCACTGCCTGCTCTGAGCGGATGTGGGGTCCGCTGGGCAGAACCCCACGGCTGCACCGCGGTACCTTCTGTTTCCTCAGCGCCTGTCACGTCAGTCTTTCTGTTCTAACCATTTTGATGGTATCTGACTGGTTTTAACCTGTATTCTGTATTTCCCTGATAACCGTCTCTGACATTTACCCTTTTTCATACGCGGAGCCATGTTATGCATCGTTCCTTAAGAGTCTGTGCGCATCCTGTCCATTCTGAAAACCGGTCTAAACTTTTATCTTGGGCAGCACTGGGTCTGTGTGGCCATGTGTCGGCCGCGCTCTGGTTGCCACTGTTCACGCCTAGTGGGCGGGCTTCCCACTGCGGTCACCTCTCAGGAAGGTGCGGAGCACGGGCTCGTAACTGCAGCACGTGCTCAGCTGCTCCCAGGGCACGTGGGATCCTCCCGGCCCAGGCCTTGAACCTGTGTCCCCTGCGTTGGCAGGCGGAGGAGTTTCAAGCACTGACCCACCAGGGACGTCCCTTTTGAGTTTTAAGCACTTCATACAATCTTGGTACAAGTCTGTGGTGTATAGACTTCTTCCTCAATGTTGTCTTCATCAGATTTTAATTTTGATAAAGTCATTCATTGATCTTTGATGACTGCTTTGAAATGAGTAAAGAAATCTTTGCCTCTCCTATATGAAGGTATTTGTCATTTTTCTCTAAAAGCTTTATAGTTTTATTTAGATCTATGACTGTTGAAATAAATTTTGTGTATAAGATAGGAGTCAAGGTTTATTTTTATCTGTAGGAACAGAAAGCTACTTCCAGCACCAAAGAGATCCTTCACTATCTCTGGAGTTTGCTCAAGCTCATGTCCATTTATTTAGGTTTTCTTTAATTTCTCTTAGCAATGTTTTTTGTATTTCTTACTGAACAAATCTTAAAATTATTTTCATCTTTTTGATGTTGTAAATTAGTTACAATCCCCTGAACCGTCTGTTGCTATAATGTGCTCAGTTGCTTCAGTTGTGTCTGACTCTTTGTGACCCCGTGGACTGTAGCCCGCCAGGCTCCTCTGTCCATGGGATTCTCCAGGCAGGAGTACTGGGGTGGGTTGCCATTTCCTCCTCCAGGGGATCTTCCCGACCCAGGGTTCGAACCCAGGTCTGCCTTCATCTCCTGCACTGCAGGCGGCTTCTTTACCCTCTGAGCCGCCTGGGAGGCTATATAGAGGCACAGTTCACTTTTTCAGTGTGTTTGTGTTTTATATTTTCGGCTGCGCAGCTTGTGGACATAGTTCTCTGACTAGGAGTTGAACTTGGGCCCTTGGCAGCCAGAGTCCCAGCCACCGGACCACCAGAGTTCCCACAATGCATTTCTGTGTTGATATCGTGTGGTCCAGATAAACTCTTCGGGTGTCTTTGTTGCAGCCGATACACCCACCCTGACACGTCATTCTCACCCCACGTCCATAGCTGACGTGCCACTTCACGCTTGGTTTTACTGATTCTGTGGGCTCTGACTGCTGTATGCTGATGTGTGTCCACCTACGTGACAGGCTCATACACAGTAGTAGTTGCCCTGCCTGAAGAATCCTCTGGGCCCTGCCCGTATCTTTCTCCCCACATCTTATCCCTGGCATCAAGTGATTCATTACTGTCTCCATGGTTCTCCCTTTTCCAGAACGTCATGGAGTTGGAATCATATAGTATGTAGACTGTGCAGATGGCTTCTTTCTCTGAGTAACACACATGAAAGGTTCTCCAGGTTTTTTGTGGCTTGGTAGCTCATTTCTTTTTGGCACTAAATATTCCATTGTCTAGATGTAGCAGTTTACCCGTTCACCTATAGAAGGACATCACAGTTGCTTCCATATTTTGGCAATTACAAATGAAGCTGCTGTAAACATCTCATGTGCAGGCTTTTGATCCGTATATGTTTAGTTTTGCAAGAAACCTCCAAACTGTCTTCCAAAGTGGCCATACCCTTTTGCATTCCCAGCAGCAGTGAATGAGAGAGTTCCCATTGCTTATCTGTTTTTAACATCTGCAGAATCTCTAGTCAGGTTGCCACTCAGTATTGGTGTTGGTAGTTTCTTAATAGACAATTTATCAGTAATCTTAATCCAGCTTTGGTTTCATTAACTTTTTGTTGTTTTCTCTTTTCATGTCTGTCTAGTATGTCTTCTTTGCTTTTCTAACTTTTTCTACTTTAAGGTGGAAGCCTGTAATTTTAAACCTTTATCCTTTTCTAATACAGCTCAGTTCTATAAACTTGCCACGTAGTGAGTCAGCTACATCCTATAGTCTTTGATACGTTGTGTTTTCATTTTCAGGCAGCAGAAAATAGCCTTTTGGTTTCTTTGGGGACCCACAGAGTATTGGGAAATACGTTCTTGGTTGATCTTCCAGGTACCCACCCATCTATCTGGCTCGTGGATCTTAGTTCCCTGACCAGGGACTGACCCCTCAGCAGTGAAAACATGGAGTCCTGACCACCGGACAGCCAGGGAATCCCCCAGGTATCTTTATGACTGATTTCTATTAGTTGTTACTGATTGCTACTGTAATTTGCATGAATTGAATTTATATAAATTTTTTTATTTCTTTAATGTCCTGGAATGTGGTCTCTGTCAGTAAATATTTCATGTGCACTTGAAAAGGATGAGTATTCTTTGTCAGGCTGGTTAACAGTGTTGTTCGTTTCAGTTTTCTTTATCCTCCTGTTCCGTCCGCTTGTTTGGTGACATAGTTGAAGTTGTGTTATCAGGTTTATAGATGCTTGAGATTATAAAGGGGTATTATCTCCAGGGGTAGTCTTTGCTCTGAAATCTCCTTTGTCTAATATTAATTTAGCTACTCTAGATATCTTCCAATGGGTGTTCAACATTTATATATTTCCCCATCCTTTCATTTTTAACACTTGTGTCATTTTCTTTGAGTTTCTTACAGGCAGCGTATAGTTGGGTCTTACATTTTTATCCTTCTAACTGGGGACACTTGGACCCATTCACATAGCTAGTGCCAGCCTGTTGGTGGGCAGAGCAAGGTCCTCAAGTCTGCTTCTAGGGCCCAGGGGTCCCAGAGCTGGTATCAGATTGCTAGTGGCTGGTCCGCAGGCTGCAGGGCTGTGGTTTTCTCTTGGCCGGTGGATGAGGCTCGTTGTGAAGCTCAAGCGGGTCTGCTGCCTGTGTGCTGTGTGTGGGGCCAAGCCCTGGGGGTGTGAAGGCACCCTGTCTTAGGTGAGTGGGTGCCTGATTAGATGTCTGGTCTGAGATGTGCCTGCAGGTTGCTGGGCCAGCAGGAGAATTCCAAATTGGTGTTCACCAGCACACCCAGGATAGAACAAGCTCCCAGAAATGGATGCACCAGGGTCTGTTGGGGGGACAGGATGCCTCCTGCCTCTTTGGGAACTCTGCAAGACCTAGTAGATAGGTCTGTCTGCCCCAGGCTCCTTTGCAATTAACTGCTTCTGCCCTGGGTCCCAGAGGGTGTGCAATGGTGTGAGCGTCTTCCCGGGTGAATTCTCTACTTCCGCTGGCTCTCTGTGACTCCTGGAAGTAAACTGGACTTGTCTTCCTGGTGCAAGACCCCAGGGCTGGAGCGCAGTGTGGGGTTTGGACCCCCCCCCCCCCCCATTGTAATTACTCTCCTGTCAGTGGGTCACACACCTGGGGGATGGGACTGAACTAGGCAGCGACTCCACCCTCCTACCTGTCTTGTCGTGTGGATGGAGAGGATCTTTTCTGATAGCTTCTGGTCTTTTTCATCAACGGTTTTTCTGCAAATAGTTGTAATTTTGGTGTGCCCGTGAGAGGAGGCAAGCTTAGGGTCTTTCTGCTTCGCCATCCTGACCACTGTCCTCTTAGCTGCTCCAAGATGTCATGGGAGCTGGACTTGGTTTCCAAGACTTTGGTGAGGCCACAAAGGCATAATCTGGGCTCAGGAGGACCCGTTTATATCTAATTAAATTACATATATAATTATTGATTCTGATTTTGAAGTTAACTGTTTGTTTAGTATGTGTGTGTACATGTATTATCTTGTAACGTGTTTCAAATGTGGTACTTCCACTTTGCTTTTTGCTTCAACATAAGAAAAATTCCCCATGAGATTATCACCTCTCAGATGCACCTTTAGTGAAAAAACTCACTTTATATTTGGATATGTATAGTATATACAGATGATTCCTAAATCCATACCTCTGAGATATATCTTCTGAAATCCTACCTCCTATTTTAACAACTCTACCTGGGTGTTTTCACAGGCAACTTTGAGGCTGAAGGTATGTGAATTTGAATACTTACATAGTTCAAGCTAATAAACAAACACCCCTGACGTCACTTAGGGCTGTGACCTACACCACTTATTGGTCCACTAGCCAAACCTCAGTGAACTTCTTACCGTGTATCACACACACACAGCAGAGGCTCCAATACAAGACGAGAGAGAGAGCAGACACAGAATCCTGGGGTAAAGACTCGAAAGGGTCCTTTAATGTAAATATGGGTAGTACCATATTCATCAAAATAATTTATAATATTAACTGCCTCTTAAATATCTTATAAATGAATGCCTTCTGAAGTTAAAAGTAATGTGGATTCAGTATATTTAAAATTATTCAGAACATGGTAGTAGAAATTTAAAAATTAACCATCACCTATGAAATCTAAGAAGGGAAATCACGACAAGTTCCTGATTAAATAAATCTGAACAGACACATTGATCTCCTAGGCTTTATCCTTCTACACAAACCTGACTCTCGAGTTAACGCTGCATTCTGGTTTCCTACCATAAGGAGGAAATTCCTGACCAGCAGTCCAGAAATGACTTCAGCCTCTTGGGGAAGCACACTTCTTCAGCTCCGTGGTGAGGAGGAGCGTGCCAGTCACCATTCCGGCCACAGCATCCACCTTAAGGTTCCAAACGCCACTGCTGTGAGGGGGAGCCGTCACAGATGGCCATGGCAACAGAGCCTCTGCGACTCAGCGGATCGACTCCTCGGAGGCACTGGCCCACTGTTACCTGGTACAGCCGGTTATTCCTCTGGAAATAAAGTGGAGAAAAAACACCATCAATTACTTGTCTTAAAAAAACTTACTGCCAGAAATATGGTAAAGAGGAGGCAAAAATCTCAACGGGATGTGGAACAGAAGATGACTGACTTATGGGCTGCTGCACACTCAGAACCACCGTCTGCAAGCTAGACTAGGACCCCTCAGCCCTGTCCCTCTCCTCACACCTCCCATCACCACCACGCAAGTTCCTCACCCCAAAGGTCCACTGCTGGGATCCTCCAGACCCATGGCACTTCATGAGTCGGGGGGGGTCAGATGAGCGAGTTTCTGACATATCCAGGCAAAGGAGATTATTTAAGACCAACTCATGTTCTTCATTATAAATCCAAACCTAAGGAAGAAAAAAAAAATGTTAAAACCTCAAATTTTGCTTTAGGTTCTGAAATTCCGATTGCATGACCCTTCGCACATTTCGTGCGGCAGTGGACTGACTTGACTGACTGAAGATCTCATTTCCCACCGCTTTAACTCTCTGCCTGTGTAAGGACAGCAGGAGCCCAGCGAGGCTGCTGGTTTGCCCTGTGCACGCAGAAGACTCGGGGCTGTTATTACGAGTTCCACATTCCTCATCACGTCGGCCTAGAATATTATACTCTAATCCCAGGCCCAGTTTCACTGATGTCTTTATGGTCTCCCAGTCTTTTCAAGAAAAACAGGCCTGATGTGGCTGAAATGGACAAGTGCGATGAATAATTCTTCTCCAACATGCAGCATCGGTAAATCTAAAAGGAAAGCATCTTCTCCTATCCTCTTGACTATTGCTGCTTTGTCATATGGGTCCAAGGCATGTGTGCTGAGTCTGTTAACATGGGGAGAGGGCTCCCCATCACTGCTGTGATAGAACATCGCCTATGTTGTCTGACAAATGAGCCATGGGCCCACGTGTGGCTGATGAGAACTGGAAATGGACTGTTAAAATGTATTTCATTTTAATTAGTTTAAATTTCAACAGTCACATGGCTAGGGTGTCTTAAGTACATTCTGTGCAGTTACAACATAGTATGGATAGGAGAATCACTCCATCTCCTCAAACGTCCTAACATTTTCCTGGAATGAGTTTCGGTCATCTCATCCTCACTACAATTTACCACTTCCCTATCCACAATGCGGACAGCTCTTGCACCCAGATCTGGCACAAAATCCTTTTCCAACCGTGTTTTCCAGTGTGTGAGTGTGCATGGACTCTAGAAATGCCGTTATGAAATTGCATGCTTTGAAATCTATCCCCAAAAGGCCCAGGTGTTCTTTCCATTCCTGAATGACCCTGTCCACCACTCAGAATCACTGAAAGGACACATACAGTGTGAGAATAAATTATGGGAATGACATGAATTGAAATTCTGTTGTGGTTCCCTCTGAACTACTAAAAATGAGGAAAACTCAGTTCCACAGAAAACTCGAAAGAAGGTGTACTTCCTTTGCCATTTAAATAAATCCATATAGCTTTCAATTTATACACTTCAAATTCGTTCTGTATAACTGAGAAGAATGCTCTAAAAATGCTGCAGGAGACAGCAAACTAATGGTCTCTAAAGTCATCCCCACCTAAGCAGCTAGCTTCAGCAAGCAGTGTCTGACATCTCTAAAGTCATCCCCACCTAAACAGTTAGCTTCAGCAAGCAGTGTCTGACATCTCTAAAATCATCCCAACCTAAACAGTTAGCTTCAGCAAGCAGTGTCTGAGAAAGTCTGACAGCCCCGTGTAAATCAAGGAAGTCACAGCATATGCTAAAAGACTCAAGTGTAAGACACGACACCATACAGCTCCTAGAAGAGAACATAGGCAACACATTCTGACCTTTTAATTGCACCAGTGTTTCCTTAGGTCAGCCTTCCAAAATAAAAGAAAGAAAAGCAAGCATAAATGGGACCCACCCAAACTTACAAGGTTTCTACACAACAAAGGAAACCATAAGCGAGATGAATCGACAGCCTACATGTGGACCGGGAGAAAATATTCACAAACGATGCAACCGATGACTTAATTTCCAAAACAGTTAATACAGCTTAACAGCAGCGACAAGCCATCCAATCAAAAAATGGGCAGGAGACTCTAAAGAAGACATACAGATGACCAACAGGCACAGGGGAAGACACTCAACATTGCTAATTACTAGAAAAAAATGCAAGTCAAAACTGCACTGAGCTACTACCTCACAATGGTCAGAAAGGCCATCATTAAAAAGCCTACAAATCACGTGCTGGAGAGGGTCTGGAGCAAAGGGAACTCTCCTGTACTGTTGCTGGGAAAGTAAACTGGTGCAGCGACTGGGAAACAGTATGGAGGGTCCTCAAGAAGCTAAGCAGAGTCGCCACGTGACTCAGCAGCCCCACTCCTGGGCACGCATCTAGACAGACGAACTCAGAGCCGTGCACCCCTGTGCTCACAGCAGCACTGCTCACAATAGCCAAGACGTGACCAAGCCAAATGCCCATCAACAAAGGACGGGCAAGGACGGTGTGGCGCCTGATAACAGGGCACTGCTACCCAGCCCTAAGAGTGGAACAGCGCCATCTGCAGCAACACGCACGGGCCTAGAGATTATCCTACCAAGTGAAGTCAGTCAGAGAAAAATACCGCACGATGCCACTTACGTAGAATCGATGATGTGACAGTAATGAACTGGTCTGTGAAGCAGAAGCACATCACAGAGAACACACTTGTTGCCAGGTGGGGAGAGGGATGGACTAAGAATTAGGGATTAACAGATACAAACTATTAAGGTACAGCATGGTCCTACCGTGTAGCACAGGAACCATATTCAACATCCTGTGATAAACCCTAATGGAGAAGAACATGAAAACCTGTATGTATAATATATATGTATTCTTCTTTCCTGTATGGTAGAAATTAACATCATAAATCAACTATGCCTCATTAAAAATAAACCCAAACTATAGAAGGAAAGCCAGACTAAAACCCTGATGTCTGTTGCCCCGCCCCACCCTCAAGCGTGACTGCAGGCACTTCCTTGAAGGACCCCCCCGCGGGCACTGCTCACCTGGTTTGGGTCACTGTAGTCACACGCCTTCAGCACTACGAGGCCTCCCTTCTCACTCGGGCGGCCCTGGGCCACCAGACACTTGTTGGTCTGAAGGTGACAGAGCTGTAAAAGAAGAGATTGCTCCTAACGTGGTACGTATGGACGGACAGAGAAGAAACATGAAAATACTATTTCAAAGGTGTGGATTTGCAACGTCCTAGGAAGAGAAGGATTTTTTATTACTGAATTCTGCCTTCAGCACATAGGATCATCCCAGCAGACTTCAAGGTTATGGGCAATTCTAACAACACATGCAGGTGGTGTCAAGTAGAAATTCCACCTAAAGATACAAGATTGCTCGCCTGCTCCAGGGGAGGAAGGAAATCAGATTCACCATCTCTGCACTAAAGAACTTGAAGATGGCACTGAGAACCAGACACAGGAAGTGGAAGCAGCCAGCACCTAGTTAGATCAGCACGCACGCCTGCGTGGAGATAAACACAGACTGTACACGCCACAGGAACTGCCAAGATGGTTTACATCAGCGTGTCTCGTCCAGGCAGAGTGATCAGTGCTTGCTTAGTTGCTCAGCCGTGTTCAACTCTTTGCAACCCTATGGACTGTAGCCCACCAGGCTCCTCTGTCCATGGGATTCTCCAGACAAGAATACTGGAGTGGGTTGCCATACCCTTCTCCAGGGGATCTTCCTGACCTAGGGATCGAACCAGGGTCCTCCCTCATTGCAGGCAGATTCTTTACCAGCTGACCTAGCAGGGAAGCCCAAAGTGATCAGTTTGAATGTTAAATGTGATTACATATGCAAGGCAATAACAACAGGGATTTCAACTATACGGTATGCACCCATTTTTACTTAAAGGGAAAGTACATAGTAATAAACTTTTATAAGGTAGAGAGAACAAAATAGGAGAAAGCTCCAGGCTTCATTCCAGCCACTGAAGAGCTGTCGACACTGAGAGAGCCCAGGGCACGGGGCGTGCAGTCTGCCGTCACACCACACCGGGACCCGAGCCACCAGTTTTCACTTCCCGTCTGCAGCGGCCCCATTTCTCCTTTCAGTTTCCTTTCTGGGCTCTGCCAAATGAATTTTACACTCACGTATGATGTCTTTATTTGTGTCTTCACATTTATAGCCTCTTGGAAGCTAGCACATAGCTGAGAGAATGTGCTGTGTTTTCTCTAACACTGGCAGGTAAGGGATCTTAATATAAACATCAAAGATACTAAGTATACCTGAAAAGCAAGCTAAGGCTATCCTTAAATATTCTATGAAGTATACAATGTCGTTTATTTTATTAGACACCATTTACTGAAACACTGATACAATCACTTTCTTACCCTTCCGCGCTGAAGGACTTTGGGGCGTTTTGGCCCCCTGTTGATAAAAATGGGTTGCTGGGGTTTGACATTGGGCCCAGATATCTGCATCTCCGGGTAAATGTTATCCAAATACCATTTAAATGATTTACAATCCAGCTTCTTCCTTAATTCAACACGCTCACTGATGTTTCCATAATTTCTGGTTCTCAGATCAGGTCTTAAGGAAAAATACTGCTCCTGAATTTAAAAAAAAAGAAGAGTAAGTGAATGGGTTTTTTGGTCACCTCAGTAACGTCATTAGAGAGGAAACACTGAAAGCTGTGTGTGGCAGGAGAGGAAGCAGGGGCTGAAACGGAGCCCGGGCAGCAGCAGAGGAGGAGCCTGGCTCTGCAGGAGTCGTACGAGCTCAGAGAGGGGAGCGGGCGTCCTCCAGCACCGGCTCATGACCTCTCACAGACGAGACACTTGGCAAAGTTACAAAGGAGTCACAATAAAAAAAACTGAGTGAAAGCCTGGGTGAAGAGAAGAGAGACCGGAGCGAAGCAGCCGGCGCCCCGTCCCCAGGGTGAGCGGCTGTCTGCAGCCTTCCCGAGGCTGGGCCTCACCTTGTATTCATCCAGCCACACGTGCGCCAGCCGCAGGGAGTTGTGCGTCATGGTGTCCTGGCCCTCGGGGGACCCATAGGGCCGCCTTTTCCGGAAAATGTGTCCAACTCTAGAGCAAGGGATGATGAACAGCTTACCCCCACACATCCAGATCTGGTCAGAAGCAGAACACGTGTTAATAGTGCCCACGGTACTGCGGGGTCAACACACGGCTTTCCTGACATTAATCTCTATTAAACAGGTGTCTGAGACCCTGCAAGGGGTCTTAGCAGAATAAAGTCAGAGTACGTATTTTAAAATTATCTGTCTTTAAACCCTAAAAACACTGTGACATTCTTTTACTCTCCTGTGTCTAAAACTGTCTTCCCAGACATGAGGTTTTGACAGATCAAGGAAGCGGACCTTCAGGACTTAGGGACAGAGAATGCTAGTCAATCCTCTAATCTCAGTTTCACACGTACTTTCTCGTAAATACACACATTTTTAGAAAAACATGATTTTATAAAAAATACAGAGTGAAGAGTCAGAAGATCTTAGTTCTGGTCTAAATTTTGCCCTTGACTGAGTCACTTTAGTTATTTTAATTTTTATGAGATTCAGTTACCTTATCTACAAAGTAAGACTAGTAGTATCTATTACAACTCGCAAATTGTAAAGATTACGTAAGAAAAACTGGGATCAATACACCTGCAAAGATACAAAACGACATAGACAAGGTATAATGGTGTCTGAACGGGGGTCCTGAGACACGCCAGGAGATGGGAGCGAGAGCGAGAGATCCGCGTTCTGTCCCTTGCCCTGTCCGCCTTTTCCAAAGCTCGGGTCCTAAGCACGAGCACAGCTCCCTGAGCCACAGACCCCACCCACGACCGTCATCTTTCCAGCCTCAGCAATGAGCGAAGAGCTTCTGAAAGGCGAATTTCCTCTGCAGGTTGGAGGAATCTGTGTACAAAGGATTCAGCAGTCTATGCAGGGGTGAGTATAATTGATCATGTCAACTGGGCTGCTCCTGCAAGTAAGCGGGAGCTACTAATAAGATTCTCCAGGAGACAGGTGTAAACAAGGGTGATCTCGGGCAGTCGGGAAAATATGATGAGCAGAACTGTATATATACCCTAGGCCATCAAATAAGATTAATGGACAAAGGGAAAACAAAACTCGAGTCAATGCACACAAAGGCCTCTAACTTTATACCCCCTATCACTTTAAAATTCTTGTAAACATAAGGCTTCTCAGAGGCTTTTGCTATATTGAATGGTATTATCTACATCATAAATTATGGTGAAATAGTTAAGATAGAGAATTTACAGAAAACATGGGCTCACAGATGAAAATTACATTTCACTGTAGTTAATTAACACACACAAAAAAATTTACCCGAAATGATATTTCTAAATTTTCTCCTCCCCAGATATCCATGCCACTGTCATACTGTCCAAGTTCATTGAAATAGTTTCTGTTCATGGCGAACAACCCTCCAGCCATTGTAGGTGACCTAGAAAAGGAAGACAGTTACTGTACCAATGCTACAGCCAGTCACCTACTTGTTCCTTTAAAAAATTCGGTGCAGTTTTAGAACATCACTAATAAAAACTCATGTCACCAACTCAATGTACATGAGTTTGAGCCAGCTCCCGGAGATGGTGAAGGACAGGGAAGCCTGGGGGGGTGCAGTCCACGGGGTCACAGTCGGACACAACTGAGTGACTGAAAAACAAGAGAAACGAGATTACTCTGAAATGTCTAATTCATGAGGGAAGAGCTGGGCTTCCTAATTAAGTTCTCTAGATCGTGAGAGCTGGCAAGTGAAGGCTACTTTTCTAAGCTTCACAAGTCCTTTCTTTCTTCACTTATGACTATGGTTGCCAGAAATCCACCTGAACTGTTTTAACTTCTGTTGATAGCCCAGAGCCCCTGGAATAAAAACTGGGCTCCAGGGCCTGACAAGGAGAGACCAGACAACGCCACACTCTGACTCGGACGCATGTGGTAGACCAGCGGTCTCGAGCAGACGCTTCACTAAGTGGGGCATTTTCAGCGGTCACAGCTCAGGGGGAGGGGTGCTGCTAAATATCCTGAGATGCACAAGAGAGCCCCCCCCCTCCCCCCCCCAAGAAGAACCATCTGGCCCTGAAGGTCAATCCTGCCACAGCAGAGAAACCCTGTGTTTGTGAGAATCTGATGCAGACTGGCGCCCACAGCGACTCCAGGCTGGATTTCAGTCACCTCACTTCCTGGAACTCGGCACCAGGAGTCCCGGAGTCTGGACCTGAGTTACTTCTCAGAGACGCGATATTCTCTGCAGGAGAAAACACTGCCCCTGTATGGATGTGTCTCTATCATTTTTCATATACAGTGTCTGCCGTTAGAAATAAACAAGCAAACTAACAAAGAACCAGGCAATCAAGAAGATAAATCACACGGAAGTAAAAAAGAGAAACCATCTAAAACAGAAACACATGGGCAGGGGTTTCAGGTAACAGAGTCCTGTCAGGCAGAGACCAGCAACTGCTCAATACGTGCAAGCATAAAAGACAAGACTGAGAATCTGGCAGATGATTAGATGCTATCAATAAACCAAATTTATGCATATCTGAAAAACAATTTCAGAAAAGTAAGCAGCCGATGAAAAGAGATTGCCCTAAAAAGAAACAAAAATAAGACAGTTGTTGACATCTCACCAGAAACAGTAGAAGCCAGAAAGTTCTTGAACAATACCTTCAAAGCCCCAAGAATGCATCTGCCAATCTAGAACTGGATATCAAGTAAAATTATCTTGCAAAATAATGATGAAACAAAGACATTTTCAGAAAAGGAGTAATCTCACCTGAAGTTTGGGCAAAAACACACACTAAAATGTGTCCTTTAGTCAGAATGGAAATAAATCCTAGGGGGAAGCTCGCAGATGCAGAAAGGATAAAAGGGAACTATATGCTGCTGCTGAGTCGCTCCAGTCGTGTCCGACTCTGTGCGACCCCCTAGACGGCAGCCCACCAGGCTCCCCCGTCCCTGGGATTCTCCAGGCAAGAACACTGGAGTGGGCTGCCATTTCCTTCTCCAATGTATGAAAGTCAAAAGTGAGAGTGAAGTCAGTCATGTCCGACTCCTAGCGACCCCATGGACTGCAGCCCACCAGGCTCCTCCGTCCATGGGACTTTCCAGGCAAGAGTACTGGAGTGGGGACTATATAGCTAAACCTAAATAAATAACACCTGCATAAAAAGTGGCTTGTGGGGTTAAACATACACACCCATGTTCAACACAACCAGAGACGGGTAACCAGGGTAGGAGGAACATTCTTGCTCTGTCTGGAGAAAGTGCCAATTTATATTACACTTTGATAAGTCAAGGATGAAGGTCATATTCTCTAAGGTACTCACTAAGAACAGAGCGTGAGAATGTATACAATGCCTAATAATGGGTGGCCGTTGGGAACAGAATAATAAATCGGAACTCAGACCAAAAGGGCAGAGAGAAAAGAATACAGAACAGGTAGAAAGCAAAGAGTACCACTGTAATCATACACACAAAAATATACGTGATACTACTGAATGGAATCAAGCCCAATGAAAACAAAGTTTCCCACACTGGTTTAGAAACAAAAGTAACTATATCTGCTTCCTGGAACACATAAACATAAGACCATGGGAAGACTGACCACAGAAAGGAAGAGAAGTTGTCTAATTAAATACTAACCGAAACAAAGCTGGGACAGGCATATTAAGGCATATTAATGTCAAGACTATAAAGTGAAAGTTCCACTATTCTACAAGTATACAGTGCAAGACAATTCATGATGATACATCGTTTTCATTCACCAGAAGATACAATAATTCTAAATTGTCACGCATCTATTAACATGGCCTCAAAATCTATGAAGAAAATATATAAAGAACCACCAGGAGAAACACACACACAACTATAATGGGAAGTTAGTACACCGTTTTAAACAACTGATAGAACATATGAATTTTTTAGAAAGAGTATTTTTACAATAAACTTGACCCAACAGATGCTGAATCCCATCTTGACAGCTGCAGAAAATACAGATTCTGACCACAGTGTAAGCTAGGATTAAAAACGACGACTACAAAATGTCTACATGCCTGTAAAATAATAAATGTTCTGCCAAACAAACTACAGGTCATAAAAAACACGGGAAGGAAGACATTTCTAAATAAATGACAATTTAAAATGATATGTCATAATTGGTGGGGTGCAGCTAAGGCTATGATTAGAAGGAAACTTACAATCTTTATATATATATATATATATACATATGAGAAATAAGGCTAAAAATTTAAAAAATCTAAACATACAACTCAAGAAGTTAGCAACCTCACTATCTTGAGAGTGAAAGAGCTTATCCTTACCATTCAGAGAAGGGTGTCATGTGACGCTGTCAAAAGTCAGAACAAAAAACAAATCTTTTTTTTAAGTATCAAAAAGAACCAATACAGAAACAAAACCACCACACTGCAACAGGAAGAGATAGGGAGCACCTGGAGTGATGTAAAATGCACCGAGTCTTCCTTTTCCCGGCAGAGCGGGCCTGAAGTTGGTGTGATGTTGGAAAGAGGACTGCACATACCATTTACAGTTCAGGAAGTAAACAGAAGACCAGAAAATAAAACCGGTTAAAAGGAACTGCCTCTGGGGGGCAGGACTGAGAAAGGGGGCAGGGGCAGAGCTGGTCACTTCTCATCCTAAATTGTTCTACACTGTGATGTGTTACTGTGAATACATGTTTTCGATTAAAAATGATATAAAAAATTAAACACACACACACCGGTGAAGATGATGAAGAAAGTGACCGCTGCACTGAAACGAAGACAGAATACGGAGAGGAGTCTGGGGAGCCTCCTCCTCGCCCTGGCGAAGGAGCGCTCACAGAGGGTCGGCCCTTGCCTGCCTCCAGTCCCAGAACGGGAGGGCGCAGGCGGGGACACACACAGTGCCCACGGGCAGCCCTGCTCTCCGGAGAGGCGCTCGTTACCGGACTCCCATCTGCAGGGCCGGGAGGAGAGGTGGGCAGAGCACCACACTGAATGCCCTGGCAGGAAGAAGGGCTGCCAGCCTGTGGAGACACAAGAGCACTGAGAGCTCGGGGTGGGGGTGGGGGGGTCTCCACGGGCTTCCCAGAAAACTGCCACAAAGTCTAAGAGCAGAGGACACCCCACCCTGCCAGCAACTCAGCTCAGCAACCTGAGCTGGCCGGGCCTCCAGCAGCCTCCCCTCCAAGCCGGCTTTGGCTCAAAGGAAGCTGGCAAGTACCCGAAGGCCAGCTGAGGAGCCAGTGGCATTACAGTGGGAGGTGTGGGCAAAGTGTTCTCGACTACACGCGAAGACAGGCATGCCTATGACTGGGCAGCTTCACTCCTGCAAACCAGAAGCCATGAAGCAGAATGCTGACAACAGCTCTGACAAAATTCAATACCCATTTATGATAAAATTCTCCAGAAAGGAGGCACAGAAGGAACCTACCGCAACATAATAAAGGCATAGCAAACATTATTCTCAGTGGCGAAAAACAAAGTATTTAAGACCAGGTACAGGACAAGGGCGCCCACTCGCCACTATTATTCAACATAGCTTTGGAAGTCCTAGCCACGGCAATCAGAGAAGAAAAAGAAATAAAAGGAATCCTGATTGGAAAAGAAGAAGTAAAATTCTCAGTCTGCAGATGACATGATACTACACATAGAAAACTCTAAAGATTCCACCAGAAAATTATTAGAGCTAATCAATGAATATTGTAAAGTCACAGGATACAAAATCAATACACAGAAATCCCTGCATTATTACATACTAACAATGAAAAATTAGAGAAGTTAAGGAAACAATCCCATTCACCACTGCAACAAAAAGAAAAAAACAGCTAGGGATAAACCTACTTAGACAAGTATATATAGTTTTCTGTATACAGTTCATACAATATACAAGTTTAAACTATTTAGAAGTATATAGTTACAGAAAGCTATAGAACATTGATGAAAGAAACCAAAGACAACAAACAGCTGAAGAAATATACCATGTTCTTGGATTGGAATAATCAGTATTGTGAAAATGACTATACTACCCAAAGCAGTCTACACAGTCAATGCGACTTCTATCAAACTCACCATGGTATTTGTCACAGAACTATTAATAATAGAACAAAAAATTTCACAATTTGTATGGAAACACAAAAGACCCCAAACAGCCAAAGCAATCTTGAGGGAAAAAACAGATCTGGAGGAATCAACCTCCCTGACTTCAGACTACACTACAAAGCTACAGTCACCAAGACAGTATGGTATCTGCACAAAAACAGAAGTATAGCTCAATGGAACAAGACAGAAAGCTCAGAGATAAACCCACGCACCTATGGGCACCTTATCTTTGACAGAGGAGGCAAGAACAATGAAGAAAAGACAGCCTCTTCAATAAGTGGGGCTAGGAAACCTGGACAGCTACACGTAAAAGAATGAAACTAGAACACTTCTAACACCAGACACGAAAGTAAACTAAAAGTGGATTAAAGGCTTAAATGTAAAGTGAAAGTGAAGTCGCTCAGTCATGTCCGACTCTTTGGGACCCCATGGACTGTAGCCAACCAGGCTCCTCCATCCTTGGGATTTTCCAGGCAGTACTGGAGTGCGTTGCCACTTAAGCCAGAAACTATAAAGCTCTTAGAGGAAAACATATGCAGTACAGCTTTGACATAAATGACAGCCAGATCCTCTTTGACCCACCTCCTAGAGTAATGGAAATAAAAACAAAAACAAACAAATGGGGTCTAATTAAACTGAAAAGCTTTTACACAGCAAAGGAAACAAGTAAAAGACAAGCCTCAGTGAAAGGGGAAAAAAGACAACCCTCAGAATGGGAGAAAATAATTGCAAATGAAACAACTGACAAAAGATTAATCTCCAAAATATACAAGCAGCTCGTAACAGCTCAGTATCAGAAAAAGAGCCTAATCAAATAATGCGCAGAAGACCTAAACAGACATTTCTCCAAAGACATACAGATGGCCACTAAATGGAAAGATGCTCAACATCACTAATTATTAGAGAAATGCACATCAAAACTGCAATGAAGTATCACTTCACACCAGTCAGAACGGCCATCATCCAAAAAGCTACAAACAATAAATACTGGGGAGTGTTGAGAAAAGGGAACCATCCTACACTATTGGTAGGAATGTAAACTGATACAGCCATTACGGAGAATGGTATGGCGATTCCTTAAAACACTAGCAATAAATCTACCATATGACCCAGCAATCCCACTCCTGGGCATATACCCTGAGAAAGCTACGACTCTAAAAGACACATGGACCCCAGTGTTCACTGCAGCACTATCCACAATAGCCAGGACAGTGGAAGCAGCCGAGACGCCCATCCACAGACGGGTGGACGGGTGAAGGAGATGGGGTGCACACATACACTGGACCATCACAGCCACGGAAAGAACGGAGCTGAGTCAGTTCCAGTGGCGGATGAAGCTGGAGCCTCTATACAGAGTGAAGTAAGTCAGAAAAGCAAATAGACATCAAAATACACACAAACACATTTATCTACATACAGTGTATATATATATATATATATATATATAGTGGAGGACAGAGGAGCCTACTGTGATGCTGTCCATGGGGTCACAAAGAGCTGGACATGACTTAGTGCCTGAACAACAACATGGAATCAAGAACAATGGTACTGATGGACCCAAGTGCAGGAAAGGAACTGGGGATGCGGTGTAGAGAACGGACTTGCAGATACAGCGGGGCAGGAGAGCGTGAAACGAATGAAGACAGTAGCGTCGACAGGTACTCCATCACGTGTGAAACAGACAGCTGGTGAGAAGCTGCTGCAGGACGCGGCGAGCGCAGCCTGGCACTCTGATGACGTAGAGGGGTGGGACGGGAGGGGGGAGGGTGGATACGTGGATAATGATGGCTGAGCTGCATTGTTGTATGGCAGAAACCAACACAACACTGGAAAGCAACTGTCCTCCAATTAAAAAAAACATTAAAAAGAATGCTGATGACAGTGTGTATGAGGTGGGGAAAAAAAAAAACAATTGAAAACAACCCAACTGCCCCACCAACAGTAACTGGATGTTATGTTAATAGTTATAAAAAGCAATGAAAATGATTCAACTACAGCCATGTAACGCAGCACAGAGGCTTCTACAGCAATGTGACTAAAAGCAAGATGAGCCACAGCTTCATTTTCCTGAAGTCTGAGAGCAGGGAAAACTGCGCTAAATTACCCTGTTTAGTCACACGTCGGTGGTGAAACTAGAGGAGAGCAAGGAAACAGGAGGGTCAGGGCAGTGACGCCTCTGCGGACCAGGCCAGGGGCTGTGGCCAGGAGGAGGTACAGAGGGCATGACCCGGGCGGGAGTTTCACAGGTGTTCATATTATAATCACTTATTATATTGTAGGCATATATATTCACACACACAGATGTGTACTTTTTTACATATGCTATTTTTTACAATAAAAACTTCTTTAAAGAAAGAACAGACCCAAGAACTTAAAAAAGTATAAATACAGATAAACATGAGATTGACATGAGAAATTTAGAAAAAAAATAAGGAGAAATAACATATAGGAGCAAATTTATAATATTCGAGAATACCGATGAAAACTGAAAATAATTCACAGACTATGACTCTGTGGGGCGTCTCTTGTGGCTCAGGCGGTAAAGAATCTGCCTGCAATGCAGGAGACCTGGCTTCGATTCCTGGGTGGGGAAGATCGCCTGGAGAGGAAAGTGGCACCCACTCCAGTATCCTTGCCTGGAGAAGCCCATGGACAGAGGAGCCTGGCGGGTACAGTCCACGGGGTCGCAGGAGTCAGACACGCTGGAGGGACTAACCCACCACCATGGCTTTGTGTACTGCTGGTGGGAGTCCATCCTAAAACCCTAACTGTAGTTACGTACTGAACGCTCTTCACAGCACCACCCACACCAGCAAAGAACTGGAGGTGTGTTACGACCGACGCAGTGACCATGGGGTCTGGTGAAAACAACTCAACACAGGGGGTCCCTCCAGGCGGTCCGACACAATTACCCCAGGATATTGTTGACTTCTGCCTTTCTCACTGAGATATAAATCCTGAGAGCATGGACAATTTCTTATCCATAAATCTTTCCTTAGGTCTTGGCAGAGTACATAAAATTCAGCAAGCACTAAGAAATTTGTCATGGACAAACAAGCCAACACTTGTGCTTTCTGCAAAGCTTTGAGCGTGTTTTCTCTCCGGGGAACTTTTCCAACACACAGGAGAAAGCTTACTTTATGGGTGCAGTTGCTCCCTCCGGTCCCCCGAGCTCGGAAAGCGGGACGAGGTCCCACTTGAAGTGCAGCCCCCAGTTGAAGCCGCCCCGCACCACCGGGGACGAGCTGTAGGCCAGCGTGTCGGCGCTGATGATGTCGATCACCGGGCACACGACGGCCCGCCGGTCCTCCCGGATGGCGGCCAGCAAGGGCTGCAGCCACAGCACGTTCACCTCACAGTGGCTGTCCAGGAACACCAGGACTTCTCCTGCGGAGGCAAGCCACAGAGGCCTGGGGTCAGTGCCACTCGCAATTCAAGAGTGGCCCCCAGCTCCAGAGAGAACACCTGTGCAGCCGGGAAAGCTGACCGCCACCCTTCCAGCCCCAGCTACCAAATCAGTCCTGGGAGTCCGTTAGGCGGGAAATCCTGCTTCAAGGGTGCTGCCACGACTGAAGAACATACACAGACCATAAAAGCAAGTCTTGAGAAAAGTTACAGACAATTAATATTCTCCTCCGTAAAAAAACAAAAGAAGACTCTGACTCTCACAGAACAGTCCAGCTCTCTGACAGACAGGTATGGAGCAGCGCAACAGGAGTGGTCAGCGGTGTCTGTCTTTATTACAGTTATTATTATAATGGATATGTCTGTGAATTTACTATGCAACAGGTCCCTGCCTCAGCAAACCGAGGCTAGAGACCGTAGCTCACTTTCGCTGGTGACTCAAACATGACCTGTTACTGATTATTTCGACAACACAGGATTCTCAGGAGTGAGGGGCATGCAGCCACCGCGTGGCTCCCTGCTCCCGTGGATCCACCCCTCGACAGCCACGTGACCATCTCGCCCTCCATTTCCCACACTTCCTTTCTAATTCCCTCAGTCTCATGGGCTACAGGATACACTTTTCTTCTTGTCAATAAAATAAAAATCGTGAAGATTTTCCACATGCATTTTTAACTCTGCTTGATAAACATGAGCAGGAGTGAGGGTTTCTTTGATAACTGAATGGTTATTCCTGAACACCTGAGAAACTTAGAATCTCGTCATCAGACAGCATTATTATTCCAAAGCTTATCTGTGAAATAAATGTACTGATATAGATTTTACATGGATTTCATAAAGCAACCAAAGCATCCTATTTCAATTAACAGCAGCAAAACCTCCGGCAAGAAAGTCCTCCAGTATGACGGTGACTTGGCCGTGTCCTTCAGCGCCTGTGAACGACCTTCACGAGGTCACCAGGCGTCATTTAATACAGAAAGGCAAACTGTTCAACCTCTTATCAAAGTTCGTTTGAGGGGAAAATTTACTAATAGGTTTTAATTCGAAAAATATTACTTTTTCTATAAAAGTCAGTTTAACTAAATGAAGGAAGATAATACATGGTCACACTGAACCTGAGACCGATTTCCCCAAAACTTATTTTTTTTTGGACAGATCCCAAACTACATTTGAACAAGGACCAAGACGACAAAAAGAAAAAACTAGATGATGACTGTTGCCTGAAAAAGAAAAGCTTGCCGTAACAATGTACTGGGAAAGTGCACTGTTCTGACACGACCTTGCCGTGCCCCACAAACACCCTAGTTTCCTATCTGGTGCCTTCTGTAAGTCAAAACAGCCAAATCAGAGTCTTTCTTTGACTAGAACTCTACAGAAGAAAAACCGTAAGCCTTGAATTCAACCTGTGTGTGACTGTGGACTGGATGGAGGGGAGCTCCGTCTCATTTTTTGTTAACTGCTTCTGTTCACTGCAGGTGTAAGACAAAGGAGGGAAGAAGGAAGACTGTACAAATGAAGTCACAAATAAATCCCGCAAATGGGACAGGGGGTGTTCAGGAGGGCTGGCGGCAGACAGCAGCACTAGCCACCATGAACCCCAGTGACCCGTCATCCTGAGGAGGGCAGTGTATGGGAAGGCAGATTTTCTCACCATGAGGGGATGCCCCACCAAGGTTTCAGAATTCCAAAGTCATCTTCATAATTTTTTTTTTGGAGGCGGGGGCCATATTTCCAGGTACTACATGAAATATTAGATACCTAATATTTTTAAACAAATTCATTTAACTTAAATAAATGTATTTTAAAAAGGAAAAGCTTTTATCCAGATCATAAATGAAAATTACCGGCACCAACCTTCCATAGAGATAAACAAATCTGAACCGATACGACGGAGCTGAAGAGAAGCAGGGAAGCGCACCAGTAAGGACCCCAGGCCTTTCCCAAACCGCACGAGCCTCATCTCTCCTGCCGCCACTGCCCAGCAAGACCCCACCTGCCACAGGCCGCCGCGGGGTCGCGAGCGCAGGAGGACTGGGCTCTCATCTCCCAGGAAGAGCCAGCGGGAGGTTCTACCTGTTGCATGGGCTGCTCCAATCATTCTTCCTCGAATCAAGCCCTCGCGCTTTGGATTTCTTATCACTTTGATTTTTCCAGGGAGGTATTTTTGGATGTATTCATCTAGTTCTCCTTTCAAATCATCTGAAAATTGAAGAGGGTTCAGACCACATGAGACGCAAGCACAGGTAATGTTAAATACTCTAGAGCTGAGTCTGCTGCTCGCAACAAACATTCAAGCAAGCATTACAGAACCTTCTGCTTTACTGTAAAAGGAGAGCATAGCTTATCCTGAAAGGAAGAAAAAGGGAGAGAATGAGGAGTAAGAGTTGGAATACTAGCCTAAAGGAGTAGTTACTTTACTTACAGACTTTTTGTATTTCCATGGCAACTAGCTCAACACTTTGCATAAAGAATGTTTAAAATGAGTATTTTGAGTGAATGAATGTTCAGCTGACTACATACAAATCAGACTTAAAGAAGAAACTGATATGTAAATGCCTTTTTCAAAGTAAAGTCATACTCCATTTCAGAATAGTTGAGAAATAACTTCTTTGCCCTACCAAGAATTATACAGTATCAGCAGTAAATACATTCTTATACTAATTTATAATTTAGCATATTCCATGGGCACTATTTTTTATAAATTCTAGCTCATTTACCCTTAAATTTCATAACTTCAGAGATCAAACAAGATCTAATAAGTAATTCTTTCCATAGTTAGCATATAAACCATTGTAACTGATCACGAGTTTTCTCTTTTAGAAAAAAATACCCACAGAATGAAAGACAAATCACAGGCTGACGTAAAAAAATTAATTCAACACCATAAATTCCAGGATTATATTCCTTAGCCAATCTTCTACTTGGTCCAGACTCAAATTCTTAGGTTTTTTTTTAATCATTTATTTTTTAATTAATTTTTCCCTGTTTCTCCTATGAGGTTTCAACGTTTACCAAGGTTTGAGAATTTTACTCTCGTTGATCTCAACATACATTTACTCATTTGGTATACTTAAGTATACTGGCATACCAGTTCTGTTGTTGACATATAAGGAATGCTTAGTAAAGACTCAAGTTGTGAAAACACATATAACTGGCATATAATTTATCAGTGTGTCTCTGCAGCTTACTGTTAATGAAAAGAGCAGAAAGCTTGAATGGCGGTGGTTTCGTCACTCAGTCGTGTCCAGTTCTTTTGCACTCCCATAGACTGTAGCTCACCAGGCTCCTCTGTCCGTGGGATTTTCCAGGCAACAATACTGAAGTGGGTTGCCATTCCCTTCTCCAGAGGATCTTCCTGACCCAGGGATAGAACCTGAGTCTCCTGCACTGGCAGGTCAATTCCTTGGGTCTAATTTCAACTCTACCAGGTAACATCTTGAGCAAATTACTATTTCCTCCTCTGTAAAATGGGAATATCACCTCTCACAAGGTTGAGGACTGCCCTCCATCCTGCTGTGTACACGAAATCACTCTTAGGAAGAGTCTATGCTGAATTAAAGAAAGGTAAGAAGCATATTAAAAAGAAGAGACATTACTTTGCCAACAAAGGTCCATCTAGTCAAGGCTATGGTTTTTCCAGTGGTCATGTATGGATGTGAGAGTTGGACTGTGAAGAAGGCTGAGCACTGAAGAATTGATGCTTTTGAACTGTGGTATTGGGGAAGACTCTTGAGAGTCCCTTGGACTGCAAGGAGATCCAACCAGTCCATTCTGAAGGAGATCAGCCCTGGGTGTTCTTTGGAAGGAATGATGCTAAAGCTGAAGCTCCAGTACTTTGGCCACCTCATGAGAAGAGTTGACTCACTGGAAAAGTCCCTGATGCTGGGAGGGATTGGGGGCAGGAGGAGAAGGGGACGACTGAGGATGAGATGGCTGGATAGCATCACCAACTCGATGGACGTGAGTCTGAGTGAACTCCGGGAGTTGGTGATGGACAGGGAGGCCTGGCATGCTGCGATTCATGGGGTCGCAAAGAGTCGGACACGACTGAACTGAACGGAAAGAAGTATGTGCTGAAGCATAAAGTACCAGCATTCAGAGGCCATCTAAGGGCCATCACAATGCCATCCACTTTATCTGGAGGCAGCTGACGTTGACAGACTGACAAGGTGAATCTAAGCCAAAGCATTTTGCCAAGTTAAAGCTAATCCTAAAAGGTCACATACTGTGTGATTTTGTTTATATTATATAACAGCCCAATGACAATACCATAGAGATGGAAACAAAATCACAGAGATGAGGGTTGCCAGGAATTAACGATGTGTGGGGAGAAAGGTGCGTGTGAACACAGTGTGGTAGCAGGTAGGAGATTCTTTGGGGTGATGGAGTAGTTGTCTGCACCTTGATTACAGTGGTGGCTACAGAAATATGCTCACGGGTTCAATACTGTGTTTCTATGACGACGCGACCAATGGCAGAAACTGGGTGGAGGGGCAGGGCCCTTTGTAACTCTCTGTAAATCTGTGATTATTCCAAAATAAAAATACTACTTTAAAAAGGTAAGCCAAGGGGAAAATTCAAGAGCCTAATCTGGGTAGCATAGTTTGAAAACATTACACAGATAATGCGGTTTCTTGGAAATCACGCTCTAACCGGGCGTGCGATTGTGGCTGGCTCTGTTGCAAGTGCTTGCATGAGGGCCCTCTGATCTTTCTGGGACTGAACGGCCGATGGGCATCACTACGGTGAACCAAAGCAGAGATCCCACACTGCCAGCTACAGTATTCCTCACCGAAGTCACTGTCATCGTCCACGAGGATAATTTCATGAAGAAGCTGGGCTGGCGTGCGGTCCAGGACACTGTGCACCGTCCGGAGCAAGGCAGACAAAGCTTCATTGTAGAAACAAATAACAACGCTAGCAACTGGCAGATCCGCCGGGTAAGACTTGTCTTTACATCTGTAAAGACGAATATCAGAAAATGCTGACATTTCAAAAAGCTCGAATGTTTTAGGTTATCATTCACTGAACATTAACTGCTCCCTTGTTGAGCCTCTTCTTTACATCATTAACAATTTTTATTAAAAAGCGGCTAAGGAATTAATGTGCTTCTTATTCAAGAGTTTTATAATTGTTAATAATTTCTGCCTCCATTTCCTGCTACTCTGATTATTTTTAAGTCAATTCAAATTTTTAAAACTTGAATTTTTTCTTCTTTGGTACAGACGTTACACAAAAATGTGTTTTTACTGAAATCACTGCAAGTTTTTAATGCAGCACTCAACAGCTGATGTTCAGTTTCTTCTCAATGAAGTTTCAACAGGAAATATGAATATCTGTATTTGAAATTTTTAATTTTTGCTCAATCATATAAAAAGATTTGAGTAAACTATGACATATATCAGGTTAATGGATGAGGTTCCACGTAAGCAACTCTTTGATTTAAAAAAGGTTAGGTGGCTTTAAGTGACCACAATAAAAAAAAAACAAAACCATCACTGACGTAGAAAATAAAATCTGGAGCCCCACGCTCTCCTGCGCAGCACACAATGCCTTACAACTGGGGCCTACCTACTTTCAGCCTCTTGCCGCCTTTCACCAGGCGAACAGAACTGTCTCAGTCCCTTTGACAAATGGTGTATCTCCTGCCTCAGCCTGTTCCCAGTCAGGGGACAACCTTGGGGCACAGCACTGCCCAGTCGTCCCTCTGACGCCGTCCCTGGTCGCTCTGGTGTGGGGGCCCTGGCTCACCCGTCCCTATCGCAGCCTTCATCCTTGTGCTACTGTAGTGACTCACTTCCTTATCAACCTGCCCCGACGGATGCTAAGCCCTGTGAACCGAGGGGCTGTGTCTTATTTTATTTCCAGGGCCTGACAGTGTCCAGCAAACAGAAGGTGCTGACACAGATCTGTAGAGTGAATGACTGACTGACTGTATGAAAAAAAAGCCTTCAAAAATACAAAAAGAATGAAAACAGAAAAGTGAGATCATGAGTAGAATTCTTCACTGACGTGAATTCCTTTTTGTTATGAATCCACTAAACAAACATTTAAAATAAACATATGCTCAGAAGGTTACTTAATTATATGCAATTAGTACCTCCCTCCTTTTCCCCATTATTTTACATTTCAAAAGAAACACAGCAAGCTCTAGAACCCTGTCAGTACAATCTCAGACCATGTGGCTTCAAGCACAGTAAGAGTGGAAATAAATCTGTCTTAAATTTTCTAGTATCCTGAATGACGAAGCCTAATTGCAGATTATTAACACCACCCCCATGACTTATTATACCGCACTAAAAGCGCTGTGTTATTACAATGGCGAGCAGAAACTAAGAAGGAACGTACGCTGCATTCCTTGTATCTGGCACGTCTCTGTGGTAGCCCAAGCGGTTACTGATAAGCATATTGAAGGCATGTTTCTGATACCCCAAGTCTCTCAACTCCTGATCACGTTCATTAAAAATCATACCTGCAAAAGAATGAAGTCACAGTCAGTGAATTAAATCTGGAAATGAATGCTACAATTCCTGTTATGATCTCAAGAACATCTTGGGGATTTCCATAGTGGTGCAGTGGGTAAGAATCCGCCTGCCAATGCAGGCAACACGGGTTCAACCCCTGGTCCAGGAAGATCCCACATGCCTCGGAGCAACTAAGCTGTGCTCCAAAGCACGAGCGTGCACTCCAGAGCTCGTGAGCCCCAGCTACTGAGCACACGTGCTGCAACCTGAAGCCCAGGTGCCTAGGCCTGTGCTCCGCAGCAAGAGGGGCCATCGCCATGAGACGCCCACTCCCCACAACGAGGAGTAGCGCCTGCTCACCACAGCTAGAGGGGGCCCAGCAAAGCGGCAGTGCAGCCCGAAAAGCGAACGAGCACCAGAATCTAAAGAGAGAGAGTCGTGGCTTTAACTTCTTATAAATAGGTGACAGCCATGTTTCTCAAACCTAGTTTGTCTCCATTTTCAAAAAACTATATCAAGGTTTAAGTCAAATTTTCCTCAGTTTAGCTCAGAAAGCAAGCGTACCTTAACCTCATTAGCCATAATTTAAGAATATTTTCAAGGAAAAAAAAAAAACTTACCTATGACCAAGAGAAAAAGACACAATGAGGATTTATACCATAAAAACAACAGATTACAGAACCCCATATGGATCTCAACAACCCCCAATTAACTGGGCAAGGGGGTTTTTTGGTTCTGTTTTCTAGAAAAATTTTTCTACCCCAAGTTTTTATATGGACTCTTCCCCTAGAAAATTATACTGATAACCCTTTCTGTAAAAAGTCTCCAGTTCCAGACTTTAATCAATTTCAGAGTCAAGAAGGTCCACCACAGAGCTAATCAAAATCACTTTAACACCTTTGCTCTCACACTGTCAGAAATCTCACCTTTACCTAGAACAGTAAGCTTCCTTTCACTTTCTCTTCCCCACATCAAACATTTAGCCTCTCCTCACAGAATGACTCCCCTGTAATAGCATTTCCTGAAGTTGAGTCATGGAAAACTAATTCCACTGGACATTCAGTTCAGTTCAGTTGCTCAGTCGTGTCCGACTCTTTGCGACCCCAGGAACCGCAGCATGCCAGGCCTCCCTGTCCATCACCAACTCCCAGAGTTCACTCAGACTCACGTCCACCGAGTTGGTGATGCCATCCAGCCATCTCATCCTCGGTCGTCCCCTTCTCCTCCTGCCCCCAACCCCTCCCAGCATCAGAATCTTTTCCAATGAGTCAACTCTTCTCATGAGGTGGCCAAAGTACTGGAGTTTCAGCTTCAGCATCATTCCTTCCAAAGAAATCCCAGGGCTGATCTCCTTCAGAATGGACTGGTTGGATCTCCTTGCAGTCCAAGGGACTCGCAAGAGTCTTCTCCAACACCACAGTTCAAAAGCATCAATTCTTTGGCGCTCAGCCTTCTTCACAGTCCAACTCTCACATCCATTCGTGACCACTGGAAAAGACCATAGCCTTGACTAGATGGACCTTAGTCGGCAAAGTAATGTCTCTGCTTTTGAATATGCTATCTAGGTTGGTCATAACTTTTCTTCCAAGGAGTAAGCATCTTTTAATTTCATGGCTGCGGTCACCATCTGCAGTGATTTTGGAGCCCCCCAAAATAAAGTCTGACACTGTTTCCCCATCTATTTTCCATGAAGTGATGGGACCGGACGCCATAATCATCGTTTTCTGAATGTTGAGCTTTAAGCCAACTTTTTCACTCTCCTCTTTCACTTTCAAGAGGCTCTTTAGTTCCTCTTCCCTTTCTGCCATAAGGGTGGTGTCATCTGCATATCTGAGGTTAATGATATTTTTCCTGGCAATCTTGATTCCAGCTTGTGCTTCCTCCAGCTCAGCGTTTCTCATGATGTACTCTCCATATAAGTTAAATAAGCGGGGTGACAATATACAGCCTTGATGTACTCCTTTTCCTATTTGGAACCAGTCTGTTGTTCCAGGTCCAGTTCTAACTGTTGCTTCCTGACCTGCATACAGGTTTCTCAAGAGGCAGGTCAGGTGGTCTGGTATTCCCATCTTTTGAAGAATTTTCCACAGTTTATAGTGATCCACAGAACCAAAGGCTTTGGCATCGTCAGTAAAGCAGAAATAGATGTTTTTCTGGAACTCTCTTGCTTTTTCGATGATCCAGAGGATGTTGGCAATTTGATCTCTGGTTCCTCTGCCTTTTCTAAAACCAGCTTGAACATCTGCAAGTTCACGTTCATGTATTGCTGAAGCCTGGCTTGGAGAATTTTGAGCATTACTTTATTAGTAGAAGTTAAAAAGAAGAAAAAGATTTCACGGCCAAATACTCAGGAAAACATTGGATTTTAAAAGTCAAGTAAGGGAGTTCCCTGGTGGTCCAGGGGTTAGGACTGAGCACATTCACTGCCACTTTTTTTTTGTATGGGCAAATAATAACAGGAAAAAATTAAAGTCGAGTAGACTTTTGTTCTTAAGAATGCTGTTTTACAGATACACAGGTGTGAGGGGATGAAATACAGAATGCAGTGTTTTCCCAATTCATTATTTGATCTATCCCAAAGATGTTTTTCTAGGGTTTTATGGTCTTTGATCCACTCTGAGTTAATTTAATACCATATGAGGTAAGGGTTCAACCTCATTCCTTTGCATGGGGATATCTAATTGGCCCAGCACCATTTGCTGAAAAGACCATCCTTTCCACATCAGCTGCTCTAAGCACCCCTTTCTGAAAACCAGCTGCCCACACATGTTACTTGTTCTTGGGCGTTACCATAGATGCTACTTGACCGCAGACGTCGGAGGGTATATTTTTGGATTCTCAGTCTATCCTGAGATGTACCTATCTTTCCTTAACAGTATCACACTGTTAGGAAGTTCTGAAATAAACAAGTGTGTGTTCTCCAACTCTGTTCTTTTTCAAGACTTCAGAGCACCCTGCAATTCCTTATCAACTTTAGACTCGGCTAGTTCATCTTTTCAACAAAGGCCATTGGGATTTTGATAAGGTTTACATTCAATGTGAGCTGCTTTGGGTGGCACTGACATTTTCACAGTATTAAGCATTCCATCCACGAACCTAGGACGTCTTTCTATTTATTTAGGTCTATTTTTATTTCTTTCTGTTGTGTGCAGCACAACTGTTGTACAAATCTTATACCTCCTTGGCTGGGTTTATTCTTAAGTACTTCTTTCTGATTCCACTGTAAATGAGATTATTCTCTTAATTTTACTTTTGGGCTGTTCATCACTAATGTCCAGAAATACAACTAGCTTTTGTGTGTGGATCTTATACCCTGCGACTTTGCTGAATTCATTTATTAGCTCTAATTGTTTTGTGATCTTTAGGATCTTTTATAAAGAATTTAGTGTTTCAGATGGGTAATTTGAGTTTGTCACTTCAAATATCTACAATTCTATGATATTCAAAGGCAAAGTCCATTAAAATGGCAAACCCAATGTTACAACTTTATAAAAATTTTATAAAAATTACTATAAACAAAAAATCAGAAAAATTTCCATTAATGCTTTAAAAAAGGTCCCAATGGCTGTTTGAAAATAAATAGAAGGTATATTTTATGAAAAATAAAGTAAAAGCTTCCTTTTCCTCATATAATTTTCAATACTTTTGACCTCCTGTATTAGGAAATGATTAAATTCTAGAAACTGATGAAATCTGTTTTTACATTTCCTTTATATTCTGTGAATCTTTCAATCTCCCACTATATGCTTTTACTCTTAAATTAATTATTTGATTCTTCAATGAAGATCAAAGTTCTTAAGTTTTAAAGACAACCAAAATGGCTCATATATCCCTTAAAATAAAATTTGCTGAAACCAGGACTCTAGAACTGCACTGTTCAGTCTTGCTTCCAAACTGAACAGAATGTAATTTTTGAGGAATAAAAAAACTCCTATATTTAATAAACATATTCTAGCACCTTAATAATTCTTCTAAGTAGACATCTTTTTAGATATAAGTAGTCCCAAGGCCACAGCACCCCACTCGAGTACTCTTGCCTGGAAAATCCCATGGATGGAGGAGCCTGGTGGGCTGCAGTCCATGGGGTCACACAGAGTCAGACATGACTGAACTGACTTAGCAGTAGCAGTAGCAGTCTCAATTCTAAACACAGTGGTTTATGTCCTGTCTTAACTTTGCCTTTCAAAATATGTTAAAATAGTCACTTTTAAACCACTGCTTTCCCTTATTAAATAATGCTAGCAATTAAAATCTTCCCCCATAGGTTCCATTTTCTTTCCAACCACTTAATTTTTCTTCCTTTCTGCCCTCTCCTCCTCCCTCCAATTCTGGACCTCATAGTTTCTCCGAAGTCTTCATAAAATATTGAAGTCAGGACTGAACAAAATAGAATATAACTCCCTACTGTGTCTGCAAAAATCACAGGACCCCAGCTAGTTCACGAACAAAATACATCAGTACAGAAAAAAGTCACATGTCTGGTCCTCTGAACAATACGTGATTTAAAGAATATTTGCACTTCCCACGATGAAATACTTCGACACATTGCTAGCAAGTATCAGGTACACTCACCCAATTCAGAAGAGAATTTCACGTTGCCTCTTTCTGGATCTTCAGCATGATTATCTATCATATCATCAATTTTGTTCGCTTTGAACTGTGATTCTAGACTTGGCCCTCGAGTGAAACGGGGATAAAATTTTTTGGGGAATGGTCCGTGGGGCCCAGACCCCTTGATGGGCACATTCTTAAGTGGCTGAGTCACTTCACTGAAGTTGAAATAAATAAAAAGCAAAAGCGTCCAGGCTGCAGATGTAAAAAGGCATCCATAGCAGAAATATCGAACTGTGACACTTCCCATTATAGACCTAGCATTGCTGAAGGGCCATTTTCAAGTTCCTAAAAGAGAAGGATAAATATGTTAGACACTTTAAGACACTGAAAAAATCAGACGCCAATTTTATATTCACTGTTTCCCAAACTCCCAAGTAACACTTCTGAACAATTTACTTAGGACCCCATGTGCGTCATTAACAAAGAGTCAAATGTAAGAAGATACAGGGATAGCACTGAATAAAAAAATTAAGGAATTCAACAATTAAAACCACAGACCAGTTGTGTTAGTGCTGAGAAAACCAACAGCAGCAACAGAGTTGACTTATTCACCTGCCCAGGTTAATGGATACCTACTTCTTCACCTTTGATCTGGACCACTTTCACTTTGCTCGTATTTTTGAGGTTCTAACTTTTCATAAGTAAAACGGAAGTACTACACAAATCATGGCAGCACATCTAAGGTCCCCTCTAACTGTCAAATTCTGAGACTACATCTTTTAATCCAAGGACATTAAAATCTGTTATTATAAATAAGCAACTTTTAAAAAGTGTACCCTTCCAATCAAAGATTAAACCTGCCCTAATGCCCACTCTAGATTCAACAGTTTCATTTCAAATTTACTGAAAGAGTTCAAATAATCCCATTTTCCCTCTCCTTACGATGTCCTATAAACAATAGGGCACCGAACAGCAATGTTTTCCTAAGCTTCTTGTAATATCGGGTCTTCATGGAGTCTTCACACAGCCCCCTCAGGAACTGTTTGTAAAGAGCCCACTGCACATATAAAATCGTTTCACTGAGCGTGAGAGCAGAGAAACACTATTTAAGTCATGTACAAACAGAAGAAATCTACAAAGCAATACTACTTATACATTGCTAACTTCTATAGTATAAAATAATTTTTTTCAAAAATTATCATGCCCCCCAAACCAGGACAAAGCAAATCAGCATCAGTAAGCTCCAACTCAAAAATTAAGCTGTTTTGTACAATGTTATGCCAAAAGCCCAAAAGACAGCAAATGGTTCAATTTCTTAACTATCTGCCAACCAAAACCTATTAGTTCTTTCACCACATGTCAATTCAAAAGCTTGAAAGACAAAAGAAAACACCCGTACCCAAACAATCAAAAACATCCCACAACAGTAACACCAGTGGGAAACGACCACCGCACAAAAGGAGAGTCAGATATACCACAGTGCTGCCAGGTCAGCCACAGCACTGTTTAAGCTAGAGACGGGCACAGAAAAAGGTCTTTATTTGCAAGTGGAAGAAAACTTTCTCTAAGCAAAGTGAATGGAGCCATTAAGACAAAGGAAAATATTAAAGTTACAAATTTGTAACTTTGCAACAAAATGTTGCAGACAATACTGAGTAGAAGCATTTAGGTGAAACATTCAGTTGAGTTAGTCCGGTCAGTCACTCAGTCCACTCACTCAGCCATGTCTGACTCTTGACTCTGACCCCATGGACTGCAGCCTCCCTGTCCATCACCAATACCCAGAGCTTGCTCAAACTCATGTGCATCGAGTCAGTGATGCCATCCAACCATCTCATCCTCTGTCATCTCCTCCTCCTGCCCTCTATCTTTCCCAGCATCAGGGTCTTTTCCAATGAGTCAGTTCTTCACATCAGGTGGCCAAAGTATTAGAATTTCAGCTTCAGTATCAGTCCTTCCAATGAATATTCAGGACAGGGACTCACAAGAGTCTTCTCCACCACCACAGTTCAAAAGCATCAATTCTTTGGGCTCAGCTTTCTTTGTAGTCCAACTCTCACATCCATATATGACTACCGGAAAAACCATAGCCTTGACTAGACAGCCCTTTGTTGGCAAAGTACTGTCTCTGCTTTTTAATATTCTGTCTAGGTTGTTCATAATGAGAGAGTCAATTCCTAGGCAGGTTGATAAGAAGTCCAGGATCCCTGAGGAGGAGAAAAGAGTCTGGTGCTCTGGAAGTGGAGATAAGTGTCTAGAATTCTCAAGGAGGAAAAGACAAACATGGTTTGTTTGTTTGTTTGTTTTTTCTCTCTCTCTCTACATTCCTTAGTCACAGTCACAGAAAACTAAAAAGAAACTTTTTTTCTCTAAGCCTGGAACACAACAAACAACTATACTAAGGATTATATAAAAACAATGTATCCTGCTTGAGGACAGTTTCTTCTTCCTGAAAACCTTCTGGCTAATCCTGTTATCTTAAAATGTAAACTGTGGGTCTAGTAAGATCTTTACAATCTTGAGACATTCTTTTGACTTATTGTAGTAACTAATTAAAACAGTATATAAATCCCTTGCTAAGACTAGTGAGGTGGGCATTCTCCATCCCCTTCTGAGGTCTCTGTCAGAACCTTTCTCTGTCCCTTTTCGTACTTTAATAAAACTCTGCTACACAAAAGCGCTTGAGTGATCAAGCCTGGTCCTGAAACTAAATCTTTGGAGATCAAGAATCTGACACCGTTCACCATAAGCTGTCAATAGCTTTTCTTCCAAGGAGCAAGCGTCTTTTAATTTCATGGCTGCAGTCACCAGCTGCAGTGATTTTGGAGCCCCCCAAAATAAAGTCTGTCACTGTTTACCCATCTATTTGCCATGAGGTGATGGGATCGGATGCCATGATCTTCGTTTGCTGAAGTAGAGTTTTAAGCCAACTTATTCACTCTCCTCTCACTTTCATAGAGGATCTCTAGTTCTTCGTTTTCTGCTCTGCACATCTGAGCTTATTGGTATTTCTCCCGGCAGTCTTGATTCCAGCTTGTGCACCATCCAGCTCAGCATTTCACATGATGTACTTGCATAGATGTTAGATAAGCAGGGTGACAGTATACAATCTTGACGTACTCCTTTCCCAATTTGGAACCAGTCCATTGTTCCATGATAAATTCTAACTGTTGCTTCTTGACCTGCACACAGATTTCTCAGGAGGCAGGTAACTGGTCTGGTGGTATTCTCATCTCTTGAAGAATTTTCCACAGTTTGTTGTGATCCAGGAAGTCAAAGCCTTTGGCGTAGTTAATAAAAAGCAAAAGTAGATATTTTTCTGGAACTCTCTTGCTTGTTCTATGATCCAATGGATGTTGGCAATTTGATCTCTGGTTCCTCTGCCTTTTCTAAATCCAGCTTGAACATCTGGAATTTCTCAGTTCACATACTCTTGAAGCCTCACTTGGAGAATTTTGAGCATTACTTTGCTAGCCTGTGAGATGAGTGCAACTGTGTGGTATAGTCTGAGCATTCTTTGGCATCACCTTTCTTTGGGACTGGAATAAAAACTGACTTTTTTAATATAAATTTATTTATTTTAATTGGAGGCTAATTACTTTACAATATTGTATTGGTTTTGCCATACATCAACATGAATCCGCCACGGGTGTACACGTGTTCCCCATCCTGAACCCTCCTCCCATCCCTCTGGGTCATCCCAGTGCACCAGCCCCGAGCATCCTGTATCATGCATTGCACCTGGACTGGCAATTCGTTTCACATATGATATTATACATGTGAAAACTGACTTTTCCAGTCCTCTGAACACAGCTGAGTTTTCCAAATGTGCCGACATACTGAGTGCAGCACTTTCATAGCTTCATCTTTTAGGATCTGAAACAGCTCAGCTGGAACTCCATCACCTTCACTAGCTTTGTTCCTAGTGATGCTTCCTAACGCCCACTTGACTTTGCATTCCAGGATGTCTGGCTCTGGATGAGTGATCAGATCATCATAATTATCTGGGTCATGAAGATCTTTTTTGTACAGTTCTTCTGTGTATTCCTGCCACCTCTTCTTAATATCTTCTGCTTCTGTTAGGTCCACACCATTTCTGTCCTTTATTGTGCCCATCTTTGTATGAAATACTCCCTTGGTATCTCTAATTTTCTTGAAGAGAGCTCCAGTCTTTCCCATTCTATTGTTTTCCTCTATTTCTTTGCACTGATCACTGAGGAAGGCTTTCTTATCTCTCCTTGCTGTTCTCTGGAACTCTGCATTCAGCTGGGTATATCTTTCCTTTTCTCCTTTGCCTTCAGCTTCTCTTCTTTTCTCAGCTATTTGTAAGGCCTCCTCAGACAGCCATTTTGACTTTTGGCATTTGTTTTTCTTGGGGATGGTCTTACCACTGCCTCCTGGACAATGTCACGAACCTCTGTCCACAGTTCTTCAGTGAAACATCAGATTTTAACTAAAACAGGCGTTATAACTTCCTAAAATATTTGCTTGGAGATAGGGAAAAAACAAGCAAATAATAACAAAAATAAAAGCACTAATTCTTCAAAAGGCCATGAAATTCTTTAGTTTAAGACTTAACCTCATGGGACTTCCCTGGTGGTCCAATGGCTAAGAATCAGCGTGTCATTGCAGGGGACATGGGTTCGATCCCTGGTCCAGAAACTAAGATCCCTCATGCCATGAAGCAACTAAGCCCATGTATGACAACTACCCACATGCCTTAGAGCCTGTACTCTGCAACAAGAGAAGTCACTGTACAGCCACACAGAGCCTGTGTCCCCCAACAAAGACCTAGCACGGCCAAAAAATAAATAGTAATAAAAAGACGACCTGTACAGGCTGCTCTGATTCCATAAAGAACTGTGAGTAAGAAGCCAATCTCTTCTTCAACTGTGTTCAGTTCAGTTCAGCTCAGTCGCTCAGTCGTGTCCGACTCTTTGCGACCCCACGAACTGAAGCACACCAGGCCTCCCTGTCCATCACCAAATGAGTCAACTCTCACATCCATACTTCAACTGTGTAAGGAGATTTATATTTAGATTGTTTTCCTCAAACCACTCCAGGCCTTCCCACTTCAACCTTGGCCTCCCTGACAGGGAACACAGAAGGGAGCCACACATAAGGGGCCAGGAGAGGAAGCCAGCCAACATTTCCAATCACAGAGAAGCCAGAGCGTGCTGATCAAGGGCTCTGCCATTAAGCAGCTCAGGACAACAAGGGAAGGTTAGGGTTCAACAAATGTTAACTTTTTCTTCATTAGATCTAATTTTAAAAGATAATATGAAAGGTATTTGTGACCCTCTGTTCCTTACGATGACCTAAAAGTCCCTATGTTACTCTGACTGTTATCTCCCACTATTTTCCCCTCATTCCTTTCATCCTAGATACAGTCTCCTTAGTTCAGTTCAGTCGCTCAGTCGTGTCCGACTCTTTGCGACCCCAGGAATCGCAGCACGCCAGGCCTCCCTGTCCATCACCAACTCCCGGAGTTCACTCAGACTCACGTCCATCGAGTCGGTGATGCCATCCAGCCATCTCATCCTCGGTCATCCCCTTCTGCTCCTGCCCCAAATCCCTCCCAGCATCAGAGTCTTTTCCAATGAGTCAACTCTTCGCATGAGGTGGCCAAAGTACTGGAGTTTCAGCTTTACCATCATTCCCTCCAAAGAAATCCCAGGGCTGATCTCCTTCAGAATGGACTGGTTGGATCTCCTTGCAGTCCAAGGGACTCTCAAGAGTCTTCTCCAACACCACAGTTCAAAAGCATCAATTCTTCAGTGCTCAGCTTTCTTCACAGTCCAACTCTCACATCCATACATGACCACAGGAAAACCATAGCCTTGACGAGACGGACCTTAGTCGGCTAAGTAATGTCTCTGCTCTTGAATATGCTATCTAGGTTGGTCATAACTTTTCTTCAAAGGAGGAAGTGTCTTTTAATTTCATGGCTGCAGTCACCATCTGCAGTGATTTTGGAGCCCCCCAAAATAAAGTCTGACACTGTTTCCACTGTTTCCCCATCTATTTCCCATGAAGTGATGGGACCGGATGCCATGATCTTCGTTTTCTGAATGTTGAGCTTTAAGCCAACTTCTTCACTCTCCTCTTTCACTTTCATCAAGAGGCTCCTTAGCTCCTCTTCACTTTCTGCCATAAGGGTGGTGTCATCTGCATATCTGAGGTTATTGATATTTCTCCCAGCAATCTTGATTCCACCTTGTGTTTCTTCCAGTCCAGCGTTTCTCATGATGTACTCTCCATATAAGTTAAATAAGCGGGGTGACAATACACAGCCTTGACGTACTCCTTTTCCTATTTGGAACCAGTCTGTTGTTCCATGTCCAGTTCTAACTGTTGCTTCCTGACCTGCATACAGATTTCTCAAGAGGCAGGTCAGGTGGTCTGGTATTCCCATCTCTTGAAGAACTTTCCACAGTTTATTGTGATCCACACAGTCAAAGGCTTTGGCATAGTCAGTAAAGCAGAAATAGATGTTTTTCTGAAACTCTCTTGCTTTTTCCATGATCCAGAGGATGTTGACAATTTGATCTCTGGTTTCTCTGCCTTTTCTAAAACCAGCTTGAACATCAGGAAGTTCACGGTTCACATATTGCTGAAGCCTGGCTTGGAGAATTTTGAGCATTACTTTACTAGCGTGTGAGATGAGTGCAATTGTGTGGTAGTTTGAGCATTCTTTGGCATTGCCTTTCTTTGGGATTGGAATGAAAACTGACCTTTTCCAGTCCTGTGGCCACTGCTGCGTTTTCCAAATTTGCTGGCATATTGAGTGCAGCACTTTCACAGCACCATCTTTCAGGATTTGAAACAGCTCAACTGGAATTCCATCACCTCCACTAGCTTTGTTCGTAGTGATGCTTTTTAAGGCCCACTTGACTTCACATTCCAGGATGTCTGGCTCTAAATGTGTGATCACACCATCGTGATTATCTGGGTCGTGAAGATCCTTTTTGTACAGTTCTTCCGTGTATTCTTGCCACCTCTTCTTAATATCTTCTGCTTCTGTTGGGTCCATACCATTTCTGCCCTTTATCGAGCCCATCTTCGCATGAAATGTTCCACTGTATCTCTAATTTTCTTGAAGAGATCTCTAGTCTTTCCCATTCTGTTCTTTTCCTCTATTTCTTTGCATTGATCGCTGAAGAAGGCTTTCTTATCTCTTCTTGCTATTCTTTGGAACTCTGCATTCAGATGTTTATATCTTTCGTTTTCTCCTTTGCTTTTTGCTTCTCTTCTTTTCACAGCTATTTGTAAGGCCTCCCCAGACAGCCATTTTGCTTTTTTGCATTTCTTTTCCATGGGGATGGTCTTGATCCCTGTTTCCTATACAGTGCCACGAACCTCATTCCATAGTTCATCAGGCACTCTATCTATCAGATCTAGGCCCTTAAATCTATTTCTCACTTCCACTGTATAATCATAAGGGATTTGATTTAGGTCATAGCTGAATGGTCTAGCCATTTTCCCTACTTTCTTCAATTTAAGTCTCAATTTGACAATAAGGAATTCATGATCTGAGCCACAGTCAGCTTCTGGCCTTGTTTTTGCTGACTGTATAGAGCTTCTCCATCTTTGGCTGCAAAGAATATAATCAATCTCACTTTGGTGTTGATCATCTGGTGATGTCCATGTGTAGAGTCTTCTCTTGTGTTGTTGGAAGAGGGTGTTTGCTATGACCAGTGCATTTTCTTGGCAAAACTCTATTAGTCTTTGCCCTGCTTCATTCCGCATTTCAAGGCCAAATTCGCCTGTTACTCCAGGTGTTTCTTGACTTCCTACTTTTGCATTCCTGTCCCCTAGAATGAAAATGTGGAAGGGATCATGCATGGGTTCTTCCCTCTGCCTGGAACACTTTCCATCCCAGCCCAGGTGGTGCGAGTGGTAAAGAACCCACCTGCCAATGCAGAAGATGTAAGACACGTGCTCAGTCTCCGGGTCGGGAAGGTCCCCTGGAGGAGGGCTGGGCAACCCACTCCAGTATTCTTGCCTAGAGAATCCCATGGACAGAGGAGCCTGGTGGGCTATAGTCCATGGGGTCGCAAAGAGTCAGACAAGATGAGCGACTTAGCACACAGCTTCACCTCTATTAAATCTTTGCTCAATTATTACCTTCTTAACAAAGTTCTGTCTAGACAAGCAGGTTCAAAACTGCAACTCAACCACCAAACACTAGCCCTTCCCATCCTCCCTACTGGATACAACTTACCACCTTCTTACATACATTAATTTCTTATTCATTATGTTACTTATTGTCTGTCTGCTCCCTGTTAGAATGTATGCGTCATCAGAGCAAGAGTTTTTGTTTGTTCTGTTTCTTGCAGTATCCCCTGAGCTTATAACAAAAGCTAACACAGCAAACATTTAATAAATATTTGTTGACATTAATGAAAAAATTTCTGGGGAAGACTCTTGAGAGTCCCTTGGACATCAAGGAGATCAAACCAGTCAATCCTAAAGGAAATCAATCCTTAATATTCATTGGAAGGACTGAAGCTGAAACTCCAATACTCTGGCCACCTGATGTGAAGAACTGACTCACTGGAAAAGACCCTGATGCTGGGAAAGATTGAAGGCAAGAGGAGAAGGAGGCAACAAAGGATGAGAAGATTAGATAGCATCAACAACTCAATGGACATGAGTTTGAACAAACTGAGAGATACTGAAGGACAGGGAAGCCTGGCGTGCTACAGTCCATGGGGTTGCAAAGAGTCGGACACAACTTAGCGACTGAACCACAACAAATGAAAAAATTACCATAATGTGGTTATCGTGTGCTTGCAAAATGCTGGGATTTCCAAACAAATATACTCTCCTGCTTGAGCCAAGCAGTACCTTAATGCTATGCATGGAGATCTTATCTCAACCTTATTTCAACAACAGTATGGGCCTCCCAGGTGGCTCAGAGGTAAAGAATCCTCCTGCCAATGCAGGTTCAATCCTTGGATGGAGAAGATCCCCTGGAGGGGAAATGGCAACCCGCTCCAGTATTCTTCCATGCAAAATCCCATGGACAGAGGAACCTGGTGGGCTACAGTCCATGCAGACACGACTGAGCAACTGAGCATGACAACTAGGCAGGACAACCGTATTTATTATTGAAATGGTATTTATTATTGGAAATGGTTCCCAAAAAACCCCACCGGACTCCCACTGTCCAATTTCACAAATGAAATTAAGCTCTCTGCTATAAAAAGAGGGGCTACTTTCCACTTTGTTCACTGCATGATTTTCGGCTGCCTCTTGGCTGCCAGCACCTGAGGACAAAATGAAAAAAGTTTTCTCCTCACCCATAAGGTTTGACCCACTCCATCAAGATTTTTCACATAATACCCCCAGCTCACCCTCTCCACAAGAGCACATCAAGATTCCTTGGTCTAAACTACAAAATGTATTAACTCTCAACAATTTTATGGGTAAATAGAATTTTTCAAGCTATATTATGGTAACTTTTTAGAGAAACTTTTTATGTAGTGAATCATTATACTAAATTGAGGAACCTATAAAAATGAGAGGAATTGACAAAACCTGGTCTTTTTTTTTTTTTTTTTACTTTACAGAACCTGGTCATTTTTTAAAAATATAATTCCAAATCTTCAGAAGCAAAACATTTCAGGAGTCTTTTAAACAGGTCAAGAAGTTAACACCCAAATATAAAGAAAGTGGAAACCAATCAGATGCCTGTTATAAATAAAATAACAAGTCCTTAACTGCTTAAGAAATTAAAACATCCAGACAAAATCAAAAGGCTGAAAACTTAATCTATGCTAACAAATAATGAATCCAGCATCTACATGATAAAAAGTTTTTTGCTTCATACTATCTGCCATTCCTTCTATATAGCCATGGCCTCAATATCCGAGGCTTGAAAGCTTTTAAAAGGAGGGTCAAAACAAACATTTAAGGTTAGTTAATGCAAAACAACTCATGACCAAATACTTTCAATCATAAACCTGAATAGTTAATAAAGCAAAAACTTCAGCAGTTAGATACCAAGGTAATATATTCTTCAAAATGTAAATGAATAAAAGGCTATGCTGAGCTTAGTCACCCAGTAGTGTCTGACTCTGTGACCCCATGGACTGTAGCCCGCCAGGCTCCTCTGTCCCTGAGGATTCTCCAGGCAAGAATACTGGAGTGGGCTGCCATGCCCTCCTCCAGGGGATCTTCCCCACCCAGGGATCAAACCCAGGTCTCGCGCAATGCAGACAGATTCTTTACCATCTGAGCCACCAGGGAAGCCCAAATAAAGGGCTAACCACCTGCGACGTGAATTTTCAGTAGACAAGATGGTGTGGTTTCATGCTCCTCTAGTCACGGTCTGGGAGCTGACAGAGAACAGGTGGCTAGTAAGCTGAGAGTCGGTTTTGCCAGGATGGCAGAGAGGAAGAACAGGGAAAGGTATGTGCAATGTGCTGATTAGAACGACAGGCCACAGATTTAAGCCAGACAAGGAGCGGTGAGAGGGTCAGGAAGAATGAAGCAGGATGAAAAAACGCAGATGGGCCAATGAGCCCTGATGTAGCTGAATGGCCATTGGAGTTAGGTTACCAGAGAGAGTGATCTGAAAAGATGCATGTTGTGGTTGGAAAATGAGAGGCTAACACTCAGATTCTGGAGAGGTACAGTGAATCAGAGAAGAAATCCTTTCCAGACACACAAACTGGAGACAGCCCAATGAACAATTTGCCTATAGTATAAGCATTGCTATACTTACTGTAAGCAACCCCCTGAAGACACAAGCATTTCCGCCTTTTCAAACTCATTACGGTTAGCACAGCATCTACGGTGAACGACTAAGGTGCATTCACGTTCCAAAAGAAGTTACAGGACATTGTTTAGGTTGTGCGCAATGGAAAGAGTACAATAATGTAAGCAGGGCTAAACAGTTTCCATAGACAGCTTCATTAGACGTCATCATTTTTTTACTGAACTATAACTGGGGTATGTTTATACCTTACAAAGTGATCACCACGCCAAGTTCAGTGATCATCTGTCACCACAGAGTTATTACATGATCACTGACTAGTATTTCTTATGCTGTACATAACTGGAAGTTTATACCTCTTAATCTCCTTATCTATTTCATGCATCCCCCACCCTCATCCCCTCCGGCAATTACCCGTTTGTTTTCTGTCTCTAGGAGTCTTTTCTCTTTTGCTATCTTTGCTTTGTTTCTTAGATTCCATATGAGTGATTTACTTCACTATTAGTGAAATATAATACCTTCTAGGTCCATCCCTGTTGTCACAAATGGCACAATTTAAGACGATACTAAAATCATTCCACTAATTTTCCATTCATAGCCTACTAAATGTACTGAACGATCTAACATTTTTCTTCTGAAAATCATTAAATAATTCTAGAGAAAAGGCTAACACTGTAAGAGTTTACAGTGGAATCATGTAAGAGTTTACTGGAATCATGTAAGAGTTTTATATGCCAGACACCACTCAAGGTGCTAGGGATTGATACTTTAAGTTTTGCTATTATGTTAAAAAAAAATCAGAAAATAATAGGTTGGTGCAAAAGTACTTGTGATTTTGCACCGCTGAACTGTGCTGTTTGATACTGGAATACAGCCTTAAATAAATATGGTTATGTTATACATCATTTTAATGTGCACTTATCGCTTTGTTTTTTTGCTAATCACTTATTACTCGCTGTTTATTTTATATATTTATTTTAGAGTACGAAAATGATGCTAGACAAAAACCAAATTCACGTGATTTTCTTACTTGAATTCAAAATGGGCTGTAAAGCAGCAGAGAGAACATGCAACATCAACAATGCATTTGGCCCAGGAACTGCTAATGAACATGCAGTGCGGTGGTGGTTCGGGAAGTTCTGCAAAGGAGACGAGAGCCTGGAGGAGAAGATGAGGAGCGCGATGGCCAGCCATCTGAAGTTGACAGCGACCAACTGAGAGGATCATCAGAGCTGACCCTCTTAAAACTACACGAGAAGCTGCCGAATTTGGCATCTGAAGCACACTGCAACGGTGACAAAGCTCAGTACACATGAGCTGACAGCAAATTTAAAAAACTGTCATTTTGAAGTGTCGTCTTCTCTCATGCTACACAACAACAAACCATTTCTCGAATGGACTGTGAGATGAGATAAAAAGTGGAATTTCTATGACAATCTGCGATGACCAACTCAGTGGTTGGATCAAGAAGCTCCAAAGCACTTCCCAAAGCCAAACTTGCACCAAAAAAGGTCCTGGCCACTGTCTGGTGGTCTGCTGCCTTCTGGTCCACTACAGCTTTCTGAATCCCAGTGAAACCATTACATCTGAGAAGCACGCTCAGCAAATCGATGAGAGGCACTGAAAACTGCAAGGCCTGCAGCCTGCACTGGTCAACAGCAAGGGCCCAATTCTTCTCCATGACGATGCCTAACTGCATGTAGCACAACCAATGCCTCAAAATTTGAACAGATTGGGCTACGAAGCTTTGCCTCATCCATCATATTCACCTGATCTCTCACCAATGGACTACCACTTCCTCAAGCCCCAGGACAACTTTTTTCTAGGAAAACCCTTCCACAACCAGCAGGAGGCAGAGAATGCTTTCCAACGGTTTGCTGAATCTCAAAGCGTGGATTTTTACACTACAGGCATAAAGTTACTTCTCATTAGCAAAAATGTGATTATGATGGTTCGTGTTTTGATTAATAAAGACACGTTTGAGCCTAGTTATAATGACTTAAAATTCATGGTCCAAAACCGCAATTATGTTTGGCCCAAAACATGTGCTGCGAAGCTGGAGCTGGGGTACTGAATTAAGAATGCTGAATGCGGGGCCCAAGCCAACCACATGGAGGCCGCATGGAGCTCCTCTCAGCATCCCCGCTCTCACTATAGAGAAGTGAAACCCACCGGGTTGTGTGACTGAAGGCACTCTTTCAGTATACCCTCACAAAGGATGGCGCTCAGGTGTCAACTACAGCTGGGCACTCGCCATCTCACGCTACAAGGCTTAAATCATGTGCTGCTGCAGCTGCTGGTTTTCAGCACCCTCTGAAAGGAGCTCAGGGTAGAAAGCAGGAAAGGAAGCATGCCGTGCTAGGTAGGGGAAAAGCCAGCAAGACAGGCCTTCAGGCGGTTGAGACATCTTCAGGAGCCGGTTTTATGAGCCAGACCCTGTACCTCCTCATATCTAGAAGAGCACTCAAATTCCTCATGGTGACAACGGTCTCGTGACTAGCAGAACGCTTCACCTGACTAGCAGAAACCTTCTGGAAAAATATGTGCTCGACTGCACGTATGCCCCCATCACTAAAGTCACACATACACTGTCCTGCCCCGCTGCCTCTCTGGCACAGTGTCTCAGAGCTCTCGGAGGTGCTGTCTCCCAGGCTGCAGTCCTCATTTTGCCCCAGATGAAACTTAACTCGCGATTCTTGCATTGTGCTTTTTTTTTAAGTTGACATATGAGACGTATTATTACTTATGGATCCCAGAATCGGCGGCGGGGTGGCGGGAGGGGCATTTCTCTGTCTGAGGACATCAGCAGGAGAGAGGGCAGGGTAGCAAGCGCCTCTGACTGACTGGGGTGGTTGTGACTTTCTGCCTGCTTAATGCTAAGCAGCTATTTTAAACGATGCCCTGGGAAAAGCAAAGTGGCAAAGTGCGAGCATCCTGACCAGGAGTTATTATCATGTAAAAGGCCCAGACAGCAACTCAGAAAAACAAAGTTGTTTTCCCCAAAAGTTGTCTTTCTCATCAAAATGTAGATGAACAAGAAGTTAAAAATTTTAAAAACCCTGAAGTCTATCAATGTTTTGCTGCAAATTCTACTGGTTATTTTTAATCTTCCTACTCTAGCCACAAAACATTATATTGCTATTTGTAATTAATGAAAAATAGATGTAATAGATTCAAGTTAGTAGCACTATGGATAATACTCTATCTACTTTTCTTCATTTAAAAAGAAATATGAAGAGTATGTATTTCTTTAATAATAACGGTAAAAATTTTCTTAGGAAAAAACTTCCTAATTTAAAAACAAGAACCAATTTGGAGAGGATTAAATATTTTAAGGCTTCAAATGAAATATATGGCCTTTTAACTTCAGAAGCAAAGAGATTTTAGCATCCTTAAAGGAAGAAATATTTTAAATCCATTAATTTGTCAAAAATTTGACAATAAAATTTGGACACTGAACAAATATTCTAAAAGCCATGATTTGAAAAATTACGTTTTCTCTATAAATCATTATGTAGTCTGAAATTAACATGCCTCTTTCAATAGCCATCTTTGTTTTTTAACTATGAGACCAATGACGCAATTCTGTTTAATCAAGCAGGACAGCCCTCAAAGTTTCTTTCAGCACCAAATAATTATCATAACGTTTATCTCTAAATGTTAAGTATTTACCTTTCAGTAGTTTCCAGCTGTTTTCTCATCAGTATATATTCCAAAGGGTCAAACAGTAAACATTTTGTAGCTTTTTCCATGAGAGAGAGTCATATTTTGCCTCAGCTAGAGTCAGTACTGACTTATAACAGTGCCTTTCCTACATCCCCTGTAAAATCACCAAGTGATGACAACACAAAAATACACTGTTCTTTCCCATTGCTTGTCTACTCTGAAGGCTAGAAAGAAATGTATTTCATAATTACAATTAAGGCGATTATTGAACTAGGAAAGGTTCAGAGCAAATGCCAGACATCACGAGCTCTATGGGAATAATCCTTTGACCTTTTGATATTTATGAATGTCCTCTCTATAAGAAAATCAAGGAGCAGAAACCCATGTAAGTGTCTATATATGATATCTCAAATGCAGAGGAAAACCACATGGTAATGTTGATTGGATGGAGAGAAAAGCAAATTTAAACACTAAAGAAAACCAAAAGGATAGAAAATATGACAAATTACTTAAAATTACCAAGTTTAGGACACCTGCTTTGTCAATGAATAAGGGCTGATAGAAGCTAATGAGGCTAACCATTGTTCTTTAATACTCTCTCCCATCAAATGCTCCAGTAAGGAGCAGCTCTCCCTAGGTTAAGACCTACGGAAGACAGGAAGAAGACAGTGACCACAGGCTCAAAAGGGCCTGCACAGCCAACATCTACTTCATGGAATCATTCATTACTCTCAAGGTCTTTCTAACTCTGTATTCTATTATACATGCTAAAGCTTCTTTATTACAATGGTCATACTCTACCTCATTTCTGACGCCATGGATCTGGTCAAGATTGCCAGGCATCCTCAAGAAATGCCCTAACTGCAGCTGACATTTGGTCTTTTCTTCAGTCCCAGCAGAAACAGCTCATATCATGTCAGCACAGGGATTTAAACTCAAATGTAGTCAGAAGCCAAGCAGATTATGAAGAGGAAAGAGAGAGAAAATAAGTGTGGTTCTAAGTGTCAGGGCTCGTCCCCCAGCTAAAGCAATTCAAATTCAAAACTCCAAAAGCTGCTGAGCTGCTGACCAGCCTCCAGATTGCAACTTTCTCTTTTTTTTTTTTTGGCTGCATCAAATGGCTTGTGGGATCACTTCCCAGACCAAAGACTGAACCCAGGCCACAACAGTGAAAGCACCAAGTCCTAACCATGAGACCACACAGGGTACACCCCAGATTGCAGCTTCTCATGGAGGTGCATAAAATGAACAGTACATAAACACAACCCCCAGAACCACAAGAACTATTGCTGCTTGTTCCCTTTCTGCCCATAAGAAGGAAGATTAAGTCAAAAGTATATCAGATAAAGATGAAATGAATGAAAAAGAAAAAAGAATCGTTGTTAGAAAAAAGTGTTCCGAGATATCCACACAGAGAATACCTACAAGCATACACACATCCATGGTCAGCACGGTCTCTGCAGCCAGCTTTGCCCCAGGGTCCAAAGACAGACTAGTGGAGCTGACAATCCCTAAACTATGGCTACTGACAGTTTTATTCTGCAAGCGTGTCAAGAGTCTCTAGTGGTGTACAGCGCTGACAGAGTGGTTAATGTACATTAGTCAAGTGTGCAAAGATGAACAAAAAACAGAACAGATAATATTCCAGGGTGTAAGACAGACAGGAAGAGAACAATGAATCTTATCTTTTCCCCTCTTAGTTTTAGAGAAATTAAGTAACTTGCTCTAAGGATACACAGCTAGTAAGGGGAAAAACTAGATTTGAATCCCAGTGACCTTATGTCTTTCGTTGCTTTGTAACCATCTGGTAAATAGGAAACCAGTGATTCTCAATTTGCCATTCCTTAAAAAAAAAAAAAATAGAAGTCATCCAGTGATTTTCTTTTTTTAACATAAACTTACATTTCCCACAAGGGTCAAGGTATCAGTAACTCTCCTCCCAAACAAGATGTTCGTTCACCTCTCTGGATTTCTATCATCTCCTAAAATTGGAACCCAGTAATTCTTTACTATTTTTAAATTCTCCGGCTTTTCAGAAGCATCAACTGTCTTGAATGAAGCTACCCAGAGTGCCATTACCAGAAGCACAAGGCCAGGGTTATGTTCTAAACTGTTGCCTTTTGTATTTCAAAGGGAACAGGCTAGGCACTGCTAAAAATAGACATGAGAAAACCATACTGTGACAGAATATTGGGTTTTTTTCAGAAACTCATTTCTGAATGCATTCTACCACCTCAGGAGGTCTAGAAAGCAAATGAATCTAAGTGGCCAACAGCCAGTTTCAGTCCTAGTTGCTCCTGTGACTTAGGCCGCAGGAAATCGATACAGCGGACAGCGTCACCTGCACATCCTCTGGAGCCTCACCATCCTGCACGGGGTTGACTTCCACGCGCCAGCGCCGCATCTCCAGCCTCTGGAGTCCATCTGCCCACCTGCGGGCGGGCCCACACTCTGGGGGAATGGGCCCTCCTAAGCGGCAGCCCCCACAGCGGGCTGCTAGAAGCCGCAGCCCCTCAGAGCCAGAGTGACTGCCCCCCGCATTCTCCACCGGTCCCTGTTCCCAGCACGACTCGGTTCTCACTGCCCACAGTGGCAACTGGCTTCACAACACATCCCTGACTACCTGGCTTTCCTGCCCTCACTTCCTCATTCCCCAGCTGGTGTGTCCTGGATTATTCACCATGTGGATCTGAACTTGTATCTCAGGATTTGCTTCAGGGGGCTTTCCAGATGGTGGTAGTAGTTTAGCCTCTTAAGTCTTGTCCAACTCTTGTGATCCCGTGGACTGTAGCCCGTCAGGCTCCTCTGTCCATGGGATTCTCCAGGCAAGAATACTGGAGTGGGTGGCCATTCCCTTCTCCAGGGGATCTTCCCAGCCCAAGGATCAAACAAGTCTCCTGCACTGAGAAGATGGAGCACCGCAACCAAGGGTAGCCCCTACTCACCACTACTGGAGAAACCCAGAGCAAAAGCAGTGAAGGCCCAGCAGCCAACAACTAAATAAAATTATTTAAGAAGTTCTTCCGAACAGTTGCAAGATATTTTTCCAACTAGCAAAAAAAAAACTCAAAGTGACAAGCTTTTCCAAGGAAATCAAAAGCTCAAAGACAATGTAGCTTGAAACAACTGTTAATTAGCAGGTAAATATGAAGAATCAAATGCAGCCAACACAAGCAACTCTCAGATCCAACACTGCAGTCTTGAACCTATGCATCTGGTTCAATCAAGATGGTAACAAGTCATAATATCTAAGTTAAAAAGCATGCTTTCAGCTCCTATATGAAAAAAAAGGGCTTATAAGCCATCTCTGTACAAAAATAAACCGAAAATCAATGACTTTTGAACCCGTCAGAGAACAAAGGTTACAGGACAAACTACCGCTGAAAACCTGGAGACACACAGCTGAGATCTGCTTACCTGGAGCAGTAGCTGCACCATAAACTGGCCTGAAAGGGAGAGACTAGGAGAATGCAGTGTGCAGCAGGGAGGGGCCGCACCTCGGAGGGCTTTACCTCCAGGAATCCCACCACAGTGTATGTGCAGGCCCCAGACTGATCCCCTCAAGACTAAGGCAGGGAAGGAGAAGAATAATCACTGCAAAACACTAGCCCAGAGTCTAACACAGGCATATCCTCCAGGGACAAAAGACACCAGAGCTTTCTCTAGATTAAGAAAGACATTCCTCCAGCCCCTCCTAGCCCTCCAGTCAAACCTGAGGGGGGAAAGTGTTAGTCATTCAGTTCAGTTCAGTTGCTCAGTCCTGTCCGACTCTGTGACCCCATGAATCACAGCACGCCAGGCCTCCCTGTCCATCACCAACTCCCGGAGTTCACTCAGACTCACGTCCATCGAGTCCATGATGCCATCCAGCCATCTCATCCTCTGTGGTCCCCTTCTCCTCCTGCCCCCAACCCCTCCCAGCATCAGAGTCTTTTCCAATGAGTCAACTCTTCGCACGACGTGGCCAAAGTACTGGAGTTTCAGCTTTAGCATCATTCCTTCCAAAGAACACCCAGGGCTGATCTCCTTCAGAATGGACTGGTTGGATCTCCTTGCAGTCCAAAGGACTCTCAAGAGTCTTCTCCAACACCACAGTGCAAAAGCATCAATTCTTCAGTGCTCAGCTTTCTTCACAGTCCAACTCTCACATCCATACATGACCACAAGAAAAACCAGAGCCTTGACTAGACGGACCTTAGTCGGCAAAGTAATGTCTCTGCTCTTGAATATACTATCTAGGTTGGTCATAACTTTTCTTCCAAGGAGGAAGTGTCTTTTAATTTCATGGCTGCAGTCACCATCTGCAGTGATTTTGGAGCCCAAAAAAATAAAGTCTGACACTGTTTCCACTGTTTCCCCATCTATTTCCCATGAAGTGATGGGACCAGATGCCATGATCTCCGTTTTCTGGATGTTGAGCTTTAAGCCAACTTTTTCACTCTCCTCTTTCACTTTCATCAAGAGGCTTTTTAGCTCCTCTTCACTTTCTGCCATAACGATGGTGTCATCTGCATATCTGAGGTTACTGATATTTCTCCCGGCAATCTTGATTCCAGCTTGTGTTGCTTCCAGTCCAGCGTTTCTCATGATGTACTCTGCATAGAAGTTAAATAAGCAGGGTGACAATATACAGCCTTGACGTACTCCTTTTCCTATTTGGAACCAGTCTGTTCCATGTCCAGTTCTAACTGTTGCTTCCTGACCTGCATACAGATGTCTCAAGAGGCAGGTCAGGTGGTCTGGTATTCCCATCTCTTTCAGAATTTTCCACAGTTTATTGTGATCCACACAGTCAAAGGCTTTGGCATAGTCAATAAAGCAGAAATAGATGTTTTTCTGGAACTCTCTTGCTTTTTCGATGATCCAGCGGATGCTGGCAATTTGATCTCTGGTTCCTCCGCTTTTTCTAAAACCAGCTTGAACATCAGGAAGTTCACGGTTCACGTATTGCTGAAGCCTGGCTTGGAGAATTTTCAGCATACTTTACTAGCATGTGAGACGAGTGCAATTGTGCAGTAGTTTGAGCATTCTTTGGCATTGCCTTTCTTTGGGATTGGAATGAAAACTGACCTTTTCCAGTCCTGTGGCCACTGCTGAGTTTTCCAAATTTGCTGGCATACTGAGTGCAGCACTTTCACAGCATCATCTTTTAGGATTTAAAATAACTCAACTGGAATTCCATCACCTCCACTAGCTTTTTGTAGTGATGCTTTCTAAGGCCCACTTGACTTCACATTCCAGGATGTCCGGCTCTAGATGTGTGATCACACCATCGTGGTTATCTGGGTGGTGAAGATCTTTTTTGTATAGTTCTGTGTATTCTCGCCAGCTCTTCTTAATATCTTCTGCTTCTGTTAGGTCCAGACCATTTCTGTCCTTTATCGAGCCCATCTTTGCATGAAATGTTCCCTTGGTATCTCTAATTTTCTTGAAGAGATCTCTAGTCTTTCCCATTCTGTTTTATTCTCTGTTGTATTCTCTATTTCTTTGCAATGATCTCTGAGGAAGGCTTTCTTATCTCTCCTTGCTATTCAGTCCTGTCCAGTTCTTTGTGACCCCATGGACTGTAGCCCACTAGGCTCCTTTGTCCATGGGATTCTCCAGGCAAGAACACGAGGGGATTCCCTTTAACAGGGGATCTTCCTTTAACAGGGGATCTTCCTGACCCAGGGATCAATCCTAGGTCTCCTGCACTGCAGGCAGATTCTTAACCATCTGAGCCACCACGGGAAGAAGTAACCAACAAAGGTGAAGGCTTCTATAAAACAAACTGGAAACTGCAGCTAGGGGCGGGAGTCGGTGGCAGGGAGGAGCAAAGCTACAGTAACAGAGAACACCTGTGAAGGTCACAGACACAGGCTGAGATTTGATGGGAAGATTACAGAATTCTTACCCTTGCTCACACTTCACCGTAACACCAGCAGGGCCCCAAACAGAATGCTAGTGTGCTGCAGCTGATGCAGGTTTCCCAGGGGGCACTCTGCCAATGCAGGTAGATGTTAAGAGGCACGGGTTTGATCCCTGGGTCAGGCAGATCCCCTGGAGGTGGGGCAAGGCAACCCACTCCAGTATTCTTGCCTGGAGAATCCAATAGACAGAGGAGCCTAGTGGGATACAGTCCATGGCGTTGCAAAAGTAGGACATGATTAAAGTGACTTAGCACTCAGAGCTGACACAGACTCTCTCTGGGGAACAGTGCTTACACGAACAGGGCACTAGAAGAATCCGAAGCCTCTGGAACCTGTAACTACTGCAAACGCTAAACACTGCCAAACCTCTATTAGTTCCCATTACCTGATACAAGACAACAGCCTTTCAAAAACAACAGCAAAATGCAAAGCTGAATAAAAGAGCAAACAGACACCGAAACAAAGCAATCATTAGAACCAGAATTGGATGACACAGATTTGGGGACTGGCAGCCAAGGAATTTAAAATATCTGTCATTAATATGTTAAGGGCTCTAATGGAAAAAGACAACATGCAAGAATAGGAGGATGATGGAAACAGTGAGAAAGAATCAAAAGGAAACGCTAAACACCAACAGCACTGCAAAAGCTATGAGGAACGCCTTCCGTGGGCGCATCAGAGACTCCACACAGCCAGGGAAAGCAGCAGTGAGCTGGAACACAGGTCAACAGACACTCTGCAAACTTAAATGCAAAGAGAAAAAAAGAACGAAATAAACAATATCCAAAAACTGTGCGGCAATTTCAGAAAGTATAACACATACACATTACTGGAATATCAGAAGGAAAAAAGGAAGCAGAAAAAATATTTGAAATAATAATAGCCAAGAACTTTCCAAAATTAACAACAGACCCTAGGAAGCTGAGAGTACAACCAAACACATTAAGTACCCTAAAAAAAAACCACCTCATTTAGGTATATCATATTCAGACAATCGAAGGACAAACACAAAATCTTGAAAGAAGCTACAGGGAGGGAAGAACATTTTATCTACAGAGGAAAGAGAATTACAGTGGACTTCTCATCATGCAAGCAAGAGCAGAGTAAAATATTTAAAGTATGAAACCCCATTACCACCTCAGAATTCTACATTCATTGATATTATTATTCAAAATGAAGGAGAAATAAAGGCTTTATCATTAAAAAAAAAACTGACAAACTCATCACAAGCAGCCCTGTCCTGCCAAAAAATGGAAAAAAAAATCTTCAAGCAGAAGACAAATGATACAGGTCAGAAACCTGGATCTACATAAAGAAAATAAGAGCATCAGAGAAGGGATAAATATACTGAAAATAAAATCCTTTACTTTTCTTATTCTTATCTGACCTAAAAGACAAGCAGAACAAGGGCAGAACAAAGTAACAGAACAAGGACATTCCCACTGGCTCAGCAGTAAAGAATCTGCCTGCAATGCAGGAGACATGGGTTCAATTCCTGGGTCAGGAAGATCCCCTGGAGGAGGAAATGGCAGCTCACTCCAGTATTCTTGCCTGGGAAATCCCAAGGACAGAGGAGACTGGTAGGCTACAGTCCATGGGGGTTGCAAAAACAGTCGGGCACGACTGAAGGACTGAACAACCACACAGCAACTGGGTGATCACAGCACACTGGTAAGTGAATGGCAGCAAGGCCACAGGGCTGGGTGGGAGAAACCTATACACACACCAAGCAATATTATTATTGTTGTTTAGTTGCTAACTCGTGTCTGACTCTTTTATGAACCCGTGGACTGTAGCCCACCAGGCTCCTCTGTCCACTGGATTTTCCAGGCATGAATACTGGAGCGTGTGGCCATTTCCTCCTCCAGGGGATCTTCTCAACCCAGGAATCAAAACCACGTCTCCTGTGTTGGCAGGAAGATTCTTCACCACTGAGACACCAGAATTACATTACTTTAAGGCAAGATTCAGGGGTTAGTTTAAAATGTATATTGTAAACTCTAGGGCAATCACCAAAAAAATTTTTTAAGAAATATAATGACATGCTATGTGGTAGGCACAATAATGGTCCCTCAGAAATATGGTTTTTCCAGTAGTCATGTATGGATGTGAGAGTTGGACCATAAAGAGGGCTGAGAGACGAAGAATTGATGCTTTAGAACTGTGGTGTTAGAGAAGACTCTGGACAGTCCCTTGGACAGCAAGGAGATCAAACCAGTCAATCCTAAAGGAAATCAACCCTGAATATTCATTGAAAGGACTGATGCTCCAATATTTTGGCCACCTGATTCGAAGAGCTGACTCACTGGAAAAGACCCTGATGCTGGGAAAGACTGAAGGCAGGAGAAGGGGGCAACAAAGGATGAGATGGTTGGATGGCATCACTGACTCAATGGACATGAGTTTGAGCAAGCTCCGGGAGATAGTGAAGGACAGGGAAGCCTGGTGTGCTGCAGTCCATGGGGCCGCAAAAAGTCAGGACTTAGTAACTAACAAAAACAACAAAAAGTAAAAGGATGGAAAGCTATATACCATGCCAACAGTAACCAAAAGAAAGCTAAAGTAACCACATTAACTTCAGACAGAGCAGATTTCATTGGATAATTAGGGATTAAAGGCACGCCAGGCCTCCCTGTCCATCACCAACTCCCAGAGTTTACTCAAACTCATGGCCATTGAGTCAGTGATGCCATCCAACCATCTCATCCTCCGTCATCCCCTTCTCCTCCTGCCTTTAATCTTTCCCAGCATCAGGGTCTTTTCAAATGAGTCAGTTCTTCGCATTAGGTGGCCAAAGTTTTAGTTTCAACTTGAACATCAGTCCTTCCAATGAATATTCCAGACAGATTTCCTTTAGGATAGACCTGGGTGTGGCATAAGCCCTCTTGGAGGAGGTCGCCATTAACCCCACCACAGAGCTGCCAGAACTTACACGGGACTGGGAAACAGACTCCTGGAGGGCACAACAGAACCTTGTGCACCAGGACCCAGGAGAAAGAGCAGTGTACCCACAAAAGACTGACCCAGACTTGCCTGGGAGTGTCCAGGAGTCTCCGGTGGAGGCGTGGGTCAGCAGTGGCCTGCTGCAGGGTTGGGGGCAGTGAGTGCAGCAGTGCATCATGGGACCTTTTGGAGGAGGTCGCCATGATCTTCATCACCTCCACCAGTTTCAGTTCAGCCGCTCAGTTGTGTCCGACTCTTTGAGACCGATGAATCATAGCACGCCAGACCTCCCTGTCCATCACCAACTCCTGGAGTCCACCCAAACTCTTGTCCACCATAGTCTGACCCCAGGTAAATAGCAGGTAGGGAACACAGCTCCACCCATCAACAGAAAATTGGAGTAAAGATTTACTGAGCACGGCCCCGCCCATCAGAACAAGACCCAGTCCCCCTCAGTCAGTCTCTCCCACCAGGAGGCTTCCATAAGCCTCTTATCCTTCTCCATCAGAGGGCAGACAGACTAAAAACCACAGTCCCAGAAAACTAACCAATCTGATCACACTGACCACAGCCTTGTCTAACTCAATGAAACTGTGAGCCATGCTGTGTAGAGCCACCCAAGATGCACGGGTCATGATGGAGAGTTCTGACAAAATGTGGCCCACTGGAGAAGGGAATGGCAAATCACTTCAGTATTCTTGCCTTGAGAACCCTATGAACAGTCCATATATGTACACATGTATTCTCCTGCTTATCAGCTGAGAAGGTCTAGAAGAATAACACCCCCATGACAAGAAGCATACCTAGTGCCCAAATCTTGGTTTCTAACAGAATTTTCCAATAAAATGAACCAAAGCTCCTTGAAGAAATGACTGACTCTTGGACTGGGAAAGGAAATATGTAAGATAAGCCTCAAGTACCTTGTAGTGCCATAAAGTAAGAAAATGACACACAAAAAAAGCAGGAAAAAAGAAATCCCAGAATGATGGGGATATGTTAAAGGAACTGATGGAACGAAATGTAAGAGCTTACAAAGGCCATACCTAAAACAATTCAAGCCACAAAATAAAGTGGTACTGCATTATAGCTCAAAGTAAAGATAACTATCCATGAGTCCATAATGACAAAGATAACATTTAAAAAACTGATCATTAATAACTTATGTACAATCACTTTTCTTAATGTCTGAAATTTTGCAAAGTAAAACTTTTATATGTCTTTATACATATATATGTGTGTATTGATATATATATATATATATATCTTACCCAACAACCAAATGCTCCTTTGACTCTGTATGTAAGTTGGTTTCCAGGGGTTATAATGTGCTTACATGATTAAGTCCTCAAATAATTCTTGTCCATGGAATCACAGGACACAGATTCTAGTAGTCTATCCTTATGGGTTGTGTATTCGTATCTATTAACTGTCTTCTCCTCACTTCTGCTTCCTCCAGGAAGATTCACTGGAGACCAACTTTACAAACCAGCCTGCAGAAACAGAATGTCCACATGGAAATGCCTGTTGCAGGTGATGTACAGACACAGAGTAGCAGAAGGGTGAACTGCCCCACTGAAGTTGGGCTCCTGGCTCCAAGTCCACTCTCTACACTCCAGTGGGTCTCAGCCAGAGCCCAAGATATTAGGCAATGTCTGGGGAAACTCAGCACCACCGGAGTCTTTTGGTAATGTCTGGAAACGCTTTTGGTTGCCATGACCAGGGACCCTGCTAACACCTGGTAGGGAGAGGCCAGGGATGTTGCTAAATCCCCTACAATACACAGAACAGCCCCAAACAACGAAAAATTATCTGGCTCAAAATGTCCACAGTGCCAAGTTTGAGAAACTCTATTCTGTAACACTGGGGCTGGGACTCTACATGTAACATTTTTCGAACCCTTGAACAAGAAGGCAGGTAGAAATGCCAGCCTCCCAGGCAGTTGGAAAATCCACTTATACGGTAGGCCCTCCATATCTTCAGTACCTCTGTACTTCAGGGTTCAACCAGTTGCAGATTTTGCTGTACCGTAGTATTTACTGTTGAAAAAAAGTCTGCAAATTAACGGACCTGTGCATACAGTTCAAATCTGTATTGTTCAAGGATCAGCTATACTGATGAATGAAACAACTTGGATGAACAGGGAAACACATATGAAAAAGTCTTCAGTCTCAATAATTACTACAGACATGCAAATAAAAATAAGATACTATTTTCCAACTCTTGAAAAGTTAGTGTTAGTTGCTCAGTGGTGCCCGATTCTTTGTGACCCCATGGGCCCTCCAGATTCCTCTGTCCATGTAATTCTCCAGGCAAGAATACTGGAGTGTGTTGCCATTCCATCTTCTCCAGGTTTTCCCCACCCAGAGATCCAACTTTCGGTCTCCTACACTGCAGGCAGAATTTTCACCGTCTGAGCCACCAGGAAAGCCCTTAAAAACCTTTATACCCTTATGGCCAATAATCATACTTTCTCTAAGAATAAAAATCCTAAAGAAATAATAAATCGGGTGAAAAACTAGGCATTTCCTAAAGCAAACTCCAAAAAATGCTACAATACAGATATAAAACACAGTATATAGAAACAAGCAGAAAGGACAAATTAAATTTGTATATTAAAAAAAAAAACTTAAAGGAAATGCCTTACAGAACTTAAGATTTGACTTTAAAGATTAAGACTTCAATGGCCCAAAAGCTAAAATATCTCAAGCAGAAAGCTGAAGTCTTAAACAAACTGCAACATGTATTTGTTTTCCATTTTTCAAACAGAATAGTAAGTAGGTCTGTTGGTTACAAGGAATACACACATCTGGTTAAGGTTAGTGGAAATGACTAATTCTATGAGGACAGGCTGGGGCTATGACCCTGAGGGTGAGAATTAACTCATTCTACAAGCAAAATGAAGCTAACTAGGGTTTTTAAGCAAAGGTACCTTAGGAAGAAAATCCTAGGAGCAATGTATAAAATGATTTGGGACAGAGGGAAATAAAATCTAGAACCAGGGAGCCAGTTAGAAAAGAAAAATTCCAAAAAGAGGCACGGTTTGCAATAGAGCTGTGAAAGTGAGTGGCAAGGAGAATCAGAGGCGGCACTGCCTGCACTTGTCAGCTTGACCAGATATAGGACCCTGCGGGAGAAAGGAGGACGAAAAGCAACACTCAGTTAAGTCTGTGAGGAGCACTTCCAAACGCAGGGTGTGCGGCTCCAATCCCTGTGGAACTAAGGTTCCACATGCCTCATGGCCAAAAACCCCAAACAGAGAACAATATTGTAACAAATTTAATGAAACTTTTTAAATGGAGGGGAAGAGTTCTTTAAAAATAAAACAAAAACAAGTCAAAAAACACACAGATTTACCATATGACCTAGCAATTCCACGCCAAGGTATGTATATCCCAAAGAATCAAAAACAGAGACTCATACAGACACCTGTAAACACATGTTCACAGCAGCGTTATTCACAGTAGGCAAAAAATGGCAGCAACCTAGTGTCCATCAATGGATAAACAAATTGTTATACAGCCGCTCGGCCATATGTATGTATGTATCCAGCCATACAAAGGAACGAAGTCTGAGATACACTACAGCGTGGATGAACCTTGAAAACTGTCGAGAAATAAGCTGAAAAGGGCAACTATTGTATGATTTCAATTCTGTGAGGCACCTAGAACAAACAAATTCAGAGGCAGAAGGGACTGGGGGAGGGGAAGAGGGGAGTTACTGGACTTTGTGTTTAGAGTAAAAAACTTTTGGAAATAGTGGTTATGGTGACACAATATTGTGAATGTACTTAATACCTGAGTTGTATACTTTAAAAACGGTTAGAACAATAAACTTCAAGTTATGTGTACTTTACCACAATAAAAGACTAAAAAAGAAAAGTGAAGATAGAACTCGAATTGCAAAGAACAGCGCAGAACTGTCAAGAGAAGGCAGGAAAAGCGTGGACTATTTCATGACGTTTAACTTGAAAACCTCAGCTGATATATACTGAGGGTAGAGAGGTTTTCTGGTTTCGATTTTTTGTCAAGGCAGAGTAGAACTTAACATATGGTATTTATCTAGGTAATAGCAAAGAACTGGAAGGAGTTACAGGGGCGGGGGGGCGGGGGAGGTCTAGCTTGTTATTTCGAGGGACAAAACGACCACCACAATATTTTATTGGTATTTTATTGGTGCATGGCAGCGTGAGAAGCATTTCAAAGTTATAATTTCATCTTATATTTGGAAAACCAACCAACCGATTGCTTTCCTAACACAGAGTAAAAAGGCCCGCAGGACGAAATATCTTCGATGAGAAAAATACACGAAGCTCTTCCATCACGAGCGTATTCAAATTCCTTAAAGGGTGAAATCAACCCGAGATGGAGGAGGGTCGGGGCTCGATATTTCTGTATTCAAACCACACGTATGTTAACAGCCTGGCCAACTGTGCAAGGAAGCCAATTTCTTCAACAAGTGCACTTCAAAGAAACAGAAAAGGCAAACTTCAGATGTTCACCCACCGAATGCCCTGCGAGGACCCGGTCAAAGCCTGAGTGGCACCACCCAACCATGAAGAAAGCAAAATTGTTTTTCTTCAAAAATCCTTCAAGGAACGGTCGCACACTGCCCGAATACTGTGGAAACCGAGGGCTGGGCCCCAGGGCGTGCGCTCCTCGAGGCGCTCCGGTGTCTAGACGTTTGCAATTTCCCGCAGTCGTTTCGGGGGCACCGCGTTTCCTCAGACGCGCCGGCGGGGCCGGGGGTGGCTCCCCGCGCCGCCCGCCGCCCCCACAGGGCCCGGCGTCTCCTCAGGCCACCCCCGGCCGCACGCCGGGTCTGCGGCCCCAGACCCCGCGGAGGCAGGCGGCGGCCGAGGCGGAGGAAGCCCCCGGAGCTCGTCCCCTCGGGGCAGCCGGGGCCGCGGCCGCTCGCGCTGAGGACACGGACGGAGGCCGCGCGGCTTCACACGCCGCCGGGCCGCCGCTACTCACCCCGACGCCGTCAGCGCAGCACCCCTGCCTCTCGGGACTCGGGCTGGGACATCCTCCCTCCCGCCGCGGCCCGGCTCCGAGCCGCATTCGCCGCCGCAGCGGGCGGAGCCGCCTGGCAGGAAACGCAGCCCCGGGCACACAGGGGCTTCTCTGCCCCCCGCCCCAACCCCGGGCTCAACCCGCGCCCGCGCCGCAGCCTCGGCCGGAGCGCGCGCCCGCGAGCGCCACGTGACCAGCGGGCCGCGGCCCCCGCGCTGACGTCACCGCCCGCGGCGGGCGCGCCGCGGCCCCGCCCCTGCTGGTGAGCTGGGCGGGGTCAGTTCTGCGGGCTGCGGGTTCCTAGCTCTCGCATACATGGGCTCATCAAGGACAGGTGTCTTAAACATATTAAAAGATGTGCGGTCCCCCACACATGTTATGATGGGTTAAAAATGTCAAGGCTGGGCAGAAGCTTGGGTTAAAATATCAGGAGCTGGTGACGAGAGCAGAAAAGTAGAGCACACCAGCAAGGCACATGGGGAGGCGGGCGGGGAGCTTACTAAAAACGCTGACTCCAGCCACAGAGCGGGGACCCAGGGGTGTTGCAGTCCTCAAGCCATCACGTTGCGGTGAGTCCTGCCGCAGCCCCCAGCCACCTCGCCACGCCCGAACTGTGCACTCCGCCGATGGGAAGCAATAGGATTCTGGCTCTGGTTTTGGCTAGGCTGCATATCAGAGGAATGATCTCAATCAGCCCAGACCCTTGCCTCTTCCCCTGCATAGAAAAGCACTAAATCCCTTTCCTTGCAATATCTGATTTTCTTTAACCTTTTAAGTTCCCACTATCTGACCTTTGTTGCAGAAATTCTTATCTATCCTGGCTCCTCCCTTACTTCCTCAGAGCAGTCCCTCAGAGCTATCTGAGAGACTGCATTCCAGGCTTAAGTCCTTGGTTTTGTCCACTGAATAAACCGCAATACTCAACGTGTAGGTTATGCTTTTTTTTTTTCAGTCAACAGGCCCCACGCCAGACCAACTTAGTAATTAAAATATGCATTTTACCGAGATCTCCAGGTGATTTATGTATAAAAAGTTTGAGATCAGTGTCCCAGGGTACAGGCAGTGCGGGAGACCTGCCAGTGACCTCAGCTCTTGATGGTATTTAAATATTTGTCCTTCTGATGGGTCTGGAGCAGATCTGTTTCTAGCTCTTACTTCAGATGGGTTCATCCTGTCCCATCAAGTTAACATGCAACCATACCATTCCAGAAGTTCAAGTTTTCGTTAACTTCAACAGGTGGTGGTTTTGTTGTTAAGTCATGTACGACTCTTGTGAGCCCATGGGCTGTAGCCCACGCCAGGCTCCTTTGTCCGTGGGATTCTCCACGCAAGAATACTGCAGTAGTTTGCCATTTCCTTCTCCAGGGGATCTTCCCAACCCAGTGATCGAACCCAGGTTTCATGCATTGCAGGCAGATTCTTTACCAACTGAGCTACAGGGAAGCTCCAATTTTTTACCATTAGAATGACATGAAAATACTTTTTACAGTATGGCATTTAAACCCAGGGTCTTTGAGGCTGGGTGAATTAAGCTAGTATATTGGTTGTGTTCATTTGTCCGTATAGTTGCCAGAGGAAATACAGGAGGCCTAAAATTTAAATTTCAGTTAAAAGAAAACAATTCATTGGTATATCCCAAGGAATACATGGGACGTACTTATGCTATTATTATTGTTTATCCAAAATTCAAATTCACCTGGGCATCCTGCACTTTTCTTTTTCTTTTTGCTGTGCAGCCTGGGCTTCCCTGGTGGCTGAGAGGTTAAAGCGTCTGCCTGCAATGCGGGAGACCTGGGTTTGATCCCTGGGTTGGGAAGATCCCCTGGAGAAGGACTGGAGAAGAAAATGGCAACCCATTCCAGTATTCTTGCCTGGAGAATCCCATGGAGGGAGGAGCCTGATGGGCTACAGCCCACAGGGTCCAAAAGAGTCAACTTCACTCACTCATGTATCTTAGGTCCCTGACCAGGAACAGAACCCCTGTACCCCTCACAGTGGGAACCCAGAGTTTTACCCACTGGACCATTGGGGAAGTCCCTATCTTGTACTTTTATTTGCTAAATCTGGCAATGCTAACCCTGGAGAAGTTCTAACATTAGTTTTCTGGTTTATGAAATGGCAATAACTACAGGAACTATTTAATAGCTTATAAAGTTGTATGGATGAAATGAGATAATCTATGCAGAGTACTTACCAAGGGGCATGAAACACAGTGAGCGCTCAGTAAGTGTTGGCTCTTTTTTTATTTCATATCTCTCTGTCTTAGGTGAATTCCTGGAAGTATGCTTTTCTTACAGAATTCTCTGGCTAATTTAAGGCTTAGGAAATGGCTACCCACTCCAGTATTCTGGCCTGGATAATTCCATGGACAGAGGAGCCTGGCAGGCTACAGTCCACGGGGTCACAGAAAGTCAGACACAACCGAGCGACTTTCACTGAACTTTTGGTCATACCCAAAACAGTTCCGTGACAAGCACTGTGCAGGTGAGCAGATTCTTCTCAACTACCTCCAGAATACGAATCAAATTTTAAAATTTCTATACAAAAACCCAAATTGCCACCTACGGGCAAGTATGGATTTCCTTTCAATCACACCAAACACTAGGATGTTGATTCTGATTTGTTTTCTCTTCCAGAGTCAGCTGAAATAATATTCAAGAGGAAACTGTTTAGGCAACCTTCTACATCATTTCTAAGACTCATTCATGTTATCTAGTACCTGAACTAAATTGCATTAAAAAACTGAGACAATGTTAGGCCCATGGCTCTAAAAAGAACATTTCCCCACCTTGGTTCAATGTTGGTATTTACAACAGCTTTCTTTATGCTTACCAAACAAGAAGCTTCTCTGAATTTATACTACAATTCTCTTTTTGCCTTTGGCTGCATAACTTTTATTTTGTATATTACCCTAACTTTAATAGATTCATCAATTTATTACAGTTGATTTTTTATTACTTTCTAGAAGCAGCTAGAAGGCAATGGTACCCCACTCTAGTACTCTTGCCTAGAAAATCCCATGGATGGAGGAGCCTGGTAGGCTGCAGTCCATGGGGTCACTAAGAGTCGGACACGACTGAGTGACTTCACATTCAATTTTCACTTTCATGCATTGAAGAAGGAAATGGCAACCCACTCCGGTATTCTTGCCTGGAGAATCTCAGGGACCTGGGAGCCTGGTGGGCTGCCGTCTATGGGGTCGCACAGAGTTGCACACGACTGAAGCGACTTAGCAGCAGCAGCAGAAGCAGCTAAGGTATAAATATGTGCCAAGAATATAATAATAATGTGGCTATTGCTTTGTTCTGCCAGATTGACTTGTAAAAGCTCAATCAAGTTACCCTAACCACCTATAACAAACATGTGTGCTGTGCGCGCTCAGTCATCTCGCGTTGCGACCCCATGGATTGTAGCCCCCCAGGCTCCTCTGCCCATAGAATTTTCCAGGCAAGAATTCTGGAGTGGGCCGCCATTACCTACCCAGGGGATCTTCCTGACCCAGGAATTGAATCTGCATCTCCTGCATCAGTTCAGTTCAGTCGCTCAGTCGTTTCCGACTCCTTGCGACCCCATGAATCGCAGCACGTCAGGCCTCCCTGTCCATCACCAGCTCCCGGAGTTCACTCAGTCTCACGTCTATCAAGTCCGTGATGCCATCCAGCCATCTCATCCTCTGTCATCCCCTTCTCTTCCTGCCGTCAATCCCTCCTAGCATCAGAGTCTTTTCCAATGAGTCAACTCTTTGCATGAGGAGGCCAAAGTACTGGAGCTTCAGCTTTAGCATCATTCCTTCCAAAGAAATCCCAGGGCTGATCTCCTTCAGAATGGACTGGTTGGATCTCCTTGCAGTCCAGGGGACTCTCAGGAGTCTTCTCCAACACCACAGTTCAAAAGCATCAATTCTTCGGCGCTCAGCCTTCTTCACAGTCCAACTCTCACATCCATACATGACCACAAGAAAAACCAGAGCCTTGACTAGACGGACCTTAGTCAGCAAAGTAATGTCTCTGCTCTTGAATATGCTATCTAGGTTGGTCATAACTTTTTTTCCAGGAGTAAGCGTCTTTTAATTTCATGGCTGCAATCACCATCTGCAGTGATTTTGGAGCCCCCCAAAATAAAGTCTGACACTGTTTCCACTGTTTCCCCATCTATTTCCCATGAAGTGATGGGACCAGATGCCATGATCTTCGTTTTCTGAATGTTGAGCTTTAAGCCAACTTTTTCACTCTCCTCTTTCACTTTCCTCAAGAGGCTTTTTAGCTCCTCTTCACTTTCTGCCATAAGGGTGGTGTCATCTGCATATCTGAGATTATTGATATTTCTCCTGGCAATCTTGATTCCAGCTTGTGTTTCTTCCAGTCCAGCGTTTCTCATGATGTACTCTGCACATAAGTTAAATAAGCAGGGTGACAATATACAGCCTTGACGTACTCCTTTTCCTATTTGGAACCAGTCTGTTCCATGTCCAGTTTTAACTGTTGCTTCCTGACCTGCATACAGATTTCTCAAGAGGCAGGTCAGGTGGTCTGGTATTCCCATCTCTTTCAGAATTTTCCACAATTTATTGTGATCCACACAGTCAAAGGCTTTGGCATAGTCAATAAAGCAGAAACAGATGTTTTTCTGGAACTCTCTTGCTTTTTCGATGATCCAGAGGATGTTGGCAATTTGATCTCTGGTTCCTCTGCCTTTTCTAAAACCAGCTTGAATGTCAGGGAGTTCACGGTTCACATATTGCTGAAGCCTGGCTTGGAGAAATTTGAGCATTACTTTACTAGCATGTGAGATGAGTGCAATTGTGCGGTAGCTTGAGCATTCTTTGGCATTGCCTTTCTTTGGGATTGGAATGAAAACTGACCTTTTCCAGTCCTGTGACCACTGCTGAGTTTTCCAAATTTGCTGGCATATTGAGTGCGGCACCTTCACAGCATCATCTTTCAGGATTTGAAATAGCTCAACTGGAATTCCATCACCTCCACTAGCTTTGTTGGTAGTGATGCTTTCTAAGGCCCACTTGACTTCACATTCCAAGATGTCTGGCTCTAGATTAGTGATCACATCATCGTGATTATCTGGGTCGTGAAGATCTTTTTTGTACAGTTCTTCCGTGTATTCTTGCCAGCTCTTCTTAATATCTTCTGCTTCTGTTAGGTCCATACCATTTCTGTCCTTTATCAAGCCCATCTTTGCATGAAGTGTTCCCTTGGTATCTCTCATTTTCTTGAAGAGGTCTCTAGTCTTTCCCATTCTGTTCTTTTCCTCTATTTCTTTGCATTGATCACTGAAGAAGGCTTTCTTATCTCTTCTTGCTCTTCTTTGACATCAGCAGGTGGATTCCTTACCACTAGCACCACCTGGGAAGCCCTGTACCATATGGGCACAGGTTTTCCCCATCTCTTTCTAGCGATAGATTTTATAGAGTATTTTGCCAAACACCATGGATTTAAAGACATTATAAACTGGTTCTTTTTTTTTTTACATTGTATATATTATTTTAAAGAACACAAGCTCCATGAAGGGACAGATGTTTACCTGCTCCATTGTCCGCTATGTCCCAGCACCTAGACACACACCTGGCCTGAGCTGACGTTCAGTTGCTGATAGAATGAGCTTAAATAGATGAGTTGTTTCCTGTTATATAAAACTATATTTTCTCCAGCAGAAGCTATGTTTACTGATTCTAAGTCTCCTCCTTTCTACTCCTTTCAGTGTGTTCCTGCCCTCACTTTCTCATTCTCTTTGTTTTTGAATTAAATATATTTTCACTTTTCTAGCTGTTTCACCGTGGTAAATGCTACCGCCATTCCCCTAGCCTGACCTAAGTACTTTAATACACCTGGGAGTGTGTCCCCCCGGGATAGATATGGAAGCTCGTTACTTCTTCCCCAATCCCAGCTAAACAGTTCTCAAGTCACGTCAAACAGATTATCAACAAGGTGTGCAGGCCAAGAAGTATCAGGAGAGCTATAGGCCAGAGCTGTAAGGAGGGAAGAGGCAGGAAAAAGGCAAAATCAGAAGCAAGGAAGAGGGAACATCTCCGATTAACTGAAGGGCTGACAGGAACAAATGGGGAGGCTGGGCTGGAGAGCTGGGTCATCCAGGCAAGTGGCTGGACATTAAACACTCAGGAAATCAATCAAGCAAGGCATCAGGGTCAGAAGCTGCACCAGCAGCGAGAAAGGAGCTCAGTACAGTTGAGCCAAAGTTAGTTTGGACCAATCAAGGCTCTCTGAGAGTGTCTTTCTGGGGAGGTCACTGGCCCCGGTCACCTATCTGTGGTAGGAATTGAGTTGACCAAGAGTGGAGCAATCCTTATGGCCTATCAGGGCGAAGCAGGCTTGGCAAATGTGCTGTGTTCAGTCATGTCTGACTCTTTGTGGCCCCATGGACTGTAGGCCCCCAGGCTCTTCTGTCCATGGAATTTTCCAGGCAAGAATAATGGAGTGGGTTGCCATTTCCTACGATCTTCCCTACCCAGGGACTGAACCTGCATCTCTTGAGTCTCCTGCGTTGGCAGGTGGGTTCTTTACCAGTACTGTCATCTGGGGCTTGGCAAATAATTGGAAATGATACACTGTATCTCAATCAATTTTGATAGCCTAAATTGTGTGACAACATGCATTTCCAATGTTCAAGGTCTTGCCGCCCCATAAATTTAGGGGCAGAAGAGAAACAAAGTACCCAGAGCCATCATTAAAGGAAGGAAAAAAGGCAATTCTGGTGTCAACCATTCTGGTTGTATTTATTATTGTATTTCACATAATTTCATAATGGTCCAAACTTGTCCCCTCTCTATGTTGAAGGGCTAGGGGACTTTTTAACCCTTTATTAATGAAAACGACTGGTGTTCCTTTCATGAGATTGTCTCAGATGCCTCCAATTCTGGGAAGATAGTATCCAAATACCACTGAAATGACTTGCAACCCAATCGTTTCCTTAACTCAACACGCTCACTAATGTTTCCATAGGCAGCAGACTTCAGAGCGGGTCTTCGTAGAAAAAACTCTTCCTAAATGGAAAGAGTCATTTCATGAAACCAAACAAATCTTAGTCATATCTAACAGAGCAGTGTCTAATTTTATCATCTAACAGAGCAGTATATATTTTCATCATTTGAACTAAAATAAAACAATCAACAATAAACCTTTTCCTCTGTGTGGGGCGGGCAGACACACACATGAGACCTGGGACTCACTCAGCCCCAGCTGTTCACAGGATGCGCTGTGACCACCGTGAGGAAAGCAGGGTAGAGGGACGAGGAAGTCTAGGTCCTGCTTCTCAAAAGCCCAGAATCATAGCTACCTATGGCAGCGTTCCCCCTTTCTTCTGATCTCCCCAAACCCCTCGCTCCCCAGCCCCCATCAACACTTCCGTGGTTTCAGAAACAGAGGGTGGTGCAGTGGCTAAGAGAACCCTGACTCTAGGGCAGGGCATCCTGGCGCCAGTCTCTCCCTCCGCCACAGTGTAGGTGACAGCGTAGACACTGAAGGACAGTTTGGACATTCATCAAGATTTAAGCAGGCACTTAATTCATGGCCCATGAGTCTATGTTTTCAGATTTAGTCAAGATATATCTCTACAAATGTGCAAAAAGACATGGGAAAAGGATGTTCATTTCAGCAGAGTTAAGGAATAACAAAACGCTGAGATGACCAGAATGTTATCTATGGGGCCTGTTTATTAATGGGATCAGTTTTAGGAAATCTGTTCAAAGGAGATGTTTATAAGAATGACATGTTTATATGTTCTGACTTTAAGACTTTGAAAGTATGTTTTTAAATTATATACATAAATGGAAAATTCTAAAACAAAATACTGATGCTCAAATCTAGTTATGTAAAAGGATATACACTCCTGTGTACGTGCACGTAACAGAAACTAGAGAGTAAGTTAGTGACGACTTCTGAGGGCTATAACTATGGGCTTCAGAAGCTTTTCACTTCATACTTCTTAATACTGTAAGACTTTAAAAAATGCAGATGCTTCACCTTTTAAAAAATAATTTTCAAATATCAGGAAATACAGTAAGCATACAAAAGAAGCACATCAAACATAAATGTGCACCTTAATGAATTATCAAAAGATCAACCTGAACAAACTTGGCTAGGCCAAGACATAGAACAAACCAGTACCTCAGAAGCCACTTGCCTTTTCCTTCATGATCATAATTCTTCCTCTAAGTTTGACTGATTATGACTTCCTCATAATCAGGAGTGCTATCCTGATTATGTGTTCATTTCTTTGCTTGTATTTCTAGCACTGACATCTAATTATTCGTGCATAAATGCTATGGTTTGCTATTGTGGTTTCAACTTTATAGAAACGGGACAATACAGTATGTATGCTGTTGTGTTTGGCTTTTGTTCACCGTCTTGAAGACTTAGCTATACTGCTGTGTGTGCATCTAAAGTTGGTTAATTCTCATTGCTACACAGAAGTATATCGATTAAACATATCATATTTACCCTATTTCATTCCCCTCCTGATAAGCATTAGCGTTGTATTCCGTTTTGGCTAACACAGTCAGTGCTGTTTATAAACATTCCTGTTCATCTGTTCTGGTGCACAGAAGCACCCATTCTGTAGTGTCTACACAGGATGGACTTGCTAGATCACGGGATATTCATTATCTTTTATTATTTTACTCAATAGTGCCAAACTGTTGCCCAAAAGGCGTTTGTAACAATTAACACTCCCACCCACAACGTCTGAGACTGCCTATGCTTGCCCACACATGATCCTGTCAGGCTTCAAAAATGTTTCACCCCTCCGGGTAGCTATGTAAAAATATCTCATTGAGGTTTTAATTCATATTTCCCTGCTTATTAAAGAATGTGAAGTATTATTACTTTTATAATTTAAAATAATAAAGAAATATTAGATGAAGACCAGGGTATATACTATCACAGAGAGAGTCTTCCATATTTCTACCCGTGTATCTGCAATGAGGTCTTGTGGCTACTGTCCACATCAGTTTGAACTTTCAAATTAAAACGAAGCTGTATCTATATGCTCTCTATATGCACATTCTAAAGGTCCTGGCAAGAGGCTGAAAGCATGGGGAGTGCACGCATGAAGGGGCCTGGCTTTGATGTAAAAACCTTTGACCGGGAAGGAAAAGAGGTAGCAAAGACCCTCATGTGTGGTGCTTCAACCGCATCGCCTGGGACTTGGTAGCGAGTCGAGGAAGAGAATCTAAAGACGTATGCACGGGAATGGGGACAGAGAGGTGTCTGCTGCAGAGGGGCAGTCTTGGGAGTGGAAAATAGACCTGGGGAAGAAAAAAAAGACTTCGTGTGTTGGCCGATTCACTTCTGAGAAACCTGAGTTTCCCTAGAGATTAAAGCAATGAATAAGGTGCAAGTGGAGTGGGTTACTCCTTGGAAGAAAAGTTATGACCAACCTAGATAGTATATTCAAAAGCAGAGACATTACTTTGCCGACTAAGGTCCGTCTGGTCAAGGCTATGGTTTTTCCTGTGGTCATGTATGGATGTGAGAGTTGGACTGTGAAGAAGGCTGAGCGCCGAAGAATTGATGCTTTTGAACTGTGGTGTTGGAGAAGACTCTTGAGAGTCCCTTGCACTGCAAGGAGATCCAACCAGTCCATTCTGGAGGAGATCAACCCTGGGATTTCTTTGGAAGGAATGACACTAAAGCTGAAACTCCAGTACTTTGGCCACCTCATGCGAAGAGTTGACTCACCGGAAAAGACTCTGATGCTGGGAGGGACTGGGGGCAGGAGGAGAAGGGGACGACCGAGGATGAGATGGCTGGATGGCATCACAGACTCGATGCACATGAGTCTGAGTGAACTTCGGGAGCTGGTGATGGACAGGGAGGCGTGGCGTGCTGCGATTCATGGGGTCGCAAAGAGTCGGACACGACTGAGCGGCTGAACTGAACTGAACTGAACTGTAGTGGGTTAGAAGGAACTAATCGAGCATAGAGTGTGAAAATGAGTGGGTGAGGAACTGAAAGGGCACTTCTGTGCTGAGTTGCTTCAGTCGTGCCTGACTCTTTGCAATCCTATGGACTGTTGCCCCCCAGGCTCCTCTGTCCATGGGATTCTCCAGGCAAGAATACTGGAGTGGGTGGCCGTGCCCTCCTCCAGGGGGTCTTCCCCACCCGGGGATGGAACCCTTGTCTCTTATGTCAACCTGCTTTGGCAGGCAGGTTCTTTGCCACTCACACCACTTGGACCCTAATTTAAGGAAAAGCACAAAATTTGGTATCTGGAAGGCAGTAGAAGGCTTCTTCAGAGCTAGTCCCTCTCTGTTCCCTGACTCATCTTCCCAAACCAGGGATGTGTCCTTCACCTTGTATTCATCCAGCCAAATGTGTGCCAGTCTGAGATTGTTATATTCCACGACTTTCATAATTTCAGAGTGGTTTGTCATGTGTTGCCTATTGATGTGTCCAACTCGAGAGCAGGGGATTACATAGAGCTGGCCTCCACACATCCAGATCTGTAGACGTAAGGAAAACAGAAAACACAGTAATGATTAGTGTCTGTTTGCTAAAAGGCAACTGCTGAATTAAAACAGAAACAGCAGCAGCCATCATTAAGTATCTTATTTCATTTAACCCTCACAGCAACCTTATACTGTGATCATCCCCGTTCTACAGATGAAGAAACTAATACCTACATTAGTCAAGAAGTTTGCCCAGTAATATAGTGGCAGAGCACAAATTTCAAACTCAAATCTGGCCCCAGAGTCATGGCTCTGAATACTAAGCGGTCCTGCCTTGCCCGTACATGACCAGTTCTGATGCTGATCATAGGAAGACTGACAAGATACTTTGTCTTAGGCTATTCTCAAACAATATGCTGAAAGTAACATTTCCTGAGACTATTGAGTACTACTGGCTGTTGGGTTCAGTCGCTCAGTCGTGTCCAACTCTTTGCAACCCCATGGACTGCAGCCCGCCAGGCTCCTCTGTCCATGGGATTTCTCCAGGCAAGAATAGTGGATTGGGTTGGCTGTTAGTAGGTAACAAAAGAAACATTGATCATGGGTGACTTCAGTTATCCCTCTTTTTTTGTACTTAAAGCACTTTATAATGCTTATTTTTAATAACTTTTTTTACTACACACAAAAAGTATGACCATAGGAAAAACAAGTGTAGAAAAGCAAACAGGAAAAAAGTCACCTTTTAAAGACTTCATCAGTCAATACTAATCTAAACTGTTGTTTGGTTGCTAAGTTGTGTCCCACTCTTTTGCAACTCCATAAACTGTAGCCCACCAGGCTCCTGTGTTCATGGGACTTACAAGGCAAGAATACTGGAGTGGTTGCCATTTCCTTCTCTAGGGGATCTTCCCGACCCAGGGGTTGAACTCATGCCTTCTGCACTGGTAGGGGAATTCTTTACCACTGAGCCACCAGGGGAACCGCCTAATAATCCAAGTGTGTATGCATATATACATAGATACACAACAGTAAGATAACCTGCTTTTTTAATTTAATGTTTTGCAAAGTTATTTTTAAAGTCTTGTATTATTTGGAATAATACAAGAATATTGGATTGTTGGTAGTTTTAATTTTTTTGATTATTATAGATAATACCACAAAGAATGTGCTTGTAATATAAACCTCAGGTAGAGTATACTTACACAACTCTTCCATTTAATTCAGTGACTCGTACATGGTTCCTAGATCAGCAGCATCCGCATCAGTGGGGAACTCACAAATGTAAATCCCTGGGCCTACCCAGACCTACTGACCCGGGAATGCTGGGTCTGGGGGCCCAGTATTTCCGCACTTCAATCAGTTCTTTAGGTGATTCTGATGCATTTTAAAGTGTGAGAACCACTGTTCTAATTAATCAAGGTCATCCATCCCAGATTTATAGGTGTTTTCTTAGGAAATCCACCTAATCATTTAAAATAAGACTCATTAAAACAATATTCAAAAGTATTATGGTGAAAATATCAGACAGTCAGAAAGGATCATGTTAAAGAAAAGGGGAAAGCAGAACTTCTGGCATAAGACCTAATGGCTGGTACAACAAACTTCCAGGGTTCTTTAGAAATACCGGAAATATCCAACCAGTCCCTCCTAAAGGGGATCAGTCCTGGGTGTTCTTTGGAAGGACTGATGTTGAAGCTGAAGTTCCAATGCTTTGGCCACCTCATGCGAAGAGATGACTCATTGGAAAAGACTCTGATGCTGGGAGGGATTGGGGGCAGGAGGAGAAGGGAATGACAGAGGATGAGATGGCTGGATGGCATCACTGACTCGATGGACGTGAGTTTGAGTGAACTCCGGGAGTTGGTGATGGACAGGGAGGCCTGGTGTGCTGTGGTTCATGGGGTCGCAAAGAGTCGGACACGACTGAGCGACTGAACTGAACTGATCCCCATAAAATGTCTACAAAAATACACATTGACTTCCTTCTCCAGAATGCATGCCACAGTATCTTCACCTGGCTCGCTCAGTTGGTAGAACATGAGACTCTTAGGTGAATCACAAGGGATTTCCCTGATGGTCTAGTGGTTGAAAATCCAGCTTGCAGTGGGGAGAACATGTGTTCAATCCCTGGTCAGGGAATTAAGATCCCACATGCTGTGGGGCCATTAAGCCCACACCCCCACACCAAAACTACTGAGTCTGCTCACCACAGGGAGGATCCTACATGCCACAGCTGAGACTCAATGCAACCAAACAAATAAAATTAATTTTAAAAAAATAATAGAATAAAATGAATGACACAGTAGAAAATCCCTTAGACCAGAAGTCCAAAAATTTAGGTTCTTTTTCATCTTTGCTACATGCTGATGACCAGACATACCCTCTCTGAATCTCTTTCTCACCTGCAGTTGAGAACTAAATAGTTGATCATTTAAGCTACTGCTTGGGGGTGCTTTGCTATGCAGCAAAAGCAACCTGATACCAGTCACCTGCAATGTTTTAATCTCTTTTTCAAGAGATCTTAAGGAAATTTGGAAAAATCAGTAATATCCTTTTAATCATTAGGATGAATACAGAAGTATTTAGTATTGTTGGTGCAGTCTTCTATGTGTGAAATGTTTCTTATCAAAAAAGAAATCTGGCTAAGAGCATAGAATAGAAACCAAAAGTCAAGTAACCAAAGTGATCAAGGGGGAGTGAAAGTAAAACGTATATTAAAAGACTTTCTCAAAAAATCAAATTGAGGATGCAATCGCAATTTAGCCCCATTTTCACGGGACCCATGCAGTTGCTCCCTTCCTCTTGATTCATCCTCAAAGGGACACGATCCATCTGGACATGCCTTTTCTGCTGCTCATTGTCCATGTAGGAGACAGTCAGCTTTCTTTCTCAGATATACTGCTGGAAGTAGTCTCTCCAGCTCCCAGTATTACCATTATTATTGGAGGAGGAAGAGGATGGTGAGGAGGGAGAATGTCCCATCAAGAGTGAGTATAGTGGGACTTCTCTGGTGGTCCAGAGGCTAAGACTCCACGCTCCCAAAGCAGGGCGTCTGAGTTCGGTCCCTGGTCCAGGAACTAGACCCCACATGCCACAACTCAGAGTTCACAAGCCACAACTAAAGATCCCACGTGCTGCAATTAAGACCTGGTGCAGCCAAACAGATAGATTAATAATAAAAAAAAGACCATAAAAAAAGAGTTAGTATAGTTTAATACTTCAGAGTCCAAACTCTGAGGCCACTCCATGTGGTTCAAATCCCCCATGAGCCGTGTGATCTGGGGCACGTTACCGAAGTTACTCAATCCATTTGTGTCTCAGTTTCCTCATCTGTAAAGCGAGGATAACAACAGTACCGGTCTTACTACTGAGCCTGCGCACTTCAGAGCCCGCCTGCCACAGCTAGAGAGCTTGTGTGGCAAAACTAGAGAGCCTAGGCCCCTAGAAAGATCGTGCACTGAAAAGAGAGATCCCATGGAAAGCAGCAAAGGCCCTGCGTGCAGCAACTAAGATCCAACACAGCCAAATAAGTAAAAAAAAAAAAAAGAAAAAAGTACCTGCCTCATGGGATTGTTACGAACATCAGACAATCTGACGCTTGTAAAGTGCGTAGGGTTTGTGTTTTGTAAAATGAGAGTGTCTCTGCTGTAGTGAAGTGTGGTAGATCACAAGCATGGCCACACATGCTTTTCATTCCTACCTGCACATCTAACTGCTGTGTAACTCTGTACTCCATTCATCAGGAAATGAGTTTTATTTTTCCATCTCTTGAAACTGGTCTTGGCCTTGTGACTTGCTTTGCCCAACAGGACATTAACAAAGGTGATGCTTGAAAAGTGTGTGCAGCACTTTGGGATCTGCTGCCCTTGGGAACCTGGTGACCACTTCACAGTGAATGAACCTCACTAGCCTGCCTAACCACGAGAGACAAACAGTCTGGTCATCTCCACTGCCCCAACACTGGACACTGGCCAATGTCCAGACATGTAGGTGAGGCCATCCCATGCTAGCCAGCACCAGCTGACCCTCCAGATGAACACAGATGTGTAAGCAGTACCAGTAAAATCAACCCTCCTGGCTGTGACTGAAAGAACCACTTTAGCAACACAACTTTTGAGGAGTAACAGTTGATTATTGTTTCAAGCCACTGTATTTTTGGGACAGTTTGTTACACAGCAAAAACTAACTGATACACTAAGGAAGTAAATGGGACCTCTTATCCCCTTAGCTGTGCTCATTCCAGAAACTTGGTGTGATTGATGAAAATACTGTTCTGCAAACACTGTCTCACTCTCCACCCCTCACCAAGGAGCAGAGTACATTGCTCTGACACACTGACCTTGGGCTTGTCCGTTTGGCATGCTTTGGCCCATGGAACGTGAGCAGACACAGTGCCTCTGGAGACTTTAGATAGGCTGTGTGAGTTGCCCTGACTTTCGCCTTCCTACTGTCAACATAAGAACATGCCCAGGGTTGCTAGTAGAATGACCAGCAAAGCTGAGCAGACTCAGAGACCAGCCCTGCCAGTGTAAATGCCCAGGCAGAGCCATGCTGGCCGACCCACAGACATCTGAAAGAAGAAAGTAGATGCTTCTTGTTCTGAATTGCCTGGTTTTGAGCTGGTCTATAACAAGCATCATCATGGCATTAGCTGACTGGTAACTGGGCTGTCCTTGACACCCCTTTCTCTCAGCACCCACCTAGCTGGTCAGCATACCTATGGGACATTCTTATGATGGTAACGTGTAGGCAACTGGTCACAGAAGCTTATGACTCAGGAGAAGGAACCGGGAAGGGGCAAGAATTGGTATCACTTGCATCTATTAGTCATGCAAACATGACCTGGATAAGGTTATGGAGCAGGTGGAGCGAGCAGAGAGGGACACGGGGAAACCCCTACAGGGTGGCAATTCTGAGCAGTAACTGATCTGAGCAGGGGGCTGGGTGCTGAGCAGGTTGCCTGATCCTCATAGTGTAGACCCTGGAGAACCTGCTTCAGCCCTTCTCTAGCACAAACCCAACGCTTGTGGTTTGCTCTCAAACTACAACCTCCGCGGGCTGCAGCAACCGTGGGCTGAATCTGAGCTGGTGTCCGGGTCTAAGGGCCCAGTCTGGAGGTGAGGCAGGTGGTTCTCCAGGTGTAGAGCAGGGCCTTGGGCCCAAGCAGTGTCCTGACCCTTTGGGGTACAATGGGATGGAGCCCTGGGGCAGGGGAGCCAGCCTGCCCCAGAGTGCAGGGCGCAGGCTGCCTGCTCTCTCAGGGAACCAGAGGTGCCGACTCGGAGCCTGATCTGAGACTTATTCCGAGGTTGGAATTGAAGCTGTAGCTCTGAGGGCACCAGCGAATCATCACTTCCCACGAGCAATGGTAACACCGAGCTTGGGGCGACTAAAGCAAGTTCAGGGCATCAGAGGCATCCAATATATGGCCAGCCTTATTGAGAAGCCTGGGCTCAATAAGGCTGGTAAAGCATCTGTCTGCAATGCGGGAGACCCGTGTTCGATCCCTGGGTTGGGAAGATCCCCTGGCGAAGGAAATGGCAATCCACCCCAGTACTCTTGCCTGGAAAATCCCATGGACAGAGGCACCTGGTAGGCTACAGTCCATGGGGTGGCAAAGAGTCGGACACAACTGAGTGACTTCACATTCATTCATTAGTGAGAAGTGACTTAGAAACTGGGTAAACCAGAGATGGGGGGTCGGCGGGGGGGCCTTAAGACCTGAAGCTGAATAGATCATACAAGCCAGGAAGGGACAGGTTTGGAGCACACTGTTTGTGAGTTCTGTGAATCTGCCAAGTTATACTACCTCTCTGTGCCTCGGTTTCTCCACTCTAAACAGGAGACGATGCGGGTACCTACCTCCCAGATTTATTGTCAGGATGAAGTGAGCTAATATCTGTAATATTTCAGAGTGGTACATGTCACACATGATAACAACTGGAAAACCAAATACATTTGTATCTTCACATCTCACCTTACATGCCACTTCTGCAGGGAAGCAACTGAAGACACTTCCCTCCCCCAAGACAAGGCCAGGTTCCCCTTCTATATGACCTCACAGTACTCTGTATTTCTCCTTCATCGCAGTGATCAGAAATACAACTAAATAACTAATCATCTCACTCTACCCCAAAGAGAATGGAAGCTTTATACCGTTCAAAACCACTTCCACATTAAGGGCTGCTGTACTTTAGCACCCAGTACAGTGCTTGGCACATAACAGTTTCTCAGTAAATATTGTTGAGTGAGTGAGTGAGTGAATGAATGAAAGGGGATTGCGTCTTCTGGATACCCAGCACGTGGCACAGCCTGATGCAAGAGCTACTCCTTAGATGATGGGTGTGTTGAACCTCGAACTTCACTTGAGCTCTCAAGAGAGTCCAAAACTGAGACGACTGTCTTTCGTTTAGTCCGAAGCTAAAATGGGATGTGGGTTTTAGCACCACACGGGTGTCAGTTACAGCCACGGAAGCCGATGCAGGCTCACTAGGAAAAGGATCAACCAGGGGATGGCACAAACACTGGCCAAGGAGAAGAGACTGCTGCAGATCCTGGGGGCCCTGGCTCGCCTTTTGACCCCTTTGGGTCCCTTTTGTTTCTGGGTCATGGGGGGGAAGGCTGAGAGGCGGAGAAGGCTGGCGTGGTGGCTGCAGGTGGCTGGCTCAGGGCATTTGGCTGGCTCAGCGGAGAGCTCTTTCCTAGCAGACAAGGAAACATTGCGCTAGGTTAACAACAGGCGCGGCTTCACAGGTGCGAAAAATGGCTCCATACCAGCCCTGAGCCCTGAAGAGCACGTGGGGTGAGGAGCGAGTGTCATCAAGAAGTGTCTTGGGAACAACCATGTTTGAGAGATACACAGAAGAATAAATTCCTGCAAAGGAGATTGAGCACAGCTGAGCAACACAAGGGGATTTTGTGTTGAACACAGCTCAATGCCTTTTTGTTGGATTTTGCTCTAAAACTCCAAGAACACTTCTGGGAAAGACTGGTCACTATAGGTAATCTGTCTGCCATTGCAGGGGCTTCCCAGGTGGCGCTGGTGGCAAAGAGCCTGCCTGCCAATGCCGGAGACATAAGAGACGCAGGTTTGATCCCTGGGTTGGAGGATCCTTTGGAGGAGGCCATGGCACCCCACTCCAGTATTCTTGCCTGGAGAATCCCATGGACAAGAAGAGCCTGGCAGGCTACAGTCCATGGGGTCACAAAGAGTCGGACACAACTGAAGTTGACTTAGCACACACGCCAGTGCAGGAGACACAAGAAATGCAGGTTCAATCGCTGGGTCAGGAAGACCTCCTGGAGGAGGAAAATGGTAACTCACTCCAGTATACTTGCCTGAAAAATTCCATGGACAAGCGGAGGCTGGTGGGCGACGGTCCATGGAGTCACAAAGGGTCAGACACGACTGTACACACACATATGCATCAATACTACAGTAACCTCAGGCACAGGGAAGACCAGAAGCCGTCCACTGGGGACACCAATAGGGAACTGGTAACAGCGCCAGAAATGGCGCCAGAGGGATGATGCTGAGGGCCTCCGGACAGTGATTCACTGCAATGAGTGAGAAATGAAGTGGATGCAGCTGTAGCTAATCCTTCCTTAGGAAAAATCAGGTTACTTGGGCAGAGGGGGCCACCAGTGTCAAGAGAGTGCCTAGCTATTTATTAATCTACATGTTTGTTTATGAAAAGTGAGACCCAAGCATCCTTGAAACAGATGAAAGCGCCATTAGGAATGAAGTTGCTGACAATATTGAAGCAAAAATTATGAGTGAACTTGAGTAATAAGTTTACCGTTATTTGCTGTCTGGAGGGAAGGTAAAACCAAGGCAAGGGATATACTCAGTTTTCAAAGATGCATCATTCACAAAATCGATTCAGTTCTGAGACACAAGGCTGTGCTTATTAAGTTACTAGGTCCTGAAAAGGGGAGATTTTTCATATGCTTCATTCTCAAAGCCCTCGGTAATAAAATGAGTAATAATCAACAAAGCAATAAAAAGTACCAAAGGCATTGAGGGTCACAAAAATAATGCCTGGATGAGAGTGGAACAAATGAGTAGGAACAAAAGCAATGAAAATAAACTTATAAGATACTGCTAAATAGGGGCTTAGAGGAAGAATCAGTTCAGTTCAGTCACTCAGTCGTGTCCGACTCTTTGCGACCCCATGAATCGCAGCATGCCAGGCCTCCCTGTCCGTCACCAACTCCCGGAGTTCACTCAGACTCACGTCCATCGAGTCGGTGATGCCATCCAGCCATCTCATCCTCTGTCATTCCCTTCTCCTCCTGCCCCCAGTCCCTCCCAGCATCAGAGTCTTTTCCAATGAGTCAACTCTTTGCATGAGGTGGCCAAAGTACTGGAGCTTCAGCTTTAGCATCATTCCTTCCAAAGAACACCCAGGACTGATCTCCTTCAGGATGGACTGGTTGGATCTCCTTGCAGTCCAAGGGACTCTCAAGAGTCTTCTCCAACACCACAGTTCAAAAGCATCAATTCTTTGGCACTCAGCTTTCTTCACAGTTCAACTCTCACATCCATACATGACCACAAGAAAAACCAGAGCCTTGACTAGACGGACCTTTGTTGGCGAAGTAATGTCTCTGCTTTTGAATATGCTATCTAGGTTGGTCATAACTTTTCTTCCAAGGAGTAAGTGTCTTAATTTCATGGCTGCAGTCACCATCTGAAGTGATTTTGGAGCCCCCCAAAATAAAGTCTGACACTGTTTCCACTGCTTCCCCATCTATTTCCCATGAAGTGATGGGACCAGATGCCATGATCTTCGTTTTCTGAATGTTGAGCTTTAAGCCAACTTTTTCACTCTCCTCTTTCACTTTCAAGAGGCTCTTTAGTTCCTCTTCACTTTCTGCCATAAGGGTGGTGTCATCTGCATATCTGAGGTTATTGATATTTCTCCCAGCAATCTTGATTCCAGCTTGTGCTTCTTCCAGCCCAGCGTTTCTCATGATGTACTCTGCATATAAGTTAAATAAGCAGGGTGACAATATACAGCCTTGACGTACTCCTTTTCCTATTTGGAACCAGAATACATTGCTCTAAATATCCCTATAGTCAAAATAAGGTATCCGAAGCATTAGAAAAGATGTCTGGGCTTGAATTTAAAAAAAATATAGAAAGTAGCCAGCCAAAAAAGAAGAGGGAGATAAAAATCTAAAGCAGAAAAAAAAAATTGGAAAAACACAAAAAGCAGATCTGATAACATCTAAGTACATGCTGAGAGAAACACAATTCAAAGTATAATCTCTGCAGGTGATCTCAGAGAATATAAAGGGTGGTTGACAAAATTAAAGTAAGAGCAACATGGCCGTCACTTATGTATCAGCTCCTATCACTATCTTAAGGGCTTTCCCCCAGTGGCTCAGCAGGTAAAGAATTCGCCTGTGGTGGAAAAGATGCAGGAGCCTTGGTTTGATCCTTGTGCCGGGAAGACCCCCTGGAGAAGGAAATGGGAGCCCGCTCCAGTATTCTTGCCTGGAGAATCCCATGGACAGAGGAGCCTGGTGGGCTACAGTCCATGGGGTCGTAAGAATTGGACACGACTGAATGACTAACACACACACACTTCTAGGGAAGCTAAAGCTCAGAGAGGATAGGAATTTTCTTATAAAGGAAGCAGTTTTCTCTACATCTGACTGTCTCTGTTAGAAAAGATGCAAAGCAGAGAAAAGTGAGGAAAAAAACTTGAAGGAAAATGATGATGAGCTGACAGCCCACATTTTTATGCACAGTTCAAAGTAATCATTGTAAAAATCTATTAGAATTCAGTCAAATGCAAAAAATGACCTATAATACACATATGATAAACGTTTGAATTGTCATACCTTAGTATCTTCTTCAGACTCTCCAGGCATATCTACTTTGTACCTTATTCTCCACCCCAATTATTTCATTAAATCTTTTTTTTTTTTTTTTTGGTCATGCCATGCACCTTGCAGGATCTTAGTTCCCTGACTAGCGATTGAACCCAGTCCTTTATCAGTGAAAGCACAGAGTCCTAACCGCAGGACCACCAGGGAATTCCCACATTAAATTGTTATACAGTTCTGAGAATAGAATTTTTATTTATTCCTATTTAACAGGTGTGGGCTTCCCTGGTGGCTCCGTGGCAAAGAATCTGTCTGCCGATGCAGGACACAGGTTCAGTTCCTGGGTTGGGAAGATCCCCTGGAGAAGAAAATGGTAACCCATTCTTGCCTGGGAAATTCCATGGACAGAGGAGCCTTGTGGGCTCTACAGTCCATGGGCTTGCAGAGTTGGATGTGACTTAGCAACTAAATAACAATTTAACAGATGAGAAACTTAGAACTAGAAAAGTGAATCACCTGCCAAGTGTCTTACAGCAAGTGAGGGATAGGGTTGGAACTCACCCTGATGTCTAGTGTTCTCGTATCATAGAATTTTTTTTAAGTTAAATCTATTATTTCTATTGGTATAATTTGTACACCACCAGAAATTCACCCTTCTAAAATATATAACTCAGTGATCTTCAGTATTTTCACAAGTTTACATAATCCTCGCCACCATTGAGTTCCGGGACATTTCACCACCCCAAATAGAAACCTGGTCCCCATCAGCAGTCACTCTCCTCCCCCCACCCCTGGCAACCGCTGATTCACGTTCTGTTCCTGTGGATGCGCTTAGTCTGGGCATTTCATCTGAATGGACTCATAAATACATGGTCATTTGTATCTGGGGCTTCCCTGAGAACTCAGCTGGTAAAGAATCCACCTACAATGCAGGAGACCTGGGTTCGATCCCTGGATTGGGAAGACCCCCTGGAAAAGGGAAAGGTTACTGACTCCATGGACCTGGAGAATTTGATGGACCGTATAGCCCCTGGGGTCACAAAGAGTTGGACACGACTGAGCGACTTTCACTCACTCACCCCATGTGCATCTGGCTTCTTCCACTTAGCAAAATGTCTTCAAGTTTCATCCATGCTGTAGCAGGTATCTCAAGATTCAAGAGTCAGGAGACAATTTAGACATCTTCTATCAAGTCCTCTTATTTTACAGATAGAAAACAGAGGCCTAACTCAGCCTATATATTTAGTGACAAGTCCTCTCCCTCCTAATCCCGTGTTTTTTCTACCATGCTACAACTACCAAGAGATTCCACAAACAGATGAAAAATATCTTATTAATTTAACATATCTGATGTTAGAAAGAAACATAGGTTAGAAAACCTGATGTTTTATGAAAGGCTTTCCATTTCTGTAAGTGAAAGTTGCTCAGTCATGTCTGACTCTTTTCGACCTCATGGACTACATACAATCCATGGGATTGTATATACTCCATGAGATTCTCCAGGCCAGAATACTCGAGTGGGTAGCTGTTCCCTGCTCCAGGGGATCTTCCCAACTCAACGATCGAACCCAGGTCTCCTGCATTGCAGGCGGACTCTTTACCAGCTGAGCCACTAGGGAAGCCCGTTTCTGTAAGGAATCCCATAAATCAATGACTTGATATAGCACCTGATGCTCATGTAGGGAAACAGCGTAGCTGCCAGAGCATATTATGTGACTTAAAGTTAGATTTTACTTTCTATGTATAAAGGTAACTATTGAAAACATAAGGTTGGAATTACCCTTAGTGAAAGTTCCAAGTTTTCTCCTCCCCACAGATTCATGCCTTTGTCGTACTGTCCAATTTCATTAAAATAATGCCTACTAATAGCAAAAATTCCTCCAGCCATTGCAGGTGACCTACAAAGGACACACAGATATTAGATTAATTCCCTATGTGCAGGCATTATGGATTTTAGCCAAAGTTATATTGAATATAGTGATAACAGTTAAAAACTAGAAAAAACCCACGTTAGCTTCAAAATTTTCCTTTGATACATTGAAGTATGTAGTCATTTAATTCTCATGACAGCACGTGACGTTTATTCCCCAGACTTACAGAGAAAGAAATAAGGTTCAGAGAGGTTACGTAACTCGTAGAAGATCACACAACTCTAGCTAAATTAAAATAGAGGCAAAGATGAAGGACCTGCCAGGTTATCGTGTTAGAAAATTGACTCATATAGTTTGTGAAACAAAGAGGGTAACATTAAAGGAGAAGTGAGCCTGCAGTCAAAGTGATTAGAAAATGTGGGAAGTGACCTGGAGAAAGTCTCTTGAGAAACAGCCTCATAAATGCAACTAGAAGCCCTAATAATGAGGTTATTCTCACATTTAGAAATACATTTTCCAAGCCTAATATCCAAGGAAAATGACCTTCTTCTCAAACTATAAAACTATAGACAGAAGCCCTTGGATAAATATTTTATATATGAATTTGGCAGACATTGACTTTTTCTGGGCTATCCACAGTGCTCGTATTCTGATCGTTGATCACATGCAACTCATTCCTGAGAATCATGTCTACATTTTAAAGCTGGACACCTGAAACCCAGGGGTATGCGGTATTCTGCACTGGGATGAGACGCTCAGTTCAGTTCAGGTCAGTCACTGTCGTGTCTGACTCTTTGTGACCTCATGAACCGCAGCACGCCCAGCCTCCCTGTCCATCACCAACTCCCGGAGTCCACCCAAACCCATGTCCATTGAATCTATGATGCCATCCAACCATCTCATCCTCTGTCCTCCCCTTCTCCTCCTGCCCTCAATCTTTCCCAGCATCAGGGTCTTTTCAAATGAGTCAGCTCTCCGCATCAGGTGGCCAAAGTATTGGAGTTTCAGCTTCAACATCAGTCCCTCCAATGAACACCCAGGACTGATCTCCTTTAGGATGGACTGGTTGCATCTCCTTGCAGTCCAAGGGACTCTCAAGAGTCTTCTCCAACACCACAGTTCAAAAGCATCAATTCTTCGGTGCTCAGCTTTCTTTATAGTCCAACTCTCACATCCATTCATGACTACTGGAAAAACCATAGCCTTGACTAGATGGACCTTTGTTGGCAAAGTAATGTTTCTGCTTTTTAATATGCTGTCTAGGTTGGTCATAACTTTCCTTCCAAGGAGTAAGTGTCTTTTAATTTCATGGCTGCAATAACCAACCACAGTGATTTTGGAGCCCAGAAAAATAAAGTCAGCCACTGTTTCCACTGTTTCCCCATCTATTTCCCATGAAGTGATAGGACCAGATGCCATGATCTTCGTTTTCTGAATGTTGAGGTTTAAGCCAACTTTTTCACTCTCCTCTTTCACTTTCATCAAGAGGCTTTTTAGTTCCTCTTCACTTTCTGCCATAAGGGTGGTGTCATCTGCATATCTGAGGTTATTGATATTTCTCCCAGCAATCTTGATTCCACCTTGTGCTTCTTCCAGCCCAGGGTTTCTCATGATGTACTCTGCATAGAAGTTAAATAAGCAGGGTGACAATACACAGCCTTGATGTACTCCTTTTCCTACTTGTAACCAGTCTGTTGTTCCATGTCCACTTCCAACTGTTGCTTCCTGACCTCCATACAGGTTTCTTAAGAGGCAGGTCGGGTGCTCTGATATTTCCATCTCTTTCAGAATTTTCCAGAGTTTATAGTGATCCACACAGCCAAAGGCTTTGGCATAGTCAGTAAAGCAGAAATAGATGTTTTTCTGGAACTCTCTTGCTTTTTCAATGATCCAGCGGATGTTGGCAATTTGATCTCTGGTTCCTCTGCCTTTTCTAAAACCAGCTTGAACATCTGGAAGTTCACGGTTCACATATTGCTCAAGCCTGGCTTGGAGAATTTTGAGCATTACTTTACTAGCATGTGAGATGAGTGCAATTGTGCGGTAGCCTGAGCATCCTTTGGCATTGCCTTTCTTTGGGATTGGAATGAAAACTGACCTTTTCCAGTCCTGTGGCCACTGCTGAGTTTCCCAAATTTGCTGACATATCGAGTGCAGCACTTTCACAGCATCATCTTTTAGGATTTGAAATAGCTCAACTGGAATTCCATCACCTCCTTTCAATTAAAGAAACAAAACCTACCACATTCTATTATTACAGACTTTTAGAAACAAGATAAACAATGAAATATTTCTCTTCATTAAGCTTGAGAAATCAAAGTAATAATCTCTGCAGGCTTCCCCCTCCTCCCAGTACCTCTATGCTATTTTTCCATTACCAGAAGAATTCTCACCGGATAGGTGTAGTGGGTCCTTCGGGTCCCTCTATCTCATAAGAGAGAACATGATCCCATTTAAATTCCAGATGCCAGTTGAAAGCTCCCCTCACAATAGGAGAAGGCTGGTATTCCAGGGTCATGTAATCAATGACATCTATCAGAGGACACACCACCATTTTGGGGTCCTTGGCAATGGCATTCAGCAAGGGTTCCAGCCAGACTTTATTCACTTCACAGTGGCTATCCAGAAACACTAGAACGTCCCCTGGGGAGGCAAAAACAGGCGAGTGTTAGCCCCTGTGTAGGAAACACCCGACAACACGAATCAAGGTTCAGTGCAACAAGTATTGATCCAACATTTATTATGAAAATAAAAGTGAAGTTGCTCAGTCGTGTCTGACTCTTTGCGACCCCATAGACTGTAGCCCACCAGGTTCCTCTGTCCATGGGATTTCCCAAGCAAGAATACTGGAGTGGGTTGCCATTTCCCTCTCCAGGGGATCTTCCCAACCCAGGGATTGAACCCGGGTCCCCCGCATTGTAGGCAGATACTTAACCGTCTGAGCCACCAGAGAAGTTTGACTATTAAGGTGCTTTCAGTGTCCCTGGGAGGAGGCAAGAAATGTATATTTGATACTGTATCAAAAATGCAGGACAGTGTGTGCCATAGATATTCAGAAGGAGCTAGTGACTGCAGGTTAGAGCTGCAATCCCTAACCTCTTTTGGTACCAGGGATCAGTTTTGTGGATTTGGGGAAGACAAAGTTCCCATAGACCAAGGGTGGGGTGAGGATGATTTCAGGACGACTCTCATAAAGAACATACAGCCTGGATCCCTCGCATGCACAGGTAACCGTTCGTGCTTCCGTGAGAATCTAACACGGCCACTGATCTGACAGGGGGAGCAGCCCAGCGATGGCGTGCAGCTGTGAATGCAGGCGAAGCTCCACTCACTCGCCCACCTCCTGCCCAGCAGCCCCGTTCCTAACAGGCCATGGACCACTACCTGTCCACGGCCCAGGGGTTGGGAACCCCTGGTCTGTTTGCTCTCTCACCCAAACACACTGCCTGTGCAAACGCTGCCATCAGAGGAGAGACTAACACAGACGCAGATGTCCTTGGTTCCGCAGCCCTTCTTCCGCCCTTTTGATTCCCTTGTGAGAAGCCAACATCAGCTCTTTTCCCCCCAGGATGTTTCTGGTTTTGCCATACGGATGTCTGAGGATGCACTGAGCCCCCCAACACAGGAAATAATTCATATCAAGTTCCTCTCACCAGGCTTTAGCAAGCAGCTTTATCCAAAAATCCTAATTCTGACAATGTGACTGAAGGTAGCTGAGTTCTCTTCAGCTCAGTTCAGTTCAGTCGCTCCGACTCTTTGCGACCCCATGGATTGCAGCACGCCAGGCCTCCCTGTCCATCACCAACACCCAGAGTTCACTCAGACTCACGTCTATCGAGTCAGTGATGCCATCCATCCATCTCATCCTCTGTCGTCCCCTTCTCCTCCTGCCCCCAATCCCTCCCAGCGTCAGAGTCTTTTCCAATGAGTCAACTCTTCGCATGAGGTGGCCAAAGTACTGGAGCTTCAGCTTTAGCATCATTCCTTCCAAAGAAATCCCAGGGCTGATCTCCTTTAGAATGGACTGGTTGGATCTCCTTGCAGTCCAAGGGACTCTCCAGAGTCTTCTCCAACACCACAGTTCAAAAGCATGAATTCTTCAGTGCTAAGCTTTATTCACAGTCCAACTCTCACATCCATACATGACCACTGGAAAAACCATAGCCTTGACCAGACGGACCTTTGTTGGCGAAGTAATGTCTCTGCTTTTGAATATGCTATCTAGGTTGGTCATAACTTTCCTTCCAAGGAGTAAGCGTCTTTTAATTTCATGGTTGCAGTCACCATCTGCAGTGATTTTGGAGTCCCAAAAAATAGTCTAACACCGTTTCCACTGTTTCCCCATCTATTTCCCGTGAAGTGATGGGACCAGATGCCATGATCTTCGTTTTCTGAATGTTGAGCTTTAAGCCAACTTTTTACTCTCCTCTTTCACTTTCATCAAGAGGCTCTTTAGTTCCTCTTCACTTTCTGCCATAAGGGTGGTGTCATCTGCATATCTGAGATTATTGATATTTCTCCCGGCAATCTTGATTCCACCTTGTGCTTCTTCCAGCCCAGGGTTTCTCATGATGTACTCTGCATAGAAGTTAAATAAGCAGGGTGACAATATACAGCCTTGACGTACTCCTTTTCCTATTTGGAACCAGTCTGTTATTTCATGTCCAGTTCTAACTGTTGCTTCCTGACCTGCATACAGATTTCTCAAGAGGCAGGTCAGGTGGTCTGGTATTCCCATCTCTTTCAGAATTTTCCACAGTTTATTGTGATCCACACAGTCAAAGGCTTTGGCATAGTCAGTAAAGCAGAAACAGATGTTTTTCTGGAACTCTCTTGCTTTTTCCATGATCCAGTGGATGTTGGCAATTTGATCTCTGGTTCCTCTGCCTTTTCTAAAACCAGCTTGAACATCTGGAAGTTCACAGTTCACATATTGCTGAAGCCTGGCTTGGAGAATTTTAAGTATTACTTAAGTATTACTTTACTAGCATGTGAGATGAGTGCAATTGTGCGGTAGCCTGAGCATCCTTTGGCATTGCCTTTCTTTGGGATTGGAATGAAAACTGACCTTTTCCAGTCCTGTGGCCACTGCTGAGCTTCCCAAATTTGCTGGCCTATTGAGTGCAGCACTTTCACAGCATCATCTTTCAGGATTTGAAAGAGCTCAACTGGAATTCCATCACCTCCACTAGCTTTGTTGGTAGTGATGCTTTCGAAGGCCCACTTGACTTCACATTCCTTACTGCTTCTCAGATATCTATTTCAAAATTTCTTTATGGTACTGTGTCAGACCTGGAAGAAGGCATGGCAATCCACCCAGTATTCTTGCCTGGAGAATCCACATGGACAGAGGAACCTGGTGGGTACAGTCCATGGGGTCAGAAAGAGTCAGACACGACTGGGCCACTGAGCACGCTGTATCAGACAACTCACTCTGGAATATAATATCTGTTATATTCATGCCTCGATCAAAACTGAGCTAAAAAGAACCCCGTTTTTAAACATACATAGCTTTTTTTCAGTCAACACTTTGCATTTTTCATTAAAATAGCTTCTATGACATTACATCACACAAACATTTAAAGAATCACACCAGCCAATTTGATAGGTGAAAAATACCATCTGGTTCTCCAAAGAAGATATGCAAATAGCCAACGAGCACATGAAAAGATGTGCGACGCCATTCATCTTGAAGGAAACGCAAGTTAGAACAGTGAGGTACCACTGCACACCAGTTCACATCTACCAGAGTTAAAACAAAAGAGAGAAAATAGGAACTGTTGGGAGGGTGTGGGAAAATCGGAACTCTCATACGTTGCTGTGTGGCGTGGGAAGTCAGTTCAGTCGTGTCCGACTCTCTGCGACCCTACGGGCCGTAGCCCACCAGGCTCCTCTGTCCATGGGATTCTCCAGGCAAGAATACTGGAGTGAGTTGCCATGCCCTCCTCCAGGGGATCTTCCTGACGCAGGGACAAACCTGCACCTCTCACGTCTCCTGTATTGGCAGGTGGGTTCTTCACTACTAATACGCCCTGGGAAGCCCAAAATGGTCCACCCACTGTGCAAAATAGCAGCTCCTCAAAAAGTTAAACAGAATTACCACGTGACCCAGAAATTCCACTCATTGGCACGTTTTAAAAAGAATTCAGGGGACTTCCCCGGCAGCCCAGTGGTTAAGACTCCACGCTTCCAATGCAAGGGGCACAGGTTTGACCCTTGGTTGAGGAACTAAGATCCCATATGCTTTGAGAACAACAACAATTAAAAAATTTAAAAAAATTCAAACATACCCGGGTATATGCATATCTATAGCAGTACTCCTTATATTATCCCAAAGATGGAAATAGCCCAAATGTCCACCAACAGATGAGTGGAGAAACAAACTGCATGTACACACCCCATGGGATATCATCCAGCCGTAAAGATGAAGTACTGGTACATGTCCACGAATCTCAAAAGCATTATGCTGGTGAAAGAGCCAGCCATAAAAGGTCTGACTTCGTTGCTATGAAGTATCCAGAATAAGTAAATCCAGAGACAGATGAAGACTGGTGGTTGCCAGGGGCTGGGAGAAGTGGAAATTAGAAAATTTCCCGATTTGTGGGTCTTGGGGTGATGAAAATATTTTTGAACTAGAGGAGGTGGTGGTTGTACAACATAGTGACTCTGCTAAATGCTATATGCCCAGATTAAGCTAACTTCTCCTTAGATTCTAAAATCACTGAAGGGCCGGAACTCCCCCAGTGGCTCAGCGGTAAAGAATCCAATGTAGGAGACACGGGTTCGATCTCTGGTCTGGGAAGACCCCGCGTGGCGCGGGGCAACTAAGCCCGGGAGCCATAACTATTGAGCCTGTGCTCTAGAGCCCTCAGGTTGAAAGTACTGAAGTCGAAGACTACTGCACTCACGTCTGCAACTTCTGAAGCCTCCACGCCCAGAGCCTGTGCTCGCAACGAGAGAAGCCACAGCGGTGAGAAGCCCGCACGTGGCAACTAGAGTGCAGCCCCCGCTGACCACAGCTAGAGACAAGCCCGCGTGCAGCAACAAAGACCCAGCACAGCCAAAATAATAAGCAGATTAAAAAGCCAAACACTGCAGGACACTAGTTCAATGGACCTGGTAAAGGATCTCTCCCATCCTTCCTCCTTAAAAGATATATCTGGGGAATGTTCAAAACTGAATTGCTCGCTGAGGTTAAAAGTCAGGAGAAATATTCATCTTCCCTGAGTGGAGGCTTGCTTTCTGCTTTTCTGTAGCAACCTTTGTTGCTGTCGTCCAGCCGCTCAGCCGTGTCTCTTTGCGACCCTGTGGACTGCAGCACACCAGGCTTGCCTGTCCTTCACTGACTCCCTGAGTTTGCTCAATTCATGTCCATTGAGTTGATGATGCCATCCAACCATCTCATCCTCTGTTGCCCCCTTCTCCTCATACCCTCAGTCTTTCCCAGCATATCCTATTTACACAACTTATCTAGGGATTGTGTTTTGCAAGCTTTGTTTTCATATTTAAAAAACAAACAAATGCTGTATCAATCTCTCTCAGTATTTTCAGTCTCTTTCTTCCCTTGCTTCACTTTATTTTCTGCTTTTCTTTAGTGTCAACATTTTTACATTTAAACATTAGCTTGTTGTTGTTCATTTGCTAAGTCATGACGGACTCTTTGTGACCCTGTGGACGGCAGCATGCCAGGCTTCCCTGTCCTTCACTGTTTAATCATAGCCCATTATATCTATTTTAAACATTCTCAATTTGGTCTCTAAAGCAATTATTTTTAAGGTATTAAATATTTTAATTTTTATTAACAATAAAAATATTATACAATAATATATTGTATTATGTTATTGCTATCTCTCTTAATTTTTTTGTTTTGGGATTGATGTTTGATAATGTGGTATGCAAAATCTACTTATGGGGGAGTTTACAGAGAATCTCTATATGCTTAAGTGTATGACCAAGTTTTATAAAATATCCAAGCGTTTCTACTTCATTCACACCATAAATCTGTTAAACATTTGGATTTTGTGAAAAAAATTCAAGTGACTCTGCTATTTGAATTTCTCATTTTTGTTCATTTGCTATTTCCATGACCAGCAATGTGGTAATACTATTCACTGCCGTGGAAATCAGAATTGGGGGGTTTGCTTCCTGAATTGTGTGACCTGGAACAGGTCTCTGGTCTATTGGGGAGATTAGTTTCTTTAACCAGAAGATAAGGGTGGTGAGTTCTAAAATCTGAGAGACTTCCCACCATGAATGGTCTGTATTTTCATTAGTTCTCCCTGTATTTCTCCTACTTTTATTTTACAGATTTTATCATTTTGAAGCATATAATTAAATATCTATGTTTTAATTTCTTATTTATCTGTTCTACTCACTGTCTGGGCTTCCCAGGTGGTGCTAAGTGGCAAAGAACCTGCCTGCCAGTGCAGGAGATGTAAGAAATAAAGGGTTGATCCCTGGGTGGGGAAGATTCCCTGGCGGAAGGCGTGGCAACCCACCCCAGTATTCTTGCCTGGAGAATCTCACGGAGAGGGGAGCCTGGTGGGCTACAGTCCATGGGGTCACAAAGAGTGGGACGTGACTAAAGCGACTTAGCGTGCACACACGGAATCACCTGCTAATAAACATTTGTTTAATACTTAATGCTTAAAAAAGAGTGCTCATAATGACTTCATTCAATCATTGCAACAACCACATTAGTTATATATTTTTGTTCTCATATCATGGATTAGGAAGCTGAGGTTCTGAGAAGTGACTTGCCCAAGATCCCGTAACCGGTAATTGGCACATACCAAATTGAAAATGAAGGCTCTGCTTCAAAACCCAGTGCTTTCTGTTCTGTCAGCCATCACCTCCCTTGGATGTTTGTGGCAGAGAGTCAGACACTGCCCTCTGTGCCACATAAGTAAACATATTAACAGGTTCTGGGAATTAGGATGACCTCAAAGGGAAGGGCATTACTCTGTCTCCCGTATGAGACAACAAACCGTCTCTCGTTCTGTGTGACGGTCACAGAGCACCACAAGTTCTCAATGGCGTGTTTGATTTTGCTAACCTGTTGCCTTTAGAATGGCAGTTGAAATCTACACCTCATCAGTGCCCTCTTGGCCACCTGCTCACCATCCAGGCCAGTTCAGTGGAAGATGCTCCATTCTCACCCCCTGATTGCCTTGTATTTATTCCCCCAAACTTCCTGCTCTGCTGTGGACTACCCTTTTACTCTTTCCACAGTTCCCTTATTTAAAGTAAATTTCTGGACTTCCTTAGTGGTCCAGGAAAGAACCTGCCTCTCAGTGCAGGGGACATGGGTTCATCCCTGGTCCGGGAAGATTCCACATGTCACTGGGCAGCTTTAGGGAAAGATGGAGGTGGTCAGGCTCTCCTGCCCCACACCTCTGGCTCTCACCCCACATCCTGTCAATGCGTGCTTTTGTAACAGCTGAGATCACTTGTAGCACCGTGTGTGTGCGTCATGATGTACCTGCTCGGCCACGGGCCATTTCTGCTCTGTAACCTCCTCCTGAAAGGCCTCTGAGGCTGTGTTACGGCTGTGACCACGGGGTCAACCATGAGAGCACACAGCGTGTCTGCTGCTGGAGCTGCTGTGCCAGTCAGGAGAGAATAAATGTGTCTGCAGTTGCTACAGCTCCTTGAGTTTTCTTCCAGCTTCCTTGCTCGCACCTTGCCTATCCTGGCTTCAGTGGACAGTGTGCACTGTGAGATTCAGCAAGACAACAACTAAGCCCCTGAGCTGCTACTACTGAGCCTGCATGTCCCGACACCCCAGAGCCTGTGCCCCACGAGAAGAGAAGCCACCGAAATGAGAAGCCCACCCCTCACAACTAGAGAATACCCCTGCTCGCCGCAACTAGAGAAAAACCCATGCACAGCAATGAGAACCCAGCACAGCCAAAAAGAAAGAAAACGCTTTTAAAAACTAAAATCCTTAAAAAAAATTAAATTTCCCTACACTAAATTCTCCTGCAGACCTCCTTGCCTGATGTAACCCTGACTCTCCCGAGAAGATGCTGTTTCTCTTACAAAGTCCCTCCTTTTCCTCCCTAACCACAAGAATCCTTGGGTTCAGGACAACACCAACGTTTCCTAGATGCTTATGGCTGCTTCCAAACCATAACATTTCTGCTCCCACGCAAAAATGTCCCCTTTCCTTTCAATTCAGGCCATCTAATTAGAGCTTCTCTTTCTCAATTTTTCTCCACTTTGCAAAACTCTAGCCTTCTAATTCTTCCTGATAGAGTTAAACCCACCCAGCAGTGGTCATTTTCCCTCCTGCCAAGGACACACCACAGGCTCATGACAGCTGTCTCCGTTTGAGGGCAACTTCGGTCATTACATAGGCAGCATCACCCACAAGGGCGAGTGGACAGGCAGCCACAAACATTACCAAGAAAACTCCGTCAGAGGCAGGATGCTAGAGAACAGGGCCGCGCTGTTTTGTACAGGGTGATTTTGACCGGCCTCTCTGATAATGTGCCACTGAACCAGAGACCTGGACAAAGTGAAGTAACAGGTCACTCAGGGGGCTGGAGAAGGAACATTCCAGGTGGAAAAATCACATGCAAAGAAAGGCTCTGAGATAGAACAGCTGGTATGTTTGAGGAGCAGCAAGAAGGTCAGTAACACGAGGGGAGAGCGAGGGGGAGGTGAGTGACGAGGGCAGGGCTTCCCTGGTGGTCCAGGGGTTGAGAGTCCGCCTGCCAATGCAGGGGACACGGGTTCAACCCCTGGTCTGGGAGGACTGCACCTGCCACAGAGCAAGCAAGCCTGTGGCCGCAGCTAGTGAAGCCCACGGGCCGAGAGACCATGCTCCGCAACAGGAGAAGCCACTGCAACAAGAAGCCTGCCAACAGCTACGAAAGAGTGCCCCCGCTCACCACGCGGCTAGTGAGAGCCCAGCGACAACAGAGACCCGTGCAGCCAAAAACAAATGAATGAAACTGAAAAACTGCAATGCAAAAAGCATTTTTTTAAAATGTAGAATATCATCAGGATCTTAGAGTAAGAACTTCTCAAACAAGACACAAAAATCATAAAAAAAAATATTGATGAATCTGATTATTTCATTATTAAGTTAAAGCTAGTGGCCGTGACTTTTTAAATGAATTTCACTTTTCTCTCCTTTTCTGCTTTTCCTTTTAGGTGGTGCCATGTGGTGCGTAGGATCTTAGTTCCCCCACCAGGGATGGAACCCATGCTCTCAGTGAGCTCAGAGTCTTAACCAGTGGGCCACGAGGGAAGTCCCAAAGCTATTAGTCCTTAAAATAAACCTCCAAAATGTACAACAGCTCCTATGCGGTCAAAATTTCTTTCTACTCATTTAGCTCTACCCTCGTCAGCCAGAAGGGAACTACAGTGTGGAGGGGGATAAACCAACTTCCTGCAAGCCTTGGTCAGGAAATGTGGCTGAAACATAGTCACGGGCCATTTCTTCTGAAAGGAAGGCAGGAAAGTCCTGCGTGGCTCTGTGCCCAGCAAGAGGAAGTGGATTTTTGGGTAAACTTCTGTTCAACTTCCCTAGTAGCTCAGATGGTAGAAAGTCTTCCTACAATGCAGGAGACCCTGGTTCAATCCCTGGGTAGGGAAGATCCCCTGGAGAAGGAAATGGCAACCCACTCCAGTATTCTTGCCTGGAAAATTCTATGGATGGAGGAGCCTGGCGGGCTTGGCGGGCTACAGTCCATGGGGTCGCAAAGAGTCAGACACGACTGAGCGACTAACACTTCTGTTCAACGCAAGACACCATCAACAAAAATGGGAAGACCAACCACAGACTGGGGAATGATATTCTCAGTGTATCTAACACAGGACTCGTATTATACAGGCACCTTCGAATCAACAACAAAAGGACAAACAACCCAATCAAAAAGCTGACATAGGATATGAATAGACCAAATTCACAGAAAAATCTATAAACAATCTACAAAAATATGAAAAAATACTCCATGTTGCTAGCAGTCAAGAAAATGCCAAGAAAATAAAGGATACAGCTTTTTGACCAAAATTTTGTCAAAGACTAGAATGACTGGGCCTCCCTGGTGGCTCAAATGGTAAAGAAGCCACCTGCAATGAGGGAGACCTGGGTTCGATCCATGGGTCGGGAAGCTTCTCCGGAGGAGGGCAACCCACTCCAGTGTTCTTGCCTGGAGAATCCCCATGGACAGAGAAGCCTGGTGAGTTACGGTCCATGGGGTCACAGAGAGTCTAACACAACTGAAGGACTAAGTGCAGCAGAAAACAACTGGTCATAAACAACCAGTGTCAGCAAGGCTCCAGGGAGAGGGCCCTCTTATACCCTGTGATGGAGCTGTTAATTGGTGCCATCTGTTTAGGACAATTTGGCAGCATCCACCAAAATTTGAAATAAGAATTCCCTTTTGCCCAGCAAGTCCACTTTTAAGAAATTATCCCATAGGTACAAGCATTCATTTCCACAAAGATGTAAGTACAAAAATTGCCAATGCAGCTTTTTTTTTTTCAGTAATTGTAAAAAGTAAAAATCAGGAAATGACAAATGGCTAAACAAATTATGGCAATCCATTATGGAATCCATATGGAATACTATACAAGGCTGCAAACAAAAACTGAGGTAACTGTCAGGCATTGTCACGGGAAAAGTTACAGAACATTAAACTGAAGTGGAAAGAGTAAGTCTCAGAATGGAGACAGTACAATTCCATTTATTTAAAAATCCTTAAATCCATGTGTGTGTCTATGTGTACACGTGTGTATATATACACATACATATGTACACACATATGCATATTAATGCATAAAATCAATGTTCTGAAAAGTCACATGCCATTCAGTTTTAGTGGTTTGTATTGAATTTTGGACAGTTAGTATGTATTATCTGGTAGATGGCTTCCCTGGTGGCTCAGACAGTAAAGAATCCACCTGTAATGCAGGAGACCTGGGTTGATCCCTGGGTCAGGAAGATCCCCTGGAGAAGGAAATTGCAACCACTCCACTTTTCTTGCCTGGAGAATCCCATGGAGAGAGGAGCCTGGCGGGCTGCAATCCATAGAGTTGGACAGGACTGAGCAATGTAGTTAAGTAAGAGAATGTCTCAGTTGATCAGGCCAAAATAGAGAAAAAAAAATAAAGACTCAGATTTTGCTTTTAGTTGGCCTTCTACTCAATAAGGAAATAGCCTTGCTAAGGAACCAAGACATTTCCTCAGATTGCCACATGGCGGGATCCTTAAACACCACCCCGCGCCTTTGGTCCTGGGTTAATTTTCTGAGAGCAACCCTCTGATCACCCGGGCTTCCAGGAAGCTCGATCATCAGGATTCCCCTCGGGACTCATTCCCTTGCTGGTGTCTCGTGTCTCACAGCTCAGGAACTGCCCTTGGCAGAGGACTGGGCTGCCGTCCCAAGGGACGCCGGAGGCCAGATGGGACCCCCGTGCTCCCGGCGGCTGAGACCTCCCTTCACAAGAAGCTGCCCCAGGAGGTCCCCCAGCTTTGGGATCTTCTGGAGTGTTCACACCAAGGCTACGCCCTCCCGGGGGCTCCCAGCCAATCACTGCGCACACTGTGTGGGCCCCCGGGAACCAGGTGAACCCGACCGGCCACAGGGGCCCCACTCAGGACTCCTCCAGTGCCCGGTCTTGGCTCAGGGGCTCCAGACTGGCCCACTCAAGCCCCTTCTGGGAGCCACGCAGCAGACCGAAGGGCTTTCGGCCTTCCCTCCTTCCTTGCCTCCTTCCACCGGGGTCAGATCAGAAGCTTCCAGCCCACATTTCGTCCTCTCCCCTTTATCCTTCGCAGACATTTCTCTGTAAGCACTCCTCCCATGTCATCCGGGCCCCTGCCTCCCAGAGGACCTGGACAGACCCCTTTCTAGCTTCCGAGGTCCCCATGGGGTCTCTGCAGCTACATCACAGCCCTGCTCTCCCTGTAAAGTCTTGCTTTCCTCACCCCTTTACCTGGTTCCCAAGACCACCTGGGGGGGCCCCTGCATGTACAACTCCATCCCAGAGTCTGTACCTGGGGGACGGTCCTGTAACGGGAGGCTGAGCTTATACCCTCTCCCCGCCCCTTCCCTGCGATGAGGATAACTTCTATTTGTCTTCTATTTGAAATAATAAAGTAACATCTTGAAGCACAATACTTTCAGAGTCAGACAAAGATTTAAGACTCATAAGGCTGAAATATATTCCCACTCTTCTGTTTATGCCATGGAGACTCGTGAGGATGGTTTCCGCATGGGCAGGAAGACCTCTGGGACACAGACGTGGGGTCCTGTCTGGAGCAAAACCTTCATACCTGAAGCATGGGATGCTCCGGTCATCCTTGCTCGAATCAGCCCCTCTCTCTTTTTGTTTCTTATTAATTTAATCTTTCCTCGAAAAAATTCCAAGTGATAGTTGAGTTTCTCTTTCAAATCATCTGGAAAAAAGAGTCAGCATTTGACAACTGCAAAGTATATTAACCAGTTTCTCAAAATTTTGATTCTTAAAAACTGCTATTCTGCAGATGTTCTAAACTCAAAAAAGAAAGTTTGATTGAATGAACGTGCACAAAATGTGAACAAAAAGAGATTCAGCATTGAAATCAACTGTGAATATTCTATGTTTCTAGTGAAATACTCCTTTCTCTCTCTCTTTTTTTTAACTTTTTGGCCACACTTTGTGGCATGTGGGCTCTTAATTCCCCGACCAAGGATTAAACCCAGGCCCTCTGGATTGGAAGCACAGAGTCCCAACCACTGGACCACCAGAGAAATCCATGAAATGCCTCTATTTTAATATATCATTATTAAAATTATAATAGGAAAAGCATAAATTATGGGGCTTTGGAGCACTCTGACTTTATTCATAACAGTTGTGCACCTAACTTGGTACTGACCCCCAGGCTGGTTATCAACCACTGAAGTCTCAGCTTTCTCGTCAGTGAGAAGGCAGAGCTAACGTAGTCCTTGCAGGAGTGCAGTGAGAAGAAGAAATGCATCACCAAGCACAGAGCCTGACACTTAACAGTCACTCAGTACTCAGATGTTAATATGATGATGATAAAGGAGGTCCTTTCCTTCTTGGAAGGAAAGCTATGACCAACCTAGACAGCATATTAAAAAGCAGAGACAGCACTTTGCCCACAAAGGTCCTTATAATCAAAGCTATGTTTTTTTTTTTTCAGTAGTCATATATAGATGTGAGAGTTGGTCCATAAAGAAGGCTGAGCACCGAAGAATTGATGCTTTTGAACTGTGGTGTTGGAGAAGACTCTTGAGAGTCCCTTGGACTGCAGGAGATCAACCAGTCAATCCTAAAGGAAATCAACCCTGAATATTCATTGCAAAGACTGATGCTGAAGCTACAGCTCCAATACTTTGGCCACCTGATGTGAAGAGCCTACTCATTGGAAAAGACCCTGATGCTGGGAAAGATTGAAGGCAAGAGGAGAAGGAGGTGGCAGAGGATGAGATGGTTGGGTGGCATCACCGATTCAATGGACGTGAATTTGAGCAAACTCTGGAAATGGTGGAAGACAGGGGAGCCTAATGTGCTGCACCCATGGGGTCAGAAAGAGGCGGACACAAGTAGGGACTGAACAACAACAAGAGGTCAGTCTCTGGTGAGATGGATACAGATGCCTCAGAGGTCAGAGAGTCTGGGGGCTGGGGACCAATAGAGGCACGTTCACTGTAGTCTTGGCAGAAGAATGAAAGAAATCTCTTTCCTTTTCTGTGAAAAGAGTGCCAGGGCCCTGCTCAGAGGTAGATTCCAGGCTGCACAGCTATACTTGAAGGGTAGAGGTAGCATCTCAGATCAGATGTCTACAAACACCCTCCAACATCCAGGACTCAGAGGAACTCTGTGTGGCAGACATGGGAGGAAACAGGCCGTTCTGGCAGCGGTCATCGCTGACATGAAGTGGAGGCTTTGAGTCGTGCAGGAGATGGCCATGCCGCGTGTGTGTAGTCAAGAGGGACCAGGACTATGAGAAAGGTGGACGGTAGCAGGTCAGCCCTGGACATGCCTCTCATGTAACTCAATGGAGGTGGTTGTCTGGGCTCCCGACCCCTGCCATCCCAATCTGAGGGACTCCATCACCAGTACCTACTGGTATGAGCCAGAAAAGACTAGCTGTAGTTCAAGAAAGTTCTCCTAGAGCCCACAGGAAATCACGGTGGATTAAAAGTGGGGGTGCATCAACCCTGAGCACCATCAGGACACAGAACACCCCATTTCCTGCATTTGCTGTGTTTGAGGTTCTGTGTGGGCCCAGGACTAAGCCCGTTGGTGGGGCGGGTGAAATGACCACCCATCGGTGGCTGTGGATCCAGGAGGAGAAGTGGAGCATCTGGTCCACCATCTCTCAGCCATCAGTGGCGAGTCCTCTGATGCCTAAAGGATATCTGGGCAGACCTCCAGGTGTGTCTCTGAACTCCTGGCACAGTTCTGGAAGGCTGGGGCCCCTGGGACTTCCTCGGTCCTCCTGGGACTGCACGTCCATGGCAGGATCTTCATCCTCTGGGTGAGACGTTAGACTTCACAGTCCAGCAAAGATCCCCCTGCCGCCTGCTCCTGGCTTTACTGGGGCCTTTTGCCCCACATGTGGCCAGATGTGTTGCTCAGTCAGATGAGGAACCTAGCCATCCTTCCGCATCCCCTCCCATGCACAAAGTCAGAGATAAACAGTACTGGACTCCTTAGACTAGGGTGGCTCCTACACAGTCCAGTTCAGCTGCTCAGCCGTGTCTGACTCTTTGCGACCCCATGGACTGCAGCATGCCAGGCCTCCCTGTCCATCACCAGCTCCCAGAGCTTACTCAAACTCATGTCCATCAAGTCGGTGATGCCATCCAACCATCTCATCCTCTGTCCTCCTCTTCTCTCCTGCCTTCCATCCTTCCCAGCATCAGGGTCTTTTCAAATGAGACAGTTCTTCGAATCAGGTGGCCAGAGTACTGGAGTTTCAGCCTCAGCATCAGTCCTTCCGATGAATATTCAGGACTGATTTTCTTTAGGATGAACTGGTTGGATCTCCTTGCAGTCCAAGGGACTCTCAACAGTCTTCTCCAACACCACAGTTCAAAAGCATCAATTCTTTGGTGCTCAGCTTTCTTTATAGTCCAACTCTCACATCCATACATGGCTACTGGAAAAACCATAGCTTTGACTAGATGGACCTTTGTTGGCAAAGTAGATGGACCTTTGTTGGCAAAGTAATGTCTCTGCTTTTTAATATGCTCTCTAGGTTGGTCATAGCTTTTCTTCCAAGAAGCAAGCATCTTTTAATGTCATGGCTGCAGTCACCATCTGAGGTGATTTTGGAGCCCAGATAAAAATAAAGTCTGACACTGTTTCCATTGTTTCCCCATCTATTTGTGCGGAAGTGATGGGACTGGATGCCATGATCTTCGTTTTCTGAATGTTGAGTTTTAAGCCAACTTCTTCACTCTCCTCTTTCACTTTCATCAAGAGGCATTTTAGTTCTTCACTTTCTGCCATAAGGGTGGTGTCATCTGCGTATCTGAGGTTATTGATATTTCTCCTGGCAATCTTGATTCCAGCTTGTGTTTCATCCAGCCCAGCATTTCGCGTGATGCACTCTGCATAGAAGTTAAATAAGCAGGGTGATAATATACAGTCTTGACATACTCCTTTCCCGATTTGGAACCAGTCTGTTGTTCCATGTCCAGTTCTAACTGTTGCTTCTTGACCTGCATACAGTGCCTGGCCAATGAGTGAAATTCCGAAATGGAGCCGACACTAGCTCGAGTCCCATTCCACGCTTTTTTTGGCTGCACGGGTCTTTCTGGCTGTGCACAGGCTTTCTCTCTTGTGGGGAGCAGGGGTCTACTCTTTACTTGCAGTGCGTGGGCTTCTCGCTGCGGTGGCTTCTCTTGTTGCAGAACGTGGCCTCTAGGCGTCCAGGCTCAGTAGTTGTGGCGCACAGGCTGGGTTGCCCTGCAGCATGTGGTATCTCCCCAGATCAGGGATCGAACCTGTGTCCCCTGCACTGGCAAGTGAATTCTTAACCGCCGAACCACAAAGGAAGTCCCCATTTCACTTTTGAGTTGGTGCAGCTCAGTTGCTTCTCGAAGGGTGAACCTCCTCTTCTTTTCTTCCCTTGTCTCTTCTTCTTCCTTCCGTTGCTCCTCCTCTTTTTCCTGTCCCAGCCCATGGTGGGTCAGATTCACAGTAGATTAGGTAAACCTTTAGGCAGTATCCAATATGCATGCATTGCTTCCATGAGAAATGGACCCCACAGGCAACCTGCAGACCCCAGAGAGCTTATCCTTCATCTGGGTCCTCCCGGCTTGCCTCAGGTTTGGAATTAAGTTGTAAAACAGACAACTGAGTTCAAATGCTAAATGGAGCTCAGAAGATTTTGTTCTAGCATTCTAGTTCTTTAAAATCAGTGAACATGAAGGAATAAACCCTTGAGTGTAGTTGGTGTGATTAGAATTCTTTAATGTAAAGCACCTGGATTGTGTCATTACCCTACATTAAGTCTTGGAATCATTCCCCATTTTCTCCAAATAAAATTCAAACAATGCCTTCATGAGGGGCTACTTTTTTCATTTCTGGTTTCATGCCCACCCCTCCCTCCTAAAACTATACTCATACATAATTTATGTAAGTCCTTTCCCAGTGAGACAGTGGTAAGGAATCCGCCTGCCAAGGCAGGAGACCTAAGAAACACAGATTTGATTCCTGGGTGGGGAAGATCTCCTGGAGAAGGAAATGGTAACCCACTCCAGTATTCTTGCCTGGAAAATTCCATGGACAGAGGAGCCTGGCAGGCAACAGTCCATGGGGCAGCAAAGAGAAGGACTTGATTGAGCGCATACACACACACATACACACACACACACACACACACACACACACACTACATAAAATAAAAAACTATTCCAAACTCACCATATTTTCTGTTGCCTCTGGGCCATTTTCTCTGCCTAAAATACCTTTTCCTTCCCCTTCATCTATGTAATCTCAACTCATCTCAGTTCAGATGTCACTTTTGAAAAAAATGCTACTTTCTTGAAGTAGAGTTGATTTACAATGTTGTGTTAATTTCTACGGCACAGAACTTTCTACTGTTAATTTCTACTGTAGTGATTCACTTATGTATATTCTTTTTTATATTTTTTTTCCTTTATGGTTTATCACCGGACAGTGAATATAGTTCCTTGTGCTACACAGTAAAAGCTTGTTGTTGATCCATCCTAGACATCACTTCTTCAACATCATCCATGACCTCTAAAGACCGGCTTACCCCTACGTTTATCTGAAGTGCGAGCCACCCCATTAGCCCAACCAGAAGGTCAGGGACCAGACTCTCACATCACCATCAGTGCTCCAAAGTGCCTGCCTTGACACCCACCAAAAATGTTTTTCGTACAAAATAACTCAAGTGCCGCAGAGATAGCCCTACTTCAAAGACGATTAGAAAGATGGTTAGCATTCTCTCTCACCAAAATCACTCATGTCGTCTACCAAAATAATTTCTTCCAGGATATACTGTGAAGTGAGGGCCATGACGCTGGACAGTGTTCGAAACAAGGCACTAAATTCTTCATTGTGGAAACAAATGATGACGCTGGCAGTCGGCAGTTTGGCTGGGTACGTTTTTTTCCGACACCTGCAGACAGAGGAAGAAAATTATTCATCTAAAAGCGTGAGATGTTTTGAGGACTCATTGAAACACTTTATTCACATTTTCCTCTTTATTCCTTTAATTGATGATTATGATGATAAGGGGACAGTACTTTTAAAACACAAAAGTTAAGATGCAAAAATTTCTTCAAGCGTCCTATGTTGTTCTAATACTGTCTAGATCACCCCGCCCTTCTTAATGCCCATCATAATTGCTTTTTCCCGAGACTCTGTTTTGATAAAATTAGTTCTACTTTGGATATAGTGTAAACATAAATTAGACCTATATTTTCATTTCTATTAGAAAATGAATTAACAAGCTTATACACATTAAAAGGTTCAAATTAACTTGATTGTCCTATCTTCAAAGAAAATCCATGTGCTATTCTTAACACTTGTATAGTCTGTTGGAACAAAGAAATGTAATAATGGATATGGTGCAATTAGATTTCTTCCAAGGATCCGGCAAAAAATGTTTTATTATTTTTTTGTGCACTTAAGGGAAATATGGACACTGAATTTTAGTAATATTAATTTTTAGCTATTAAGCATTGTTTGGATTGCTTCCTTATTGGGTTGTGTTTTGAAATATTTTGGTTGTAAATGACAATTGGAACTAGCTTAAGCTTAAGAAAGACGTACATTGAAAAGGGGACCCAAATGTCCCACAGGACCTAGTGACAGGCAGGCTCCTGGAGCATTCAAGAGCAATTCTCACTAGAGGTTTGAAAGTCACTCAGACATGCTCCATTTCTGCTCATCCTCTCTTTCTTAACGTTCATTTATCTGGGTTCACTGGGTCTTAGTCGTGGCGCGCTCGATCTTCAGTCTTCCTTGCAGCACGTGGGTTGTGCAGCTGCAGCGTTCCGGCACGCACACTCTTAGTTGTGATGTGCGGGGTCTAGTTGCCCAGGGCTGGAGGTCGGGCCCCCTGCACTGGCTTCCCAGAAACAGGTAGATCAAAAGGCCGACCCTCCGGTGAGATCACTGCCTTGTGCATGTGTGTGCTCAGTCGTGTCTGACTGTTTGTACCCCCAGGGACTGTAGTCCTCCAGGCTCTTCTGTCCAGGGGGTTTTTCAGGAAGAATACTGGAGTGGATGTCCTCTCCTACTCCAGGGGATCTTCTTGGCCCGGGGATCAAACCCATATCCTCTTGTGTCTCCTGCATTGGCACGCAGATTCTTTATCACTCCTGCCACCTGGGAAGCCTAAGATTAAGATCACTGTCTCATCAGAGTAAGTAGATGAGAGACGGGAATGGGGGAGCAAGGGTATCACCCCAAGAATGAGAGAGACGGTGAACTCAGGCTACTGGATCACAGCGCTAATATTCTATCTAGTCCAAGTTTATCATTTTGAGAAAACTACAAACTGAGCCCCTTCAGAGGAACGAGACAATGATACTGAAGGAGCCTGAATTCACATCACGTGAGTGTAAACCGCTAAGAGAAATCGAACGTGTATGGGTTTCTCCAACTGCTGAATGTTGCTGTGGTCTTTCTGTATAGAAGACCTCTCGGGCCTAAATACGTTTCTTTTCAGGGTGAAGGTAATTTGGACAAGTGCTTGGTTGTCCATGTTTAGCTGATCTTGTGCTTCGCTAACGCGATTCCCAACGGTCTAGTTAAAGCAGGACTGTTATGGGTTGACTTGTGTCCCCCTACTCCACATTCTAACCACCAGGACCCCAGAATACGACCCAATCTGGAAATGGGGTTGCTGTAATAAGCGAGAGGTCATCCGGGGGGCCCATCTAGTAAGGCTGGTGTCCTTACAAAAAGGGGACCTGAGGATACAGGGCGATGTGAAGAGACACAGGAAAAAAAGGGCCATCCCTAAGCCAAGGAGAGGGGCCTGCGCCATCCTCCCCGCAGCCCAGAAAAGAACCCACCCTGCCAACCAAGGTTTCTGACTTCCCAGCCTCCAGAGACCCGTGAGACAACAAATGGCTGCCATTGGAGCGTGCCAGTTTATGGAGGTTTATTATAGCAGCTCTACCAACCCAGCTGAAGAATGTTGCACTTTAATGTGCAGAAACACTCCTGAGCTTCTTTCCAGATGCATATTCTGATTAAGTACGTCTGGGGTCGGGCCTGGTATTCAGTGGGGCTGACACGCTTCTAGGGGCTCCCGGTGCTGCTGGTCCTCAGACCACACTCTGAATCAGAAGGGTCTAGCGGGCAAATACACGAAATGACAGTCCTCTAAGAATGTTAGAAAAAACATCTTGATAAGTGACTGATAAACTATTCTGTAAACAGTTTTTTACTTGTCTAAACTGTTAAATTGGAGAAGGCTTTGGCAACCCATTCCAGTACTTGTGCCTGGAAAATCCCATTGGCAGAGGAGCCTGGTAGGCTGCAGTCCATGGGGTCGCAAAGAGTCAGACATGACTGAGCGACTTCACTCTCACTTTTCACTTTCACGCATTGGAGAAGGAAATGGCAACCCACTCCAGTGTTCTTGCCTGGAGAATCCCAGGGACAGGGGAGCCTGGTGGGCTGCCGTTATGGGGTCGCACAGGGTTGGACACGACTGAAGCAACTTAGCAGCAGCAGCAGCTGCAGCAAACTGTTAAATTATGGCCATGGCGGGGAGGTCAGGGGGAACTTGCCTAAATCCAATCTTAAATAAAACCCACTTTTCTAAATAAGTCTTGGATCAAAGAGAAATAAACTGCAAATTATTTAGGAAGGAGTGCTATGACAAACCTAGACAGCGTATTAAAAAAGCAGACATATCACTTTGCCGACAAAGGTCCATCTAGTCAAAGCTATGGTTCTTCCAGTAATCACGTACAGATGGGAGAGCTGGACCGTAAAGAAGGCTGAGTGCCAAAGAATTGCTGCTTTTTAAACTGGTCCTGGAGAAGATTCTTGAGAGTCCCTTGGACTGCAAGGAGATCAAATCAGTCAATCCTAAAGGAAATCAACCCTGAATAGTATTAGAAGGACTGATGCTGAAGCTGCAGCTCCAATACTTTGGCCACCTGATGTGAAGAGCTGACTCATTGGAAAAGATGCTGAGAAAGACTGAAGGCAAAAGGAGAAGGGGCCAGCAAAGGATGAGATGATTAGATAGCGTCACTGACTCAATGGACATGAATTTGAGCAAACACTGGGGCGTAGGGCCTGGCGTGCTGCAGCCCACGGGGTTGCAGAGAGTTGAACCCAACTTAGTGACCAAACGACAATAACAATTTAGAGATTTGCAAGCCTGAAAACACCGCATGTTAAAACCTAATGTATAGGGCTTCCCTGGTGACTCAGTGGTGAAGAATTTGCCAGCCGTTGCAGGAGACATGGTTCTGATCCTTGGTCTGGGACAATCCCGCATGCTGGGGAGCAACAAAGCCCAGGTGCCTCCACTACTGGGCCTGTGCTGCAGAGCCGGCAAGCCGCAACCACTGGAGGCTGAGCGCCGAGGGCCGTGCTCTGCAACAAGAGAGGCCAGCACAGGGAGGAGCTCGTCCCCCACAACTAGAGAGAAGCCCGTGTTCGCCACAACTAGGGAAAGCCCACGCAGCAACAAAGACCCAGCGCAGCCAAGTATGACTCTCTAAAGAAAGAACTGTTAAAAGAAAACACTGTAATGTACATAGCTAAATCCTAGTCAGAATAAAACGAAGACTTATGAACGTATTATTATCATCTAAGGAAGAGATGAAATAAACTATTTTAACCTTATAGAAGGGCAAAAAGACCACAAAAATGCATCAAGAGAAAGAAGACACAACCCCATAAAGGCAACTGGAAACTAATGAGTTAGAAGACAAAAAAAGTAAAATTGATAAATCAAAGCAAAAGATAGCTTTCTGAAAGATGACTAATGTATATCAATTTCTACCAAGCTTTTGAAATCGAGAAGAAAAATGTACAAAAATAAGAATGAGAATGAACGCAAGGTGCCAGAAAAGGTGAAAGAGAATTACGAAAACAGGACTCGTGAACTTTAAGCCGATAGATGTGAAAGTAAGTGAAGAAGATTTTTATTAAAATAGATAGCTCTGAATAGACCCTAGAAATAGAAAGCCTGAGCAGAACAACCAATAATCTTAGAAAAAAACTAAACTTTTTCCATGTCTGCCAGCAGAAAATGGAGCAGTGATTCATACTTACCAGACAAGTTCCATTTCAAAATAAGAAATACATGATGATGATATTTCAATGACATAGAGCATAGAGATATAGAGAAAACATACAAATTCATTTTATGGAACTAGGAGAAGGCAGTGGCACCCCACTCCAGTACTCTTGCCTGGAAAATCCCATGGACAGAGAAGCCTGATAGGCTGCAGTCCGTGAGGTCGCTAGGAGTCGGACACGACTGAGTGACTTCACTTTCACTTTTCACTTCCTGCATTGGAGAAGGAAATGGCAACCCACTCCAGTGTTCTTGCCTGGAGAATCCCAGGGACTGGGGAGCCTGATGGGCTGCCGTCTATGGGGTTGCACAGAGTCGGACACGACTGAAGCGACTTAGCAGCAGCGGCAGCAGCAGTATAAATTTGATATAAAAATCTGATGACAGTAACTCAAAGAAGAAAAACAAAGCAGAGTTTCTTAAACCTGAGTCTTGCATAGGCTCAGAAGAAAAAAAACTGTCAACCCTCCAGGGCTGATTTCAGTGACTTTAATGTTTCCCAAATATGCATATGCAAACGAAAGTCAATTTCGTGTTCATAAGCTCTTGGAGGTGGTGGTGGTGGTGCATGCTCAGTCATGTCCGACTCTTTGTTATCTGTGGACTGTAGCCCTCCGGGCTCCTTTGTCCATGGAATTCTCCAGGCAAGAATCCTGGAGTGGGTTGCCATTTCCTTCTCCAGGAGATCTTTCTTACCCAGGGATTGAACTTGCATCTCTTGTGTCTCCTCCATTGCAGGTGAATTCTTTACCACTGGCACCACCTGGGGAGCCTCTTATAAGCTCTTACATAACCATAAATAAAGTTGTAAACTATTAGTAAAATACAGCTAAAATTCAGTTAAATTACAATTAAACTAATTTTACTTTTGGGTTGTGTTTTGCTGAAATGAAATTACCACATACAACCCATGTGCTTCCTGTTACAGCAAAGTTTCTTTAAATTAGACAAGTCCGTGCTTGGGTGCTAAGTCACTTCATTCATGTCCAACTCTTTGCTGCCACATGGACTGTAGCTCACCAGGCTCCTCTGTTCACGGGATTCTCCAGGCAAGAATCCTGGAGTGGGTTGCCATGCCCTCCTCCAGGGGCTCTTCTCGACCCAGGGATTGAGCCCTCATCTCTTCCACCTCCTGCACTGGCAGGCGGGTTCTTTACCACGAGCACCACCACAGAAGCCCTGACTAGCCAATGCGACTATGTATTTTATGACTGCTCACATCTCCAAGGACACAAAATTTTAAAATTTTCACAGAGAAATTGTAGACTTCTGAGGAACACTGATACAAACTAATCTAATTTATACAGGTCAAAACAATTAGACAAAATATTAGCAGATCAAATAAAACAGCATTTTAGAAAAATAGTATAACTAAGGTTAGTTTATTTCAGGAATGTAAGGATGGCTCAACATAAGTTATCAATAATTTGATGGGAGAAAGCCATAGTGATCATGCTAAGAAATTATTTGATAGAATTTAGCAGTCATTTCTGATTAGAATAAAATCCTAAGTCAAAATGAACCCACTCTCAATTGCCATAGTTTTGGCCAATCACTGAACATGCCAGAAGTGGACTTTGCTACCAAGAGAGAAATTCTGTTGCTCCTCCAGAATCCTCTGGCATTATTCTGACACACCCATGAGAAGAATTGTTTTTAAAGAAAGGGAAGGAAAATGAATGTTAATAAATAAAGGAGAAAATTTCAAGTGAAGGAACAGAAAGAAATGTCTTTAGTGTAATCAAAGGTATTTAGCAGAAGTCAATCACAAACATTAAAAAATTAATTCCTAAAAAAATAATTCCCAACTCATTCTACAAGGCCAACAACACTCTGATGATAAAACCAGACAAGGATGTTCAATAGCACTCTTTACAAACACTGATATAAAATTCCAAACAAAATTTTGGAATTTCAGCAAAATCAAATGCAATAATATATAAAAAGGATAAGGCATCATAACCAAGTAGGGGATATCCCATAAATGTAACCTCTGTTTAACATTAGAAAATCAACATAATTTACCATCTTTACAAGCTAAAGACACACACACCTCAATGCACAGAAAAGAATGTGACAAAATCCAATTTCCATCTGATGAAAGACTCTCAACAAACTAGGAACAGAAGGGAATTTCTGCCACCTGGAAAAGAGCATCTGTGAGAAGCCTAAAGATAACGTCATAGTCACTGGTGAAAAACGGAGTGTTAAGATCAAGAACACAGCAAGGCAGTCCAATATCACCCCTTCTGTTCAACACTGTACTAGAGATTTTAGCCAGTGTGATAAGTTAAGACAAAGAAAAGCATCCACACTGGAAAGGAAGAAGGAAAAGTGCAGATGTCATGATCATCTTCAGAGAAATTCCAGTGAATAAATTTTTGTGATCCTGGGCTGAAAGCAGAAACAAATTATAAAAAATATTGAACTCCATTAAAACGAAAAAACGTGTGTTTTTCAAAAAGCACTAACTATTGAGAGAATGAAAAAACAAACCGTGGACTAGGAGGAAATATTTGCAATTATATATATGATAAAGGTCTTACACTTAAATATATAAAAATTTCCCAAAACTCAATAATAAGAAAAGAAATAATCCAATTTCAAAACAGGCAAAATATTTGAAGTTTAAATTTAAAATGGGCAAACTATAAAGAAGATACACAGATAGCAAGTAAACACATAAATAGATGCACATTAGATATCAGGAAAATGCAAATTGAACCTCAGTGAGATCCCACTACACACTCATTCGACTGGCCAAAATAAAAAAGACTGTTCACACCAAGAGTTGGCAAAAAGGTGGAGGAATTGGAAACTTCATAGATTGCTATAGTGATCAAAACAGTATGGTACTGGCATGAAAAACAAACACACAGATCAATGGAACAGAGTAGAAAGTCCAGAAATAAACCCACACATATGGTCAATTAATTTACATTACAATGAGCTCAAACAAATGAGCCAAGAATATAAAATGTGGGAAAAAGTCTCTTCAATAATTGGAAAAACTGAACAGCCACATGCAAAGAAGGAAATTGGATCTCTATCTTATACCATATTCTCAAGTTAATTAGAAATGAATGAAATGAATATAAGACCTAAAACTATTAATCTCCTAGAAGAAAAGATAGGCAGTAAGCTCTTTGACATCAGTCTTGAATTTTTCTGGATATGACACCAAAAGCAAAGTAACAAAAGCAATAATAAACAAGTGGGACTGTATCAAACCAAAAAGCTTCTGCACAGCGAAGGAAACCTTCAAGGAAACAAAAAGGCAACCTACTGAACAGGGGAAAATACTTGCAAATCATATATCTGATAGGGTGTTAATATCTAACATATGTAAAGAAGTCACACAACTTAATAGCGAAAAAACAAACCAATCAGATTTGAAAATGGGCAGAGGATCGGAAGAGACATTTTTTTTCCCCAAAGAAGACATATAAATGGGCAACAGGCACATGAAAAGATGCTCAAAATCACAAATCATCAGGAAAACGTAAATCAAAACCGCAATGACATACCACGTCACACCTGTCTGAAAAAGGCTCTTATCAAACATCCAAGAAGTAACAAATGTTGGGGGGACGTGGAGAAAAGGGAATCCTTGTGCATCATTGGTGGGAATGTAAATTGGTTCAACTACTATAGAAAACCAGTATTGGAAGTTCCTCAAAAAATTAAAAATAGAACTGAGCCAGAAATTTCTCCTTTGGGTATTTATCTGAAGAAAACAAAAGCACTAACTCAAAAAGATATATGCACCCACCTTGTTCATTACAGCATTATTTACAAGAGCCAAGAGATGGAATCAACCTAAGTGTTAATGAGTGGTGAAGGGATAGAGAAAATATGATCTATATCTATCTATAAAGTTCATCCATTAAAAAGGAGGAAATCTCGCCATTTGCAAGAACATGAATGGATCTTGAGGGCATTTTGCTAAGTGAAACAAGTCAGAGAAAGACAATTACCACAAGATCTCACCTATGCGTAGAATCTACAACAAAGGAACAAGAAACAGTACCTCTCCCCCCAAAAAACAAGTTCATAGATACAAAGAACAGATTGGTGGTTGCCAGAGGCAGGTGAAGGAGACAAGAAAGCTACAAAATTCCAGCTGTAAAATAAATGTCACGGGGATGTAAGGTACAAGATGGCAACTGCAGCTGAAAACACTGTATGGCATATTTGAAAGTTACTAGAAAAGAGGATCTTAAAAGCTCTCATCACAAGGAAAAAAAAAAATTGTATTATGTATGGTGCTCCCATGCTGGGTTCAGTCCCTTCAGTCTGGTCTGACTCTTTTGGACTCTATGGACTGTAGCCCACCAGGCTCCTCTGGCCATGGAATTTTCCAGGCAAGAGTACTGGAGAGGGTTGTCGTGCCTTTCTCCAGGGGATCTTCCTGACCCAGGGATCAAACCAGTGTCTCCTGCACTGCAGGTGGGTTCTTTATCACTGAGCCACTGGGGAAGCCCCTGTGTATGGTGATCAGTGTTACTTAGACTTACTGTGGTGATCATTTTGCAATAAATACAAATATCAAATCATTATGTTGTCTATCTGAAATGAATATGTAATACGTAAAAAAAAAAAATCAGAGGGAACATACATGACATTCCTCGTATCTGGCACGCTTCTGTAGTGGCCCAAGTTTTTACTGATAATGTGATTAAATCCATATGTTGAATATCCATGAATAAGTTCTGGGATTGAATAGTTAAAATTCTCACCTGAAAGAAAAGGTGTTAAGTCACATAAGTATAGGTTTACCACCGTCACATTGATAAAGGACAATAACAAAGATATCCTGTATTCACTCCCTGTATAACATGTCAGAGTAGTTTTTGTGGAACCTAAACTATGCCCAGACAACAAGGTTAAAATCAAAGGATTCACACACATCAAAGCAGCTGCTGCTGCTAAGTCGCTTCAGTCGTGTCCGACCCTGTGCGACCCCATAGATGGCAGCCCACCAGGCTCCCCCATCCCTGAGATTCTCCAGGCAAGAACACTGGAGTACGTTGCCATTTCCTTCTCCAGTCCATAAAAGTGAAAAAGTGAAGTCGCTCAGTCATGTCTGACTCTAAGCGACCCCATGGACTGCAGCCCACCAGGCTCCGCCGTCCATGGGATTTTCCAGGCAAGAGTACTGGAGTGGGGTGCCATCGTCTTCTCCGCAGAGCCCTTAGCAAAACCTGAACAATGAGTTACCCTCAGTCATTCAGTCTTTCCCGAGAAGTATATGCTCGGCCTCCTTGGTCACATCATGATTCACAACTGTCCTGTGAAGCTATATTGACTGAGGGGTTTTAGGGAAGGTGAGAGCTAGTCCCTCTTCCAAAACTGTTTGAGAGAATACAACAAGACGGCCGAGGACAGCCAACACATCAGTGTGCGGCACTGTTAGTCACTCGGTCGAGTCTGACTCTTAGTGACCCCACAGACTGCAGTCCAACAGGCTGCTCTGTCCATGGAATTCTCCAGGCAAGAATCCTGGAGTGGGATGCCACTGCCTTCTCCAGGGGATCTTCCCAACACAGGGATGGAACCTGGGTCTTGCCCATTGCAGGAAGACTCTTTACCAACTGAGTCACCAGGGAAGCCCATTAGTCATAACAATAAATAAAGCTGGCATAAAGTGAAAGAAAGTGAAGTCGCTCAGTCATGTCTGACTCTTTGTGACCCCATGGACTGTAGCCCACCAGGCTTCTCCATCCATGGAATTTTCTAGGCAAGAGTACTGGGGTGGGTTGCCATTTCCTTCTCCAGGGGAATTTTCCATTAAAAGATAAAAAAAAAAAAAAGAAAAACTCTTAGATGGTAATAAAAACCAAAATGAAACCATAAAAGATAAATAAGATGAACTAATATGGTTAAAAGTGGAAGAATGGTCAAAGAATACAGGAGTCAAAATATTTTTTAAAGTATAGAATTCACTGGAAGGACAACCCAGAAAGTCATTTTATACTTACAATAAGTTACAATAAAGATTCAATAGTCATGAGCTTGTAGACATCAAATAATGCTGCAACAAAATGCTTAAAGAAAACACTTTAAATATATCAATATATACTGCCACAAATAAACAGAAACAGAATTTTTTAAGAACACCTGCGAATCAGAGAAAAAGTCAGAAACTGGAATGATGCAATTAGTTAAGTGTCCTTGGTAGATTTATATTGTGCTGTTTATGGGAGAATGAACTGTCTTTTCCATTGCCCGAGGAATGTTTTCCAAAACTGATATAAATTCTATGTTGCTTTTAAAGCGGGTTCCCATCAAAAAGCAGTAAACCTATTTCTTTTAGGTCCTCTTTCTTACACCTAAAAAAATCCTTGGCATGACACAGCAGACAAGCGTGGGGGTTCCCTGAAACATGAGGTAAGGGGCCAGATTGGCTAGGGGTCTCAGGACTGGAGGAAGGACACAGTGGGCTGCTGATTTCTTTGTTGCCTCCCGTAAATCCCAGACTTCAGGTCAGTGCAGTTCAGTTCAGTCGCTCAGTCGTCCCCGACTCTTTGCGACCCATGGACCGCTGCACGCCAGACCTCCCTGTCCATCACCATCTCCCAGAGTTTACTCAAACTCATGTCCACTGGGTCGGTGATGCCGGCCAACCATCTCATCCTCCGTCGTCCCCTTCTCACACAGGGCGCAGTCAGAACCTGCAAGAGGAACCACTAATAGGCGCAGGCAAAACAAGCTCCCGGCTAAGCCTGTTCCACCTAGCCCCGGGGCCAGGAAAGGGGACGAACAGAACCACGGAAAACTTCCGGCAACAGCCGCTCTAGGCCAACCGGCACCAACGGGAGAACCACAGCGCCCCCTGTGGCTCCCAGGAATACACACGCGTGCTCAGCTGCTCAACAGTATCCAACTCTCTTTGACCCCGTGGACTGCAGCCCGCCAGGCTCTTCCGTCCGTGGAATTTCCAGGCAAGAGTACTGGAGTGGGTTGCCATTTCCTTCTCCAGGGACTAATACATGATGATCCTAAATAGAAGCATGCCAAAAACCAGCCGCAAAAATACATGAAACAAAGCCCAATAGAGTTGAAAGTAGAAACAGACAAACCCACAATTATAATCCGGGTCTTCAACACCCACTCTTAACAACTGTCAGAACTACCAGCCAAAAATGCAGCAAGGATACAGAAGAACCGAACAATACAATCAGCCAACCAGATCTAATTGAGATTATATTTATATATGAAGCACTTCACCTAACAATATCAGAATACAATTTTTTTTTCAAGTATCCATAGAGCATTCACCAAGATAGACCATATCCTGGATGATAAAACAAACCTCAAAGAAACCGAAAAGAATTGAAATCAGGCTCTCCTCCTCACTAGGGAGTAGTAAATTTTGCTTCTGGAATATGTGCTGTGTTCAATCATGTCAAACTCTTTGTGACCCCATGGACTGTGGCCCACCAGGCTCCTCTGTCCTGGTACTTTTTGAGGCAAGAAGCCTGGAGTGCGTTGCCATTTCCTACTCCAGGGGATCCTCCTGACCCAGGGATTGAACCCGCGTCTTTTGTATCTCCTGTTTTGGCAGACGAATTCTTTCCCACTGTGCCACCTGGCTTATTTTATAAAAGGCACCTTTTATTTTATAATACTTCTTGAATAAAACCCTTCAAAAGAGAATAAAACTGTACAGCATGGTGACTACAGTTAACATACTCTATTATATACTGTATTGTACACTTGAAAGTTGCTGAGAGAGTAGATCTTAAAAGTTATCATCACATGAAAAAAATTTAACTATGTGTGATGATGGATGTTAATGAAATTTATTGTGGTAACTAAGTTATGACCAACCTAGACAGCATATCAAAAAGCAGAGACATTACTTTGCCAACAAAAGTCCATCTAGTCAAGGCTATGGTTTTTCCAGTAGTCATGAATGGATGTGAGAGTTGGACTGTAAAGAAAGGTGAGCACCGAAGAATGGATGCTTTTGAACTGTGGCATTGGAGAAGACTCCTGAGAGTTCCTTGGACTGCAAGGAAATACAACCAGTCCATCCTAAAGGAGATCAGTCCTGGGTGTTCATTGGAAGGACTGATGTTGAAGCTGAAACTCCAGTACTTTGGCCACCTGATGTGAAGAGCTGACTCATTTGAAAAGACCCTAATGCTGGGAAAGATTGAGGGCAGGAGGAGAAGGGGAGGACAGAGGATGAGATGGTTGGATGGCATCATCGACTTGATGCACATGGGTTTGGGTGGACTCTGGGGGTTGCTGATGGACAGGGAGGCCTGGCATGCTGCGATTCATGGGGTCGCAACGAGTCGGACACGACTGAGTGACTGAACTGAACTGAACTGTTTGGCAATATATGCGTGCATACGTGCCTGCTCAGTCCCTTCAGTCCTGTCTAATCTTTGTGACCCTATGGACTGTATGTAGCCCACCAGGCTCCTCTGTCCATGGGATTCTCCAGGTAAGAATACCGGAGTAGGTTTCATGCCCTCCTCCAGGGGATCTTCCCAACTCAGGGATAGAACCCACCTCTCTTGCATTGCAGGCGGATTCATTACTGCTAACCTCCTGGGGAAGCGCTTGTAATGTATACATATATAAAATCATCGTTGTACACTTAAAACAAGCTCAATATTATATACCAATTACATCTCAATTTTAAAAAGAATGAAAAGAGAAGGCACAGACTTGTGCAAAATATTTGCAACTCATATATCAAAGGATTTGAAACTAGCATATATAAAGTCTTAGAAATCCCAATCTTTAAAGTCTTAGAAATCAGGAGACAAACATCCCAATTTGAAAATGGACAGGGGCTTCCCTGGTGGTTCAGTGGTAAAGAATCCGCCTGCCAATGCATTAGACACAGGTTTGATCCCTGATCAGGGAAGATACCACATGGCTCCGAGCAGCTAAGCCCAAGTGCCCAGACTACTGAAGTTCCAGCTCCTAGAGCCTGAGCTCTGAGATAAAGAAGCTCACACACCACAGCTAGAGAGTGACCCCCACTCGCTTCAGCCAGAGAAAAGCCCACGTGGCCACAAGGACCCTGCACAGCCAGAAATGAATGAAAAGATGGACAGAAGACTTGGAGAAGCCCCTTATAAAAGATGATGTGTGGCCATCAACCACATGAAAAGGTGCTCAAAAACCCTTAGTCGTAGGACAACGCAAATTAAGGCTACACTGATACCTGCCATTTCTCACCCATCATAATGGCTAAACTCTAAATATCCGACCATGTAAGGTGTTGACCAATCTGGAGAAGATGGATTCTCCTCCACTGCTGAAGGGAATAGGCACTGGCACCCTTACTTTGGAACACAGTTTGTCATTTTCTTTAAAGTTGAGCATTTTGTTGTGGTTCAGTTGCTAAGTCATGTACGACTCTTTGCAACCCCACAGACTGCAGCAGCCAGGCTTCCCTGTCCTTCATTAACTCCCGGAGCTTGCTCAAACTCATGTCCATTGAGTCAATGATGCCATCCAACTATCTCAACCTCTGTCGTCCGCTTCTCTTCCTGCCTTCAATCTTTCCCAGCATCAGGGCCTTTTCCAATGAGTCAGTCCTTCACATCGGCTGGGCCAAGTATGGGAGCCCTACCTTCAGCATCAGTCCTTCCAATGACTATTCAGGACTGATATCTTTTACGATTGACTGGTTTGATCTCCTTGCAGTCCAAAGGACTCTCAAGAGTCTTCTCCAGCACCACAGTTTGAAAGCATCAGTTCTTTGTCCCCCAGCCTTCTTTATGGTCCAACTCTGACATCTGTACATGACTACTGGAAAAAGCATAGCTTTAACTATATGGACCTTTGTTGGCAAAGTGATGTCTCTGCTTTTTAATACACTGTCCAGGTTTGTCATAGTTTTTCTTCCAAGGAGCAAGTGTCTTTTAATTTCGTGGCTGTAGTCAACCGTCCGCACTGATTTTGGAGTTCAAGAAAACAAAATCTGTCGCTGCTTCTACTTTTTCCCTTTCTCTTTGCCATGAAGTGATGGGACCAGATGCCATGATCTTAGGTTTTTGACTGTTGAGTTTTAAGCCAGCTTTTTCGCTCTCCTCTTTCACCCTCATCAAGAGCCCTTTAGTCCCTCTTTGCTTTCTGCCATTGGAATGGTATCATCTGCATATCTGAGGTTGTTGATATTTCTTCTGGCAATCTTGATTCCAGCTATAAGTCATCCAGACCAGCATTTCTCATGATGTACTTTGCACATAAGTTAAATAAGTAGAGTGACAATATACAGCCTTGACATACTCCTTTCACAATTTTGAACCAGTCCGTTGTTCCGTGTCCAGTCCTAACTGTTGCTTCTTGACTTGCATACATTGAATTGCATAAGAATTTTCCACAGTTTCTTGTGATCCATACAGTCAGTCTTTAGTGTAGTCAATGAAGTATAAGTTTCTCTTGAATTCCCTTGCTTTCTCTATGATCCAATGAATGACAGGGGTTCAGATCATGACAAGACCTGGAGCTGACTGTGGCACAGATCATGAGCTCCTTATTACAAAGTTCAGGCTTAAGTTGAAGAAAGTAGGGAAAACCACTAGGCCATTCAGGTATGATCTAAATCAAGTCCCTTGTAATTATAGTGGAAGTGACAAATAGATTCCAGGGATTAGATATGGTAGAGTGCCTGAAGAACTGTGGACTGAGGTTTGTAACATTGTACAGGAGGTATTGACCAAAACCATCCCAAAGAAATGCAAGAAGGCAAAGCGGTTGTCTGAGAAGGCTTTACAAATTTAGCTGAGAAAAGAAGAGAAGTGAAAGGCAAGGGAGACAGGGAAAGATACACCCAACCGAATGCAGAGTTCCAGAGAATAGCAAGGAGAGATAAAAAAGTCTTCTTAAGTGAACAATGCAAAGAAATAGAGAACAATAGAATGGGAAAGACTAGAGATCTCGTCTAGAAAATTGGAGATACCAAGGTAACATTTCATGCAAAGATGGACACAATAAAGGACAGAAATGCTAAGGACCTAACTGAAGCAGATGAGATTAAGAAGAGGTGGCAGGAATACACAGAAAAACTATACAAAATCGGTCTTAAAGATTGGACAACCACTATCCTGTGGTCACTCACCCAGAGCCAGACAACCTGAAGTGTGAAGTCAAGTGGGCCTTAAGAAGCATTACTACGAACAAAGCTAGTGGAGGTGATGGAATTCCAGTTGAGCTATTTCAAATCCTAAAAGATGATGCTGTGAAAGTGCTGCACTCAATTTGTCAGCAAATTTGGAAAACTCAGCTGTGTTCACAGGACTGGAAAAGGTCAGTTTTCATTCCAATCCCAAAGAAGGGCAATGCCAAAGAATGCTCAAACTACTGTACAATTGCCCTTACTTCACATGCTAGCAAGGTAATGCTCAAAATCCTTCAAGCTAGGCTTCAACAGTATGGGAACTGAGAATTTCCAGATGTATAAGCCAGATTTAGAAAAAGTTAAGCATACAGCTTCCATATGAACCATCTATCCTATACCGAGGTATTTACCTAAGAGAAACAGAATATTTTTATACAAAGACTTATATGTGAATATTCATAGTGGCACTGCAGTTCATTCTAGAACAGCCACAAATACACCTCAAATACATGCTATACTTTGCTTAAAGAAAATGAGGAAGATATACACGGAGGAGGAAGAATGGGGGTGATGTTTTTACTGTACCTATTAAAATTTATTTCTTAGAAACACAGAAAGCTATCTGAAGCAAATATAGCAAATTACTTTAAAATTCTCACATTTATGAGGCAAATACATACAAGCCTGTTTGTGTTATTTTCTCTCTGTGGTTATATATATATGAACATATATGAAATACTTCGTAATTCAAAATTGCATTGCTCTAAAAAGGGCAGTCTCTTCCTCTTCCCAGTCTTCAACTTATGGTATATTTTTCCCTTACTGTGGCTAACAGGGGAAATCAAAATACTTACCTAATCTTAACAATGACTTCGGATCTGCAGGTTCATCTTCACTAGCTCTTTGCACCCTCACGTTGTAAGCTCTCGGTATGTGCACTGAGTCAGCTTTGCTTCGCAGTTTTTCTCCAAGGGACCAAATTAATGGATTTCCTTTCTCCTGGGTCTCCTCTTGCTTCTTCACATGATTGTAGTGAAGATAAATACTTAAGACGGCTATCCAGATGCCGAATGTCAAGGAGGCACAGAGTAAGCTCTGAATTATAACATTTCTCATTGTAAACCTAGCATTTTTGAAGGTCCATTTTAACAGTTCCTAAACCAGAAGGATTTACGAGAAGCTGTATTAGATATTTTCATCGTTTGAGATCATCTACTTGGCTTAAATTCAGTTTACAGTGTTTTTAAAAACAGGATCATTTTGACATCAGTGCTTATCTCCTACTTTGATAAGATAAAGTGTACCCTTAGGAAAAAACCTCTTAAAACTCCATATTCCTAAGATTTCTGCTGGGCTGTAGTTGTGCCATGCAGGATCTTCATGTCGAGTGTGGGCTGTTAGTAACAGCGTGTGGGATCTAGTTCCCTGACCAGGGATCAAACCCAGGCCCCCTGCATTGGGAGTGCGGATCCCCAGGGAAGTCCCCTTATAAGATTTTTTAAAGTCAAAATGTATAACATGCTTATAAAACACACAATATCACTTAAAGTCATTGACCCAAACTCCTGAGATAAAACTAAAGGAAAAAAATGTGAAAGAAGGGTTTTTCATCCCTATACATGCTCAGCCCATGTCGAAGTGATAGCACCGGTCTTTGTTTTTAAAAAGCAGATCTGACGCTAGTCAGACTGTTGCTTGCTGTTGCTTAGTCGCTTAGTCTGTGCGACCCCGTGGACCGTCACCCACCAGGCTCCTCTGTCCATGGGGATTCTCCAGGCAAGGATACTGGAGTGGGTTGGCATGCCCTTCTCCAGGCGATATTCCTGACCCAGGGATTGAACCCAGGTCTCCCGAATTGCCGGCAGATTCTTTACCATCTGAGCCACCAGGGAAGCCGAAGAATACTGGAGTGGGTAGCCTATCCCTTCTCCAGGAGATCTTCTCAACCCAGGAATCAAACCAAGGTCTCCTGCATTGCAGGTGGATTCTTTACCAGCTGAGCTACCAGGGAAGCCCCAATCAGACCGTTAGAAATGTATTAATGAAAACACACAACGTCCCATGGTGGAAAAAAAGTGGGCAAGGAGCAGTGTGGACCCCACTGATGGGACTGTGGAATGCTGCAGCCACTTTAAATCTTGGTCTCAAGTTCACTCCTGGCCACCGGGTCAGTAACGTGGGCCAAGTCACATCATAGCTTGGCCGGGAAAGTGCAAGACCCACCCCCAGGGAGGAGAGTCTGTTCCTGAGATCTGCAGGGCCCAGGCATCACCACCAGTGGAGTCAGGGCCTGTGTCTGGGTGGAGTCCTGAGGATGCCGGGTAAAGGGAGCGGGCGTGTAAAGCTGGATTCGGTAGTTTACTAACACAGGAGCATTCTCTCAGGACAGAGGACCTAATACCCTCACCAAGATCTTGGTCGCACAATAAAGGTTTGCTGATTGAATGAATAATCCCTTCAAAAATGAAATACTCGATTAAGGAGAGAAAAAATGAAATACTCGATTAAGGGATTTCCTTGGTGGTACAGTGGATAAGAATCTGCCTGACAATGCAGGGGACACAGGTTCAATCCTTGGTCCTGGAAGATCCCACATGCCAAGGAGCAACTCAGCCTACTAGACACAACTACTGAGCTCACATGTTGCAGCTACTGGAGCCCGTGTGCCTAAAGCCTGTGCTTTGCAACAAGAGAAACCAGCGCAATGAGACGCCTGGGCAATGCGACTAGAGGAAGCTTGCATGTAACCAACAGAGGCCCAGAGCAACCAAATAAGTTACTTACTTATAAAAAGAAGAAATATCCAATGTGTAAGAGAAGAAGATAACTCCTAATGAGGGAAAATGGGCGGGTTAAAGGAACTGGAAAGAGAATGAAGCTTATGACCTATTAAATGTCATTTTAAGAGACTTCTGTTTTGAGGTTCTCCAAAACCTGAAAGCAATTAGAGGCTTTCTCCAGGCAAGAACATTGGAGTAGGTTGCCATTTCCCAGAACAGTCTTAATAGCAACCTCTGCACAAGAGCCTTTCCCTGATGAGGGAAAGATGGAAGGCAGGAGAAAGGGATGACAGAGGATGAGATGGCTGGATGGCATCACTGACTCAACGGAAATGGGTTTGAGGAAGCTTTGGGAGGTGTTGAAAGACAGGGAAGCCTGGCGAGCTGCAGTCCATTGGGTCGCAAAGAGTTGGGCTGCGTAAGTCCATGGGGTCACAAAGAGTCAGACTCGACTGAGTGACTGAACCCCAACGAAAGGTCTTTTCCAGTGAGTCAGCTCTTCTCATCAAGTGGCCAAAGTATTGGAGCTTCAGCTTCAGCATCAGAGTCCTTCCAGTGGGTATTCAGGGTTGATTTCCTTTAGGATTGATTGGTTCTGATACTAGGAAGAGTTTTTTTTTTTTTTTTTCTATTTTGCTTTTTGAATAAGTAGTACATTCATTTTGTATAGATTTTAAGAAGTACAAAAGGTGTACCTTTGTGGTATACAATGAGAACTGGCCCTGATTTTCAAGAACCAAAGTTATTACGATGCCGAATAAGCCTCTTGGGTGGCATAACCCAGCCTGAAAAATCTGACCTTCTTAATCTTGATCCCCAGAGCCAGAGTCCTATTCAAGATTCAGAGATTTGATGCACTGTGCTCACTTTTTCTATGTGGAAGGACACCCCCTCCCCATCTTCCCACTTTTCAGCATATGGACCTCATCCACCTACCACTGAGACAAACACTGGCTGCTGTGGAGTCGATGTATTCTCCAAGCTGGGTCATAGGCAGATTTGGGCAGGACTCTATGCTCAACAAATGATCTCAAAGATGGAATTTCCTCCTGAATGGCTGACTCAGTGGCGCCTGGATTCTGAGCAAATTGCTTGATTGTTCGGGGTACCCTGCCTGCATGGCGGGGCTCAAAACACAGGCTGCCCCAGGCTGCCTCACAAAGCCCTGTGACATCATACAGGAGCTCTCCAGCCCCAGTGGCCCCTGCCTGGGAGCTCCAATCAGTGGGCAGGATCCAGGAATTCCAAAGCTAGAAGGGTCTTTCCAGATAGTCTCAGAACCCTTGCTCCTCTGCTGAGGAAATATGAAAGTCCTTGCTTTGGCCAAGACAAAATCCTAGCCTTCTCTAGGGCAAGCCTCATTTTTGGCTTTTCTGAAATAAACTTTAAAAAAATGAAAAAGCCTTCAGAACATCTCAAGAGACTTAAAGATAAGCCAAAGGGTTACTTGGCTGCCTTTTTATTTCTTATTCTATTGCTCAACTTTAGACATTAGTACATGAGTTCAGCCAAACACTTGTGAAATTTCTTGTCTCTTAAGTCTGGGTAGACCTGACCCTCCCCCGAATTCAGGAGGCTGACTCAGTGTTTTTCCTCAGACCAGACATCTGCTGGTACATGAGAGGAAAAGGGTGAGCTGAGATTTTGATACCTTTCCAGGGGCATATTGCCCCTGGACAACCAATAATGACCTTCAAGCATAACTTCGAATCTCCTTTAGACAGGCTCAAAAAAAAGGTCCTTTTATCATAATATTAAAAAGTAAGCTTTTATTTATAATCGCCCCCAACTGGAAAGGACCCAAACGTCATCAGTAGGAGAATGAACAAGCTGCGCCTCTCCATATAATGGAATGCACAGCTGCGGTGAAATGGCTGAGCCACAGAAGAGGGAGAATCCCACATACATAGCCCTGAGTGATAGGAGACAGTGGGTGCTAAGTCCCTTAGCTTGTGTCCTACTCTTTGCAGCCCTATGGACCGTAGCCCACCAGGCTCCTCTGTCCATGCAATTCTCCAGGCAAGAACACTGGAGTGGGTTGCCATGCCCTCCTCCAGGGGATCTTCCCAACCCAGGGACTGAACCCTTGTCTCTTCCATCTCTGGGCTTTCCAGGCAACACTAGAGATAAAGAACCTGCCTGCCAGTGCAGGAGACGTAAGAGATGAGCGTTCGATCCCTGGGTGGGGAAAATCCCCTGGAGAAGGAGAGGGCAACCCACTCCGGTATTCCTGTGTGTGAAATCCCACGGACAGAGGAGGCTGGCGGGCTACAGTCCATGGAGTCGCAAAGAGTTGAACACGGCTTAGTCACTAAACAACAAGTTTTTGCTTAGCCAATGGCCACCCAGAAAGAGGCTACATTCTGACCCCCTCTGGGTCCACCTGGTACTTTTCCTGGGTGGTGCTTAATCCTGGGAGTGGGTGTGAGTTCCTGGGGTGGACAGCATTCTTTCCTTGACCAGAACATCTATGCCTTTATCTGACTGACATATTCAGCTTACACTTAAGACTTAATTTGAGAAAATAAAAATTCTTCATTTAAGAAACCATCTTCAGAGTCAGTGAACAATTATATGATTCTGTTCAGTTTGAAAAATGCTGATATAATGTCTCTGAGCCTGGCTGTCTGATCTCTAAAGGGGGTGGGTAATGCTAATGGCCTACAAAGTGAAGTATTTGGAGGAGGAGTAGGCACATTGTAATTTGAAGAAAATCCACAAGAGGGGAACCTGTGAACCATCATGGAGAGCCATGGAATAACACTGAAGGACAGTCTTTCCCGGGAAACTTGTTAACGTTCTGACATGAAGTTTGGTTGAGCTGTTATCACGGGGATGATTGCTCTCGGCTTACTGCAAACTAATAGTAACTGCTGGTGGTTCCTTCCTACCATGCTTGTGAGCTCCAGGAGAGGAGGGACTATTTCTTGTTTGTCTTTGATATTTTTTTTTTTCTGGCCACACTGTGGCGCATGTGGGGTCTTAGTTCCCAGACCAGGGATTGGACCCACACCCCTCACATTGGAAGCTTAGAGTCTTAAACACTGGGCTACCAGGGAAGTCACCTCATTTTTGTGTCTTGGACTCTAGCACACAGCTAGGAGTTCTGCTGTGAATCCGAAAAACATCAGTGTGATTTGAAGTGGAAGTGAGGGGCTTCCAGGCGGTACAGTGGTAAAGAGTCCGCCTGCTGGTGCGGGAGACGCAGACTTCATCTCGGGGCCGGGAAGATATCCTGGAGAAGGAAAAGGCAACCCACTCTAGTATTCTGGCCTGAGAAATCCCAGGGACAGAGGAGGCTGGCGGGCTACAGTCCATGGGGTCGCAAGGACTCACATGACTTGGAGACAGAGCGTGCACACACAGTTTGAAGTGGAAGCCACCCACTTCTACACCTGCAGGGAAGGGATGCTAAAGAATCCAAGGTTTACAGCATTTTAAATCGACTACTGTTTTGTCAAGTCCGACTCTTGAGACCCCCTCCCCCAATCAACTATACTTCAATTAGAAATAAATTAGAGGTTGCTGTACAGCAGAAATTAAAGCAACAGTGTAAATCAACTAGACTTTAATAAAAATAATTGAAAAAAAAGAATCCAAGGTGTGAGGTGGCCCTCTTCTTTCCTGGGTTGGGAGGTGCACCCACCTGAGGAATAGTCAGGGTAAATAACACTGTATGCTTTCCTCACACCCCTCCTTTTAAAGCCGATTTAAGTAGGTCTTAAGGACTATCACCGTGGAGGGAACTTTGAGGAGAGTATCAGGAGGGTAAGCAGTAGGTAAAAATACTATAAGGGAGGGGCTTCCCTGCTGGTCCGGTGGCTAAGAGCCTGAGCTCCCGGTGCAGGGGTCCCAGCTTCAATCCTTGCTTGGGGAACTAAGTCCCACATGCCGCAACCAAGACTTGGTAGTTATTAATGCAGCCACATAAATAAATGTTGTTTAAAAAGTAGTACAGGGACCAGAGGGAGAGGAGAGGCCAAGAGTGTTTTCCCTGCTGACCTTAGTTGCTGACATCATTGTCCGCATATCATCTGATCGGATTGTGGGTTGAATTGTGTCCCTGCCTCCCATTCGTATGTTGCAGTCCTAACCCCTTGGACTTCAGAATGTGACTGTGTTTGGAGACTGGGCCTTGAGAGAGGTGAATAAAGTAAAGTGAGGTCTTGTGGGCGGGCCCTAAGAATAAGAGATTAGGACACAGGCACATCGAGAGGTGTCTTCCGTCCTTTGACTCCTGCTAAGAAAACAATGCCTCATCCACTGAGCTCTTCATGTACTTTTTTTAAAAAGGGGTTTTATTTCCACACCACACATTCTGCTTCCTGTCGACTTCCTGTAACACTAACTTTCACTTCTGGTTTGCTTTGATTGCTCTATTTTGGACATCATTTTCTTCTTAAGTAAGCAGTAACGACTCTAATAAAATAGCCCACATATTGTTGTCTTAGTAAAAACAAAAGCAAGGAAACACCCTAGCGCTTTTCTCCTTTAATTCAAGCAGATGTCCAATATGAGGCATGTCAGGCTCTGATGGTTTTTTGGATTACTTAACTCCCACTCTGACTTAAAAATAAAAGGAGGAAGTTTTATTAGAAATGCACAGAGCCACGTGCCCCAAAGGACTGGGTCAGACCTACACAGCACAGGCAGCTCTGTAGGAGCTTAGAAGCAATTCAGAGCTCCTCTGGGGGGTGAGCAGAGAACAGCTAGAACACTCACTTCCTTTTCCTCTTTTCTTCCACCTGACTTTTGTTTCTGTTCTTCTGTTAGTTCCATGCCTTCCCTATTGTAAACAGTGCTGCTATGAATATAGGGGTACATGTATACACATATATATTAATCTATTTATATATATATAACTGAACCACCTTTCCGCACACCTGAAACATTATAAGTCAACTCTACTTCAATTTTAAAAAATCTCAGATGGGAATCAACAAGCAGAAGAGGGCTACTTGGTACCCTGAATATCTGTATTAAAATCTATGGACTCTGTCAAATTCTAAGACTTTCTGCTTCAAAGGCCACCTTCAAGATAGTGAAAAGACAACCCACAGAATGGAAGAAATCATTTGCAAACTGTTTATGATCCTTCACACCCATAAGGATGGCTAGAACAAGAAAGACAGATGAGCTAGTTAATTATTAGAAAAATGCAAATCAGAACTACAAGAAGGTATCACCTCACACCAGTCAGAATGCTGCTAAGTCGCTTCAGTCGTGTCCAACTCTGTGTGACCCCATAGACAGCAGCCCACCAGGCTCCGCCGTCCCTGGGATTCTCCAGGCAAGAACACTGGAGTGGGTTACCATTTCCTTCTCCAATGCATGAAAGTGAAAAGTGAAAGTGAAGTTGCTCAATTGTGTCCGACTCTTCGAAACCCCATGGACTGCAGCCTACCTACCAGGCTCCTCTGCCCATGGGATTTTCCAGGCAAGAGTACTGGAGTGGGTTGCCATTGCCTTCTCCCCGGTCAGAATGGACATCATTAAAAAGTCTACAAATACCAAATGCTGGAGAAGGTGTGGGGAAAAAGGAACCCTCCTACACTGTTGGTGGGAATGTACATTGGTGCTGCCACTGTGGAAAACAGCATGGAGGTTCCTTAAAAAAACTAAAAGTAGAGTTGCCACATGATCCAGAAGTGCCACTTCTGGGCATATCCACAAAAGATGAGACTCTAATTCAGACAGATACATGCATCCCTTTGTTCACAATAGCACTACTCACAACAGCCAAGACGTGGAAGCAGCCCAAGTGTCCATCGACAGATGAGTGGGTAGGGAAGGGGTGGTGCCTGTAAATTAATGCAATGGAACACTGTCCAGGCGTATAAGAGAATGAAATAATGCCATTTTCAGCAACATGGATGGACCTAGAGATTATCACACTATGTGAAGTAAGTCCGACATAAACAGACATATGCTATCTCTTATATGTGGAATCTAACATACAAACAAATGAACTCATCTGTGAAACAGAAACAGATTCACAGACAGAGAGAATAGATTTGTGGCTGTATTGCTGTTGATGTTCAGGCAGTAGGTCGCGTCCAGCTGTTTGCAGCCCCATGGACTGCAGCACGCAGGCTCCTCTGTCCTCCACTGCCTCCCAGAGTTTGCTCAAACTCATGTTCCTTGAGTTAGTGATGGCATCCCACCATTTGTCCTCTGTTGCCTCCTTCTCCTGCCCTCAGTCCTTCCCTGCATCAGGGTCTTTCCCAATGAGTCAGTTCTTCACACAGGTGACCAAAGTGTTGGAGTTTCAGCTTCAGCAAAAATATGTATGGAAGACTCACATACAAATTCAGACTAATGGTTATCTTATTCTGTGTGTGTGTGCAGCAAGGGAAATACACAGCCCTCAGCTACATCTATTTTATTTTTTTAAATATCTAAAATAAATATGGGGTAAAATGGTAAGAATTGATAAAGTTGGTGTGTGGGTGCATGAATATTTTTATATTATTCTCTACACTTTTTATAAGTTTACAATATTTTGAAATAAAATTAGTGAGATGTCCTATTCAGCTCTTAGAGTTCACAGAAATCTATTCTTTATCATCTGTAAGATTCTTCACAGTATTTATTAAAAGTAGTTGGTGTGTTCTATTTCATAGATGGCCCACAAGAGGGAGACCTAGAACAATTCAGTGACTTGATGCATGTGTGTGTGTGTGTGTGTGTGTGTGTGTGTGTGTGTATGTGTGTGTTAGGCACTCAATTGTGTCCAACTCTTTGAGACCCCATGGACTGTAGCCCACTAGGATCCTCTGTTCATGGAATTCTCCAGGCAAGAATACTGGAGTGGGTAGCCATGCCCTTCTCCAGGAGATCTTTCCAACTCAGAGATCAAACCCGGGTCTCCTGCATAGCAGATTTCTTTATTCTACATTTATTTACTGTCTTTATCTGCCTACAAAGGTCCATATACTCAAAGCTATGGTTTTTCCAGGAGTCATGTATGGATGTGAGAGCTGGACCATAAAGAAGGCTGAGCCTCAAAGAATTGGTGCTTTTGAATTGTGGTGCTGGAGAAGACTCTTCAGAATTTCTTGGATTGCAAGGAGCTCAAACCAGTCCATCCTAAAGGAAACCAACTCTGAATAATCTTTGGAAGGACTGATACTAAAGCCAAACCTCCAATACTTTGGCCACATGATGCAAAGAGTGGACTCACTGAAAAAGACCCTGATGCTGGGAAAGATTGAGGGCAGGAGGAGAAGGGGAGGACCAAAGACAAGATGGTTGGATGGCATCACCGACTCAGTTGACAGGAGTCTGCGCTAATTCTGGGAGATAGTGAAGGACAGGGAAGCCTGGTGTGCTGCAGTCCATGGGGTCATGAAGAGTTCGACGTGACTTAGCCATTGAACAACAACAAAGACCAGATGTATCAATGAATATAATGACAACCGGCACCCAAGGACACATGGCCAGGACAGAACAGGGACTGTTGAGGTTCCTGTCTGCCCTCTGTCTAAGTCAGGACAGACATGTTCAGAAATCTGCAGAGCAACCAGTCATGGTTAAGGAGACACATCAGAGGATGCAGGGCTAAACCAAACGGTGTTTTAAAACTGCAATTTAAGGAGATGTCTGCAGAGTGAAGCATACATGGCAGCAAGGGGACAATGGGTTCACAGAGCGCCGGGGACATGGGGACCCATAGGGTCCTCTGCAGCCTGCAGCCGGATGCTGGGGATCTGTTCCCTGGCACAGCAGAGGAAACCAGAAACTGCTTCTGCTTAACCGGTGAACATGGAAAAAGCTGATCTAGCTAGTTCTACTGCTGCAGCTAGAAACTACAGCCAGCGATGAGCAGGGCTGTTTGTCGATGTAATTTAATTCATCATTAGGAGGACCCTTCACAGATTTAGACTGTGTGTGATGATTTGCAGGCTTTTCCATTTATATTTCTGGTATTTATTTTACTCTTTGGAAAAAAATTTTTTTAATTTTTTGTCCATGCTGTGCAGCATGTGGGATCCTAGTTTCCCAACCAGGGATCAAACACATGCCCCTTACAGTGGAAGCATGGAGTCTTAGCCACAGGACTGCCAGGGAAGTCCCTCATTTCATTCATTTTTAATCAGGTGCCCAGAGGTTTTAGTAAAAATTGTGGAGGATACATGAATTAAGAATAGTCTCTTCATCAGTATCTTTGTAAACCATTTCTTCTAGCCACTCAGTTCAGTTCAGTTCAGTCGCTCAGTCGTGTCCGACTCTTTGCGACCCCAGGAATCGCAGCACGCCAGGCCTCCCTGTCCATCACCAGCTCCCAGAGTTCACTCAGACTCACGTCCATCGAGTCAGTGATGCCATCCAGCCATCTCATCCTCGGTCATCCCCTTCTGCTCCTGCCCCCAATCCCTCCCAGCATCAGAGTCTTTTCCAGTGAGTCAACTCTTCGCATCAGGAGGCCAAAGTACTGGAGCTTCAGCTTTAGCATCAGTCCTTCCAAAGAAATCCCAGGGCTGATCTCCTTCAGAATGGTCTGGTTGGATCTCCTTGCAGTCCAAGGGACTCTCAAGAGTCTCCTCCAACACCACAGTTCAAAAGCATCAATTCCAATTTAGTATCTTCACCACTAGGGTTTCCCTGGTGGCTCAGAGGGTAAAGCATCTGTTTGCAATGCAGGAGACCCAGGTTTGATCCCTGGGTCAGGAAGATCCCCCGGAGAAGGAAATGGCAACCCACTCGAGTATTTTTGCCTGGAGAATCCCATGGATGGAGGAGTCTGGTATGCTACAACCACAGGGTAGCAAAGAGTTGGACACGACTGAGTGACTTCACTTTCACTTTCACCTCTGGGAAGGCAGGGACTCCCTAGTTACCTCAACAGCAATCTTATCTCCAGCAGCAAACCTCATGCCTGCTACATCAGTGGCACTCAAAAGATGTTTGCTAAGTTAATGCTAGAGCCAAGTGTCCATCGACAGATGGATGGATAAGTAAACTGCAGTCTATATAGAAAAGGAATCTTTTTTCAGACTCTAAAAGGAAGGTATCTCTGTTACCTGCTACAACATGGATGAACCTTGAAAGCATGAAATAAGTCAGTCACGAAAAGAAAAATACTCTGTAATTCCGCTTCCGTGTGCTAGGAGAGTCATCAAATTCGTATAGACAGGAAGAAGAATGGAGGGTGCCCAGGCGATGGTTGTGGGAGGGAAGAAGGAATGGGGAGTTAGGAGTCTACTGGGGACAGAGTTTCAGTTTAGGGAAAGGAAAAAGCTCTGGAGATGATGGTGGTGATGGCTGCATACCATGACTGTGAATCTGCTCAACACTATGGAACGGTACGGCTTCTCTGATGGTGCAGTGGATAAGAATCCACCCACCAAGGCAGGGGATGTGGGTTTGACCACTGGTCCTGGAAGATCTCTCATACCACGGAGCAACTAAGCCCGTGCCCACAGCTACTGAGCTTGCACTCTAGAGCTCGAAAGCCGCAACAACCAGAACTTATGCTGCTAAAGCCCACGGGCCTACAGCCTGTGCTCCGAGACAGGAGGAGCCACAGCAACGAAACAGAAACACGTGCACTGCAAGGAAGGGTAGCCCCTGCTCACCCCAGCCAGAGAAAGCCCGGCAACAGAGACCCGTGCTGCCAAAAGCAAGGGAGTTTAAACACCCAGAAAACACTGTTGAACCATACACTTAAAAATGGTCAACATGGTAAATTTCACGTTCTGTATATTTTGAAAGTGAAAGTGTTAGTCACTCAGTTGTCTCGGACTCCTTGCAACCCCATGGATTGTAGCTGGCCAGGCTCCTCTGTCCAGGGGATTCTCCAGGCAAGAATTACTGGAGTGGGTCGCCATTCCATTCCCCAGGGGATCTTCCTGACCCAGGGATCAAACCCGGGGTCTCCTGCATTGCAGGCAGATTCTTTCCTGCCTGAGCCACCAGGGAAGCCCCCATGTATATTTTCAGTTCAGTCGCTCAGTCGTGTCCGACTCTTGCAGCCCCATGGACTGCAGCATGCCAGGCCTCCCTGTCCATCACCAACTCCTGGAGTTTACTCAAACTCATGTTCATTGAGTCAGTGACACCATCCAACCATCTCATCCTCTGTCGTCCCTTCTCCTGCCTTCAATCTTTCCCAACATCAGGGTCTTTTCAAATGAGTCAGTTCTTTGCATCAGGTGGCCAAAGTATTGGAGTTTCAGCCTCAGCAACAGTCCAATGTATATTTTACCACAAGGAATGAGGAAAGAAAATCAGTGCAACAGAAACAACACTGGAGAGAGTGAAACTCCCTGTTTAGGTGGCGAGCCTCTGGGATGGTTCTAAACTCGATCAGTGGGTCAGCCTGGCTCCCACGGTGAGATCTGGGGCACATGGCCTCCTTACATGGGCACGGTACTTCCAGGGGGAGGAAGAGATGACCTGGATCTCGCCCAGGTCCCAAGCTCAGGAACCTGGGGGGAGGCATGAGAAACTGCCTCGTGAGCAGCGCTGTCGCAGGTGAGCGGGGTCACAGGTGCCACCAAGCAGCCTGAGGGGGAGAGCGGGAAGAACAGAAAGGCCTTTGTGCTGGAAGCCGCTGTGCAACAGTTTCCTTCCCGTCAGCCTCCTCGGCCAGGGCACAGAATCATGGTCGCACCTGAGGAAGGATGGGGGAAAAGGAGGAGAGAAGAAATAGAGAAAGAGAACGCTGGAGGAACAGTGAACACCTAGCATGTCTTCATCCTCACAGAGGCTGGATTCTGCCACTTGCACACCCGTGACTCAGATGTCTCCCTCCCGGGTGAGGTCCTGGATCCGAGGACTCAGAACAGAGTACTTCTTCCAAGGAAGATTATCTCAGGGAGAAATCACAGCCCTCCAGAATTCTCAGAAAATAGCTGCCACCACCCAGTTCCCTAGGAAAGGGCTTATTATTACACAATCATGTAATAAGTAGGACCAGAGAGCTGGATTTTGTCCCACAGGTCAGGCTATGCCCCTGGGAGGTGATAGAAAATACGTTTCTCTCTCGGTCTCTTGGAGAAGGAAATGGCAACCCACTCCAGTATTCTTGCCTGGAGAATCCCAGGGACAGAGGAGCCTGGTGGGCTGCCGTCTATGGGGTTGCACAGAGTCAGACACGACTGAAGCAACTTAGCAGCAGCAGCTCAGTCTCTGCCCCAGGTTCCTGGCACAGACCTCCTGAATCCTGTGGGATTCCCTGGGTGATTCAGGGAGTTTGGAATACTCAGCCCCTGCTCCCCCCACCCATTCTCCTGGGAGGGAGACCAGCTGGAAGTGGAGTTAGTGATCTATCAGGCCTCTGTGATGATGAAACCTCCATAAACCTCTGCAAAATGTAGGGTCTGGAGAGCTTCTGGGTTGGGGAATACATGGCATTTCGGTGGGGATGGCAGCTCTGCAGCCCCGTCTATAAACCTGTCCTGTGCACCTCTTCCACCTGGCTGTTCCTGACTTGTACACTTCCAACACAAATTGCTAATCTAGTAAGCAGAATGTTTTTCTGAGTTCTGTGAGCCGCTCTAGCGGAATAATTGAACTTGAGGAGGTGAGGGCGGGGCCGGGGTTATAGAACTCTCCGACGTGTGGCTGATGGGCCAGAAATGAAGCGACAGCCTAGGTGGTTGTCTGAAGTAGCAACGATCCTGTGGGACTGAGCCTTTAACCTGTGGGTTCTGACTTGATCTCCAAGTCGGTAGTGTCAGAATTGAGTTCAACGATTTCCGGTTCAAGACGGCGAAATAGAAGGACAGGGGCTCATCTCCACCTGCAGGAGCATCACAGTTGCAGCTTGCTGTTGAACAACCATTGACAGGAGGATGCTGGAACCACCAAAAAAAGATAGTGGAAGTCGCTCCCTCGTGTTTGACCCTTTGCAACCCCATGGACTATACAGTCCCTGGAATTCTCCAGGCCAGAATACTGGAGTGGATAGCCTTCCCCTCTCCAGGGGATCTTCCCAACCCAGGAATCAAACCCAGGTCTCCCACATCCAAAGACAAAGATATCCCACGTCCCAAGACAAAGAAACCTCAATGGGATGGTAGGAGGGGCACCAATCAAGATAAAATCGAATCTCATACCTGCCGGGAGGGTGGCCCACGGACTAGGGAACAAGAATACCAAAGAAGCTCTTGCGCTCTTGTGAAGGTTCCGAGCCCCACGTCAGGCTTCCCAGCCTGGGGACCCGGCAAAGGGACTGGGACTCCTCAGGGAATCTGGCCTTAAGGGATTTGGTTATAGGCCTTCCAGAGGCCTGGGAGAAACAGAGACTACAGTCTTGGGGGGCACAAACAAAATTTTGCCTTCACCAAGACCCAGAGGAGAGGAACAGGGACGCCACAGGTTGCTGAGCTAAAACCTAGTGTGCTAGTGTTGGAAGGCCTCCTGTGGAGGCGTGGGTTGGCAGGCGCTCACCACAGGGATGGGGTCACCCTGGGCATAAACCCTCTTGGAGTTCGCCACTGACCCTGCTATAGAACCATAGACTTCAGGGCTGGGCTGCCTCAGGCCAAATAACTACCACGGAGGCAGTGCAACCCCATCCATCAGCAGATAATTAGATTAAAGCTTTGCTGAGGAAGGTCCTGCCCAGAGTAAGACCCAGTTTTTCCCATCACCAGTCCCTCCCATCAGGAAGCTTACACAAGCTTCTTAGCCTCCTCCATCAGAGGCCAGACAGAAGAAGCAAGAAAAACACAGTCTCAGAGAGGCTAAAACAAAAACTATATTACAGAAAGTTAATCACGGTGAAAAAGCAGAAAGTTGTGTCTCAGATGAAGGGACAAGATAAAACCCCAGAAAAGCAATGAAATGAGGTGAAGACAGGCAACCTTCCAGAAAAAGAATTCAGAATAATAATAGTGAAGATGATCCAGGATCTTGGGAAAAGAATGGAGGCAGAGATTGAGAAGACACAAGAAATGTTCACCAAAGACCTAGAAGAACTAAAGGACAAACAAACAGATGAATAATACATTGGAAGGAATCAGTGGCACAAGAACTGAGGCAGAAAAATGCATAAATGACCTGGAGGACAGAATGGCGGAAATCAATGCCACAGGAGGGAATATAGAGAAAAGAATGAAAAGAAATGAAGGCAGCCTAAGAGACCTCTGGGACAACATTAAACACCCAACATTCGCATTATCGGCATCCCAGAAGGAGAAGGGAGAGAGAAAGGACCCTGAGAAAAATATTTGAAGAGATAATAGCTGAAAATTTCCCAAACATGGGAAAGGATAGTCAACCAAGTCCAGGGAGCACAGAGAGGCCCAGGCAGGAGAAACCCAAGGAGGAACACACCCAGACAGTAATCAAACTGACAAAAACTAAAGACAGATAAAATATTAAAAGCAACAAGGGAAAAATGACAAATAATATACCAGGGAACTCCCATCAGGCTATCAGCTGATTTCTCAACAGAAACTCTACAAGCCAGAAGGGCATGGCGTGATATATTTAAAGTGATGAAAGGGAGGAATCTATAACCAAGAATACTCTACCCAGCAAGACTCTCCAGATTTGATGGAGAAATCAAAAGCTTTTCAGACAAGCAAAAGTTAAGAGAATTTAGCACCACCAAATCAGCTTTACAACAAATGCTAAAGGAACTTCTCTAGGCAGGGAACACAAGAGAAGGAAAAGACCTACAGAAAATAAACCCAAAACAATTAAGAAAATGGCAATAGGGTCATACATATTGATAATTACCTTAAATGTAAGAGAATTAAATGCACCAACCAAAAGACAGACCGGTTGGGTGGATGAAAACATGTGGATGTGTGCACTTCCACTGATCACATCACTCTGGTTGACCCCCCAGATTGTATGCAATTACTTTATATTGTTAGGTTAATCACGTTCCCATTATGGCTTGCAATTGTAATTATCTTTTATTTTTTGTCTGGCTATTGATTGTGAAAACTGATAAACGTCTTTTACTATTGTGATTGTGTAACTACTCAATACCATTGTATTACGATTGGTCAACAGAAAAATAATAGAGTTCTGTATCACCAAAGCTAGGATCTAACAGAAAAACCTGTAATCACTTTTTAAAATCCAGATGCATATCAGAACTATCTGGAAAATTTTTGAGAAATACAAATGCCCAGGTATTGCTTTTTTCTCCAGAGCTCCAGATGTGTTTCTAATGAGCAGTCATGTTTAAAAACAACTGGACTATACGATGATCTTTTATCTAGTCTGTTTCACTTTTTCTATTTCATATTCAGCGCTCCCATTTCATTTAGTATATGTTCTCCAATTTCTCCGTCTTTTTTTTGTTCTTTCTCAAGCCTTTATCAAGTGTAGTAGAAAAATTTTTGCACACACACACATATATAATATATATATTTTAGAAAACTCATGAGTTTTTGCCTAACTAAAAAAATTATGACATTTTTATTCTACTTGTTTGACTTAGTATGAATAGAATGCCAGATTTCTAATTTAAAAATAGATAATGCAACAAGCCACAAAGGTTTACTGTATATACCACAGGGAACTATAATCAATATCTTATAATACCCTATGCTAGAAAAACAATTTCAAAAATAATATATGTATTATTCAAAAATAATATATGTATATATGTGTTTGTATAACTGAACCACCTTGCTGTGCACATGAAACACTGCAAGTCAACTATGCTTCAACAAAATATATATTTTTTTAAATAAATTAATTAATTAAAAAACAAAGAGTTGAGCTCAGGTGTAGGCCACTTTGCTGGTGTGACAGAGAACTGCTCAGCGGGACAAGCACCCCCCGCATCTGGGGTCATAAGCGCTGTGAGTGTATTATGAGTGTGGTGGGGCTCTGAGAGCAAAGGAGAGACACAGAAGGCAGGCTGAGGTTTTCTAAAACACGCCCAGAAAGAGGAGGGGGCAGTGTCTGGCTGCCTCTGGAGGATGGGCTTCCTACGGGATGTCCAGAGTCTTTACCCAAGACAGGAGCAGCAAGCAGGAGCAGCCTTAGAAAAGAGCAAGCTTCTCTCCTCCCTTAAAGGAGACAGCCTCGAATGGCCAAGTTCTAAAGGAATGGAGGCTGGTTCTCTCTCTCTGTAAGGCAGTTCACAGAAAAGAAAGCACAGACTTTCAACTAAGATAGGCAGTGCGTGTGAATCCTGGTTTCACCATTTCTTATATGGTCTTGAAAGTGAAAGTTAGTCATGTCTGACTCTTTGTGACCCCCTGGACTATACAGTCCATGGAATTCTCCAGGCCAGAATACTGGAGTAGGTAGCCTTTCCCCTCTCCAGGGGATCTTCCCAACCCAGGGATTGAACCCAGGTCCTCTGCATTGCAGGCGGATTCTTTACCAACTGAGCTATCAGGGAAGCCGAACGTGGTCTTGGGAAAGTTAATTAACCTCACTAAGACTCAGTTTTCTCCCTTCGTAAAATTAGGATAATATCACTTGGATCATGTACTGGTTGCCCTAAGAATGAAATGAGTACTAGCGGAGTGTTTCACTCACTGACTCATCTATAAGAACCCACAGTCTTCTAGGGCAATGATCTGCCTCCTAGATGTCAGTTTCTTTTCCCCTTCCTCTAAATTAGCAAGAGAGGAATTCGTTTCATTACCACCATCCTGTAGAAGACACGATAAAAAATTTTTGCATTTACATTGGTGCTCAGATTATTAAGATTATTTGGAAAAAGATATTTGTATGCATGTGTATATAAACATATGTATATATTTATATATCATATTTCATATAATATTTTAATCTGGTTTCTAAAAAGGATTTGCATCTGTTTAAGGAAAAAACAGGGCTTCACAGGTGGCGCTAGTGGTAAAGGACCTGCCTGCCGATGTAGGAGACAGAAGAGACACGCATTTGATCCCTGGGTTGGAAGGATCCCCTGGAGAAGGGAATGGCAACCCAATCCAGTATTCTTGCCTGGAGAATCCCATAGACAGAGGAGTCTGGCAGGATGCGGTCCATGGGGTCGCAAACAGTCAGAAGCAACTTAGCATTCAAGAAAAAAACAAGCGAGTTGAAAATTGTGCAGTCATTTAAATATTTTTTTTCTGCTAGTGGGAGTGCCAGTTAGTAAAATGTTTTTGAAATGCATTTTATTATATCAGGAATCTTAAACTCTTCTAATATTTTGACCATTTCTAGAAATATATCCCACATAAGTATCAGAACTTAAATGAAGATTATGTTTTACAGGCATTTATCACAGCCATTACTCACGAGAGCAAAATCTGGAAAATGTCCACATGTTTAACAATAAAAAGAGAAGGTAAATAATTTAAAATGACATAACATTAAGTGAAAAATCAGGATACACACTGTGTGCACAGTATGACTGCAACTATGTAATAATATATAGTTACTGTAGTCTGCTCAGTCCTGTCTCTTTGTGACCCCATGGACTGTACCTGCCAGGCTTCTTTGTCTATGAGATTTCCCAGGCAAGAATATTGGAGTGGGTTGCTATTTCCTTCTCCAGGGGATCTTCTCAACCCAACGATCAAACCCCCGTATCCTGTGTCTCCTGCATTGGCAGTTGGATTCTTTACTACTGAGCCACTGGGGAACCCCGATTTATAGTTACATATGTGTAGAAAGTCTCTTATATCCGTCCATCAGAGGGCAGACAGAAGGAAAACCATGTTCACAGAAAACTAACCCAAATGATAACGGACTGTGTTACCGAAAGTGGGGTCTGGCTGCTTGCCGCTCAACGGCCAATAAAGAGACAAGGTTGGTGGAAAGAGAAGCTTGCTTAATTTTAAAAGTTTTTTAAAATTTATTATTTATGCTTATTACTTTTGCTATGCATGGCCTTGCTCTAACTGCCATGAGTGCAGGCTTCTCGCTGCGGCGGCTTCTCTCGGGGCAGAATGGGCTATAGGACGCGTGGGCTTCAGTAGCTCTGTGCTGCATGGGTTTAGCAGCCCTGTGGCATGCAGCATCTTCCTGGACCAGGGAGCGAACTCGTGTCCTCTGGGTTGGCAGGTGAATTCTTAACCACAGGACAACCAGGGAAGTTCCAGTGTGCTTATTTGGGATGCTGGGAACTGGGTCGGGGGGAAGGGTGCATGCCTGTCCAAAGGCCAACTCCCCCCAGTGACAATCAGGGGGCAAGAGCTCTTATAGGCGGAGGGAGGGGGCTGTGTGCAGGAACAGCACAGGCCGCTCTGACAGTCACCTTGAAATTGATCTTTGGTGCTCTCATCCGTGTCATCTTGATCGTCTTCAGTACAGTCACACCTTCAGTGCCGGGGCCGTTTGTTCCCATCTCCTCGAGGCTAATTCTCAGGACTGGTGGCTTCTGCCACAGCTACAGTCTCGTAATTAACTTCTTCCACCTGGTGGGGGCTTCAGTATCTAAGACAGCTCACAGGACATGGCTCAGGATATTATCTACAGCCTTTGAGGAGGAAATAAAGATCCTTGACTTTGCTTAGTCTCTAAACTACTATTGTTTTGTTCCGTGTGTTTTCCTTTGTTTCTGTATTTTCTCACTTCTTGGATTAGACTTGTCCTCTGGCTAAAGTTTTTCCATAGACAAGAGGCAGGCAGAGGACATAGGCCACGGGGAAGGACCATAGCATCCTGCTCTGTTTCTTTTTTTTGTTCCCCCCAGATTCACATGTTGAAACTGAGTCTGAAATATTAGAGACTTTTCGGACACTGCTGTTATTGCTATTTAGTTGCTAAGCGGTGTCCAACTCTCTGCAACCCCATGGACCGAAGCATGCCAGGCTCCTCCACGCTCCACTCTCTCCCTGCGTTTGCTCAGATCCATGTCCATTGACTCAGTGATGCTGTCTAACCATCCCGTCCTCTGCTGCCCCCTTTTCCTTTTGCCTTCAGTCTTTCCCAGCATCAGTGTTTTTTCCCCAACAAGTCAGCTCTTTGCATCACATGGCCAAAGTACTGGAGCTTCAGCATCAGTTCTTACAACGAAGGTCTATCTGGACGTAGATTCCAATGTCATTTGGTACTAACTTTGAGAGTCCCTTGGTCTGCAAGGAGATCAAACCAGTCCATCCTAAAGGAAATCAACCCTGAATATTCATTGGAAGGACTGATGCTGAAGCTGAAACTCCAATACTTTGGCCACCTGACGTGAAGAGCTGACTCATTTGAAGAGACCCTGATGCTGGGAAAGATTGAAGGCAGGAGGAGAAGGGGAGGACAGAGGATGAGATGGTTGGATGGCATCACCGACTTCAAGGACATGAGTTTGAGCAAGCTCCGGGAGTTGGTGATGGACAGGGAAGCCTGGCGTGCTGCAGTTCATGTGGTCACAAAGAGTTGGACACGACTGAGTGACTGAACTGAACTGAACTTCATAACCACTGTGATGACATTTGGATGGGGGAGGGATGGGAGGTGACTAGGTCACAAGGGTGGAGCCTCAGGCGTGGGCTTGAAGTCCTTGTAAAGAGACCCCAGAGAACTCCCCCTCCCTCTCTGCTGCATGGGGACACGGCGAGAAGATGGCTGTCTGTGAGCCAGGAAGTGGGCTCTCACCAGACAGCAAGTCTTCCGGCCCCTCAATCAGGAGGAGCACAAGGCCTCCAGAGCTGGGTGGCGTAGGGGTCTGCGGTTGAAAAGCCCCCTCCCCTCATCTCTGCATCTGGTTAGAGTAGCTGAGGGGACTAAGACAAGGGGGTCTCTTTTCCTCTCACTTCTCCTCAAATGACCCTGGCCAGGCCAGGTCTGGCACCTCCATCATCTCGTGCGCCCAGACCTGCAGGGTTCACAGGTGGCGCTAGTGGTAAAGAACCTGTCTGCAAATGCAGGAGACATAAGAGACGCAGGTTCAATCGCTGGGTCAGGAAGATCCCTTGGAGAAGGGCATAGCAACTTACTCCAGTATCATTGCCTGGAGAAACCCATGGACAGGGGAGCCTGGCGGCTACAGTCCCTGGGGGTGCAAAGAGTCAGACATGACTGAAGTGACTTAGCAGGGGCACACCTGCACACAGGGTGTGAAAGGATTAACATCTCTGATGGAGGCAGGCATGCCTTGTGAGGCCAAGGGACAGGCTGAACAGGGCGGAGCCTCCCCCTCAGCCTTCCTGCACAGATAAAGCAACGTGCCTCTACAGAGGGCCCTGCAGAGAAGGATTGCATGTTCAACAAGAGAGGGTAGCCTTCCCAGTGGCTCAGAGCCTACAGGAAGCTCCCAGCTCCGGGACACTGGACTTATATAACCACCTCCACCGCCCTGCTCCAGTTGACAACATTTTCAGGCTGTGTGCTTTGTACAAACTATCCAGCTCTCAGGGGATTAAAGCAACCGCCGGTGTGATTCTGCGGATTGAATAGACTGGACTGGGCGTCCTCTTCCACTCAATGTCCATCAAGACTGTAGCCACCTCGGGGCTGGCCTGCACTGGAGCCTCCAGAGGCCAGTGGGTCACCTGGAGGGCGGGCAGACCTGGGGTTTGGGGTGGTTCTTCTCCAGGTCTCTGTATGTGGCCTCTTCCTGTGGGTTTGCTCATGGGCAACAGATTTCTTCCAGGATGGCCCAGAGCATCCCCGAGCTCATAGGAGAAGGAGGAGGCTCTTGGTCTCTGATGGCTGAGTGTTGGGACCGCAGCATCACTACTCGGAGGTCACAGGAGCCTCCCAGGTGTGGGATGGACGAGGCCACACGGGCATGGAACACGGGAGGGGTGGAGACCCAGGCCCAGGGAGAGGACTGTCACTTAAGCTCATAGCTGGTGAGAGCTGGTATCTTTGCCAAAATTTGAGATTCAGACTCAGGTACCCCACTAACTTCAAACCCATGTTCTCAATGCCTACTAGGCTGGTCATAACCCAGGACCTAACAGAGGAGGGGCAGGGGCTAAGCCCAGGTCCAGAGAGCTATCGGCCCCCACTCCCCCTGCACGAGGGCTCATAGCTGGTGCTGGGTCAGCCTCCACAGCAGATTTTAGTCATGCTCACAGAGCGGGAGGTCCCCCTGCTTGGGACAGATGGTGACATTTACATGTAACAGATGAAAACACCAGAGCTGCTGAAGTCTTCCTTCGCTTCCCTTCGTTCAGGGACCGTGGTCTTCAGACCAGCCCGAGGGAGGCCACGTGAGGCATCCGACATTGAGTCGGAAGACGCGGGATTTGCCAAGCTCTTCCCTGACCAGCTGCTCTAATGGGAGCGAAACACATCCACCCTCTGAGACTCTGCCCTGGTCCCTGACAGGAGGTGAGAAAGAAAAAAAAAAAGCACACAGGGTGTTCTGAAGGTTCCACAAGATGATGTGAGCGTTAACAGGGATAGACAGCCTGGATCTATCAACAGCACAGAGCTAGGCTTGACCCACCTGAGGAAATCTTATCCTGTGACTCACTGTCATATTGCAAGCTTAACGATCAAGTAAGGCAAGGGAACGGAGAAGGCGATGGTGCCCCACTCCAGTACTCTTGCCTGGAAAATCCCATGGACGGAGGAGCCTGGTGGGCTGCCGTCTATGGGGTCGCACAGAGTTGGACACGACTGAAGCGACTTAGCAGCAGTAGCAGCAGCAGAAAGGCAAGGGAAAATTTTGCTCCCAGCTTAAAATTAAGAGCTGGCAGGGCCTCAGAGTTTTTAAGCTGGGTTCAAGTTCTCATGTAGTTCAGTCGATTAGGCATCTGCCTGCAATGCAGGAGACCTGGGTTCAATTCCTGGGTTGGGAAGATCCCCTGGAGAAGGGAATGGCAACCCACTCCAGTATTCTTGCCTGGAGAATCCCATGGACAGAGGAGCCTGGCGGACTATGGTCTGTGGGATCACAAGAATCAGACAGGACTTAGCACTATCTTTCTTTCTTTTCAAATCCTCACTTGTTATATTAGGACATTGAGGAGATGAGTAGAACCCCTGCTTCTCTTACCATTTCCTTCTCTTAACATCTGACTTCTTCAAAGCTAGTCTCATTCTCATCTCAAACTGCAGTTCAGACTTTCAGAGGGGTGGTCTATTTCCATTGGCCCGTCCTCCCAAATCACTGATTGCCCCCCACTGCCCCAGGCTTGGCTGTACCTCATCTTCACACAAACGCCCTGCAACCTCACACATGCTTTCAACCACCCCTGACCGCCATCTCTGCACCCCACTTCCAAGTTTCAGAAAAAGATGTCTCTACTTTCTGGTTTTATTTTTTCACTGTCCCCGCTGTGACTTCAACCCAATCTAATCATGCTTTTGCCCGACAATTTCATTGAAGAGAGTCTTAAGTCAAGTTGCCCATTACTTCCATGTGTCCAAAGCCAAGCGATGAGGTGTGTCTCAGCAGCATGTGGTCAGCGGGGCTGGTCACTCCCTCATTCCGTGGAGCAGAGCCCCCCTTCCCGGCCTCGTGGGACCACCCTGACATGCCCTCCCCCTACCCCCGTCCCAGGAAGCCCCTTCTCCTCTCCATCCCTGCAGAGTCGAGACTCAAAGCTCTGTGCCCATCAGGTCTCCCCTCTGTCTACCCTCTGTTCCTGGGTAACCGTCCAGGGTTGAACAGCGGAAACAGGGTCTTTGGAGAGTCCCCAAGTTCAGATGAGGTCACGCTGGGGGCGGGTGGCGGGAATCCAGTGATGGGGAGGGAGACGTGTGCACAGACACACATGCAGGATGCCAGCGATGACCGGGCAGGAGCTGGCAGCAAGGCAGCTGCCGGCCAAAGAACACCCATGACACAAATGACCGACTGGAAGCTAGAAGGCGCCAGGGGGACCCTCCTCTATAGCTTACAGCGGAGCAACTTTTCTATTGTTCTGAGCCAGGCAGTTTGAGCGGCACTTTGTTCTGGAAGCCACAGGCAACCCAAGCAGTAACCCAAGCCAGTCCTGTGTCTCCACCCACCATCTCTGCTCTGATTCTGAAATATCCAACTCCAGTCCTGACCTGGGATCTGAGTCCTACACAGGACGACCTGACCATCTGCTCGGAGTCACTTCTTAGATGTCAAAAGCACACTGAACTTAACATGGCTAAAAGAGAATTACTGAATGCCCCTCAGCCTGCTCCCTAAGTGTCCCTCTACCCCACAAATGAGATCCATGCAGTTTCCCAGTCTAAACTCACAAGGTTTTCTCGTTTAACTCCACCATCTTTAATGATAAAAGATAAATACAGGTCACAGCTGTCACTCAAGTGAATCACCGTGCCACCCCTGGGCCCTCCCCCTCCCCTGGACCCTCCCCCTTCCCTGGACCCTTACCCCTCCTCTGGAGCATCATTCATCCCCTGGACCACTTCCTGCATCTCAGCTTCTGCTCTTAGCCTGCACACACAGGGCATCCCATATACAGCTGCACAGGTGATTGTTGGACAGAGAAAATCAGATTTGGCTGCTCTCAACACCTCAGATATAAGGATGATATCACTCTAATCACAGAAAGCAAAAAGGGACTAAAGAGTCTCTTGATGAAAGTGAAAGAGGAGAGTGAAAAGCTGGCTTAAAACTCAACATTTAAAAAACTAAGATCATGAAATGAAGTCCCATCACTTCATGGAAAACAGAAGTGGAAAAAGCAGAAGCAGTGACAGATTTTATTTTCATGGGCTCCAAGATTACTGTGGATGGAGACTGCAGCCATGACATTAAAAGATGCTTGCTCCTTGAAAGAAAAACTATGACAAACCTAGACAGAGTGTTAAAAAGCAGAGACATCACTTTGCTGACAAAGGTGTGTATAGTCAAAGCTATGGTTTTTCCAGTGGTCATGTATGATGTGAGAGTTGAACCATAAAGAAGGCTGAGCATTGAAGAATGGGTACTTTTGAACTATGGTGTTGGAGAAGACTCCTGAGAGTCCCTTGGACAACAAGGAGATCCAACCAGTCCATCCTAAAGGAAATCAGTCCTGAATATTCATTGGAAGGACTGATGCTGAAGCTGAAGCTCCAATACTTTGGCTATCTGATGCGAAGAGTCAACTCATTGGAAAAGACCCTGATGCTGGGAAAGACAGAGGTGGGAGGAGAAGGGGATGACAGAGGATGAGATGGTTGGATGGCATCACAGACTCAATGGCCACGAATTTGAGCAAACTCTGGGAGGTAGTGAAGGACAGGGAAGCCTGGTGTGCTACAGTTCATGGGGTTGCAAAGAGTCGGACACAACTTAGTGACTGAACAACCACCAGCCCCTAGACAGGCCTGGGTTTTGCTGGACAGAAGGTCTCCCACATCCGTTTGTTCATTGCTGGAAAAAGCCCATTTTGAACAGACACTATGGAATCAGACATACCTTTGAATATACTGCTCCATTTGAAGAACAAGAAGAAAAACTCTGCTAGTACAGTGGTTTCCCGGACTTTGACCTCCAGAGGAAGTGCTTCCTCTAAAAGTCTCCAGAACTAACCAGATAAAACCCAGGCTGTCCACAGTCAAGGGTGTGAACGCCCTGTCTGGTGGGCAGCGCGTGCAGCCTACACCTTGTCTACAGCATCAGCGACGGGGTAGAAAACAAGGGGGACCCTCTCCCATGAATGAACCCTTTCTCCTGGGTCACTTCCCAGTATTTACAGGGCTCTCAATGTGTACACAATACTTGGTTCTATTTTATTGACGGCAGCAAGGTCCTCAGCAAACACACACACTTAAAGTACAAATGTTGAATCAGGAAACCTTGGATTTATTTCCAGGTTTGCGTCTGACTTTTGTGATTTTTATTAAGGTCGTTTGATTTCTCAATGCACCTAGAGTAAAGCTTGCCCTTGCTTTTCTACACAGAGAGGTTGCAAAACCAATGAGGCTGTTTGTGAGTTGTCCCCGGTACTGACAATCACAGGATGTAGTTTCAGTCTCCTGTAAAGCATCACCAAAGATGTCAGTGTCGATGAAACCACTTTATAGAAGAGGAAACTATGGCAACCATAATGTGAATTCAGCCTGGAGAGGCCTTGGGTGCTTTCTTTTGCAGTGATGGAGAAGGCCGGGGGCGATAAATAGGACCCCAAGAGTCCTGTACTCTGCAGCGCGGCTTCAGCCGTCCACACCCACATTTTGGATACAGTCTTGACACATTCCTCTTTCTTGACCATGTCCTGCTTGTTTCTGTTTCTGTACCAGTTTCCCTTTGTCCCTTCCTTTTCACTCCACATGGTTACTCTCTTCTCTTTGCTGCATTCCAGGCCTTCTTTTTGTAAAAAAAAAAAAAAAAAAAAAATTATTTATTTGGTGAGCCAGGTCTTAGTTGCATCACGCGGGATCTTGCATTGAGGCTCTAGTTGCGGCATACTAGTGGCACGTGGGATCTTAGTTCCTCCACCAGAGATCAAGCTGGCGTCCCTTGCATCCCAAGGTGGATTCTTAACCACTGGACCACCAGGGAAGTCCCTCCTGGACTTCTAATGTCTCTGAAACAGGATACATGGAAGCAAGAGGTCCCTGCCTGCGACCATTGCTTCCATACATCCCGCCTGATACCACTAAATATTAATTTTGTAGTGATGGAGAATACTGCCTGTTGAGCTCCTCCTCCACTCTAAAACTTTCTATGGCTCCCCAGGGCTTCAAGGATAAACTCCACACTCCTGAGGGATGACGGTAACCTGGACATGAACCTGCCTTTCCTGCCTGATCCTATTTCTCCATTTTCCTATCTTTATACACCTGCTCTGCCTGTGTTTACCTCTCTCCTCTCAGTAGGCCTCCGCAGCTCCACCCAGATGGTATCCATCCAGCCTGTACTTCAAGATCCAGCCAGTAACAACCCTTCCAGCCTCTTAAGCACCCAACCCCTGCAACTCCTCTGAGAGTCAAGTAAGCACCACCTCCTGCTGTGAGCGTGTGTGTTTTCTCCCCAGGAAGATTACAGCTCTTTAAAAGGAGCCATGGTGCCTTGCATGTCATCAAACCTCAGACATACCTCTTTTGACATCTGTGTGCTCAGCCGCTCAGTTGTGTCTGACTCTTTGTGACCCCATGGGCTGTAGCCCACCAGGCTCCTCTGTCCATGGGGTTTCCCAGGCAGGAATACCGAAGTGGGTTGCCGCTTCCTTCTCCAAGGCATTTTAACAGCTGTGAAATCAGGATGCATCTTACAATCGATACATGTCACAGACATTTCTTTCTCGACGGTAAGTAAAACAATGGTCTGCCATCCAAACCACCGTGTCCTGGGTTCCATGCTTCTCCGCATCGCCTGCAGCTCCTACACGGGTCCCAGATGGTGATTTTTACGAGTCTCACTGGTTGTCTGATGAGTGGATGTATCAGTAGCTTCAGGTGAGCTGCATAGGCACAGGTTCTGGACACGTGAGAGCTACACACCGACCGCTACAAAGCACCTGTGCTTCAAACCGGAGACGCAAATGAGAGCAGAAGGGAGCAGGGATTTGGGGTTGTGGCCGCTCTGTCAGCCCCGCACGTTCATTACAGCCCTCGGACCAGGCGCCTGCCACAGAGGGAGTCACAGAAGGGCAGGGACACCTGGGGACTGTGTGAACCAGGCAGGAAAACAGATCCGATATGGCTGAGATGCTGCCTGAGAAACCCTGGGCTGGGGCTGGGCCAACGCCATGCAGATTCACGTCGGTCCAGGAGGCGGGAGGAGTATGCTGGCAAGACCCGGCAGGTGGGCGCTGAGTGCCGACCGCGCTCCACACCTCAGCGCTGGTTAGCGAAGCTCCAGCCTGGCCAGGCTAATACATGAAAGAAAGTAAAGTCGCTCAGTCGTGTCTGACTCTTTGCGACCCTGTGGACTGTAGCCCACCAGGCTCCTCTGTCCATGAGATTCTCCAGGCAAGAATACTGGAGTGGGTTGCCATTTCCTTCTCCAGGGGATCTTCCCAACCCAAGGATCGAACCCAGGTCTCCTGCATTGCAGGCAGACACTTTAACCTCTGAGCCACCAGGAAGGCAGGGCAAGTTCAAGGCCATTAGATGAATTCCTGCTGTCATGAAAGGGGACTTAGTGATCGAGGGTTTAGGAGAGACACAGGCTTCAGAAGGAAGGATCCTCTGACAGGGATGTGTGTTGGACCATCGTCTCCACAGGGGGAGGGTGCTCCGAGTCCCGCCAGGAGTCCCCAAGCCATCTGATGGAGAGCAGCTGTCCTATTGAGAGGACTTTTATTTATTTACTTCTAACTTGGACTTCCCCGGTGGCGTTAGTGGTAAAGAACCCGCCTACCGATGCTGGAGATACAAGAGATACAAGTTCAATCCCTGGGTTGGGAAGGTCCCCTGGGGAAGGGCATGCCAACTCACTTCAGTATTCATGCCTGGGGAATTCTGCAGTCCATAGTGTCTCGAAGAGTCAGACACAACTGAAGCGACTTTGGACGCACAACCTAGACAGCGTACTAAAGAGCAGAGAAATCACTTTGCTGCCAAAGATCTTATACTCAAAGCTATGGTTTTCCCAGTAGTCATCTATAGATGTGAGTTGGACCATAAAGGAGGCTGAGTATCGAAGAACTGATACTTTCAAACTGTGGTGTTGGAGAAGACTCTTGAGAATCCCTTGGACAGAAAGGAGGTCAAACCAGACAATCCTAAAGAAATCAACCCTGAATATTCATTGGAAGGACTGATGCTGAAGCTGAAACTCCAGTACTTTGGCCACTTGATGCGAAGAACTGACTCATTAGAAAAGACCCTGATGCTGGGAAAGATTGAAGGCAGGAGGAGAAGGGGACGATGAGGATAAGATGGCTGGATGGTATCACCGACTCAATGGACTTGAGTTTGAGCAAACTCCGGGAGATAATGAAGGACTGGGAAGCCCGGCATGCTGCAATTTATAGGGTTACAGAGTTGGCATTACTTAGCGACTGAACACCAACAAGTTGACTTACTCATCTGGCTGTGCTGGGTGTTAGCTGCAGCAGGATCTTTGTTGCATCAGGTGGGATCTTTCTTTGTAGCACATACTCTCTAGTTGTGTGTGGCACGTGGACTCCAGAGTGGGTGGGCTCAGTAGTCACAGTGCAAAGCGCTTAGCTGGTCCACAGCATGTGGGACCTTAGTTTCCTGACCAGGGATCGAACCTGCGTCCCCTGCATTGCAAGGCAGACTCTTAACCACTGGACCACCAGGGAAGTCTCTTAATGAGGTCTTTAGTAGGTGCTGCTAATGGTAAAAATTCCTTGTGCAATTTCCTTGAATAATAACAGCTATTATTCATGAAAGTGAAAGCGAAGTCGCTCAGCCGTATCCCACTCTTTGCAACCTCATGGACTGTAGCCCGCCAGGCTCCTCCGTCCATGGGATTTTCCAGGCAAGGATACTGGAGTGGGTTGCCATTTCCTTCTTCAGGAAATCTTCCCACCTCAGGGATTGAACTTGGGTCTCCCACATTTCGGGCAGACTCTTTACCATCTGAGCCACCAGGGAATGCCTCTATTATTCATAGTACTTTATAATTTACAGATTATTTTCACATGCAGTGTTTTCTTTCAAATCTTAAAACAATGCTTTATGTGTCTCAGCTGGTAAAGAATCCACCTGCAACGAGGGAGGCCTAGGTTCAATCCCTGGGTTGGGAAGATCCCCTAGTGAAGGGAACGGCTACCCACTCCAATATTCTGGCCTGGAGAATTCCATGGACTGTATAGTCCACAGGGTTGCAAAGGGTTGGACACGACTGAGCGACTTTCACTTTCACTTTCTGCAGTATTAGCTTTGGCGTGGGGCTCCCTAAATTCCATCCTTCAGCCATCCCCAACCTTCACCCCGAAACTGGCCCCAGCAGACTTGGAGCTCAGGATCTCCCTGGCTTCCTGCCTTCCAAGGCCCACACACCACCAAGGAGACAGACAGCAGGTCCTTACCACACCTAAATAAATAATAAAGCCAGCAGGCTGTCTTGGAAGGCAGGTGTCCCCTGGAACCAGAACGATGATGAGGGAAGCACCGTGATGGCCTGCTTCTGTGGAAGAGAAGGAGGTGCCCTGACTGTTCCCAGCTGCAAAGTCAGGTGGGCAGTGTTCCATGTGCTAGGACCAGCCAAAGAACAGCTGGGTCTACACCCCGGGTTCTGCACAGGGGCCCATCCTTTGTCCTGCTAAGGAGTGACCCTGCTAATCCTTCTAGTTAATTCAGTGGGGGAGTTCTGACGGGCTCCTTCCTCCTGCGTGCATGCTAAGTTGCTTTAGTCGTGTCCGACTCTTTGCCGGACTGTAACCTACCAGGCTCCTCTGTCCATGGCAATACTGGAGTGGGTTGCCACGCTCTTCTCCAGGGGATCTTCCCAACCCAGGACCAAACCCACATCTCTTATACCTCCTGCCTTGGCAGGCGGGTGATGGCTCAATTGGTAAAGAATCTGCCTGCAATGCAGCAGGCCCGGATTCAATCCCTCCCAGAAAAGGGAATGGCAACACACTCCACGATTCTTGCCTGGAGAATTCTATGGAGAGAGGAGCCTGGTGAGTTAACTACTGTCCATGGGGTCTCAAAGAGTCAGACACGACCGAGTGACCAACACTAGCTCAGAAAATGCATTTAGAAAGGTACAGAAAACTTTTGAATTGTGTTGGGGAAGACTCTTGAGAGTCCCCTGGACTTGCAAGGAGATCAAACCAGTTAATCCTAAAGGAAATCAACCCTGAATCTTCACTGGAAGGACTGATGCTGAAGCTGAAGCTCCAGTACTTTGGCCACCTGACACTAAAAGCTGACTCACTGGAAAAGACCCTGATGCTGGGAAAGACGGAGGGCAGGAGGAGAAGGGGGTGGCAGAGGATGAGATGGCTGGATGGCATCACTGACCCAGTGGACATGGGTTTGAGCAAACCCTCGGAGATGGTGAAGGGCAGGGAAACCTGGCGTGCTGCAGTCCACGGGATCACAAAGAGTCAGACACAACTGGGCCACTGAATAACGATAGGAAAGCACAGGTTAATTCCTCCAAATACCTCCCCTCCCTCTAAATTCATGAATGAAAACCCAACAACTATTAGAGTTTCTAGCAATCGATTAGAGAGGCACCTGATCTGGGCTTGGAAGAAGAGATGAAGGGGGAGTAGAAGCGGGATCACAGATCAGGGAGGGGGTAGGGAGGGCTTTTGGGGCCAGAGGCGGGGCTGAACTTTAGGAAGCAGAGATGAGGAGGCTGGACCGGCAGGGTGGAGCCTCAAGTGCTGGAGGTCTCTCTTTACACTGGGTGCTTTAGGTAGTGGGAAACCAAGCTAGGTTTTAAAGCTGGGAATTCCTACAGTAATAGCAGTTTTTTAAACAAAATGTAGTGGGGAAAAAATAAGGGCTCTGAAATCAGAACCAGGTTCAAATGCTGGCTTTCCCACTCGCCAGCTGTGTGACTTAGGGGAAATTGGTTAACTGCTCTGGGAATTAGGTTTTCTCGGGCTATAAAAAGGACATCTCGGGGGAGTCCCTGGGAGAAACACGTCTTTGAATATATAATACTTTTGTGTAGGTGTGTTAAATTGCTTCAGTTGTGTTCGACTTTCTGTGACCCTATGGACTACAGCCCGCCAGGGTCCTCTGTCCATGAGATTCTCTAGGCAAGAATACTGGAGTGGGTTGCAATGCCCTCCTTCAGGGAATTTCCCAACCTAAGGATTGAACTCACATCTCTTAAATCTCCTGCACTGCCAGGTGGGTTCTTTACCACTAGCTTCACCTGGGAAGCCTTGAATAAACTTTTGGATCTTCCCAAATTCCCCAGTAACAACAGGCAGAGCAACCCAATAGAAAAAAAAACAAACAAACCTGGTGGTCCAGTGGTTAAGACTTCACCTTCCAATGCAGGGGGTGCTGGGGTTCAATCCCTGGTTGAGGAGCGAAGATCCCACATGCTTCCTGGCCAAAAACAGCAAAACATAGGACAGGAGCAATATTATAACAAATTCAATAAAGACTTCAAATATGGTCCACATGAAAAAAAAAATCTTTAAAAACAGCAACAAAAACCCTTTGCCTGACATTTACCAGCTAATTAGATGCCAGAGTGTCTTCAGAAACTCCAAAACACAAGCAGGTATGACAAGCCACTGGAGCACCAAGGCCTGCACGGTGCTAGCATCCTCGTGGGCGGACGCAAAGAAGCGAGGGCATGCAACAGGATGACGGGTAGAAGCTGGCAGACCGATCTGCACACGTGGTTTGGCCCATTTCAGCAGAGAGAAAGCTTGAGGGTCCTGCAGTAAAACCTTGAAGAGTTGGATCGGCCCCACTCTGTGAACTCCTGAAACCGCTCCCCTACCCACAACCCCCCAGGCTCCCTTCCTGGACAGGAAGAAGGAGAAACAGCTTGGAGTAAAATCAAGATGGAGGCGCACAGGGCCGACAGAAGCGTAGCAGAGAGAACGTTCAGATAACCGAGGGCCAAGCCAATACATGTCCTTAGCAGGCTGCTCACTGAAAACAACAGAAGGATCTCAGTTAAGTTAAAAATAAAACAAACCCAGCTATTAGCACTAAGCCTTCTCATAAAAGTTCGGGGAAATGAATTTCGTATAAAAATCCACAGCAGAGAAATATCAAGGTTGAATCTCATACAAAGATACTGCCTAGAAAAGGAAAGGGGTAGAATAACAGCCTGTGCAAGGAAAGACATGCTCACGAAACAGGACGACTCTGCAAGGCACTCTGTTTTCTGCTGGTGCAGAACCAATCTCCACACACTGAGCAGCTTAGAACGAATGTTTTCCTGCAGTTTCTGAGGGTCACGGTCCCAAACACAAGTCAGCTAGTCCTCAGTGAGGGTCTCAGGAGGCTGGAATCAAGGTGTGGGCTGGCGCTGTGGTCTTCTCTGAGGCTCAGGTCCTTCTCTAATCCCACTGGTTGCTGGGAGGATTCAGTTCCTTGTGGTTGTAAAACTAAGACCTCCGGTGGGTAGAGGCCGCCCACTGGTCACAGCTCCAGGCCCTCTCCACCACGTGGCAGTGTGCCTTCTCAAGGCCAAGAAAGAGAGTCTCTGCAGCTTTGAATCTCTCTCCTGGATTCCCATTTAAACGGTCCCCTGATTAGGCCAGGCCCACTCAGGACTCTCTCTCTTGTTTACCTTAGAGCCGTCTGATTAGGGATCTTAATTATATCTGATAAACACTCCCACGTTTGCCAGGGAATGTAGCCTATTCATGGGGACTGTACCCCTTCCTGGTCCCAAGTCCTACCACACTCAGGGGAAAGGGGATCATGGCAAATAGATGGGGAACCTGTGGAAGCAGTGACAGACTTTATTTTCTTGGGCTCCAAAATCACTGTGGACAGTGACTGCAGCCACGAAATTAAAACGTGTTTGCTCCTTGGAAAGAAAGCTATGACCAGCCTAGACAGCATATTAAAAAGAACTAAATAGACATTTCTCCAAAGAAGACATACGGATGGCTAACAAACACATGAAAAGATGCTCAACATCACTCATTATCAGAGAAATGCAAATCAAAACCACAATGAGGTACCACTTCACACCAGTCAGAATGGCTGCGACCCAAAAATCTGCAAGCAATAAATGCTGGAGAGGGTGTGGAGAAAAGGGAACCCTCCTACACTGTTGGTGGGAATGCAAACTAGTACAGCCACTATGGAGAACAGTGTGGAGATTCCTTAAAAAATTGCAAATAGAACTCCCTTATGACCTAGCAATCCCACTGCTGGGCATACACACCGAGGAAACCAGAATTGAAAGAGACACATGTACCCCAATGTTCATCGCAGCACTGTTTATAATAGCCAGGACATGGAAACAACCTAGATGTCCATCAGCAGATGAATGGATAAGAAAGCTGTGGTACATATACACAATGGAGTATTACTCAGCCGTTAAAAAGAATCCATTTGAATCAGTTCTGATGAGATGGATGAAACTGGAGCCGATTATACAGAGTGAAGTAAGCCAGAAAGAAAAACACCAATACAGTATACTAACACATATATATGGAATTTAGAAAGATGGCAATGACGACCCTGTATGCAAGACAGGAAAAAAGACGCAGCTGTGTATAACGGACTTTTGGACTCAGAGGGAGAGGGAGAGGGTGGGATGATATGGAAGAATGGCATTCTATCATGTATACTATCATGTAAGAATTGAATCGCTAGTCTATGTCTGACGCAGGATACAGCATGCTTGGGGCTGGTGCATGGGGATGACCCACAGAGATGTTATGGGGAGGGAGGTGGGAGGGGGGTTCATGTTTGGGAACACATGTAAGAATTAAAGAGTTTAAAATTAAAAAAATAAAAAACTTAATACTAAAAAAAAAAAGAAAGAAAAAAAAAAAAGCAGAGACATTTTGCTGACAAAGGTCCGTCTAGTCGAAGCTGTGGTTTTTCCAGTAGTCATGTATGGGTGTGAGAGTTGGACCATAAAGAAGGCTGAGCACCGAAGAACTGATGCTTTTGAACTGTGGTATTGGAGAAGAGCCTGTACTTTGCAATAAGAAGTTATTACAATAAGAGGCCCGGGACCACAGCTAGAGAGCAGCTCCTGCTTGCCACATCTAGGGAAAGCCCTCACACAGCAACGAAGACTCAGAACAGCCAAAAATAAATCAATAAACAAATTTTAATAGAATAAAGAAAAAGGTAAAAAGATTAGAGATTGTGCCAAATATTGAAGGCAGAAAAAGAATATCCAACACATGGCTAATAGGAGTCCCTGAAGAAGCAAAACAGAGCAAGGGGTCAGACCAAATGGGCCTCATCTCGCCTGGAGGGGAGAACCTCCTGGATTTTCTTGAGTTGCGGCAGGTGCTCTCGAGTTACGACAGGGACCTCAGGGACCCGCTCTGGTGGCCTCAGGAAAGGCCACTCCCCATGCGAGTTGCTAGGGGCCCATAATTCAAGAAAACGTGTATAAAATAAACGTTTAAAACTATGTACTGCAAGAGAATGGAGCTTCCCTGGTGGCTCAGGTAAAGAACCTGCCTGCAATGCAGGAGACCTGGGTTCGATCCCTGGGTCGGGAAGATCCCCTGGAAGAGGGCATGGCAACCCACTCCAGTGTTCTTGCCTGGAGAATCCCATGGACAGAGGGCCCTGGTGGGCTGCAGTCCAGGGGGTCACAGAGAGTCGGACAGGACTGAGTGAGCAGCAGCAACAGCATGAGAGAGAACACCATGCACCTGAGAACAATGACCCGCAGAAATCAACACCAAAGCGTATCCTAGTGAAATTACAGACTTTCAGGAAAAAGAAAAGATAAACCTGGGGTGTCCAGAAAAAAGAGAAAGTGACTTATAAATAATACTGAATTATCGCAAGACTTTTCAATAGTGACCCTTTATAAAATGATAGTAATATATTTCAGGTATTCAACAAAAGATGGCAGCCATGGATATTATATTATATCGAGCAAAAAATACTCTTAAGGATAATGAGGACACATTCTTATCAGCATCCAGACTAACAGAGGATCTGCATCACCTGGCAGAGGTGACCCCCCAGTAAGATACCACACAGTGTCTCCTACCACCCAGAGCGAGCTCACTGCCAGTGCGCATGCAGTTCAATCCAGTTCAGTCGCTCAGTCGTGTCCGACTCTTCGTGACTGCAATGCAGCACGCCAGGCTTCCCTGTCCATCACCAACTCCCGGAGTCCACCCAAACCCATGTCCATTGAGTCGGTGATGCCATCCAACCATCCTCTGTCATCCCCTTCTCCTTCTGCCTTCAATCTTTCCCAGCATCAGGGTCTTTTCCAATGAGTTCAGCTCTTTGCATCAGGTGGCCAAAGTATTGGAGTTTCAGCTTCAGCATCAGTCCTTCCAATATTCATGACTGATCTCCTTTAGGATGGACTGGTTGGATTTCCATGCTGTCCAAGGGACTCTCAAGAGTCTTTCCCAGCACCATAGTTCAAAAGCATCAATTCTTCAGCGCTCAGCTTTCTTTATGAGCCAACTCTCACATCCTTACATGACCACTGGAAAAACCATAGCCTTGACTAGATGGAAAGGTCAGTGCACATTATAAAACGTTATTTGCGAAGATGGTCTGGGGCTATATGTAGCATGGGTTTCTCTCTGCCCTGCTTCCCACGTTCCGTTTTCCAAGAGTGGGAGCTACGTCAGGCTCAGGCGTGGGCCAAGTCTTGATTTCCCAGCAGGTGGGCACAGCCGTGGGGGAGCCCCGTATCTGCTCGCTATTCCTCAAGAACAACTGAAAGGTTAGACAGTTCCTGATCCTGCTGAGAACAAACATTTTCCCCAGCGACCTAGTGTCAACTTTGGAACATCACAAATAAGCCTGTCCCCTTCTCCATCACGTAGGTGCCCAGGTAACTGGCAGTTCCTAGATTTTTCTCTATTCACCACCTTGCTTTTGCCAAAAGAAGTGCAGTAACAACCAGACTTTTCAAAATGTAGAACAGGTGGTGAGCGGTGTTGCTAGGCAACAGAAGCCCTGCCTGGTACAACCCTCCTCCTCCCCCCCCCCCCCCTTTTCCCTTTCGTCCTGCTACAGACTAGCACTAATATAACGATGTTCTTAGGTGTTTTCCATCACTGAATTAATTCATTCCCCACCCCAGCCCTGTGAGGTAGGCACAATTACTATCATGAGACATCAGGAAATCAAGTTAAATGGTCAAGCTAAGATTCGAGCCCAGGTTTGACAAGTTTCACTCCAAAGCCTGTGTGTTTCACTACTATCCACAGCTGCCCCCAGTCCTGGTACCACTGAGATTCAGGGCTGGGCTTCAGAGAGGTGAAACAGACCAGGCCTCATGGCCCACTTGAGTCAGAAACCTAAATAGCCAGGAAAAAGGAATGCTTTTTCCATCCCAGCTACAGAAGTCCTCCACAAGGGATTAGAAAGCAAGGCAAGGGCACCACTGGCCATGTCATTTCCTTTCTCTCTGGGTGTAAATTTGCTGTTGTTTACTTGCTCTTTTCGACCCCATGGACTGTAGCCCACCAGACTCCTCCGTCCATGGGATTTCCCAGGTAAGAATACTGGAGTGGGTATTTCCATCTCAAGGAGATCTTCCCGACCCAGGGATGGAACCCACTTTTATAACTGCTCCAGTTCCCAAGGTGGGATCTGCAGTGTCTGTTGACAGAGAGAAGGATCTGGTGCCACAATTTTGAAAGCACTGGACATGGGCACCCGTGATCGCAGATGAGCAAAGCACTCGACAGTTAGCTAAATGATGGCAGCTCATTCCTCAAAGCTGTCATTGCAGGTTTCCCTGGAGCAGGCCTGAAATATTAGAGGCAATTCATGGGAAAGGATATATCTAAAAGTTCTTTGTGAAAATGTTGGTTTTGTTTTAGCAGTAGCATTTGTGGCATCTGGCCTGGGAATACCCCTGGGAGACAGTCTTTGACATATTATGGCAAAGCAAAGTGGATGGCCTGCAGTGAGGGGCGGAGACCCTCTCCAGGAAGTGTTCTGCTTCCTTTAACACAGGCCCTCCACACGGCAGATTCAGGCTTATGAAAACACAGACCCTTCTAGGAGGCAGGAACGCTGTTGTCCCAGAGCTGATAATGACTGCCCAGCAGTCCTTCCACAGATTAACTTTGGTGGAAGAGAAGCATAAGCTGCCGCCAGGGTGTCTGTTTCACCTTCTGGGATCCAGAGGGTTCCTGTCCTCTCCCTCGTTCCCAATCCCATGACCCACTTTGGAAGGAACTGGAGAAGAACTTAGCCTGTGGAAGTCGTTGAGTGACAGCAGCCGGTGTAACCTTCCTGACCTCACTGTTACAAAAACTATATGAATAATTGCCCACCATAGAAAATGTCACAGTCATCTTCTCTTACCTGATTGTTTGGGGTCTCAGGGACCTGCCTGCTTCCTACGGGCCTGTTAATGCACTGTTTTTATTTTTTACTAAAACACTGTGTAACTGGGTACCATTCCATCTGCTAAAGGAAGTTTCCTCCCCTCATCACACGTTTTGTCCTCTCAAACCACGAATGGCTCTTCTCCCATGCGTATTCTTCCGGAGGAATTTTAAAAGGACGCACCCCAATGTTCGGAAATCCTGCGAGGGGTGATGAGATTAGATTCTGCCCACAGTACTCCAGGAGGTGATGGGGGCTTTGCTATCAACACGTGGCGTCTCCCTTTCTACCAAGGGGCCACCATTCGGCGCACCTTTCTTTCTCTATTTTCGGCCGTGCGGGGTGTTTGCTGCTGCTTGAGCTTTTCTCGAGTTGCGGCGAGGGACTGGGTGGGGTCGGGGGTTACTCTCTGGTTGTCACCGTCAGATTCCTCATCGCGGCGGCTTCTCTTGTTTCAGAGGACGGGGTCTAGGGCACATGGGCTCAGCAGTTTCGGCTCCCGGCTCCAGAGCGCAGGCTCAGCAGTTTCGCCTCACGGGTTTAGCTGCTCTGCAGCACGTGGGATCTTCCCGGACCGGGGATCGAACTGGTGTCTCCTGCACTGGCCAGTAGATTCTTCACCACTGAGCCATCAGGGAAGTCCTGTACACTGATTTTTTTGTGAACCACGTCTTCCTTCCCTATAGTTTTCTAAATGGCTTCTTATTACATAAGAAAAGCATTAAGTCTTGAATACTTTCCAGCCACTCAGGTCAGGAATCGCCTTACCTGTTCTAAGCATTTTCAGTCGATTTTAATTTGTTAATCTAGGTAGGTGATTATATTATCAAACAAATTCGTGTCTCCTTTTCAACGTTTATAATTCTTAGTCGGTTTAGAATTGATTGAGAATACTTCTCTTGTTCCAAGGATTTTGTTAGGGATTTTTCATCATGTTAAGGAAAAACATAATAAAAGTAAAGTGACGCTTGATGACTCTTTTACTACCAGTTCAGTTCAGTCGCTCAGTCATGTTCGACTCTGCGACCCCATGGAGTGCAGCACGCCAGGCCTCCCTGTCCTTCACCAACTCCTGGAGTTTACTCAAACTCATGTCCATCGAGTCAGTGATGCCATCCAACCATCTCATCCTCTGTCATCCCCTTCTCCTCCTGCCCTCAATCCCTCCCAGCATCAGGGTCTTTTCCAATGAGTCACTTCTTCGCATCAGGTGGCAAAAGTATTGGAGTTTCAGCTTCAGCATCAGTCCTTCCAATGAATATTCTCCAACTCTCACATCCACACATGACTACTGGAAAAACCATAGCTTTGACTAAACGGACCTTTGTTGTCAAAGTAATGTCTCTGCTTTTTAATATGCTTTTACTACGGAAAAGAATTCTGAATAGTTGTTCAGATGAAGACTCCGTAGCCAGACTTTGGTGTCAGGTCTCACTGAGCAAGCGGAACACAAAATGCTGTGTGTCGGGAAGACAAACCCATCAACAAGTAAGAAGAACTGATGTTTAAACTTCTAGGAAATTTCAATTATTATGAAAATTTAGATTATCCCAGGTAACCCAGGACGATTCCAAGGTGGGATTAATGACTTGCTCCTCAGCCACCACTTGCCCAGCAGTCATCCTTGCCCTTCCTCTTCAAGCCCAGCCATGGGGCATGCATTCCCATGTTCCCTGGAGCGCTAGCTGGCTAATGGAAGCACTGGAGGAGAAGAGGCTGGAGGCTAGGGGAGGCCAGAGTCTTTCTCCTCCTCATTCTCTGTCTCCCGGGGTGTCCCTGGAAGAAGCTGGATGGCCTTCTTCTCTCCACAGTCATTGATCCGTCCACCTCTGATGGCCGAGCGACAGTCAGATTGCCCTGGTTTGGGGGGCTTTTGGTAGAACCACCTCAAACTGCCCCCCGCTCCTGCCATGGAAGCCCAACCCTAAGGGTGGCAGCAGGCAGGGCTGCTGCTTGAGAGTTGGAGCCACCAGGCTCCTCTGTCCATGGGATTTTCCAGGCAATAGTACTGGAGTGGATTGCCATTTCCTTCTCCAGCGGATCTTCCTGACCCAGGGATCAAACCTGGGTCTCCTGCATTGTAGACAGATGCTTTACCCTCTGAGCCACCAGGGAAGTCCTCTTACCTCAAACCGCCCCCGCCCCTCCTGCCATGGAAGCCCAACCCTAAGGGAGGCAGCAGGCAGGGTGGGCTTCCTGGGCCCTCTGGCAGTGTGGTTGCGCGAAGACCATGCTGGGTTTGAAGATCTGTATTAAATTCTCTCTGGCTGAAACTGTGCAGCGGGTGCTGACCAGGCTGGTCACCCAGGTCCACGCAGTTGCTGAGGATGTCCCCCTCCAGCCCGGGTCCCTGACATCTGCAGTCAGCTTCCTGAGTATACCTCTCCATTGTCGGTGTGTGAGTGGGCAGCCTCAAGTCCTGATGCCGGGACCACTCCTTTCCAGATCTACCTGCTTCTCTGTGCTAAGAGGACTGGGAAGAGCTGCTGTGAACCCACCCTGCCTCCTCAAGCTCCACACCCTCAGGGCGCACGACCAGCGGGCTCTAGATGGGCCTTTCCACGGAGCACCTGGGACAGGAAGAGGCCCGGGCTTTGGAGCGGGCCATGGGCTCTTCTTGTCACAGAACTCGTGTTGATGAATATGCCGATTGCTTAGGTTTTCTTGCCAGCAGCCTGACCACTATGCTGGAAGCAAAGCCAAGCCCAGTTTTAATCTGGTCATCAGTCAATTCTTTTCCATGACCCCTGACATTGCCTCTGTCTTATAGGCCGTTCCCCTTCCACTCTATTCAGCTGGAGGAAGAATAACCGCTACAGTGGTTAAGAGCTTGGTTTTAACTCCAGCTCTGCTGCTGGCTGACTGTGACCTTGGGCAAATTGCTTAGTCCCTCTCTACCTTAGTTGTCATGTACGGATGTGAGAGCTGGACCATGGAGAAGGCAGAGCACCCAAGAATTGATGCTTTTGAACTGTGGTGTTGGAGAAAACTCTTGAGAGTCCCTTGGACTGCAAGGAGAGCAAACCAGTCAATCTTGAGGGAGATGAACCCTATTCACCGGAAGTTCTGATGCTGAAGCTGAAGCTCCAATACTTTGGCCATCTCATGTGAAGAGCTGGATCATTGGAAAAGACCCTGACGCTGGGAGAGATTGAAAGCAGGAGGAGAACAGGACGACAGAGGATGAGATGGTTGGATGGCATCACCGACTCAATGGACATGAGTTTGAGCAAGCTCTGGGAGCTGGTGAAGGACAGGGAGGCCTGGCGTGCTGCAGTCCACGGGGTCCCAAGTAGTCAGAAACAATTTGGCGACTGAACAACAAAATGACAAAGTGGGATTAGCAGCAGCAGGCGCTCTTTCCCAGCTTCAAATCTCTCTCTGACGCCTCGCCAGCCACCAGGCAAAACCCAGCGCCTTGGTGTAAAGCATATGGAGCCCCCGCCCCCCTGCCCCCTGCGCCGCCCCACTGTCTGCTTCTGTGCAAGACCTTGCACACATCTGACCTCGGTTCTCAGCACAGATTTGCAAGGCAGTATTACAGCCTCTATTTACAGACGAGGAAAGCAGCTTAAGATGGTTAAGGAGCCTGTCCCCCCTACCCCGCCCCCACATGGGAGAAAGAGCCGCGTCAGCCGTGTCTGCAGGACAGAGTCCTCCCCCCTGGGCCCGCACCCTGAGGTCTCCACGTGCTCCAGTCTGAACCGAACTTGCTACGGTTTCCTGAACAGGCTGTATCCTTCCTGCTTCTTTGCCTACACACCGTTCTCTCCGGTGCATTTTGAGAATTATGAGTAACTGAATTAGGCAAAGCCAAGTGGCGTGGACTTGCAGGAGTAGGGAGAGTAGACGGGAGCAGGTGGACGCCAGGGATGGAGAGAGGAATCCAAGTTGCAGTTCGATTTCTGAGCGGGTGTGGGATTACACACCCCGTGCCCTGCCGCTCCTGAAGGGGGCGCTGTGGCTTTCTGCTTGGGAGGCAGACACCAACACCTGTGAGTCGGCATTTCAGGCTGAGGTTGAAAACGGCTTGTCTGATTGACTTAAGCCAAGCTTAGCCTGGAACGGGGGAGCAGTTTTCATGGCGATGCATAATTACCGCGGCACTACTGGAGACGGGGGCTTCCCCGAGGCCGCAGTGGTAAAGAGGTAAAGAATCCATCTGCCAGTGCAGGAGACACAGGAGACAGATTTGATCTCTGGGTCAGGAAGGTCCCCTGGAGGAGGAGATGGCAACCTGCTCCAGTCAGCTTGCCTGGAGAATCCCATGGACACAGGAGCCTGGCGGGCTGTAGTCCATGGGGTCTCAGAGAGCCAGACGCGACTGAGCGGCTGAGCACGCACGCGCTGGAAATGGGAATAAGCACCCCGACGCTGACCACCCATCTGACCGCAGATCTGCACAGCCGTCGTTTCTTCCCCGACACGACAGTCCCTCCAGGACAAGCCCATCCATGAGAAACCCCTTTAGGCTGACCAGAGTCAGAATCCTCAGTGTGTACCTCTCTCCATCTTCTTGGCTGGGGCCAAGGGGAGGAAATGGGGAGAGTGGCCTCCAAAGGCGGCCTATGACGGGGGCCTGACAACTTGCAGCAGCGCCTGGACATCCCAGGGCCCCCAACCCCTGACCCTTGGGATCGATTTCAAATCCCACTCATGGACGTTCCCGCTTCGAATCCCAACTTCCTGACGCTCCTTCGGGCTTGACTTCTCCCAGCTCTGTCCTCACCCTAGCTGAGAGTCGAGCTCTGCAGGAATAGTTGCTAAGGTCTTGCAAGTCTTACAGTTTATCCCAACTATATTATTATTTCTATTAAATTTTACCCTTCTTTCAAGGCTCAGCTTAGGTCTTCATAAAGCAATCCTATCACCAAAACTTAGAAATAATTCTTGTGGAACCTAACTGTGGTATTCCATTCCCCTTCTGATTCCCCATAGCTTTTGATCTGTATTACATTTATTCATTCAATAAACACTTATTGACCATCTAAGTGACAGTGTCCTTTTCATTATAGGGAACTGGAATGCAAAAATAGAAAGTCAAGAAACACCTGGAGTAACAGGCAAATTTGGTCTTGGAGTACAGAATGAAGCAGGGCAAAGACTAAGAGTTTCGCCAAGAGAACGCACTGGTCATAGCAAACACCCTCTTCCAACAACACAAGAGAAGACTCTACACATGGACATCACCAGATGGTCAACACCGAAATCAGATTGATTATATTCTTTGCAGCCAAAGATGGAGAAGCTCTATGCAGTCAGCAAAAACAAGACCGGGAGCTGACTGTTGCTCAGATCATGAAGTCCTTATGGCCAAATTCAGACTTAAATTGAAGAAAGTAGGGAAAACCACTAGACCATTCAGATATGACCTAAATCAAATCCCTTATGATTATACAGTGGAATTCAGAAATAGATTTAAGGGACTAAATCTGATAGACAGAGTGCCTGATGAACTGTGGACCGAGGTTCCTGACATTGTACAGGAGACAGGGATCAAGACCATCCCCAAGAAAAAGAAATGCAAAAAAGCAAAATGGCTGTCTGCGGAGGCCTTACAAATAGCTGTGAAAAGAAAAGAAGTGAAAAATAGGAGAAAAGGAAAGATATAAGCATCTGAATGCAGAGTTCCAAAGAATAGCAAGGAGAGATAAGAAAGCCTTCCTCAGTGATCAGTGTAAAGAAATAGAGGAAAACAACAGAATGAGAAAGACTAGGGATCTCGTCAAGAAAATGAGAGATACCAAGGGAACATTTCATGCAAATATGGGCACAAGAAAGGATGGAAATGGTCTGGACCTAACAGAAGCAGAAGATATTAAGAAGAGGTGGCAAGAATACACAGAAGAACTGTACAAAAAAGATCTTCATGACCCAGATAATCATGATGATGTGATCACTCACCTAGAGCCAGACATCCTGGAATGTGAAGTCACGTGGGCCTTAGAAAGCATCACTACAAACAAAGCTAGTGGAGGTGATGGAATTCCAGCTGAGCTGTTTCAAATCCTGAAAGATGATGCTATGTAAGTGCTGCACTCAATATGCCAGCAAATTTGGAAAACTCAGCAGTGGCCACAGGACTGGAAAAAGTCAGTTTTCATTCCAGTTCCAAAGAAAGGCAATGCCAAAGAATGCTCAAACTACCGCACAACTGCACTCATCTCACATGCTAGTAAAGTAATGCTCAAAATTCTCCAAGCCAGGCTTCAACAATACGTGAACTGTGAACGTTCAGATGTTCAAGCTGGATTTAGAAAATGCCAAGGAACCAGAGATCAAATTGCCAACATCCACTGGATCATTGAAAAAGCCAGAGAGTTCCAGAAAAACATCTATTTCTGCTTTATTGACTATGCCAAAGCCTTTGACTGTGTGGATCACAATAAACTATGGAAAATTCTGAAAGAGATGGGAATACCAGACCACCTGACCTGCCTCTTGAGAAACCTATATGCAGGTCAGGAAGCAACAGTTAGAACTGGACATGGAACAACAGACTGGTTCCAAATAGGAAAAGGAGTGCGTCAGGGCTGTATATTGTCACCCTGCTTATTTAACTTATATGTAGAGTACACCATGAGAAATGCTGGGCTGGATGAAACACAAGCTGGAATCAAGATTGCTGGGAGAAATATCAATAACCTCAGATATGCAGTTGACACCACCCTTATGGCAGAAAGTGAAGAGGAACTAAAAAGCCTCTTGATGAAAGTAAAAGAGGAGAGTAAAAAAGTTGGCTTAAAGCTCAACATTCAGAAAACTAAGATCATGGCATTCAGCCCTATCACTTCATGGCAAATAGATGGGGAAACAGTGGCTGACTTGTTTTTTGGGCTCCAGAATCACTGCAGATGGTGACTGCAGCCATGAAATTAAAAGACGCTTGCTCCTTGGAAGGAAAGTTATGACCAACCTAGACAGCATATTCAAAAGCAGAGACATTACTTTGCCAACAAAGGTCCGTCTAGTCAAGGCTATGGTTTTTGCAATAGTCATGTATCGATGTGAGAGTTGGACTATAAAGAAAGCTGAGCACCAAAGAATTGATGCTTTTGAACTGTGGTATTGGAGAAGACTCCTGAGAGTCACTTGGACTGCAAAGAGACCAACCAGTTCATCTTAAAGGAAATCAGTCCTGAGTGTTCATTGGAAGGACTGATGTTGAAGCTGAAACTCCAATACTTTGGCCACCTGATGAGAAGAGCTGACTCACTGGAAAAGACCCTGATGCTGGGAAAGATGGAAGGCAGGAGGAGAAGAGGAGGACAGAGGATGAGATGGTTGGATGGCATCACCAACTCAATGGATGTGAGTTTGAGTAAACTTCAGGAGTTGGTGATGGACAGGGAGGCCTGGTGTGCTGCAGTCCATAGCGTTGCAGAGAGTCAGAGACGACTGAGGGATTGAACTGAACTGAAGTGCCAGGCACTGTACTAGGCCCTGGACACGGGACAAGACAGGTGGACATCTGTTTGTATACAATAAACACAATATATATAAGTTATGCAGTGAATTAGGAGGCGACATGTGCCAAGGAGAAAAATAAGCCAAGAAGGTAGATGGGGAGTGTCCAGAAAGGGGATTTTGACGTAAAAGCAGTGGACTGGGAGGCACTCACTGGGTCCCTTGGGGTGGAGGTCCCCGCAGGAACGGGGAGAGTAGATCACTGGGACCCTGCAGGCGGAGAGCAGCCAGTGCAAAGACCGTGAGGCAGGAGGACACGTGGCCTGCTGGAGCACAGCTGGGCGCATGGCTGGCTGCACCAGGGCAAGGCGTGGACAAGGGGTGGGGGACGAGGCCAGGAGGAACGGAGGCAGGTCACTGGGGGTCCGTGGGCTTTTGCTGAGTGAGATTGGAGCCTTTGGGGGGTTTTGGCAGAGGATCACTCTGTTGTTTTGAGACTCGACCACAGGGACCGGGGGTGGAAGCAGAAAGCCGTTACCAGGTGACAGATGATCCACGCTGGAGCAGACTGGCACTGAGGGGGTGGTGAAATGCGGTGGTTCAGGCTGTGCTCTGGCGTTAGGGCCACCTGGATTTGATGATGGGATTGGCCATGTGTATGGGAAAACCAGGCAAAGACAGCTCCATTTCTGGCTTGAGTAGCAGGAAGGCTGGCAGGGCTGTGGTGAGAATGGAGGATGGTGAGAAAGAACAGCTCTGGAAGGGAGAGGAAGGGCAGAGCTTCAGCTCAGGGAGCTGTTCAGTTTGAAACCTGCATCTGTGGCCACGCAGAAGAGATGCAAGTAGGTATTTGGATCTGCACATCTGGAGTTTGGAAAGAGGTGTAGACCAGAGGCATCTACTTGTGACTCACTGGGGAACAGATGAGTTCTAAAGCCACAGGACAGGGTGAGCACACGAGGGAGTGAGAAGAGATCCCAGGACAGAGCCCTGTGCCACCAGCACAAGTAGATCAGGAGGAACCGGCAGCAGAGACTGAGGATAAATGGCCGGTGATATAGAAGGCAAGCCACGGTGTGATGTCAGCAGGGGAAGGAAGAGACGGACAGTCAGTGCTGCGGAGCTGAGTACAATCGGGCTGGGGTCCCATGTGGTCCAGCAACGCAGCAGCCCAGCGCTGCAGGGTGGTGTTTTCAGCTCCAAAGACAATTGCAGGAGGGTCTGCAAGGAGATCCAACCAGTCCATCCTAAAGAAAATCAGTCCTGAATGTTCATTGGAAGGACTGATGCTGAAGCTGAAGCTCCAATACTTTGGCCACCTGATGCAAAGAAATGACTCCTCGGAAAAGACCCTGATGCTGGGAAAGATCGAAGGCAGGAGGAGAAGGGGATGAGAGAGGATGAGATGGTTGGATGGCATCACTGACTCGAAGGACATGAGTTTTAGCAAGCTCCGAGAGTTGGTGATGGACAGGGAGGCCTGGTGTGCTGCAGTTCATGGGGTCACAAGAGTTGAACATGACTGAACTGAACTGAAGAGGAATATCAGGGGTCAAAGGAGGGACCACAGGGCTAGACAGCTCTTTGGAAGAGCTTGGTTGGAAAGGTGGATGTGGTGGGAAAGAGCAGCTATTTGTGTGTTGGTCTTGATGGTGGGATCAGCAGGGAAAGCTGGCGGGTGGGGTTGCAGGCTCCTGAGAGCTCAGGTCTCCCAATGCCTGGAGGACCCCAGACCACTGAAGTCAGAATCTTGGGGCCCCTTGTGTGTGTGTGTGTGTTTAAAGTTTGGTGATTCCAAACTGTAGCCAAGGTTAGGAACCATTGCACGAGAGAAAGAAACACTGATGCAGCCGGAAAGAGAGGGGAGCATTATTTGAGTAGAGCAGGGGGCATCTGGTGACAAGCAGGGAGTGTCTTTCATGGGGCTGGAGGGGAGTGGGCATGGTGTGCCTCTGTGAGCGTTACTGCTGGTGGGGGGCCATGGTGGGAGTTCCCTTCTGATGGGCCCTTTGCTGGAGAAACAGGTGAGAGGTTATCAGGGGAGGCGGGGAGGGGGGCCTGCTGGAGGCTTGAGGAGGGTGAAGAGAACTTGAAACATCACCCAGTGGGGTGGGAGGGAGAAGGCTCTCTGGAAGGGTCCTGTGGCCCCAGGCAGCACCTGTAAGGGTCTCTTAACTTGTGGCCAGTAATTGAAAGTTGGACCCCTCAGCCTGGAGACCCTCTTCCTGCAGTGCCACAGTCCTGGGCACCTGCTTTGGGGCCAGCGGTCCTGGTTTGAAGTCCTGGCTCTGTCACTTGGTGCTGTGTGTCCGTGACCATCTTAGTTCATCTCCCGAGTCTCCATTTCTTAATAGTGACACTATCTCCACTGAGGACCCAGGCACTCCGGGCTGAACACTCTGCTTGCTCCCACACCGTCCACCCAGCAGCCTTGCTGCTGCCCATGGGCCTCTGACTTGTCCATTCCAGCAGGAACATGGGTCCTTCCTTCCAGGGCCTTCTCTGATAGATGGGACATAACATATTAGGAGAGGGCTTCATGCTTTACCAAGGGCTGTGACATATACACCCTCCTTCAGGTCTCAGAATAATGGTCCAGGTGGGGCGGACACCACTGCCCAGATAAGCAAGCTGAGCAGGCCAGGCCCACCCTGCTGGTGGGAAGGGGTTCAAATCTAGGACTCAAACTGCCATGAGGAGGGTCGAGGCAGTGTCAGCTGACAGAGGAGGCAAGGGTGGGGGCCCCGAGGGTAGCCAGCATCTTCCTCATTGGAAAGGGGTGATGAGAGCAGAGGGCCACTGGGTCTCCCAGTTCTGACACCCCAGGATCCTGTGACAAGGATTATTCTCACACACTCAGGTCACACATCACCGGTCGGGAAAAGTCCTTGGGGCAGCACCACGCAGCCACCGGGTGTCACGAGGCAGAGCTGGTCTCCAGGAGGCCCTGCATCCCCAGCTCTCTCCGCAATCCACTGGATTTCATGGTGTGTCACGAGAACCGATAGTTCTGCGGCCGTGACTGGAGATGAGCCAAGTCTCTTCTTCAGTAAAATGGAAGCTTATGGGGATAAATGCAGCCGCTGCCACACTCCAGGCAAACCGCTTTCATTAGCATTTAAAATAGGTTCCCTGTCCCCCTTTTTTGTGCATTAAATTGCATGTGGCAAGGTCTGGAATCTAATTTTTTTTCCCCTATTGAGAATTACGAAAGGACTTGGGGAGTTTGAGACTTATTGCTGCTCAATTGCTAAGTAATGTCCAACTCTTTGCAACCCCATGGACTGCAGCACTCCAGGCCTCCCTGTCCCTTACTATCTCCTGGAGTTTACCCAAGTTCATGTCCATTGAATCAGTGATGCCATCCAACCATCTCATCCTCTGTCACCCTCTTCTTCTGCCTTCAATCTTTCCCAGCATCACGGTCTTTTTCAGTGAGTTGGCTCTTTCCATCAGCTGTCCAAAGTATTGGAGCTTCAGCTTCAGCATCAGTCCTTCCAAAGAATATTCAGGACTGATTTCCTTTAAGATTGATTGGTGTGATCTCCTTGTAGTCCAAGGGACTCTCAGGAGACTTCTCCAGCACCACAGTTTGAAAGCATCAATTCTTCAGTGCTCAGAGTTCTTTATGGTCCAACTCTCATATCCACACAAGACTACTGGAAAAACCATAGCTTTGACTACACGGGCCTTTGTTGGCAAAATGACATCTTTGGTTTTTAAAACACTGTTTAGGTTTGTCATACCTTTTCTTGCAAGAACAAAGCATTTTCTAGTTTGAGACTTGGGTGAGTTTAAATTCTGCTTGAACCCCCAATTGACTGTCTTCTTGTAGCTTTTGCTGAAGTCTGGCTGATCAGATCATAGATGATCAAGGCCTTCAGAGAGACACTTAGAACTCTTAACAGAATGTAGCAGAGCTGCTGTCCATCAAGAGTGGGGAGATGGACACAGTTGGGGTACAGACACTTTGGTCTATACAAGGCCTGCATCAAGGTATGGCCGCCCTTCCAGGCAGGCCCTGAAGACCTTGTGTTGAGGCCGGCTATGTGCTGGGCTTGGAGGTTGGAGATTGACTCCAAAAGCAGTTCAGTCAGCCTTGAAAAAATAAAACAAGTAAACCTTTCAGCAAACAAGAGGAAGCAGTAGTTGCCTAAAATCTTTGCACAGAGAAAGGTGAGATACACAGGTAAGTCCAGCAAGGCTGTTCATCGTAAATGCTGAGGGGTGTGATATGACACGCAAGAGAGGGTGTGAGCTGAGTGGCTGGGCTGCCACATGTCTCTCTGGGGACATGATCCAACCCACACAGGTGCTTATGGTCACAGAGCCCATGAGAAGAGCCCACGGTGGCCCAAGACCAGCTGCAGCATGGTGGGCTTCCAGCCACCCCACGCCCCTCCGCTTAGTCCCCTCCAGACGAGAGGCCCAGGAACCGTGGAGGAGCTGCCCCCGAAGCAGGCACAGAAAGGCGGGCTGGTGTGGTACAAAGTGGGACGCAGTGGCCGTGGAGGTGACACCCAACTCTCCTTCCAAAGGACCTGCTGTAGACGCACTCTTGATGGACATTCTGGATACCACCCCCTTTGGGGTCTGCGCTGCATTTGCCCTGAGGTCCCACTTTCCCTGGCTGTCCCCATGCAGTCACAGAAGATGCCGGGGCTGGGAGGGCCTAGAGCTGCCCCTTCCTGCCTCTCAGGTTTTCCTCTGATGGCTGACTTCTGCTTGGAGAACTCCTCACTGGTCTGTAAGAGTTTCCCAGAACCGAGTGGTCTGAGGCTTTTCCTACCCAAGCCTGCCTTCCTCAGCTCTGAGCACAGGTGTCAGACACACACTTGGTCTGAGGCTCTCCCCACCTCAGTCCCTCTATCCATCACCGTATTTTCCCCCAAACATCTCCTGCACGTCTAATCCCGGGTTGGCATCTACATCCTCAAGAATCCCCACCATCACAGACACAGTGGGAAACAGCAGCCTCTGAAATTGTACAATTAGGGAGGGAGATACACTGAGTAATCCCTGGGATGCTGGTAGTTCCACCGGAAACAGACCCCAGTTTTCACTGAAGAGGGTCACGGAGAGCAAAAGTCATGAGCTGGTGAGATATGGACAGACTGTGGCAAAGAAATTGTACTTTGACCTAAAGCAGAAATTCCACTGGATTGATTTATTTGGCTGTGCCACATGACATGCAGGATCTTAGTTCCCCGACCAGGAATTGAACCCTCGCCCCCTGCACAGAGTCTTAACCACCGAATGGCCAGGGAAGTTCCCCCCACCCCACTGGATTCTTCATGCACCACTTCCACACTAAGGATTTTGCTTGGTACTTTCACAAATATGCTATCATAAATTTATCGACATGGAGACGTTTTTGTTCTTTGCACCTAACCAATTGGCCTGAAATTATTTTTTGAAAATAGTTTCAAAATATTTCGAGCTGTGGGAAAATCATTAGAACAAATACAGATCTTCCCAATGGAGTATTATAAAAACCGTTATTTTTGTCTGTTATCTCACTCTCGAGGAAAGCAGAATAGTGGTAGAATACAAGGCGGGGTGCTTTGCCATCTCACGTGGCCCTAGGACCCGCCATTTTGTGAATCTGAATTTTAAAATAGAAAGAGATACTAGGACCCAAAGAGAACGAGGATGTGGCAAGAGTAAACCAGAGGAAAGTGGGTTCTTCTGCATCAGATCCGAGTGGTTTTCTGAACTAGCAATCTGACCCTGTATGTGAGCCCAACAACCTTGTTTTCTCCTTACTCAGTCTGTTCCCTAGCCTGGAGGTATCTGGTTACAGTGACACGGGAGTTTAACCAAAAATAAAGAGAACCAAATTATGCCCGTCAGAGCAAATGCCCAGCATATTCCTGATCATGCTGAGCTTTAGCTTCTCAATCACTGCTTTTTTTTCCTGCTCAGGTAACTTGAAAAATTACTAATGGACATCGATAATCCCGTCATTAGTATACTTTAATAGGGCTGTCTCCAATTACAAAGGGGAAAATTCTCTTCTTATAAAAGATTTATGGACTCCAATTCCATAAACACCCATCAGAGACTCTCATCTGAATCTCCAGACTAACAAGAACACCCAGGGCTTTTGCCTGAGCTGAGCCTCTGACAACGGCCCTTGGCAGCCCCCGGGCACTGTTGGGGCGTTACAGCCACCGAGAACTCCGTTCCCACAGATACTCAGAACAGGCTTGGGGATACACATGCTGGGGCTTGCAGACCCTCCTGGGAGATTCCCGGTCATGAGGGCCACCAGGGCTCCCTGACCACAGAGAGGACCATGTCAGGGGTGGCCAAGGGGCAGAGAGGTCAGGCTGTAACTGTTAGATAACGGGTACTGGTAAGAGTTATAAACACTGCTCATATAGCCTTCCTTTTCTTCTCTTCGTCCTTCCTGCCTCCATTTTCCCCCTCCTTGCCTTGTTCTAGATAGAATAATCTAGGTATTATTGTAAATAATAATAATAATCTTGTAAATATAAATAATAGTCTTGTAAAAAATACAAGATTAACTAAAAGTGAGAAGTTTCTTAGAGAGAACTCTCACCTTGCAAGAGACAAAAATCCAGGTCCATCTTAAGAAAAGACACAGGGAGAGGGAGGAGCAGCTTGTTTTGGGGACGATGGGGAGCAAGGCATTAGTGTTCTCCCCCTCCTGTGGGGATGAGAGAGTGCTATGTCCAACCTCTCAGGCCACTGCTCTTCAGTGGGGTCAGCCCCAGTTAGAATTCCAGGGAAGGGCTCTGATTGGCTGCCCAGGACCATGCCCCCAAGAGAAGGGCTTATGATTTGCTGAGCTGGTAGGCAGAGACCAGAACCCAGAGTCAGAAGGGCAGCCTCTACCAGTGCGGGAGGCAAGTCTCCGCAAAGGAGGATAAAGCAATTAATGGACGCCATGTGTGCAGGTGGGTTACAGTTTCCATGCTCTGTGCTCTGGCCAGCCGTGAAGATGACTGTCAGTCCCCAAGTCCAGAAGGAACAAATGAACCAAGGGTTCAGGAGAAAGACAACTGTTCCTGATTTTAAGACCTAACAGGACGTGTATACTGGGGGTCTAAACAGAGGTGTTTTTTATGATTCAAATGATCAGATCCCCAAGTTGGCCAGCTACACGCAGCCCCTGGCCCTCACAGAAATGAGTCCTTGCAGACACAGCTCTGGCTGGAGCAGTTCTGAGTAGAAACAGTTCTTCTCTCAGGCTCCCCCACCCTCCTTCTTGGAAGCTGAACCCCAGATAACTCTCTGACCCCCTCTTCTTCCGGGCTGCCAGTCCAAAGTCCACGACGCCTTCCAAAATCCAGTGCGATCCCTTTTTCACCTTAATAAAAATTCTGCTTTCCACCTGGTCCTTAGACAGTATCCCATTTCCAGGCCTCTAACTCATTCCCCTGTCATTCAATCTAAAAGTCACTCCAGAAAAAGACTTAGAGAATCAGTAACGCTAAGCCCACGTTTGCACCTTCTATGACATAACCTCTTTTCAGCCAGTGTTTGCTGCAGACGCTTTGTACTGTATGTAAAATGCAACGGGGATGCGAGTGGGCATCCCCTCCCGCACCTTCTCCCCCGCTGGGAGCATGAACTTATGGGCTTTCCACCCACACAGCCAGGAAGTCTGCTCCCTGGGAGACAGTGTGCACTCCTGCCTGGTGATCCCGAGGGATGGGGCTGTTCTCCAAGGACATCCCCCAAAGCCACACACCTTCTGGTGACAGGCAGGCATGGCACCTGCCCTTCTCTTGGCAGGAAAGACCACGTGTACAGGCGTTTTGTCTCTGGAAGGAGACCAGGAAACTCCTGAGCCATTCTGAAGCAAGCGCAGGAGGACCGTTCTGTGAGAAAGAGGAAGGTGGCTCCATCTCCGAGGTGTCAGGCCCCGGGACCCACGGCAACTCTGGAGCAGTGCTTTTGGGAAACGGGCTCTCCTCCAGGGTGGACATCACCTCTGAGTGTGGGCCAGATAGACCTCAGATGGCAACAAGACGGGTACCCAGGAAATGATGAACTTTTTGCAATTTTCCAGAGGAATTCAGGGAGGCAAACAGCATTGACGGTGCCACTGCCACGCGCCTGCTTTGGGGACTGACGCGGGGAAAAGAAGGGAGCTAACTTTTTTTTTTTTTTTTTTTTTGAGGCTTTACTTTTTTATTTAGGAAAAGATTGAGTCTGCAGCTATGATGGTTCAATCTAAGGCATCACTCTTTCAACAGTGGAGTCAATTTAGGCAAAACATTTTTTCTCAAGTATGAAAGGCACATTGAACAGCATTTTGATGATAAGGAAATAAAAATATAAAAATATGAAATACAAATATGTACTTTAAACTGGTCAATCTGCTCCACCATAAAAGAAATAGGATGTTTTTTCCCTTTCCTTCTTGCATCTTCCATGCCAAGTACACTCTCCCAGGCACTTCAAGATGGTTACAAAGTTGACCGAAGGCATTCCTTGGTGGTGGGGTGGTGGTGGGTACTTCCCAGGTGGTGCTAGTGGTAAAGAAGCCACCTGCCAGTGCAGAGGACCTAAGAGACACAGTTCAGTCCCTGGACTGGGAGGATCCCTGGAGGAGGAAATAGCACCCTACTCTAGTATTCCCATGGATAGAGGAGCCTGGCAGGCTACAGTCCACGGGGTCGCAAAGAGTTGGACACGACTGAGCATCTGAGCACGCACTCCGCCAGGGAGTGGTAGAGACAGGTCTGACTTCTCTCATCGCCCTTCTGTAAACAGGATTGAAAATGCCAGGAGCCACACAGAACTAATCAATAGAACAAACTAGACAAAAAGGGCACAATCCTGAATGAAAAAAGGGCAAGATAAACAAAGCCGAAACACAAACAGACTGGGAAGAAATGTTTGCAACCCACAGTTGACAAGGGGCTAATTTTTTCCACATATATTAAAAGCTCCTATATATAGATAAGACAGGCGAAGGGGCAAAGAGTAGAGACAGATGATCACAGAAAGGGAACCATAAAGGAAATACAACTGCACAAAAAGGTGTTCACCCTCATTCATAACAAGAAAGACACAGAAAAAATACAGACACTACTGTTCCCTAACAGATTGGGAAATATCGGAGCGAGAAACTACACTGTACTGGAGAGGGCCTGGGGAGACGGGCCGTGTGCATGCTGCGGGTGGAAGTGAAGAGCGGTGGGCCTCTGAGAAGGACCAATTTCCTATCTGTGGAAACGAACCAGGTGCACACGCACGCTCGGCCCCGGCAACCCCCATCTGAGAACGAGCCCTCACACCAACTGCCAAACGTGCAATAAGACGGGTGTGCGAGCATTCCAGCCCCGGAAGCAGCCTACGTTTTCATCAGGAGGGGATGGTTTAAATGCACATACCGTGATAAACCATAATCACGACAAATACGTTTTGTACTGATGCCATGCGGCCGTTCCCAAGGATGGCGCAGGGCTCTATAAGGGACGTTTTCCTGAGTTAAAAGCAGCACAGCTCTCTCCCTCCCACTTGTGGGGGGATCGTCTGCAAGAGCCGCCCTGCCACTCCCCACCTTTTGTCTCTCGGCATCCCCCACGCCACCCACACCTCAGCTCTCCCTCTGTCCAGCAGCGGCATCACTTCCTAGCCCCGAGGAAACTAGAGGCGCTCAGGAAGACCTCCCCCCGCCCTCCGGTCTCATGGTGGGCTGTCTTCTTGTCAGCACTCAGCACCCTTCCTGCCTGCCCCAGCCTTTCACTCCTGACATTTCTCCTCCTCTTTTCTGCATCCTCGATTCCCGCCCCTCCCCACTCCCGACAGTGACAGTCGTAACACTGGCAGACGAGCACGCTGTGACATCCCTCTCCTTAAGACAAGACAGGCCCTCTCCTGACCCCATTCCTCTCTCCCCACCGCCCATCTCTCTGCTCCCCGGGAAGGGAAGCTCCAGGAACAGCCTTCCACTCTGTGCCGTGTCCACTAACTGGTCCCTCTCGAACCCACTCCACGGGGCTGCAGCCCCGGCCAGCCTGAGCTCTTGTCCAGGCTGCCAGTGGCCTCTGTGTCACCAAACGCTACGGTCATCTTTTTTTTCCCTTAACTTAAAAAAAAAGTTAAGTATGGATGACTTACAACGTTGTTAGTTTCAGGGGTACAGAAAGTGATTCGGTGATACACAGAGATATATCTGGGTTCCCCCGTGGAGCGAGTGGTAAAGAACCTGCCTGTCAATGCAGGAGATGTTAAGAGAGGCTGGTTTGATCCCTGAGTCAGGAAGATTCCCCTGGAGGAGGAAATGGCAACCCTCTCCAAGATTCTTGCCTATAAAATTCCACAGACAGAGGAGCCTGTCAGGGTACAGTCCACAGGGTCGCAAAGAGTCGGACACCCCTGAAGTGACTTAGCACACACACAGACATGCATCTGTTTTTTTCAGATTCTTTTCCCATTAGGTTGTTACAGAATGTTGAGCAGAGTTCCCTGAGCTACACAGGAGGCCCTTGTTGGTGACCTATTTTATGCACAGCGGTGTGTACCCACGGTCATCTTGCATCCCCTTGTCACTCACCAAGCACTGACCGCTCCTCCCCTCCCCAGACGCTCTGTCTGGTGGTCTCTGGATCCACCTCTCCTGGTCGTCTTCCTAATTCTTGACTGCTCCCTCGTGGGCCCTTTGCTGGTTCCTCCGTATCTCCCCAAACCTCTCCCCGGGGAGGGCCACCCATGAAATCCTCACCCCTTCTCTCTGCTGTCTACACTCTTGCCTAAGTGTCTTTCTGCTTCCTGGCTTGAAATGCCAGCCTTTGGTCGATGACTTTTCAACGTGCGTCCCCAGCCAGATGTCGCCCTGGTGTTTTCCCTCCGTTTTTTCCCTGGGTTTCCTACAGGCATCTCAGACACTGCAGCTAAAACAGGCTCTCCACTTCCCAGCCCCTCCTCCCGGGAGACGGGATCGTTCCACTCGCTCAGGCCAAAAACTTCAGAGCCACAGAGCACGCTTTCTCTGCTAGACCTCACATCCAACCTGTCTGCAAATCCTGGGGATTCTGCCTCCAAAAATCTATTTGGAAGCGACAACTCACCACCCTGCCGCTCCCATCCTGGCCTGAGCCATGAATATCTCTGGTTTGAAGGTCAGTGACAGTTCCTCACTGTGCCGCCCAGGTCCCTTCTGCCGCTTGGTACGTTCATGCGACGGCCGGGCTGGTCCATCAAAACTCAGGCTCAGTCTGGTCCTTCTAGTTGGCACCATCTCGTCTCAGATACAAGTCTCCGAGCACCAGCCCGCCTGTCCTCTTTCCCACACTGGCCCCACTGCCCTCTGGAGCCCTCCTAGCATCTTCCACCCCAGATGCCCACTTCATTCACCCCCACGGCTGCCAGATTTCTGCTCAGAGGTTCAAGGTCAGAGCTGTAGCTGGGGCTGCCCAGTGGCAGCTGGACCTGGTGGAGTGGGAACCACGGAGGACAGACACACTATGCAAGACGCCACCCGAGGCAAAACAGGGGGGAAGACGAAATCCCTGGGGTCCCTCCTTCTACCCTCTACCCTCCTCCACTGCCTCCTACTGGCCGAGTCTGGCCAGACACCGGTTGGCCAAAGATCCAGGGCGTGCCCTTCCTGGAAACACAGAGGCGGGAGAGGGAACCTCTAAAAGCAGAGGCAGTGACACTCCCCACCGCCCCCACCGCCAAACACACCCCCTGGAAAAGAGCAAGTCTCCAGGCAGGCTGCAGCATCAGAAGGAAGGAGCGGTTAAAAGATACAGCGCTCTAGATGCATCGGTTCTTAAACTTGGAAAGATAAACCAGAGATTTTGGAACCACGGTTCTGTGCTATGGAGACGTAGGCACTCCTTGAAGCTCAGCTGGAAAGAGCTCCTCTTATCGGCCTCCAACCACAAGGGTCATGGACAATGTGTTGGCCTCAGGGTACAAGCCCCAGCGCCTTGGCAGTGAGCCCCGCCCGCCCCCAACCCTGTACCACATGTCAGGACCCTGGGTGCCCAGAGAAGCTGGTGCACCCACCTCCATTCGATGCTGGGAAGCCCTGGGCCATGGGTGAACGAGCTACAACCACAGGAAAAATGTTCTCTCAGGCTGGTCAAAGAACAATGAGCACTATAATTATGCTTTATTTTTTGACCTAGAGGGTAAAGGGCCATAGTGAGTGGGGAGAGGAAAAACAAGCCAGTCCTTTGGCACCAAGATGCTGCTGGGAGTGTGTGTTGCAATGATCTAACAGGAGCTGACGCAAGCCCTCAGTCGGCATGGAGTTTTACTCGGAAAATCGCTCTCTCCCATCCTCTCCCAAGACCTCATGCAACTCTTGGGAGTTATATTTTGGAACATTCTTACAAAATGCCGCTCTGACCCACAGGCACAAGAAGGGCTGTGAAAACCCCTGTGTCCTTGGGAGTCTCCCTGTCGGTCAGTCCAGAGCCCTTGGACCAAGCCTCCTGTGGGCTCTGTCTGGACACCAAAGGGGTACTTATTGATTATGGAATAAAGTGCTAAGGGACAGGGACAGGGGTAGAGGCTGGCAAGGTGGAGCATGGGTTTGCCTCTGGGTGTGGCTGGGCCCTCATAGGAGGAAAATGTCTAAGAACTGGATGATAACTGTGGATCTGCAGTGGGGTTCAGAGGTCAGCAGGTCTGAACACACCTGGAAATCCAGGCTCCAATCTGGTGCTCTCTTCCCCAAATGTGACCAAGGCTAAAAAACTGCAAATACACTTGTTCTAGAATCTTGTTGAAAAGCTGTAACTGGCACTCTCTTTCTTTTTTTAAGTGTACCTTCCAGCATCTTTTCTTTGGCCGAGCCATGCAGCATGCAGGATCTTAGTTCGCCATTCAGGGATCGAAACTGTGCCTCCGGCAGTGGGAGCTCAGATTCTTAACCACAGGACCACAAGGGAAGTCCCTGTAACTGGCATTCTGGAGGCCAGGTCTGGGCACCAGCTGCATGTCACATGAAGCGATGGTACCAGTGGTGCTGGGAAGTGTCCCCCTGTACAAGTTCACGTTCAGATTTGAACCTGCAGTATACGAGCTTTGGAGCCAGTCTAATTCCTCAAGTAATTTCATCTGCTTGGGAAATTATTACAATTGATTTGCAGTATTTAATCATGTCCGAAATAGATGGGTGAGTTAGAGGTCAGGAGGTCAGTCGTGAGCCACAGTCAGATATTAGTGGTAAACTGATGTTTTTGACCGGTGGTGCTGGAGGAGAAGACTCTAGAGAGTCCCTTGGACAGCAAGCGGATCCAACCAGTTCATCCTAAAGGAAATCAATCCTGAATATTCACTGGAAGGACTGACGCTGAAGATGAAGCTCCAATACTTTGGCCACCTGATGTGAAGAGTCAACTCATCAGAAAATATCCTGATGCTGGGAAAGATTGAGGGCAAGAGAAAAAGGGGGCAACAGAGGATGAGATGGTTAGACAGCATCACCGACTCAACGGACACAAACCTAAGCAAATTCCGGGAGACAGTGAAGGATGGGGAGCCTGGTGTGCTGCAGTCCATGGGATCGTAAAGAGGACTTAGCGACTGAACGACCACAACAAGCATTTCTCAGGATTAGTCTGTATGCTTACGGCATGTTCAAAGCTCAGTACTAAGTTGAGAACCAACGCACACAGATCTTTAGTCAACTTCTTTGGCCCAGGGAACCCAGATCCACTACGCTGATGGGAAGTAATGCCAGATCACTGGGACAAAAGTCAACAAGAAGCCGTAAAGCAGCATTGGCAGGACCCAAGATCTCATTCCCAATCAACGCTGTTTACGTGTCGATTACCTACAGTCAAGGTAGGGAGCATAATCGCTGGGGTTACCTATCCGTTTATTAAGCAAACAAACCCTTCCCCCTGCACAGCAGTGCATGGGCACACAGACCCTGCTTGTTTATCTGCCTGTGTGCAGGCACAGAGCTGGTCAAGACAGCAGGCAACTCTCCAGAGAAAAGACAGGAACAGCAAGTCTGCCCTTGGGAGAACATTGCTACATGGTCTAGCTTCATCTTAATTCACCGTACTTCTTGGCTTCCAGGATCGGCACAGCCTGATGGTCAGTACATTGCCTTACAATATTGCGTTACAGGTGAAGAGCAATCTGGAGCACAGATAATGGAGTGGCTTGCCTGGGTCCCTCCCCCCCGCCCAGAAAATCGAAAGGGACCTGGGAAAGGGCTGTCAGGAGAGGTGCCGTCCCAAGACTGCCCTGTCCTCGGGTCCTGAGCGCCTGCCTCCTCTTCTCCCCGAAGGAGAGTCACGGTTCCATCTGCACCAGGGAGTGCAATCTGTCACGGGGTCATCCAATCAGTGGCCAGGTTTAAAAGGGAAATAAAAACTGGAATGTGACTCTCAAGTCTGGCTGTCATGATTAGATAACACCCGCCCCCTTCTTGGAATCCCATCAGTGATCAGAGCATTTACACAGTCCTGATTCCAAATCTTAGGGTTTCAACTTTCCCAAGAGTTGCTTTTGCCCAGAATTGAGTCACTGGTGTCCTGGGCTACGTAGACCACCATTCTCCCCACTCCCCACAGCTCTATGTCACAGGAATAGCAGCTGATGCCTGATATCTAGTTAAGATGCTCAATCACTTGTCCAAGGTCATCCTGAAGGAGGTTCCTCAGTAGTACTCAGCCTTGTGCAAAGCTTTTAAAAAGGAGGGGCCACATTTTAAAATATCTTTTCAGAGGACACAGCAAATTAAGACCAATGGACAGAAGTTAAATGGACAGCTAAGCTAAGCTGACAGCTAGTCTCAGTTTCCTTCAGCTGTAAAATTCTGAGAAGAGTTTTCTTGGGAGATTTTAATAGAAATTAGGTAAGATAATTAATATGAACTACCTAATACAATGTCTGCTATGTAATAGGTAATCAGAAAGTCCATTCCGTCCTTCCTCCTGACAGTGGAATGTAACACCTCTGAATACAGAAATCCATCAAACACAGAAGTCCATCTGTCTACACACCCTTGATCACCAATATCCCCTTCACGTTCCAAGTTTACAGGGCAGTCTTTTTCTTTTTTTTTAAATTTATGTATTTGACTGCACCAAATACATAAATATTTGGTGTATTTGGGTCTTAGTTGCAGCATGAGAACTCTTCGCTGGGGCATGTGGGATCTAGTTCCCTGACCAGGGATTGAAGCCAGCCTCCCCGCCTCCAACATTGGGAGCGTGGAGTCTTAGCCACTGAACCCCCAGGGAAGTCCCTACAGGGCAAACTTGAAATCCATGAGTATACCACCGATGCTAAGACTTTCTAAGCTGTCAATGCTTTACCAAGATGACTCATCGTTTCCAGAGTCATTTTCATTCACATGGGATATTAATAGACCACATGGAAAAAAAAAAGCAGGGGGTGAGAGGGTGGGTAGGGAATAGTTAATCTAGAAAACTAGGCTAAGTGAAATTGAACATCTCGTAAACTCTTTATCCAGCGTGTTTTGTGCTGACTTGTACTCTGCGTATTTCATTTCTCAACTAGATCGTCGGTGTCCTCGGGGCAGCATTTACGTGATCTCTGAATGAAATGCTGCCCTGGCTGGGGAAGAGGTGGCACCATCACGGAGCCCAGTGTGATGACCTCGAGCCCTGGGGGTACATCAAATGTTCAGGGGATGTTAGTCTGGGGAGTCAGTGGTGGTACAGCAATTATACCAACACGTGTGTTAAAACAGCCTTAATAACATCCTCTCCCATACATAAAACACCTTAGTAATGGCACCTAATACTAACCAGAGAACCCAGTGAAGTTGCTCAGTCGTGTCCAACTCTTTGCGACCCCATGGACTGTAGCCGGCCAGGCTCCTCCATCCCTGGAATTTTCCAGGCAAGAGTACTGGAGTGGGTTGCCATTTCTTTCTTCAGGGGATCTTCCTGACCCAGGGATCGAACCCAGGTCTCCCGCATTACAGGCAAACACCTTACCGTCTGAGCCACCAGGGAAACCACTAGTATTAACAGGCACCATGTATCTGAAACTCTGACTGTGAGCAGCCCAGACAACTGATGCCCCCGATGGACACATGTTCAAAACATCAGCTTCCCCTGAGAAGCTCTTAAACCTTCTGTGGGGAAGGACCAGAGGTCTACTGCTTGCTCGTCTGTTTTAAATTTTCAGTTCATCACGCAATTCTTCTAAAGAGTTCAGTTAAAAAAGGGACTTCTGCAGACAGAGAGAACAGAACTTGTGGGCACAGCAGGAGAAGGAGAGGGAGGAATGGATCGCAAGAGCAGCACTGAGACATGGGCATTACCATCCGCGAAAGAGACGGCCGCGGGAATTTACTGTAGGAGGCAGGGAGCTCAAACCCGGGGCCCTGTGACAACCTAGAGGGGTGGGACGGGGTGGGAGGGGGGAGGGAGGCTCAGGAGGGAGGGGACATACGCGTACCTATGGCTGACTCATGTTGACGTATGGCAGAAACCAACATAATATTATAAAGCAATTTTTCTCCAATGAAAAAATATATTTAAAGAAGGGATTGCTAGAGCAATAAAATTAACCAAGACATATACAATACAACTGGGACAAAATACACGCCCACATTAAAGAGGCCTTAGTAATCTTCCACGGGCAATCCCACTCCTTACAGAAGAAACGAAGTGCCCTGCTCACAGCCACACCAGGGAGGGCTGGGCCAGGGAGGACTAACTCTTTCTCCTGGGACATGGAAGCTGGTCCCCTGACAGCCCATGGCCCTGGCTAACCTCTGCTTCTGACCCTTGCATCAGTCAAAAGGACAGGACCACACGAAGATGAGGCAAATGAGGCTCTGGCCCTGGGTGTGAAATTTAAGGAGGTGCCCCCAAATCAGTCATGAAGATAAACAATATTTCAATGTAGTAATTTTTTTAATAGGCAAGGCTATGCTGTGATAACCAATAATTAGCAAAATCTCAGTGACCCTATGAACTGTAGCCCACAAGGCCTCTTTTGTCCATGGAATTCTCCAGGCAAGAATACTGGAGTGAATAGCCATTCCCTTCTCTAGGGGATCTTCGCAACCCAGGGGTCGAACCTGGGTCTCCTGCATTAAAGGCAGATTCTTTACTGTGTGAACCACCAGGAAAGCCTACAACATCTCAGTGGTTTAATCCAATTGACTCAAGTCCAATGTAAGTTGGGTTGCCCTCCTCTATCTTACACGGAACACGTGGCCTCCAAGATCATGGCAGGAGGGAAAAGGGAAATGGGGGAGACATACCAACTGTTCACTGCTTGACCCAGTAGTAACACTACTAACTCCACTTATATTTCTTTGGCCAGAATTAATTACATACTCCTACCCTAACTGCTAGTGCATTAGAAAATGTAGATAATCACATCTATTATATAGATAATTATAGATATTTGGTGACCACGAAGAGCCTCTCCTTGATTTTGGGGAAAATTATATCTATGAACTTCATGTTATACCTCCCCCCAAGTCATAATTTTACATAAAGACAGGATGGATCATTAACAGTGCTCAGCTGAGCAATACTGGACTCTATGGCAAAAGGTAAAATCAGTAATGCTGCCTTTATATAAAATGTTTCTCTTTGGTTCAGCATACATTTGATTGCATTAATTCTGCAAAGGGAGTCATAGGTCAGGGTGTTCAGAAACAGCTGATGTCAGGGTCATTACAGAGAGGCTGTGGTTTGGGCATGCCACATTCAGCTACCGGCTAAAACAACTGTGCAGCCAGATGAAGGAGAGAAGGGGCTCCAGGAGGCACCCCAACACAAAGCAACCACTGTGCTCCCTCCATTCTGTGTATGATTGATAGAATTTATGATTGATTATACATTTTCACTGATTGGAAGATATATGATCAATTTATTAATTGCTTTTCAGAAGGAAAAAAAAAAAAACAACAGGTAAGGGACTTTCCGGGTCGTCCAGTGGTTAAGACACCATGTTGCAATGCAGGGTACTTGGGTTTGATCCCTGGTTGGGGAACTAAGATCCAACATGCTGTGTGGCAACTACTGAGGCCATGCGCCTCAAGCGGAGAAGCCCGCAGGCCGCAACGAAAAAAGACCCTGCCTGCCGAAACTGAGACCTGTATAGCCTCAAATAAATGATCACGAGTTTTAAAAATGACTGGTGAGCTTCTCTGACACCATCTATAAGAAACACCCGGGGACATTCCTGGTGGCAGAGTGGGTAAGAACCCACCTGCTAATGCAGGGGACACGGGTTCCATCCCTGGCTGGGGAGATGGCACACGCCCTGAAGCAACTAAGCGGGAGAGCAACAACTACTGAGCCTACACACCCACAGGGGATGCTCTGCAACAAGAGAAGCCACCACAGTGAGAAGCCCTCACACCACAACGAAGAGTGGCCCCCCAATCTGCAACTACAGAAGTGAGAGTTGGACCATAAAGAAAACGGAGTGCCGAAGAACTGATGCTCTTGAACTGTGGTGTTGGAGAAGACTCTTGAGAGTCCCCTGGACTGTGAGGAGATCCAACCAGTCCATCCTAAAGGAGATCAGTCCTGGGTGTTCACTGGAAGGACTGATGCTGAAGCTGAAGCTACAATACTTTGGCCACCTGATATGAAAAACTGACTCACTGGAAAAGACCCTGATGCTGGGAAAGACTGAAGGCAGGAAGAGAAGGGGACAACAGAGGATGAGATGGTTGGATGGCATCACCAACTTAATGGACACAAGTTTGAGTAAGCTCCGGGAGTTGACGGTGGACAGGGAAGCCTGGCATGCTGCAGTCCACGGGGTCGCAAAGAGTCAGACACGACTGAGTAACTGAACTGAACAGAAAGCCCAGGCAAAGCAACCAAGACCCAGTGCAGCCAAAAATAAAGCAAATAAAAAATTCAAAAAAAAAAAGCTCAGATTGAAAAAAAAATTATCATGTGGAACAACAACAAAAAAGTGGGGGGACTCTTCAAATGTAGGCAATACAGTAAAATGTTTTAAGATTCCCAGGCAGAAAAGTCTACGCTCCAACCAAACTCAGAGAGCAAATAAATTTTATTAATGAGTGATGGGGCGAGTCCACGGACTAGCCCAACAGGCTCCTCTGTCCATGGGATTCTTCAGGCAAGGACCCTGGCGTAGGTTGCCATGCCCTCCTCCAGGGGTCTTCCTGACCCAAGGATTGAACCTGCAGCTCCTGCATTGCAGGTGGGTGTTTTTTACCGCTGATCCACCCGGAAGCCCGGAAATGCTGGGGCATATTTACTCAAATCAACAGACAAAAGTACCTATTCTAACAATCCAGGCACAGCCCATTAACCATGACAGGCCTCAGGCAAAATGCTCAGTGTGAGAAATAACAGGGCAGCGTCCTCATTCTGAATGGATCCCTGGAGGGCCCTCCCCAAGGTTCCCTTACTTCCCTCCTGCCCCTCCTTCTCTCCTTCCAAAACCATTTCTCAGCAAATGGAGCCATTCACTTGCCTTGGCCAATTATTATCGTGACAGGGATTAAAATATTAAACTGAAGAGATGGAATTTAAATGACAACTGGAGAGTCACTCTGCGTGGGTCCGGGTGGGCTTTATACCACATCAGGTAGGCTGAAGGCCCACCCCTGTCTCTTTCTAATCAGTGTTTCCAGCGTTCAGTGGAATAAGGCAGTCATCTTCCTGAGTCTCCGGAAATCCTCCCCCTCCTCCCAGCCAGCCAGTCAGTCAGAACAAGGTCAAAGCGAGAAACTCCACACCTGATGGTCAAGTGGCTTTTGGACCCAGGTGCGGTTCGCTCCACATTGCAACCTTCTGTCCAGAAAGCTCCCCAGGTGACGCTAGTGGTAAAGAACCCGCTTCCCAGTACCGGAGATACTAAAGACGCGAGTTCGATCCCTGGGTGGGGAAGATGCCCTGGAGAAGGGAAAGGCAACCCACTCCTGTATTCTTGATTGGAGTGTCCCATGGACAGAGGAGCCTGGGAGGCTTCAGTCCATGAGGTCACAAGGAGTTAGACACGACTGAAACCACGTAGCAGCGGCCGCAGTCCAGAAAGCACGGCTCTGGGACGGGAGGGTCTTCGGCGCCCTCGGTCCACTCTCGACTGGAGAGCCGGGAGGGGAAGGAACCCTCCAGAACCTCTGAACCAGGCACCACCCTGACTGTGGGGGATTTCACACACACGGAGGAACTCGGACTGGAGAGGGAAGCAGGGAAGATAGGCTGGACGAAGGTGTCTTGCGGCCGGGTGGGCGGCACCGCCTGGGGGGCGTCCCTGAAGCGGGCTCACCTTCCTCCCCGCGAGAGACCTCTGCGACCCTCCGCACCTAGACAGGGGGGAAGGCCATCTCCTCACAGCCCCCAGGGCGTCCCCAAAGCGACCTGCGTCCTCACATCACTGATGGCCGGGGAGCAGGAGAGCTGACGTCCGCGTTCAAGGCGCTCGAGTGACTTTGGGGGGCCACCCTGTTCTCAGAGCCGCGAGCGGCAGGGCAGGCGACTCTCTACCGAGGACTCGCCCCCCTTCCAGCCGGGGTGGGGGAAGGGTCTGGGTCGCACCTTGGCTGGGGTGGGAGGGGTCACCCCGCCACCCTCAGAGAACGCCCGGCCGGCGCGGGGCCACGCGCGGAGCTGAGACTGCGGCAGCACGTGGGGGCCTCGCCCTGGGTTTGGAGCCCTCGGCCGCCACCATTTCCTCCGCCGTCTTAGCAACCCCGCGTGCCCCGCGGCGCCTGCCTGCGCACTCCGCGTCCTACCGTTACCGCGGGTCCCTTGGTGAACCTGAAAACAGCCAGGTGGGGTGGGGTACGGGGCGGCGGGTGGTGGCGGTGAAAATCCGCACTCCGCCCGCGACCCCGGGTCGCGCCTGCCGGGTGCGATCTCAGCGCGCACGCCGGCGGGCAGGGCCCCGGGGCCGCGGTTTTCCAGACGCACCTGCGGGTCAACGCGCATCCCACCAAAATTCCCGCGCTTCCGCCGCCGCGAGGTCTGCGGGACGCGGGGCGCGCGTGCGTGTTTCAGCGTGTGTGTGGCGGGGGGGGGGGGGGGAGTCATATTTATGACCGACATTGGGTGGAGGGTCTCCTGGCGTCTGACACCTGTCTCGGAGCTGGTCCCGTGCCGCCGCGGCCGCAGGGGAGCGCAGCCCCCCGGGCGACAGCGCGCGGCGGCGAGGGGAGCGCGCGGCACGCTGTGCACTTCCTGTTCGAGGCGCGCCGCCGTCCACCTCCCCGCGCCGCCCGCCAGCGTCCGGGCCAGGCCCGGCCTTTCGCTTAGCCCCGGGCCCCGGCGCCCTGGAGCGGCGGCGGGGGGACGGGGCGGCCGCCGCGGCCTCCGCTCCCCGCGAGGCTCCCGCGCGCTCTTCGGCCCGCCGCCAGCAGCCGCGCTCGCCGCCGCGCCTCGGTCCAATTGCGCAGAGTCTCCGCGTTTGCACCTCCTCTTCCCCTCCTCCTCCTCCTCCCTCCCTCGCCCAGAAAGGAGGACGGACCTCGCTCCAGGCTGCGGGCTGGTTTATTCTGCGGCCGAGGCTCACGTTAATACACACAGCGTCTCGTTCTTGCCAGATCTTCCGCTCAGACGCAGGCAATAGGAGGGCTGCTTCTCAAAGTGTTTAACTGCACCTGCCTGTCCGATTACCTCTGGGAATCGGGGAGTGGCGGGGAGCCGGGAGGCTGGGAAATGTTGCCTCGCCTTGCCAAAGGAAGAAAACTTTGCTACCCGGAGGGAGCCCGCTGCCACGCGTAGCCCCGAACCAGGACGGCCTCGGGCTTTGGTTCTTCCTCGGACGATCCCGTAGGAGGAAGCGGACACGTGAACCCGGCGCTCCCGCCGACCGCCACCAGCGGCGGGCCCGAGGTCCCTGCCCCACCTCCCTCCCGCGGAAGTCCCCACGCGGTGTCTTCAGGCGGGAGGGGACAGTAAACAGCGCCCGCGGCCGACGGCAGGGGCCGGGCACGGGGAAGGAGAGGACCGAATTCCAGGACCGGGTCACCCGGAATTAACTTCGGCTTAAAGTTATGGGAAGCGCGGCCATGGACACCAAGAAGAAGAAAGATGTTTGCAGCCCCAGCGGGAGCGGCGGCAAGAAAAACAGCAGCCAGAAGCGGCGTTCGCTGCGGGTGCACATTCCGGTGAGTCCGGCCCCGCGGGGCCTCCAGCTCGCCGCCCTCCGCGGCACTCCGAGCCGGCGCGGAAGCGGTTAACGCGGGCCGCCCCGCCGCCGTGCGCGCCCCTCCTGCCATTCCGGGGACTGCTGGCGGCCCTGGGCCGAGCTGCGCCGCCCGACCCGGGCTCTGTCTCCCGCCCCGCCCGCGTGCCGCCGGGGCCCGGCGACCCACCGTCTGCGGCGGGGCGGGCTGGGCGTAGCCCGGGATCCCGCCCGGTGCGGGTGCGGGGGGCGGTGCGTAGGCTTGTTTTTGTTGAAGGAGGACCGTGTGGACTGCGCTCCGGGGAGGTGGAGCAGCGCGCCGCGGCTGGGGACGGACGGGAGGGGCGGTGGGTGGGGACAGCGGGGGATGGGGGCGGCAGCTGTGTGTAGCTGCGCCCTCAAACGGAACCCCCCTGCTCCCCAGCACCCCACTCCTCAGCTTTCCTCGGGTGTCTCTGGGTCCGGGGCGGGAGGCTCCTCTGCAGCCGGCCCCTGGGCCTGACCCTGGGAGCACGTTTCAGGCCATCTGAGGGCTCCGGACCCCCTAAGGCGTGCAGGGCCCTCGCGAACTTCAGCCCTGGCCACGCCGGCCGCTGGGCCGGACTTTGGCGACATCGATCGGTCTGCAGCTTGACTTTGTCCAGCTGGAGGGCGTGGTGGGCAGGGGTCGTGCGTCCACCCTGCAGTTTGCCTGCCCGTGGCCCCCCCGCAGCCTTCCTTAGCCACTCTGTGGGTGGCTGGAGGGGGGGTTGGTCTGATGCTGAGCCCTACAGCCCTTACCTGCACCCGAAGGAAGCCCCCAGCTGGGTCACGCCCCCAGCCTTCACTAACCGAGTACACGTGTGTCCAGACACACACGCAAGAGAACTCCGTGGAGAATGTAATTTTGATGATGGGTGACCGGTCTTGGGCACAGATGCCGATGGTCCCACCCGCCCAGAGCTGCCTCTGACCTCACCTTGTTACAGACACCTCCTGGAAGCTAATCCTTCCTGACAGCCGGCAGCTGGGGGCTGGGGTGGGGGGGGCGGCTGGCTGGCCAAGCATTTTCTGCTGTGAACTCTATTAGAGTTCACTCCGATGTTTATTGACTGCGCTTCCTTCTCAGTTCTCTGTGCAAACACTGGCCAGGAAGGTCAGGTACGGGAGGAGCCCCAGACATCTGATGGGTACTTCAGGGAGCAGCCCCAAGGTGGGACAGGTGGCCAGCCCTCCCTGGCAAGGGAGAGCTCAGGGAGCAGGTGGCTGGGTCCGAGCTTGCAGTGTGACCACCAGGGTGGTGACCCAAGCTTGCGGGAATAAGCATGCCTTTGAATAAATAAACATCCTATTTGAAAATGAGATAGTCCTGTTTACATTCCTAACGTGAGCTATTTTGAGCTATATTTGTAAATGAAAAGTTAGACACCAGTCGCCAAGCCTCCCTCTGGTAGTTTCACTTGACTGAGCCATTTAACCACTCAGCTTCTCCTGTTTGTCAAACAGATAATAACTCTGCTTTGTCCCCCTTTCAAGTCTGTTGATAGAAAAATAAATCATGGGAAAGCTCGTACCAATGCAAACTGTTATATGAATGTATGGCTATTACGCTTACATCAGAGCATCTACTTTAAAAGAGAGAGAAAAGAAAATGACACTGTCTAGTGCCCAGGCCATATCCTATTCAGGGTGATAAGTGAGACTGGTCTCAAATGGGAACACGTGTGTGGAGCACGCTCCGGAGAGGTGGAGGGCAAAAGCCAGAACCCGGAAAAGGACCGAGCGGCCAAGGTGTGAGGGCAGAAAAGCCACGATGTAGTTGAAATCTTCTCACCAGCCCCCCTGCTGCTGGTGATGACTTTGGCTGCTTTAGACATCATTCTTGGCCCGACGCAGCCCTTACAGAAAGTACCGTTCACTCAGTTATTCCACAACACGTGTGCTGCGCTGCTTGATGGTGAGATCCAGGGGGAAAGGAGAGGGCCTCTGTCTCTGCTCTCACAGGGCCTGCATTTACTGTGTGTTTGGGGGCAGGGGGAACCAAGAGGGTGTTGTCACTAACCAACTAGTCATTACCTGTGGGTCCCTGTGCTGGGCTGGGTGAGAGTTACATGCTAGCTGGGAAAGTGTGGCATTCAGACAGATGTTTGCAGACAACCCGAGGGTACAGGTTGACCGGTGCAGGCCGTACCTGCTTTCAGAGGGGAAAGAAGGGAGAGATGGCAGGGCATGGACATGTTCAGAGAGACACTGCACCCAAAGGTGGTAGGCAGGACTGAGACGTGTCAGGGGCATGGCGGGGGATCACTCCTGCCAGGGAACCAGCTTGAGACCCTCTCTGGAGCCGGAGAGTGTGAGGCTGTTTCCAGACCCAGTGAAGGGCCCCTTTTCATGGACGAAAGGGTTTGAGAAATCAGGGTAATCGGAAATACATCAAGGTCAGATCAAGGAGAGCCTTGAATCGGGCTTACAAGATTTAGCAAATAGAAATACTAAGTGCCCAGTTAAATTAGAATTTTAAACAATGAACAATTTCTTAGTATATGAATGTGCCAGGCACCATTTGGGATAAATTACACTAAAAGAAAAACCGTCCTTTGTTACCCAAAATCCCACTTTAACTGGCCTCCTGTCTCTTCTCTGGGAGTCCTTCCTGAGAGTTGGGCCCAGGAATGAGAATGCCCCCCGGAGCCCTTGGGAAGCTGCAGCAGATGCGATGGGTGTCCTTCCTGTTGTGCCCAGAGCCCACCCAGGGCTCCCTGCATCCTTGCTGGACAGCTCCGCTCCACACCACAGCTGCTCACTGTGTCTCTGCTCCTCAAGGCAGCCTCTTGAATAGTGGCAGCTTCCTCAGCCTGAGTACAGGCTGGAGTGGGAGTTCCAGGGTTGGGATTATGCCCGAAAGGGGCAGCCCTCACCAAGGAGGAATGCAGGTGGGGGGAAAGGTTCTACCATGGGTTCTGTGGAGGCCTCCGAGGATCCCAGCAGGACCCAGCCCCAGTGGCCCAGAGTGGTGGACCAGTCATTCACACCCTCTTTCTGTCTGGCCTGACTTCCTTGCCTGCTCCCTGGGATGAACTACTGAATCCAAGTCGTTGTCTCACTGTTTTTAGGGGGAATTTCAAGTCAGAGGCTTCCCTGGTGGCTCAGACGGTAAAGCGTCTGCCTGCAATGCAGGAGACCCAGGTTCGATTCCTGGGTCGGGAAGATCCCCTGGAGAAGGAGATGGGAACCCACTCCAATACTCTTGCCTGAAAAATTCCACGGACAGAGGAGCCTGGCTGGGTACAGGCCATGGGGTCGCAAAGAGCTGGACACGACTGAGCAACTTCACTTTCACTTTAAGAAGCAATTAAAAGTGATGACAACAGCACTTCGTGGCGTAGAGCTGTAGAGACTGGGCTGGTGTCAAGGGAAGTGATCAAATGCTTGGGTAAAAAACCCGGAGACCAGCATTTGAGGGCTTGAACTGTAGTGATGATGAGAGAAAACGGACGGAGGCAAGATGCAACATGGTCAGCTGTGGTGTCTGACGGATGGCAAGGGATTGACCTGGCCTTAGGACTGCAGGACGTTTGGTGTCCGGAGGCGGTTCTTGGGGGAGGATTGTGAGTCTGTCACAGCCCGGGTGGACTTGAGCAGTGGATCGAAGGGCATCACTTCTGCCTCCTCCCCCAACAGCTGGTGGACATCAGTGCTCATTTCGCAGGACACTCGGGATTCTAAAGAGCGGCTCCCTGAAGATACTGTGGCTCGGGCAGTCCAGGGGTGGGCTCATTTGGTGGCGACCAGTGACACTTACCATGATGAAGCCTTCTGGGACCCCTTGTGTCCAAAGCAGCTGGTCTTTTTTATCTGAAATGAACACGACTGGACTCGGTCTCCAGCCCCACGTCTGATGCATAAACGGAACTATGGCCAAGGGTGTTGGGGGAGATCATCGCAAGCCTCCGTCCTAGGCCCTTTAATCTAGATCTTTCTTCTTAATTTTTCACTTTGTAGTATTTTTTTTTTTTGGCTGCACTGGGTCTTCGTTGCTGCACTCAGGCTTTCTCTGGTTATGGTCAGTGGGGGCTTGTCGGGGAGCACCGACTCTCGGGTGCGTGAGCGCAGTCGTTGCAGCTCGTGGGCTCAGTAGCTGTGGCTCCCAGGGTTAGTTGCTCTGAGGCATGTGGGTTCTTCCTGACTCAGGTATTGAACCCGTGTCCCCTGCATTGGCAGGTGGATTCTTAACTACTGGACCACCAGGGAAGTCTTTTAATCTAGATCCTTAACCACCTTTTACCCTGCCCTCCTACCAGCAGCACAGCACCTGCTGTGCCCTGAGATACCAGAAAAGAGGAATCAACTTTAGGGGATATACTAAGGGCTTAGGTGACAGTGGGTAGTGGAGACCCACAGTTACTAACTAAAGTCATTCATTAACTGGATTCTACTGAAGGGAGAATGGCCCTTGGGCCTGATGGAGGGTGTCACCTTGCTTGGTTTCAGGCTCGGGGTGGGTCACCTTTGGGAGACACCCTCTTAGATCTTGTCCGGGGAAAGAGAGGAGGGAGAGCAGAGGAACGCCTGCCTGCAGGCTCCTCTGAGGCTGCCCTAGGCCTTTAAAAGTAGCAAGACAAGTGCACCGTTCAGAGTCGTCGTGCGCTGGCACCTCGCCTGGGTTCTCGTTCCTCCGCCTTCATCCCTAATGGAAGGCAGAGCAGTCATCCAGGTGGTGGGAATGCTTTTAGAAAAGAGCTCATTAGAAGCCTAGCTATGCCTGGCGACCTGCCAGAACCCTCTGCCTGAGCAGCCATTGCTGGGAGTTAGCATGTGCTTTCCGCCTTTCTGTCCGAGAAAAAGAATGTGCCCTGTTAGTGTGCAGTCTTACTGTAAGTGGTGACCGCTGGCTGTCTCTTTGACCATCTTGTGGGACTCTGGGACTGTTCACAAGCCAATGATGGGGCAGGAGGTCGGGGGGGAAGGGAGGACTTTGGAGAGAAGGACCCACGTGGGGGCCCGTGGGGACATGGAGGCAGCTGGGGGAGGTCAGCCTCGGTCCGAGGCAGTGGCCCGATATTTACTGCTGCCAGAGTGCCCAGCCCCGGCGTCTCCTGGGAGAGGGGCAGCAGAAATCCTTGTCAGTCCCCGGAGACAGCCTAGAAATAGAGCCAGGAGCAGCTGGCTGGCCTCAGAGGTCATGGAGACCCAGTGTGGCTTGGGCCGGTTGTTGGGGACGTCTTTGCTTGTGATGTCTCCAGAGGGAAGCCTCACGTTGCCTGAAGCCCCGTGCCCTTCACCCTGTAGATGGGCCTGGGACCAGTAGCCTCCCTCCAGCCAGATCCACTCTGCTGGGCAGGGCGTGAAGGAGGGGGCCCCACCCGGGACAGGGAGCTGCCTTCTGCCCCCGCAGGACCGCTCACTGCCCACCCCACCACTGGAACTTCCTGGACTAAAGCCTCAGTGAAGGGAAAGCGGGTGCCATGAGGCAAGGTGTGGGTGTGTGTGGCATCTTTGGCCTTGACCTTGGTCGACGTGTACCACCTTGAGCAAGATGGGTTAAGGTTTAAGACAGTGTTTTTCAAAGTGCAGCTCACGGACCAGCCTAAGTTGATCCACCCAGCGTTTGCTTAAAATGTACAATCCTAGGTCTCAGTCCAGAACTGCTGAATCAGCATCTCTAGGGTGTGGGACCTGTGGTTCTTTGTTTTTGAGAAGTTTTCTGGGTGACTCTCAGGCCTCCAGGGATTTAACGAAGAATTGCTTTCCAACTTCCTCAGTGTGTGGGCTCTGACTCTTTGTGTGTGCTCCATCGTGTCTGACTTTTTTGCGATCCCGTGAACTGTAGCCAGACTCCTCTGTCCATGGGATTTCCTAGGCAAGAGTCCTGGGGTAGCTTGCCATTTTCTTCTCCAGGCGAGTCTTCCTGACCCAGGGGTTGAACGTCTCCTGCATCTCCTGCACTTGGCGGGCAGATTCTTTACCACTTGAGCCACCGGGGAAGCCCCCTGCCCCTGTGTTATTCTTTCTATCAGTCTGTCCATCGCCCCATCTAAGTATCTGTGTCTCTCTCCATCCTCTCTCTAGCATCTGCGCTCTTCCACCTGCCGTTGAGAAGAGAGACTCTTGGCTGCTGATGGTAGAACAAAGGCAGAGTGGCTCTGGCTCCCAGATAAAGATGAGTGTCCAGACAGGCCCCCAGCCTGTGTAACCGGTGGTGGTCCAGCCCCTTAGACCTCAGTGCACTGTTGCTTGACTCCGCCCTTCAGTGGCTTGATGCATTTTGGGCGCCCTGAACACAGGCTCTTATAGGGCCCAGAGCGTGATACAGGGACGGGAGGAGGCAGAGGAGCCAATAATGGAGTCCCCGGAACTGTTCTGTGGCTCCGGGGTTTATGAACGAGGCCTGGATGTCTCTCTGCAGCTCGCAGGGTATGAGCTGGACTGACTGCGGGGTGGGCTTCATGTAGTACGTTGGCTGAATGCACAGTTAAGCACAGTCCAGCTCTGGGCCTGTGGGGGGGGACAGGTAGGCAGAGAATCGATATAGGGGTACCCTTCCTTGAAGATTCCGCCCTGCAGACTATGCACAGACCTCCGTGATCCGGCTCACCTAGTGACCTAAGCTGAGCATGAAACACGTGGATTTGTAGAATCGCACATCCAGTGACTCACAGGCTGGATTCCCTGTCTCATCTTCTTGTCCCCACTTTACAGCTTGTCCCCAGCTGAGAACAGGGCATCCCCCACCCCATGGTTGGTGACCCTATCGTCAAATCTAGCCTCTGCTGCCCTGGGCCCACTCTTTCCTAGCACCTGTCTGTGGAGGATTCAAGATCCTTGTGTAAACTGGGCTCTGAACACTGCCTCGTGGCCTCATGATAAATGCGATCACTGATATCCTGGGTCATTATTGCACCAAAAGGACATCACTAGTGCCGAGGTTCCAGCAGCAGCAGCAGCCCCGCACATGTGTGTTCAATGTTGTCTTTCCACACATCATAAACTTGATCCTGTTCTCAGCGCTTCACCGGTATCTTTCCCTGCCTGTTTCCTCCTCCAGTAAAAATCTAGCGAAGCTGTCTTCTGTTACTGATCTGCCCCCAGGGGTTTCCCTTTTGACCCAAGTCTGACTCCAGAAAAACTGGAAGCACGTCTTAACTTGCTAAGGGCTTTTCACCTGCTCAGACTTCATTTTCTTTAACTTCAGCGCATCAGCTTGTGTCTTCTGAAACCATCCAGACACGTAAATGTGCTCTTTGATGATGCTGTTTCTTTTTTTTGGTTTTTTGATGTTCATTAATTTGGCTGCCTCGAATCTTTGTTGCGGCACGTGGGATCTCAGTTACAGCAGGCAGGGTCTTTTGATGTGGGGCACAGACTCCAGTTGTGGCCCGGGGCTTCAGTCATTGTCATCTCTTGGGCTTAGTTGCCCCGAGGCACGTGGGATCCTCCTTCCCTGAGCAGGGATCAAACACGCGACCCCTGAGTTGAAAGGCAGATTCTTAAACCACTCGGCCACTAGAGAAGCCCAGGTGGTGCTGTTTCTTGACTGCTTTTCTTCTACTTTTCCCGTCTTGATATATTCAGCTCACTGCCAGCAATGTCTGTTTCTGGGCACTATTTCACTATTATGGGGTTACTCAGGTCACCCAATAGGCCACAGACCCTGGAAGAGCTGGGTTAGAATCTGGCTTTCCTTCCCCATTCTCCCCTACCCACTACCCCTGCTCTGACCCAGAACAGTGGGTATCATCACACGTGAATGCCTGTGACTCCCACCTCTTTCCAGACGGTGGCCAAGCCCATCTTGATATCCCCGGACAGCAAACCAAATGTCAGCCTGTGGTCAAAGGCTTTAAGATAAGGGACAGACAGTGGCCGATGCAGTGCTGAGCACCCGAGGTGAAGAAGTCCTTCATTTGCATGGTCAGTCAACCGTGACCTTGCTGTTAGATGGCGGGGGAGTAACAGGGGAGAGAGAGCCCGGCGTCGGAACGGTTAACCCCAATCTCACTCATCTCTTTCTTCCTCTGCCTGCTTTGAAAATGATTTGATCCGCATCCTTCCCTTCCTGTTGACAGGAAGCCCTTCTCTGCCAGCTCACGGCTTGTCACACACCTATCAGATATCATCTGGGCTTTGGGGCCTCGTGCCAGAGCCTCTGTGTGTTGATATACTCTGACCTGGCAGCGAAGTCACTGATGAATGGACAACAAAGACCACTTTGCTCTGGGTCACCCCAGGGGTCCAGCCTTTTTTCCAGGCGGCTGAGGCCAGGTCCTAGCTGTGGGAGCCATGCAGCCCTGCCCACCTTCTGCGGGGACCCGGCGGGGCCTCAGTGCAGAGCTGGGCAGGTGGCCCTGGGGTCCTCTCTGGTGCTGGGGGCGGGGGACAGGAGGAAGGATATGACAGGGCTGGAATTTTAGGATGAGGGGCCAGCTTCTCATTTTGAAGGAAATGGGGAGCTAGGTTGCTGGGAGCGTGTTTACAGCTGGGCTCCTGTAGAGCTGGAACGGGGAAACCCGTGAGCCCATTTCTGTCTGTTTCACAGGTCCCGTGTTAGGCGTTGAGGATACAGAGCTGAATGGGATCATGGCTGACTTGTGTCTCCCGAAAGATGCTGTAATCCTAACCTCTGGTAGTGGTGACTGTGACCTGATTTGGAAGTAGGGTCTCTGCAAATGGAATGGCCAAGTTAAGCTGAGATCAGTACGACTGGTGTCCTTATAAAAAAGAGGGAAACGTGGATACAGAGGGGCTTGCCCAGGTGGTGCTAGTGGTCAAGCAGGAGACATAAGAGAGGCAGGTTCGACCCCTGGGTCGGGAAGATCCCCTGGAGAAGGAAATGGCAACCCACTCCAGCATTCTTGCCTGGGATAATCCTGTGGACGGAGGAGCCTGGTGGGCTACGGTCCATAGGGTCGCAAGGAGTCGGACTTACACATGGATACATGGACACAGAAGGAAGATCATGGGAAGACAAGGCAGGGGTTACAGAGGTGCTGTCATAAGCCAAGGATCCCTGGGGCTACCAGGGACTGAAGGAGCAAGGGAGGGCCCTCCCCTGGGGTTCCGAGGGGGTGTGGCCCTGCCCACACCTTGATTTCAGGCTCTGGCCTCCGGAACTGAGAGAGAATTTCTGTAGTTTTAAATGCACATTGTTTGGGGATTTCTCTGGTGGTCCAGTGGTTGAGTTTGCCTTCCAGTACAGGGGTGTGGGTTCCATCCCTGGTCGGAGAGGTAAGCTCCCACAAGCCTCATGGCTGAAAAACCAAAACATAAAACAAACAGTATTGTAATAAATTCAGTAAAGACTTAAAAAGTGGTCCACATCCAAAAAAAAAGCAGCTTTTTAAAAAAAAGTTAAATAGGCTTTAAAAAAGATACCCACCGTTTGTTTGTGGTGCATTATGGCACCCTAGGGCCTCACCCAGCAGGGTCCCTGCCTTCACAGCACTGTTGGGGTCAGTGGTCATTGTGTGGTCATCCCCAGACAGTCTTGTCCACAGGAGATTGTATAATGAGCACCCCGAGGCGCTTTCTTCCTCCTAGCAATTCAGATGGTCCTCGATGGGTAGTTCTATTTGTTATCAATGTTACTGACAATCAGATACCCTCTGGGACGACACGTTGTCATCAGATTTAGCAATACTGATGGAGCACTTGCCCAGGATGCCAAGCGTGTGCTTGTGTATAAGCTGACTCTGTTCATCCCTGAAATAACCCCGTGAAATACTATAATCATCATTATCAGTGTTATTATCCTTATCACAGAGAAAGCAGATGAGGCTGTCCACAGCACCCACCTGTTCTAGTACAACCTGCCAAGAAAGCTGTGTTGTGTTTAACTTGAGTTTTTGACGTCCCTGCTTTGCCCTGCCCCCGCCCCACGCTGATGCCCATGAGTGGTCCAGGCAGCCTGGGGTGGGAGGCAAGACTGCCAGGCAGGACAGACACCAGCCCCAGGATGGGCACAGGGAAAATGAAAGATCTGGTCCGCCTTCCGTGGGTTTGCCCTTGGGGTTGACCAGGTGTTTATTTGCTCCGTTTTACAGAAGGGCTTTGAAGCCTGTGATTTACCCATCTCATCTCGAAAATAAATAACCTGCCATTTATAATTTCATAGATCTCATTTTGTAGTTCTTTTTCATTTTGTCTTTTTCTTTGAAATAAGAACTGAATATTAGGATAAACAGCAAAGCAGGAATCAAGACATTCTGTGCTGGGCGTTCTGTCGAACGGCTGCCGGGCTTCTTACCGAGTTACCAAACATTTACCAAAAGCCCTCTGTGTGCCAGGCACTGGGCAGGGCTAAGAGTAAAACTATAACCAGGACGGGCTCACCCCCACCTCACAGGCTTAGCGCCTACATGGGGTGCTCTGGGCACAAGTCCCCACACAGGTTCACGTTCGCTACCAAATACCCCAAATCACAGTGGCTTAAAACAGCAAACATTTATCCTTCTCAAACATATATAAATATAATAATAATGTATGCAATAATCTTAATCTTATTACTATATATTTATATACTATATGTTGTACAGATATAATTACATAATGTGAAAAGTGAAAGTGAAAGTCGCTCAGTCGTGGCCAACTCTTTGTGACCCCATGGACTATACAGTCCGTGGAATTCTCCAGGACAGAATACTGGAGTGGGTAGCCTTTCCCTTCTCCAGGGGATCTCTGCAACCCAGGGATCAAACCCAGGTCTCCCACATTGCAGGTGGATTCTTTACCAGCTGAGGTACCAGGAAAGCCCAATTACATAATTGAATTATAATTATGTGTAATATAGAATAACATATTGCACATATCATACATTATAACAGTAACTTAATTAAATATTACTTTATAATATACTTATTACTATATTAAGATCTTAAAGTGTTAGTTGCTCAATCTTGTCCAACTCTTTGTGACCCCCATGGACTGTCTTCCGCCAGGCTCCTCTGTCCATGGAATTGTCCGGGCAAGAATACTGGAGTAGGTTGCCATTTCCTCCTCCAGGGGATCTTCCCGACCCAGGGATTGAACTCAACTCTCCTGCATGGCAGGCAGATTTTTTTAATTGCATGAGCCACCAGGGAAGCCCAAGATCTTTAAACAGGTTGATGTGTAATAGTATTATTGTTTAATACCATCTTATTAACTGTACGATTGCTAGATAGTATTAACGATATTCTGTGTCATACATACTACTAAGAGGATTGCAGTCTAGGGTCTGCACATGGCTTGGGCGCCAGGATCATATGGAAACTGCTTCATCCTGAGGACAAGTGAGCACTCAGGGGCTGTGAGTGAGGGTGAGGAGCCAGGTCCTCTGGAGGCTGGTATTTGATAGCCGCCCCCCACCCCCAACCTGCTTTCCTCACTAAGGAGAGGTGAGCCTCTGGGGAGCTGCTTTGCCCTTGGGGAGAGGCCAGTGCCAGGAGAGCGGAGAGGTAGCTTTTCGCCACTCTTCTTTGCTCATTAGGTGTATTTTGAGATTTCTGAAATGACCTTGGAGCTCAGGTAATAGAATATTCTCGGCTCCAAGACAGAGGGAAATGCCTGGGCGGCAGTATCCACCTGGGTTAGAGGGGGAGCCGGGTGGGGAGACTACCCCACCAGGCATGGAAGTGGTCCGGAGCCTGCGTGGTGACCCCGGAGTAGAGAGGACAGATCGCTGCTGCAGAGCACGGAGGAGGCAGGCCCCAGGGTCCCATGATGGGCCGCGGTGGCAAAGCAGGCAGCGAAACTCGGGTTTTCTCCTGGAGGAATGTCAGGAAGAGAGGAAGCCCTCCAGGCAGCTGGGCACTCATGGCACAGGTGAGGGTGGGGGTGCTTCTGGGGAGCCCGGTCCCAACTGCCTGGCCTGCGTGGAGCTCTGCAGGGGTGTCTGCACCTTGGGGTAGACAGAAAATGTTTTCAAAGCAGCTCTGTTTTGTGCTGGCTCGAGTCGGGGCTGCGGGCAGGGGTGAGCGACCGTAGAACCCTTTCAGCGCAGACCCAGGCCCCAGGCTTGCGCTGCTGTCTGCTCTCCTTCTCTGGACGTGGTGACCTCAGTTTTCAGGGAAGGCTGAGAGCACAGCTGGGTGTGTGGGGACTGCATTTATGACGGTAATAAAAGATGAAGAAAGAAGGAAGAAAGAAAGCGCCAACTCATGTCCAACTCTCGCGATCGCATGAACTGTAGCCTGCCAGGCTCCTCCGTCCATGGGATTCTCCAGGCCAGAATACTGGAGTGGGTTGCCATTTCCTTCTCCAGGGGACCCTCCCGACCCAGAAATTGAACCCAGGTCTCCCGCGTGGCAGGCAGATGCTTTATTGACTGAGCTACGTGGGAAGCTCCAGTAGAATACGAGTTTAAGTCAAATGGAGGTGTCCGTGGTGGTCCAGTGGTAAAGAATCCACCTGCCAACGCAGGGGACCACGGGTTCGATCCCTGGTCCGGAAAGATTCCACATGCCACGGAGCAACTAAGCCTGTGCACCGCAGCCACTGAGCCTGCGCCCTAGAGTCCGGGAGCCCTAGCCGCTGACGTCCACGCCCTGGAACCCGTGCTCTGCAGTGAGAAGCCCATGCGTTGCAGTGAAGAGCAGCCCCCCACTTTCTGCAAGTAGAGAAAGCCCGGGCGCTGCAGTGAAAATCCAGCACAGCCAGAAATAAAATAATAAACCTTTATAAAAGTGAAATGGACATTTTGGGTTATGTTCCTTGTTGAATGGTGAGCTACCTCTCAGTGATGTCTGTGACCTTCACCTAAAAATTGTCCTCAGCCAGCGCACCTCTGCTGCTTCTCGCTTTGGTCCTTCCATGGCAGGGGAAGGAAAGAAAGCCGATGGGGCAGAGGGAGAAGCTGGACGCTGGAGCCGTCACAGCGGGCTTCAGCTGAGCCCCCTGGGATGGGAGTGGCCCTTCAGGGTGGTCCAGGATCGGGGCCACGTTGGGGCCAGACCCTTGTCTCCTTAGCTGGACCACGTGCTCCTTTGAGAGCGGCGCGCACTTGCGCCTTCGTCTCCCAGCCCCAAGGAAACACCTCGCACAGGGACACCTCTTCCTTGATGTTGGTGATGAGAAACTGCAGATGCCAAACAGCGAAGCCAGAAGACTGCTGGGAGTGGGTGGTGGGCGCAGATACGAGCTCGGCAAGCTCCTCCTGGGGGTCGGGACACCCCCTGGGGGCTCCCGGAGTCTCTCCCACCTCCCCCCGCCGCCCCCAGAGGAGTCGCTGGCCCCAGAGGGTGTGTGCTCCCCTGGGTTGGACTGCGAGAGCCTCGGAGAAGGTGCTGAGCAGCTGGCCTGCTGGGGTGAACGTGTGTCTGTCCTCATCCCCTTGGGCACCCGGCGCTGAGGCTCACCCGGGGATTTTGTGCTTCGATTCCAGAGTGTGTGGAGGGCCTTGTCGGGGGGCTGGGTGCCCCCAGCTCATCCCCGGGTGAGGTGGGATCAGGGGTCTGTGGCCGTGGCCTTGGGTGCCGTTGGGCCCCTCTCGGGTGAAGTCTGTCTGTGCTTCTGCCTGTCACCTCCACTGTTGCAGGCGTGGGCTGGAACCCACTGTGGGAAGGAGGGGAGGAGGCATGCTGGCAATAGAGCCCGGGGGCGGGGGCGGGGTGAGAGGGCTGGGGCTGGGACGAGGAGCCAGGGGGGCGCAGGCAGGAGGTGGAATAGGGGAGGAGAGTGGGTTTCTGCAAGTTCTGGTTATGCTCTGTCACAGAGAAGGAAGGTGAGATGCTTTTTCAGCTTGTTTTTGTTGTGGTTGTTTTTTAAAATTTTTATCAGAGTATGTTGTCTTAGTCCCTCAGTTCAGTCGCTCAGTCACGTCCTACTCTTTGCCACCCCGTGGACTGCAGCACGCCAGGCCTCCCTGTCCATCACCAACTCCCGGAGTTTACCCAAACTCATGTCCATTGAGTCGGTGATGCCATCCAACCATCTCATCCTCTGTCGTCCCCTTCTCCTCCCACCTTCAATCTTTGTCCCTGCTGTATAGCAAAGTAAATCAACTATATGTATACATATATCCCCTCTGTTTTTGGATTTCCTTCCCATTTAGGTCATCACAGAGCATTGATTGAGTTTCCTGAGCTACCCAGTAGGTTCTCATTAGTTACCTACTTTTTATGTCAGGTCAGTTCAGTTCAGTTCAGTCGCTCAGTCGTGTTCAACTCTTTTCAACCCCGTGAATCGCAGCACGCCAGGCCTCCCTGTCCATCACCAACTCCTGGAGCTTACTCAAACTCATGTCCATCGAGTCGGTGATGCCATCCAACCATCTCATCCTCTGTCGTCCCCTTCTCCTCCTGCCTTCAATCTTTTCCCAGCATCAGGGTCTTTTCCAAGGAGTCAGCTCTTCACATCAGGTGGCCAGAGTACTGGAGTTTCCGTTTCAGCATCAGTCCTTCCAGTGAATAGTTTATGTAGCAGTGTGTATATGTCAATCCCAGTCTCCCACCTCATCCCACCCCCCTTTCCCCTCTTGGTCTCCGTGTGTTTGTTCTCTACGTCTGTGTCTGTCTTTCTGCTTTGCAGATAGCCTCCTCGGTCATACAGAGTGAATTAAGTCAGAAAGAGAAAAGCAAATATCGTAGAGTAATGCATATATGTGGAACCTAGAAAAGTGGCTCAGATGAGCCTGTTGGCCCGTTTTTCTGCCTCCTGGTTCCACGGGCCTCTCCTAGAGCTGCTGGGCGTGCCAGCCTCTGCCTCTTGCCTCCCTCTTGAGGCTGGGGTCTCCTCCCAGGCTGTGCGTTGATAGCTCTTCTTTAGGGAGGGGTGAAAGCATCTGATGGGGGAGATGGAGCCTCCTCAGGGGCTGGCAGGGCCCTCCAGGGGCTAGCATCCTGTGATTTTGTGATGCCTGGGGACACTGCAGGTGCCTGACCACCGACTGCCCCTCCCAGCCCTCAATGCCAGCAGCAGGGCTGGGGCCCACGGTGGGAAAAGTCTTGGGCCACGTGACAGACGGGGACGTTCCAGCCCCGACCCCGACATGGAGAGTCCTGTAAGCCCAGAGTCCCTTCTGCTACACGAGACGGCCGCTGTCTAATCAGGCATGTCACTCACACGTGCTGACCCCTGGACCAAGGAGGGGGTGTTCATGCATTCCTGGCGGGTCAGCCCACTGTCCTCACCCAGAGCCGAGGGGGCTCGGACCCCCAGGAGCCCAGAGGTTGCTTCACCAGGTGGCATCTTTCTCCCGCGATCTGAGACGGAGTCTGCCAGCGGGAGGCTGGCACCTCTCACAGATCCGCGCAGCAAAAGGTCGACAGCGTGGTCCCTGAACAAGAGGGGGTCATGGGTTTGGGGACGTGGGTCCACTGAGCTGGTTAGTGGCTGAGCCAGTGTGGCAGAGGAGAAGTGCCAAGTGTCACAGACCCTCAGCTTCTGCCTGAGCGAGGCCAGCTCCGGGCTGGCCACCCTTCTGGGCACGAAGCTGGGGTGCCCCCGGGGTCACCCGCTTCCTGTCCCAGGGCCTCGCCCCGCGAGCCCTGCCAGCAGCTCGAGCGAAGATCCGGAGGAGGGCTTGGCTCCACCTTCAAGGTCAAGGTCGCAGTTCGTTTCCCCTTGTTTTCTTTTCCTTGTCTCTGAGGGGAGCCAGTGGCTTCACACCCGCTCCACATGCAGCCCTTCCCAGGGAGTGGCTGGAGGCCTGGATGGCGGTGGTCTTGGTCTTGCTAGGGGGCCCCCCTCGCCCACCCTCCAATTCAGCTCAGTTCAGGACCAGCTTTGTCCCCGGGTCCCGAGTGAGCGCTCGCTGGTGCCAAGGGAAGTCTGTGCAGAGGTGAAGCAACCCTGCCCCCCTGCAGCGTCCTCCTGACCCTGCTGTAAGCCTCGGGGTCGGCTTTTCCCGAATCTGTTCCGTGACCGACGTGAGACGCTGGCCAGCGTCTGGCCCCTCCTCAGAGCACGCCAGTTCCCTGAGCTTTCTGAGGCCTGTCGCTCGACTGTGTCCCACTCTTTGCGACCCCACGGACTGCAGCACGCCAGGCTTCCCTGTCCATCACAATCTCCCGGAGCTTGCTCAAACTCATGTCCATCAAGTCGGCGATGCCATCCAACCATCTCATCCTCTGTCATCCCCTTCTCCTCCTGCCTTCAATCTTTCCCAGCATCAGGGTCTTTTCTAATGCGTCGACTCTTTGCATCAGGTGGCCAAAGTATTGGAGCTTCAGCTTCAGCATCAGTCCTTCCATTGAGTATCCAGGGTTGATTTCCTCAGCTTCTGAAAACTCCCCTGGACTGGCAGGGGCCAGCAGGGAGAAGGGGGCATTGGATCTGCCGTTTGTGTCCCAGTCTTGCAGGAAGAGGGGTCCTTGAGGGAGATGGAGGCTGGGCTCCTCTCGCACTCCCTCAGGTTCCTCGGGGGGAATTTCTGTTCCATTAGCTGTTTCTCAAAGCACCCAGAGTGTCCCCTACCACAACACTCCCTAAACAGCATTCTGGCTTCTACCAACACACCTTTGGTTTTGTAGGTCAAAGCAAACCCATCTCACCTTTAGAAAACTCTGAAGTCGCAGGACTTCCAGCAGCATCCAAAAGGAATTACAACATCGCCTTGCCTCCAGTCGGTGTTGTTGTGGTCCAGGAGCACCGAGGAGGCAGGACTTTGGTGTCTCTTATCTCCGCTTTCCTCCACACTCACAGGAAAGGAAAGGGCAGAAGAGGAGGGGAGGGGTCACTTAGAATCTGAGTTGGGAGAGACGTGGCTTTTTCAGTGTCCCCCGAGGACCACCTGGTCCAGTCCTGAGAAAGTATCATTAGAATACCTAGACTTTGAAACAGCAGGAGGCACCCGGGCACACGCCCACACAACTGTTGCACCATCCCCATCTTTCTTGAAGCTACAAGCAAGCGTCAGCTTCAACCGCCTGTTCCCCATGTGTCCTGTGTTGGGCTCCTGGGTGAGCGGACTCGGGTGGAGGTGTGCACTGGGGGTGTTGATCACACACAGGGGAGCTTTGGGGTCGACTCCTGGGGAGGGAAGGAGGCAGGGTGAGACAGGGGAGGGGCAGAGGTGTCCCTCAGTCCGCACCCGCAGCTGGTGCTGGGCCGGTCAGTCATGCACCCGATGAGGGCGGTGGGCCTTGGGCAAGGCAGACCTTGAAAGAAGTCCTGCCAGCAGCCGGGAACGAGCCCCTCACCCCTGAAGAGGGGCCCCGGAGGAGCACCCAGCACACCAGACCCTCCTTGGAACGGCCACGGGGCCACCTGCTGCACTTCATCTCTTCCATCCCTTCTGGCCCAGGGACGAGAAACAGAGGTTGGGGTGGTTCTGAAGGTGGAAGAAGGTGCCGTGCCTGCCTCCACGGCCCCATGGAGGTGGCACCTGGTCCACGTGATGCTCAAGGTCAGCCTGGACGGGGAAGGAACAGTGGCTCATACAGACAGCCGATGGTCACTTAGGTAGCCTGCCGGGGCGTCCCACCTGTGAGGCGAGGCTGCTGATGTCCCCATTCTCCAGGTGGGGAAATCTTTGCAGCAGGGACTAGCCTCCCAAGCCCAGGCCATCTGGCACCCGAGTCCCCAGGCTGAACGGCCATGCCCCACAGCCAGCTGACGCCGGGAGCCAAAGCAGGCCCTGAGGACTTGGACGGCAGGGACGGGGGTGTTTACCTCCAGCCTCTGACAGGTGGATCGTGGACACACAAGTCTTGACCACAGCTGCCCCGTGACGGGCGGACCCCCAGCGTGGAGCTCTGGGGACCTCGGTGGTCTGCAAGGAGCCAGCAATGAGAGAAGGATCCTGAATGTCACCGGGCAAGGGAGATGACTTTTCCCTCCTCTGAGTCCTCCTGTGGACGTGCCTGTGACACCCCTCTGCCCAGGCCAGGCCCTGCCTTTCTTACCCTTACAGCCTCTGCTTCTGACCTCCCCTCATCCTCAGCACACGCTCTTTCACAGCCATCATCAGTCTTTGGCTCATTGAGACTTGCTGGGGCTTTGGGTTTTTTTTTTGCCCCCCCCCCCCCGCCCCCCGGGGCTTCCCAGGTGGCGCTAGTTGTAAAGAGCCTGCCTGCCAATGCAAGAGACACAAGAGACATAGGTTCGATCCCTGGGTCGGGAAGATCCCCTGGAGGAGGGCATGGCAACCCACTCCAGTATTCTTGCCTGGAGAATCCCATGGACAGAGGACCCTGGCGGGCTACAGCCCACAGGGTTGCAAAGAGTCAGACACGACTGAAGCATGCACGCACTCATGCAGTGTTTTTTTTCCTAATGTTCTTTTCCAAAAATTCTACTGGTGATTGTCTTTGGATCCCCTAAGAAACCACCTTTCACGAAAGCTGAAGAAAGTGGACCGATGCTCAAGAGCCTTGGCTGCAAAAGTGAGTTTCCCTTGTTTTTTCCCTTTTTCTTGTTTTGTCTCCTCTGTTGCATCTGTTTTTTGCGCCTTGTTTTCTTCGGACTCCCTGCCTCCTGTCTTTCCTCATCCTTTTGTTTCTTTAGATCTGGATTTCACCAGGCTTGAAAAACCTGCTGCCTGACCTAATTCCCTTCCCTGCAGTCGCCGCCCCAGCCGAGAGGCACCAACCGTGTCCCTGCGGGGACGCTGTCCCTCGTGTGTCTTGTTCTCAGACCATTAGGTCACCTTGGGATGGCGTTGTGACGTATACGCTTCCCCAGACAGTGTGTGAGGTGCTCTGCGCCATGACAGTCTCGGTCACGTGCTTTGTCATTTAACTCTTCGTCCGCTCTGCCTGGTTCGAGTGATTGCACCCATTTTCACAGCTGGGAAGGCTGAGGCTCAGATAGGCTGAGCAACTTGCACCAAAGGATGTGGCTGGTGAGGAGGGCAAGGCCAGTGTTTGAAGCAGGCGGAGTTGAATCCCAAATCCATGCTCTTTCTCCTGCAGACTTTTCTTGATCGTGCTCCGAGTCCTTATGAGGTGGAGCAAAGACAGACATACCCTCCCAGAAGCAGCCTAAAGCTCCCCGGCAGATGGACGCACCTGTCCGCCATGCGTGCTCCGAGGACCTGGCCTTGAAATGATGGTGACAAGGAGCTGAGGTTCTGCGACCTCGGTTTCCCACCAGGAGCCTCCTGGCGTCCCTGAACCTAAGTTGCTTTGTTTGTCAAATAGCACCTGAGGCTGGTGAGAGAATTAAATGACCTCAGAGGGCCTGGGGCGTTGCAAACTGAAATGAATCAGTTATTCTGACGTCGTCCTCTCCCTCCTCTGGCTCAGTGTTGGAGAAGCCCTGAGAACAGGCCGGGGGCCGGGCTTGCAGGCCGGGGGGACTGAGCTGGGGGTACAGCTCACGCCAGGCCCGCCCCACTCGTGGCGGCTGGTTTTCCTTCTTGTGTTATTCCTTTCGTCCGACTGCTGGCAGCATCCTTTCGGTAGTGAAGGCACGGTGTGAGTCAGTATCCCTGGAACCTGATACATTCTATTTAAGCAAGCGGACAAGTCTTCTGGGCCCATCTGCTGGGTGGGGGCGTGGGCTGGGCCCGTTCCCAGTCCCCTTCCTTCTGCCTCCAGCCTCTCCCTCCCTCGTCCTGCTCCCGCCCTGATGGCGCAGCCCACGTGCGCCTGGCCATCCTGCTGTTTCCTTGGCGAGCGCATCCGCACCGTGGGCAGTGGTGTGGATGGTGGTGTGTGTGGGTGGTGGGTGTGGACAGAGGTGTGTGTCGATGGTGGTGTGTGTGGGTGGTGGGGTGTGGACAGTGGGGTCTGGACAGATTCTGCTGTGGTTTGGGGGCCGGAAGCCTTGTGGTTTTGCAGAAGAGCCTGGATTGGAAGCGAGACAGTCTTGGTTTGAGTCGCATTCATCCCATCTCATGTTTTTGTTTTAATGAAGCAACATGTGGAATTTTAGCTCCCTGACCAGGGATGGAACCTGTGGGGTGTGGACAGTGGGGTGAGGGCAGTGGGTGTGGACGGTGAGGTGTGGACGGTGAGGTGTGGACAGTGGAGTGTGGACGGTGGGTGTAGATGGTGGGGTGTAGACAGTGGGGTGTGGATGCTGGGGTGTGGATCGTCGGGTGTGGATTATGAGTGTGGACGGCGGGGCGTGGACTGTGAGGTGTGGATATGGTGGGGTGTGGACAGTGGAGTGTGGACGGTGAGTGTGTAGATGGTGGGGTGTGGATGCTGGGGTGTGGATGCTGGGGTGTGGACCGTGGGCTGTGGATGCTGGGTGTGGACCGTGGGGTGTGGATTATGAATGTGGACGGCGGGGCGTGGACCGTGAGGTGTGGACGCTGGGGTGTGGACGGTGAGTGTGTAGATGGTGGGGTGTGGACTGTGGGGTGTGGATTATGAATGTGGACGGCGGGGCGTGGACCGTGAGGCGTGGACCATGAGGTGTGGACAGTGGAGTGTGGACGGTGGGTGTAGATGGTGGGGTGTAGACAGTGGGGTGTGGATGCTGGGGTGTGGATCGTCGGGTGTGGATTATGAGTGTGGACGGCGGGGCGTGGACTGTGAGGTGTGGATATGGTGGGGTGTGGACAGTGGAGTGTGGACGGTGAGTGTGTAGATGGTGGGGTGTGGATGCTGGGTGTGGACCATGGGGTGTGGATTATGAATGTGGACGGCGGGGCGTGGACCGTGAGGCGTGGACCGTGAGGTGTGGATGTTGGGGTGTGGACGGTGAGTGTGTAGATGGTGGGCATGTGGACATTGGGGTGTGGACAGCAGTGTGTGGGGGTGGTGAGGTGTGGATTATGAGTGTGGACGGCAGGGTGTTAACCGTGGGTGGCCTGGTGTTAACTGCCACCCACATGGGTGGCGGCCTCCGTCTGGGGGGAACAGAGTCCTGCGGCCATCACGATCTGGCAGAGAGGCCTTGTCCTGCTGGGACCCTGTCCTTTCTTGCTGAGAGCCCCGTGCATCCCTGGGCTCCATTGTCTCCTGGGCTCTTGGCTGTCCCTTGAGGCAGTGGTTTGGGAACCACAGGTGGCGGGGCAGGGGGACAGACAGTCCTTTTGTACCAAGAGCAGGAGAAAGGGCTCTGGGCGCTGGGAGCTGAGAGAGCTCAGCTGTGCAACCTGAGCCAGGGTCCCCTAACTCCCGCGGGCGGGTCTCACTCCACCTGGAATCACACGTCCGGTCCACGCAGCCCGGGGGCTCACGCAGCCCGGGGGCTCACGCGTTGGGGGCTCCACCTTCATCCTCCACTGACCGAGGCTGGATCCCCCTGCCTGACCCTTGCAGGACTGGCACGTGGCCCTGCCTCCGAAGGCCCCCAGGAGAGAGTCCGGGGTGGGCAAGGGGCCCAGGCGTGGGGGGCAGGGCTGCGCTTCGGGCTTCCTGGGTGCTGCTGGTGGAGGTCGAGGACCACCCCCCCGCCCCCCGCCCAGCCTTACCACCAGCCACCCGGGAGCATGTGTGCTGGGCCTGGGCCTGGCTTCTGCTGTGGTCTGGGGGCTGGCAGCATCGTGGTGTTGTGGGAGAGCCTGGATTGGGAGTGGGACTGTCTTGGTGTGAGTCACACTCGTCCCTTCTCGTGTTTTCCTTTTGACGGAGCCAAGTGTGGAGTTTTTAGCTCCCTGAACCGGGACTGAACCTGTGTCCCTTGCAGTGGACGCTCGGAATCTTAACCCCGGGACCCCCGGAGCCATCCCATCCTCTCTCATTTCTGTATCCTGTTTCCTCTGTGGTAAAAGCAGATGATAACATTAGGTTAAGGTGGAGAAAATAGCCAGTCTTTTACCCTGCCTTTTTTTAACCAAGAAAATGATCGTTTTGCGGAAGTCACCCTAACGTATGACCTGTCCACTGTATAAAATTGTTGAAATTTCCATGTGAAAAATGTATCAAAGAACCGGTTTTAAACGGCTGGTTTCAGAACTGAATTCTTTTCTTGGCAAACCCCATCATTTTGATTTTTTCTCCCTGTTGCTGAAGCAGAGGGTTTCTCTTCCTCTTTCTGCAGCCTGGCCACAGCCTCTTTTTCTCCTTCGCCAAGATGCAGGGTCCGGGCCCAGTGCATGGCAGGCCGGGGCCCTTGTCGGCCTTGGGATGGTCGTCACCTGTTTTTGAGAAGCTGGAGAGAAGAGGTTGTCATGCCCGCATCTCCTGGTGTAAGCTCTGCAGACATGAAGGGCCGACTCCGGAGACGCTCGGTGCTTGGGGAGCCCTTGGAGGCGGCTGCTCCCCCACCTCTGAAGGGTGGAATTCAGTCTAGTTCAGAGTTGGAACAAGTGGTCCAGAGCCCCTGCCTTCCCGGGCCTCTCTCCTCACATTGCATGCCTCCTGGCCGTGATGGATGCTACATGGGGTCCTGAGCTGGAGACCGGGGACCAGCCTGGTGTCCTAGCTTCCTGGGCATGGGGGTCAGGATCTGAGCCGTTTCTCCAATGGCTGATGGCCGAGTGCCTCTCCTGCGCCTGTCCCCATTCTCCTACAAGGCAGGAGCGCTTCTAAGTCATCACAGGGGAGGCCTCGGTCTCCAGGTTGGTGTGTGCACTCCTGGGACACAGTCTTGATCCTCAGCCTGGCTCGGGGCTCCGTGCCATCCCATCGCCTATGATGGAGCGCTCCCCCGCACCCTGGGGGCCGCAGTAGAGGAGGGGGTCCAACCACTGCTACACCCCCAGGGGCTCCAGTCCCCCACCCGTGCCTTTCAGGAGACTTTGCTTAGTCTGCACAGCCCCTCACAGTCTGCAGGCTTCATGTGGGTGCCTGGAGTCTGGGCCATCCGTCCACTCCCCTCCGGGGACAGTTGCTTAGAAGGAGGGGAGGTCCAGGAGACCGATGAGGCCCTTTTCCATCTGGGCCCACGTGGGGCTGAGTGGGAGGCTCCTCTGAGCTGCCTCGTGGTTGTGCCTGCACCCCCCGACCCGCTGCGGGAGAGGGGAGGCTGACCTCTGGCCAGGGCGGATGCAGAGGGGGGCGCGGCCCCAGGTCCCCCATGTACACATCCTTGGGGGAGCTGAGGGGTTCCGGGGTAGAGGCGGCAGATCGGAGTTGCACTCGGTTCATGGAAGAGAACCAGGCAGAGCAAGACGTTTGGATGTGAGCGGGGTGGGGAGCGACCAGTGAGCGGAGGACTTCCCATCCTTTTTTTCCAGAAGCATCCGCACCTGCTAGTGTTTGCCCTGGAGCTCTCAGCGTCCACAGCCCGGCGCTCCAAGCTGTTTCCTCTAGGGCTCCGCAGGACGCCAAGGGTTAATGGTTAATGGCTTGAGAGAGTGATGATGAAACCAAAAGCCTGTAATTTTTGCTGAACAGGGGAATAGGGAAATTTCCATTTGTAGCCGACTCCGCAGAGAAACATAACATCAACTTCAGAGAAAAAAAAAAAAACCAACAACACAACTTGCCCACAGCTGAGCTGTGTGATGGCCCGTCCTGGAGCCGGGCGGGGCGGGACCAAGGCGGGGAGCGGCTGCCATTGGCGGAGGCCGCTGCCGGCCAGGGGCGTGGCGAGCAGCTTCCAGAAAAGGGGAAGCCTCTTGGCCAAAGCAGAAGCGACTTGTTTGCCGAGGCTCCGAGCTCGCCGACCTCAAACAGTGGTGGGGGAAACTCGTTCTTAGCAAAATGCATGCCTGAGCGCTTTGACTGCAGGAAAAGTCACTCGGGCTCCGGAAAGCTGTGGGCTGGCCTTTCACAGGAAGAGGCACCGTGTATTGTCATCACCGAGCCGAACTCTGGCGTTTGCTACGTTTCTGTTTCTTTGCTTTGCCTGTGTGTGTTTTCAGTGTTTTCCAGCAAGGCCATTAGAAACCTGTCAGATGACAGTTGTCTCGGTGGGGGAGGTGGGTGGGTGAGGGTGGTGAGGAGATCTCAGACGCATACGTGCAGGGAAGATAAAGTGTTTGACAGAATGCCTGGCTCTTGTCCCTGGAGGGACCTGAACTGATCTGGCCCTTTCTGGCTTCTTGGGAAGCATGTGGAGGTCACACCCTTTGGGAGGCTGAGCACCTGGCCTGAGGTTGAACAGCGGTGGCTCCCCAGGGATTCTGTAAGGGTGTCAGTGACCTTGAGGGGCAGGGTCAGGCCTTACCACACATCCTCCCTGTTCTCAGCACCAAAGAAGACAGTGACTCAAATTGATGGTCTCTCTGTGCTTTGCCAGAGAAGGCATTGGCAACCCATTCCAGTACTCTTGCTTGGAAAATCCCATGGATGGAGGGGCCTGGTGGGCTGCAGTCCATGGGGTCACTAAGAGTCCAACATGACTGAGCAACTTCGCTTTCACTTTTCACTTTCATGCATTGGAGAAGGCAATGGCACCCCACTCCAGTGCTCTTGCCTGGAGAATCTCAGGGACGGGGGAGCCTGGTGGGCTGCCGTCTATGGGGTTGCACAGAGTCGGACACGACTGAAGCGACTTAGCAGCAGCAGCAGCTGTGCTTCCCTGGGCTTCCCTGGTGGCTCAGTGGTAAAGAATCCACCTGCCAATGCAGGAGATACGGGTTCGATTCCTGAGTCAGGACAATCCCCTGGAGGAGGGCATGGCAAGCCCGCCCAGTATTCTTGCCTGGAGGATCCCATGGACAGAGGAGCCTGGCGGGCTAGTCCATGGGGGTTAGAGAAGAGTTGAACATGACTGAGCAACTTCACTTTCACTTTTCACTTTCATGCATTGGAGAAGGCAATGGCACCCCATTCCAGTACTCTTGCCTGGAGAACCCCATGGACAGAGGAGCCTGGTGGGCTAGTCCACGGGGTTAGAGAAGAGTTGAACATGACTGAGCCACTGACAACAATCACGGTGCTTCGCGGGCCGATAACCAGGCAAGGTGGATGACAGGGCCGGGGTGAAAGGGGCTCTTCAGGGGCAGGACACAGGATGCTGGGGTGGGGGAAGGAGCACAAGACATCTTAAGGGTCTTGGAATCTGACTACCCAAGTTCAAGTCCAGGCTCAGGAGGCCTTTGCTGAGTGCCATACTCGGCAAGACAGTCACTTCCAAGCTTCAGCTTGCTGCCTCCAGGTGGAGGGGTGTCCACTTTAGGCTATCTGAGCTCAGGACAAGTGACCTTTGGCCCTGGATTCCTTCTTCCGTTTCCATGATGAAGTAATACTGTATTTCCTAATCATGTCTTCATGATTTAAATAAATGGGTGCATTTGGTCCGTTCTTCCAGGACAGGCTTTCTGATGGTGACGCGGGTTCTCAGCCTCACTGGCACAGCCTCCCACCAACCCCAGGACCTGCCCTCTGCTCTCCAGAGCCTGGGTTCCCAGTGCCGGCTACCTTGTGGCCCAGCGATGCCCCTCTCTGAGACGGCCACACTGTCCTCTGGGAAACAGCGGGGTGCTGGGGGGTGGGCCTGGAGCAGGTCCCCCAGACCAGAACACACAATAGTAGGTATTAGGGGCTGAAGCCCATGTCCCCCAAGCATGTCCACGTCCTCACTGCCTGTGAATGGGGCCTCGTTTGGAAATAGTTGTTGCAGGTGGCATCAGTTGTGACGAGCTGAGCAGAGGGAGCCCCTGTTCCAAGATGACTGGTGTCCTTACGAGAAGAGGGGAGAGACGCCCGTGGAGGGGAGGCCCCGTGAAGATAGAGGCAGAGGCTGGACTGCTGCGGCCACAAGCCAAGGATGCTGGCAAGGCCGGAAGCTGGAAGAGGGAAGGAAGGACTGTCCCCCAACCCAGGTTTTGGGGGAGCTCTTTGTTGTTGAGTCGTGTCTGACTCTCTGAGACCCTGTGGACTGAAGCCCACCAGGCTCCTCTGTCCCTGGGATTCTCCAGGCAAGAACACTGGAGTGGGTTGCCATTTCCTTCTCCAATGCATGAAAGTGAAAAGTGAAAGTGTTAGTTGCTCAGTCGTGTTGGACTCTTTGCGACCCCATGGACTGTAGCCCACCAGGCTCCTCTGTCCATGGGATTCTCCAGGCAAGAACACTGGACTGTGTTTGCCATTTCCTCCTCCAGCGGATCTTCCTGACCCAGGGATGGAACCCACATGTCCTGCATTGCAGGCAGATACTTTATCACCGAGCCACCTGTGGGACCTGGGGGTGGCATATCCCTGCCGACACCTTGACTGTGGACTTGCAGCCTCCAGAACTGGGAGGACACATTTCTGTTCCTTGAAGCCACCCCGTTTGTGGTGCTTCCTTAGTGCGGCCCCGGAAGGTGAAGCAACAAGGCTTGCTGCTCTCCGCTCATCTGAACAGAGACCTGGAGAAACTGAGGCTCGGGGCCCAGACCACGGCCTCCCCCACCAGGCTTCACAAATCCTGAGATCACTTGGATTCTTGTGGACAGGAGGGGACGAGTTCAAGGAAAATGGTGCATTGCCAAGTGCCCACATGGCGAGCGCTGGGCAGCCAGGAAATGTCCCCAGGAAAGCCCATCCCTGCACAGCTCCGCTCCAGGCCTGGGAGCGGAGACTAGGCCTGCCCATCCCCTCAACGCAGGTGTATCACCTGTCTCCATCACGGATCCCACAGAGCTTCCTAAACAGTAATTAATTGTCATCCAGAACTCCCCCTAAAGAGCTGCTGGGAAGAGGGCCCGTGGGAGCAGGGCACACGGGCCCTGGGCCTGCCTGGACCAGCCATGTGCAGCCGAGGACTCCTGCCCCGCCTCACCTGCCCGCAGGTGAAGATCAAATGGGATGAGGGGTGCAGGATGAATTCAGACTGACCCTTAAAGTCATTTCTAGATCTCGTTTTTAGATGAAAAAAAAAAGGAAGGTGTTTTTCCAAGCTTTCGTCCGGGCAGCCAGCGCGTGGCAGATGTGTCCTTGGCCTCGGCTCCGCAGTGGGGGTGGGAGTCCAGGGCCGTGGGCTGCAGCAGGTGGTCAGCACTGGATCGAGGAGGGCAGCCCTGGCCGGCCTGGGGTGCGAGTGCTCCGCCGCAGCCCATCTTCGCCTCTCTGAGATGCTCACCTGCACCTCCTCGTCGCGTGCCCTGGGACCCAGAGGAAGGAAGCGTTGTGTGGGATGGGGTGGGGCTAGAGAACCTTTGAAACAGCATCCGGGTGCCCAGGGACATCCCCGATGGTAAAGTATCTGCCTCGAATGCGGAGATCCAGGTTTGATCCCTGGGTCAGGAAGATCCCCTGGAGAAGCGAATGGCAACCCACTCCAATATTCTTGACATGGATGGAGGAGCCTGGCGGGCTACAGTCCCTGGGGTCGCAAAGAGTTGGACACGACCTTGCGGCTTGGCTTGCTTTCTCTTTCCCAGTGCCCAGGATGGGGAGAGCCCGGCCAGCCCTCCCAGAGCACTCGGCACTCGGCTGCTGGCGTTGACTGACCTCGTCACTTTGGGAGGAGACGGGGTCTGCGTCGTTAGGAGATGATCGGGCTGGGCCCAGGGGTAGGGAAGGGAGGGGGCCGGTGGAGGCAGAGCCTGAGCAGAGCCCCCTCCACGGGGCCAAAGGGGCCGAACAGGACCGGCCCCTCCCCCACAGAGGCGGGGGGAGCACCCAGAGGCCACAGTCCCCATGAGGATGTGGCTCAGAAACAGGAACAGAGCTGACACGCGGAGGGAAGGTTGCCGAGGACAGACTCACCTAATCCGTGTCTCACCCGGCCGGCCCCTTGCCCTGGCCAGGTAGCTCCAGCTGCCCTTAGCCAGAGGGGGAGCCCCAGGGGCTCGGGGCTCCCATGGATGCCTCTCCAGGAGGAGTGTTCCCGCTAGCCCCAGCTCGGTCAACTGCCTGGTACAGCTGGCATTCCCTGTGGGATGCTGCTATGTGCCCAGCGTGACACCAGACACCCAGGGCCCCCAGCTCAGGGCCCCAGCCTTCCTGCAAGGTCCCTGCGGTTTCCTTTTCCATAACCATTTCAACCCACTTTTTTCCTCGAAGGCATCCCCACCCTGAGCACGGGCTGTGTACCCAGCCGTCCCCTCCCCAACCTTTTACCCCCGTGGCCGCCCACTTTTGCTGTTATGCGCCTTGGTGATTTTGCTGAGAACAATTTTGTTTTTCTGTTGGAGTATGGTTGATTTATAATGTGATGAAAGTTCAGGCGTACAGCAAGGTGATTCAGCCATACACACATGCATGCTTTTTAGATTCTCTTCCCATAGAGGTCATCACAGAGCAAGGAGCCGAGTTCCTTGTGCTACACAGTTCCGTTCAGTCCAGTCTCTCAGTCGTGTCCGACTCTTTGCGACCCCATGGACTGCAGCACGCCAGGCCTCCCTGTCCCTCACCAACTCCCGGAGCTTGCTCAAACTCATGTCCATCAAGTCAGTGGCGCCACCCAGCCACCTCGCCCTCTGTGGTCCTGGTCTCCCCCATCCTGTGCTGCTCAGCAGGCCCTCGTTAGTTGTCTATTGTATCACATACAGTACTGTGTGTGTCTCAGTCCTTATCTCCCAGTTTATTCTTCACACCCGCTCCTTTAACCCGGTAACCATAATTTTTCCCCCACACCTGTGCCTGTGTTCCTGTTTTGTGAGTCTCTAGGTCCATCCACGGTGCTGCAGGGGTCTCATTTCATTGTTTTTATGGCCGAGTGGTATTCCATCAAATATACGTACCCCATCTTCTTCATCCATTTTTTTGTTGATGGACACTTAGGTTGCTTCTATGTCTTGGTTATTGTGAATAGCGCTGCTATGAACACTGGGGTGCCTGTATCTTTTAAAATTATGTTTTTCTTCGGATATATGCCCAGGAGGGGGATTGCTGGTTCATACTGAATGAAGTTATACAGACAAAGACGAATGCCATATGATACCACTTATATGTGGAATCTAAAAAAAATGGTACAAGTGGACTTATTTACAAAACAGAAATAGAATCGCAAATGCCAAGAACAATTAAATAAGCAGCTAAGGACTCACCTTTGTGTCATTAAAACACAAAGACCCTTGAAAACCAACTGGCTCCAGTTCCCAGCTGTGGGCCTCCGTGGGCCCTCCTCATTCAACGACCAGGCTTCACACACCAGTCCTGGAAACATCTTAGGAGCAGAGTTGGGAAAAGTGTGAATGTATAAAGTGCATCAGAACATACTGTTTATTGATACCTGTGGTGATTATAAGAGTAGGATTTATTTTGCAAAGTTAACTAGGAGAATGCTCACTTAGTTACACATACAACCCCCACATGTACATATACAGGCATGTGCACACACGTGTGCTACCATACATGGGCTGAAAGGCCACCTCCCTCCAGTGTCCTGAGTTACTCACCTCTCAGGGAATGAGAGGCAGCTTTGCAGAAAAGGCGTGTTCAAAACTGCAGCAATTTGCACCTGTGCGATTTTTACCCCTGCCAACACAGGAGACACAAGAGGTGCGAGTTTGATCCCTGGATTGGGAAGAGCTCCCGGAGAAGGAAGCGGCAACCCCCTCCAGTGTTCATGCCTGGAGAATTACATGGGGAGAGGAGCCTGGCGGGCTACAGTCTGTGGGGCCACAAAAAGTTGGGCATGACCAAGCACACACATATACCCACCAGTGGTTTGTGACCTACATCTGTTTGTAACAGAAAGACTCCAAGACTGGCAGAAATGGAAAACCATCATGGCAGAAACCGATCTGTAAGCGCGGGAGACCGGTGCCCATCAGGGCGGCACCTGACGTCATCTCGTGGGCATCCCTGCCCTGTGCCTGAGCTGGGGGCCTGTCTCCAGAGACCCCGCTGGCCCTCTGACCAGAGGACAGCTCTCCTCTTTGTTCTGGTGGCCACACGCGTGGCTCTTAGGAGAACCTAGCCCCTGAGTGAAGGGACAGGGTCCTGATCTGAGACGTCAGGGTGCTGCTGGTGGTTCCGAGGAGACAAGCTCAGGGCCCCTGCCACTGGGGCTTTGGAAGGACTCTGACCTCTTAGATGAGCCCTTTTGCCCATCACTGTGTTTTGGTGAGTGCCTCCCCACTGTACCCGCCTCCCTCCCCCGACCTTGGTGACTGGTGGATTGGCCCCCTCCTAGAGCTTGAGCCTCACAATAAGGGAAGCCACCGCAATGAGAAGCTCACGCACTGCCATGAAAAGGAGCCGCTGGTTGCAGCAACTGAAGAAAGCCCATGCACAGTAATGAGGACCCAGTGCAGCCAAAAGGAAAGAAATATTTTAAATCAATTATTTATTTCTGGCTGCCTCGCCCAGCTTGTGGGCTTTTACTTCCCCGACCAGGGGTTGAACCCATACCCTCGGCAGTGAAAGTGCAGGGTCCTAACCCCTGGACCACCAGGAACTTCTCCAACAGTTAGTTATCATGGATTTACCCGCTGCCAGGGACCCTGTTTTCAATGCTCTGGCAGTCAGTGAACAGAACTGTCAGAAACCCCTTAATCAGGAGCTCCCATTCTAGTACAGAAATATAAATCATAGGTAACAAAAACTCGTGCATTTCCAGCTGTAGACCATGGCCTACAATAGAAAAATAATAGCAGCAGCAACAAGAATAACTTACTTAGTGCTTACTTGGCGCCAGGCACTGTAGTATTTTCTCTTCTGTCCTGTTTCATCTTTAAAAAACTGGTGGGTTGTGGCTCACTGTAAATATGATGTAACTTTGTGATCCACTGATACAGACGCCCCTGGGCTGGCCTTTGGAAGCCCCTGAACTCTGGCAGCCTCACCTAGTTGGAGGGCTTCTCTCTGTCATCCGACCTGCCTCTCTGGCCACAGCCCGCGTCTCCTTCAAGTCACAGCTCGTCTCTGATTTCTAGTTATCGATGGCACAGAACAACAGGCAGGGGAGCTGGAGAGGTGTTCAGAGGTGAGATGTTAACTTTGTGCCATCTCCCCATCTTACAGAGAAGTAAACTGAGGCCCAGAGGTCACCGGGAGGCTCTTGGGTTGCTTCCTGAACTCCCAGACCCGCTCTTCTCCCCACCGCCCCCATCCCACCCCTGGGCATGTCCATCCTACAGAGTGTAATTCTTTGGGGAGACCTGGGGAAATGGAGGGGTTGATTTCTGTGCTCAGTCTTCCCTGACCTCCCTCTACCAGCACCCCGCCCCCCGACATCCCCCAACTTTACAGACCCCAGCAACAGTCAGAGGTCCAGGTTCAGGCCTCGGAATCTGAGTTGTTGAGAAGTTTCCCAGTGATCGTGTCCACGGCCAGACGTGGGGTCAAGGCCTCAGGTTGGAGTGCCCCGGTGGTCACTGCCGCCCCTCCACTGGCTCTCCATGGCTACTGTGAGCCTCCTGGGGTTCCTGTCCTCTCCTCGGGATGTCCGGCCCAGCTCTGAGAGCACCCGCGTCTTTGATCCTGGCCTGACAGACGGAGATGTGGCCAGGTGAATTTCCATCTGCTTCTAACCCTGTAGGCTTCCGTCCAGGTGTTTGAATTGGGTCCAGGTCTTCCTGACCTTGACTCCGCTGTCTCCCAGTGAATTTGTTTGTTTGTTTGGTAATAAGTGGTTTCAAGTTCCAGCGTCAGCTTTCTTGGGAGGCCCCACCCCAGTGTGGCTGGAGACAGGCTGCATGATCCCAGGTCTGGAAGAAGGAGACTCTATTCCCTCTCTGTGGATGCACACCAGCGAGATAGCAAACTCTGCCCCAGAAATATTAGTTTTTTGATGACATAATTTAATAAACTTTTGGGGACATGACAACAGGGCCACACAGTTGAAAAACATAGCAACAGCTCAGTCCCCAGATCACTCAGCCTCTGACGACTTCCAGACCATGGTCCCTAGGAATAGCAGGCACCCCGATTCTTCTCAGAAACCCCAGAACTCGAGTGAGGGCCCTGCACAGCCTCTGCTGCCACATAGCAACAAGCAGGCGTCTCTCTGGAGGATAGCAGCCCCCCCATGCTCCGTGACATGCAAGTGTGACAGCGTTCCAGCCAGGGGCGTGGGTCCAGGCGCCCCTCTCTTGGCAGGAGGCAGCGTCTCGCTTACACCCCTGTGCCCTGGTTGAAGGAATACATACAGTAGGTGATGCATTTGGTAAACTGCAAAGCAGGGTTGAAACACAAGGCATGGGTAAGGTATGAAGAAACCTTTTGGAATTGCAAGTGCTGTTATTCTTACACATAACGGACACTGGGGTAGACTTTGCTGAATGAGAAGTGAGAACTAGAAGGTTCGTGGACAATCCTCATTCTCTGGGGAAACTGAGGCCCCGAGAGCTAGGGCAGGGGTCATGCCCAGGGCTGCAGATGGGGCACCTTGGCTGCAAACCAGGGTGAGAACTACCCCCTGCCCATGGCTCCTGCCTCCAGAGGTGTCCTTTGGGTTCTTCTTTCTTTATATTCTCTTTATATTTTCTTTCTCGTCTCTGGTCTGACTCACGCATGAAAAAAAGTCATGACATGTTTGATTCTTTTTAAAAAACAACTTTTTCTAGGTAGATTTTGGTCCTGGGAGCGCTGGGTGGGGCTCAAGCACAACCTGTCCCGCTCCTGGAGGTTTAGGGAATGACCTGATTAATGCGTCTGGCGGCTGCAAAGCTACGGACTTGGCGCTCTTAGAAACACTCTTTTCTTAGTGACCTTGCCTCCAATTAAGTCAAGTGGGACATGTCCAGGGACTGTGCCTGCCCAAGACCAGGGAGACAGCCTACAACTGCTCAGGCCCAGTGTGTGGTGGGGACAGAGTGGGGCTGGTGGGGCTGAGCCTGGCAGAGCGGCTGTGCCCAAGTCCAGGGACCCCGGTGCTGTTTGGCCAAGGAAACTGTGCTGGTTGGGGGTCCGGGGTGCCTTGGCCCTGCCAACCCAGCCCTGGAACACCTTGGAGGCAGAGCTGGACTCCAGCCTGTCCTATGGGTCTGCAGTCAGCGTGTCATGATGATTGTTTCTAGAAGTAGAGGAACACCTTGGCAGAGAGAGGCAGGCAGGTGAAGTTCAGGTTCTAGTGTCTCCTACCACTCATAACCCGCCACCACTAATTAGCCCAGGCTTTCAGAGTCCATCCCGAATTACCATCCTAGTCGTGCCCTCGCCAGCATCTCTCCTGTCTCCACTTTGCCAGGAGATGCACCGTTAGTGCATATTATGTGCTGTGGCGGGGAGGTGGAGGAGAGAACAAGAGCTCCGTTCCTGGGGAAGTCTCCCATTGATCAGCTTTACAGCTTTAGCAACCCCTTCCCCCACCCCGACCCCACGCGTCTAGCCCAGAAGAAAAATGCCTCTCTGCCCTGTCCCTCGAGGTGGGGGCCTTCTGAAGACGGGAGAATCAAGGGACGTTAGCTACAAATAGCTTGCTACATTCAGTTCAGTTCATTCGCTCAGTTGTATCCGACTTTGCAGCCCCATGGACTGCAGCATGCCGGGCCTCCCTGTCCATCACCAACTCCCGGAGTTTACTCAAACTCATGCCCATGGAGTCAGTGATGCCATCCAGCCATTTCATCCTCTGTTGTCCCCTTCTCCTCCTGCCCTCAATCCCTCCCAGCATCAGTGTCTTTTCCATTGAGTCAGTTCTTCGCATCAGGTGGCCAAAGTATTGGAGTTTCAGCTTCAACATCAGTCCTTCCAATGAACATTCAGGACTGATCTCCTTTAGGATGGACTGGTTGGATCTCCTTGCAGTCCAAGGGACTCTCAAGAGTCTTCTCCAACACCGCAGTTCAAAAGCATCAGTTCTTTGGTGCTCAGCTTTCTTCACAGTCCAACTCTCACATCCATACATGACCACTGGAAAAGCCATAGCCTTGACTAGATGGACCTTTGTTGGCAAAGTAATGTCTCTGCTTTTGAATATGCTGTCTAGGTTGGTCATAACTTTTCTTCCAAGGAGCAAGCATCTTTTAATTTAGTAGCTTCATACATTAGCAGCATCTTAAAGGGAAACAATCAAGGTGTTAGCGCTTCCTAGTTCACGGCCAACAGGGTGGAAAAAAGAACAGCATTTAGCTCTTCCCAGAACCCTTCTCAACTCTCCTCTCTCTTCCCTTCTCCCAAGTTTGCAGTTGCCCCTCTTTCCAAAATGGCTCCCGTTGTTAAAAAAAAAATCATTAGATGCTTTCTGTGTGTGTGAATTCCGCGTGGACTGTTTCCATGTGGCTATTATCCATGTCTCCGTGTCAGCCGTGAGCATTGCAGATGCTCTGGGAAGCCTGGCTGCGGGTACCAAGAGCACATTGGGAGCCCCTTCTGGGTACCATCAACCCCTCGCTCCCGGAAGCTGCCTTGTTTTCCTCACCTTTTTCTTCCATAATGATATCTTCCTGCCCACTTTGTTCCTTTCCCCCCATCACCCTGGAATTGGCTCCCACAAGGAACTGGAGGCCATTTAGAAACATTTGTGATACTGTTTGAAAAAATTCAACTCTCTCCTCCATTAAAAAAGCAATTCACATCTCAGCCCCAGTTGGAAGGAGCATGGACCCTCCTGGAACTGTGGGAGGGGAGTGGAGAGGGCTGACCTGAGGCCCCGACCAGCCCTTACGGCGTGTCGTCCGTCTGTCTGTTTATTGCTGTCGTTCGGTCGCTCAGTCGTGTCCTGCTGTTTGCCACCCCGTGGAATGCAGCACACCGGGCTTCCCTGTCCATCACCAACTCCCGGAGCCTGCTCAAACTCGTGTCCATTGAGTCGGGGATGCCGTCCCACCGTCTCCTCCTCTGTCATCGCCTTCTCCTCCTGCCCTCAATCTTTCCCAGCAGTGTTGCAATGAACATTGGCATGCATGTATCTTTTGGAATTTTGGGTTTCTCCAGGTATCGATGCCCCGGAGTGGGATTACTGGACCATATGGCAGCTCCGTGTTCAGTGTTTTGAGGAACGTCATACTGTTTTCCATAGTGGCTGTGCTAATTTACATTCCCACCAACAGTGTAGGGAAGCTTCCCTTTTCTCCACACTCTCTTCAACATTTATTATTTGTAGAAGTTTTGACGATGGCCATGCTGACCAGTGTGCGGTAACACCTCATTGTAGTTTTGATTTGCATTTCTCTAATAATGAGTGATGCTGAGCATCTTTTCATGTGTTTGTTAGCCATCTGTATGTCTTCTTTGGAGAAATGTCTGTTTAGGTCTTCCACATATTTTTTGATGTTGTTTGTTTTATATTGAACTGCATGAGCTGTTTGTATATTTTGGAGATTAATCTCTTGTCAGTTGCTTCATGTGCAAATATTTTCTCTCATTCTGAGGGTTGTCTTCCCATTTTGTTTATGGTTTCCTTTTACTACAAACCTACAGGAATAAAGACAATATGGTATTAGCACAAAAACAGAAAAATAGATCAATGGGACAGGATAGAAAGTTAGGAGATAAACCCACACACCTATGCCCACATGATCTGTGACAAAGGAGGCAAAAATGTACAATAGCGAGAAAGTCTCTTCAATAAGTGGTGCTGGGAAAACTAGACATCTACGTGTAAGAGAATGAAATTGGAACACTCCCTAACACCTACACCAATATAAACTCAAAATGGATTGAAGACCTAACCATCAGGCCAGATACCATAAAACTCTTAGGGGAAAACACAGGCAGAACATTCTTTGACATAAATTACGGCAAGATGTTTTTTGACCCACCGCCTGGAGTAATGAAAATAAAAACAGAAATAAACATAATTAAACATAAAAGCTTTTGTGCAGCAAAGGAGATCATATTTATTTTTGAAAGGACTCTTTCACTCCTGAACCAAAAGTCCTATGTAATTATGAGGTATTGTGGCTGCTGCTGTTGCCAACGGAAGGATCTGGAATTAAATCTATTTTAGCTCCTCTTGTTAGAGTCAGGACGGCCTGATCTCAGGATGTACATGAAGTGCTGTTTTTAACATTTTACAGGCAAGACTTGGGCACTCCAACTAGGGCTGCAGATTTAGAACTAAGTTATTATGATATTAAGTGTCTCTCAGGAAGACAAAGAAGCATGAGAAACTTTCTGAGAGCTGCTGTTCCGGGTTGAATTGAACCATCTGGGGTGTTGGATCCCTGGCCCCCAGCACCTCAGAACTTAGCCTTGTTTGGAAATACGGTCTTTGAGGATGGGATCAGTCAAGGTGAGGTCATGGTGGAGCAGGGCGGGCCCCTAATCCGATATGAGTGTGTCCTTATGAAAGGGGAGATTTGGTCGCCCTGGTGGGTGCTGTGAGGATGGAAGCAGAGATGGGGGTGATGTGTCTGTAAGCCAAGGACCAGGAAAATTGGAGCAGCCTCCAGAGGCTAGGAGGAGGCCCGGACCAGCTCCTCCCTGAGTCTCAGAAGGAAGTGACCCTGCTGACACCTTAGTACTGGGTTCCTGCCTTTAGAGCTGGGACAGCTGTGTTTCTGCTGTTTGAAGCCACCATCACAGTCAGTTCTAGAATATTTTCAACTCCTTGCTTAGAAACCCATTATGTATGTATATATATTTGCTCAGTCGCTCAGTCGTGTCTGACTCTTTGCCTGGTGGACTATAGCCCACCAGGCTCCTCTGTCCATGGATTTCCCAGGCAAGAATATTGGAGTGGGTTGCCATTTCCTCCTGCAGGGGATTTTCCTGACCCAGGGATCAAACACACATCTCTTGTGTCTCCTGGATTGGCGGGCGGATTCTTTACCACTAGCGCCACAGACAGGCCTCGGGGCCTTTGCATGTGCAGTCTCTCTGCTGGAAAACTCATTCCTGAAGGAATCCACACGATGAACTAAGGAACAGATCCAGTCTCTGACTGTAAGGGAAGGAAAATTCTCTCCTTGCTGCTTCCACAATCACAGCTCGTCTCCCTGAACACCTTCATTTTGGTTTCCTGTTTCTCCTTTGCCCTCTGCCTGACAAGGGCTGTGGCTGGCCTGTTCATTCAGGGCCTCCTTGAGTAGCTCCAGGGTCCTCAGCTGGATGGGCGGTGTGTGGACCGCTCTTATCTTGAGCTTGACTGAGCTGTGCACTGGGGGTGGTTATGGGCGAGCACACACAGAGGACACGGCTTCCACGGTGAAGAGCCCTGGGGCAGGCATCCTCCAGTGTGCTCGAGTGCCCAGAAATGTGCTTCTGTTTAGGTGTCCCCAGGTTTCCCTCCGGGAGGGGCGCTCTGATCTGCATGGCCCACAGCAGCGGATGGGAATGCCTGTCTCTCTTAGGCCTGTTGACGCTGTGTGGGTGTGCGTCTTCACTTTTGCCAGTCTGGAAGGTGAGAGATGGTCTCAGCGTTGTTGCTGGTGTTGTAGTTTGGTTGGCCTTAGGAGACCTTCTCTCTCCCTCTTAAAAAAAGCTTTATTGAGATACAACAAAAATTCACCCATTTAAAGTGCACAATTCACAGAGTTGTGCAACTACCACAGTCAATTCTAAAATATTCTCATTTCCCCCAAGAGAAACCCCTTACCCTTCATCTCTTCTCTGTACCCGCCTCCCTGCCCCCTACCCCAAGCCCTGAGCAACTCTGTCTCTGTAGATTTTTCTTTTCTGGACTTTCACATAAATGGAAGCATAGAACACGTGGTCTCTTGTGACTGGTTTCTTTCCCTTACAGTAATGTTTCTGAGCTTCATCCGTGTTCTATTACAGTTGTCCCTCGGTTTCTCTGGGGGGACTAGTTGCAGGACCCCCTTCCAGTACCAGAATCTTTGGATGCTCAAGTCCCTTGTATGAAATGGCATGGTGTTTGCATCCAACCGATGCTCATCTTCTTGGATACTAGAGATGATACTTATGGTACCTAATACGATGTAAATGCAATGTAAATGAAGGTGCAAATTCAGGTTTTGCTTTTTGGAACTTGAATTTTTTTTCAAATAATTTTGAGCCGCCACTGGTTTGATTTGTGAGTGTGTAACTGGTGGATGGGGAGGGCCAGCTGTATTTGTCTGTATTGCTTTCCTTTTATGGCTGATCAGTATTCCAGTGTGTGGATGATTGTACATCATTCTGTTTATCCCTCCATCAGTCGAAGGACATTTGAGTTGTTTCCAGCTTTCGGCCGTTAGGGATGTTGCTGCCATAAACATTCACGTTTAAGTTTCTGTGTGGCTGTGTTCAGTTGCTCAGTCCCGTCCGACTCTTTGCGACCTGCAGCACGCCAGGCTTCCCTGTCCTTCACCATCTCCTGGAGTTTGCTCAAATTCATCTCCATTGAGTCAGTGATGCCATCCAACCATCTCATCCTCTGCTATCCCCTTCTCCTCTTGCCCTCAATCTTTCCCAACATCAGGGTCTTTTCCAGTGAGTCAGCTCTTTGTATAAAGTGGCCAAAGTATTGAAGCTTCAGCATCTGTCCTTCCAATGAATATTCTGTGTGGACTTACATTTTCATTTCTCTTGGATTTATACCCAGGGATGGAATTGCTGTTCATTTAGTCACTGTGGGCTTACCATCCTATATCCCCACCAGCAGTGTGTGAGGCTTGCAACTTCTCCACATCCTCACCAACACTTGTTAGTGTCTGTCTGTCCATCCTAGTGGGTGAGAAGAGATATCTTATTGTAGCTTTAACTTGCATTCCTTTAATGCAAGGAGATCCAACCAGTCCATTCTGAAGGAGATCAACCCTGGGATTTCTTTGGAAGGAATGATGCTGAAGCTGAAACTCCAGGACTTTGGCCACCTCATGCAAAGAGTTGACTCATTGGAAAAGACTCTGATGCTGGGAGGGATTGGGGGCAGTAGGAGAAGGGGACGACCGAGGATGAGATGGCTGGATGGCATCACGGACTCGATGGACATGAGTCTGAGTGAACTCCGGGAGATGGTGATGAACAGGGAGGCCTGGCGTGCTGCAATTCATGGGGTCGCAAAGAGTCGGACACGACTGAGCGACTGAACTGAACTGAACTGAACTGAAAGACTAGTGTTAAGCATCTTGTCATATGTTATTTAGACATTTGTAAATCTTCCTTGGAGAAATGTCGATTCATATCCTTCGCCTTTTTAAAGTTGGGATGTCTGTTTATTATTGAATTTAAGAGTTCTTCATATATTCAGGATACAAGTCTCTTATCAGATTTACGATTTGCAAATATTTTCTTCCATTCTGTAGGTTGTCTCTTCACTTTTTTAGTGATTTTTTTTTGAAGCAGGCAAGTTTTTAATTTTGATGAAGTCCAATTCTGTTTTTTCTTTTGTTACCTATACTTTTGATATCTTATCTAAGAATCCTCAGAACACATCAGAACACCCCAGGTGACTTATATATTGGTAGTTTCGTATTAATATTTTAATTAAGTAAAATAATCTCCCTCCTGAAGGGAGGGAGAAAGAGATGAGATAAGGCCATTGTCAGATGTAAGTTTCCTAGTTCAGTTCAGTCACTCAGTCGTGTCTGACTCTTTGTGACCCCATGAATCGCAGCATGCCAGGCCTCCCTGTCCATCACCAACTCCTGGAGTTCACTCAAACTCATGTCCATCGAGTCGGTGATGCCATCCAGCCATCTCATCCTCTGTCGTCCCCTTCTCCTCCTGCCCCCAATCCCTCCCAGCATCAGGGTTGTTTCCAATGAGTCAACTCTTCGCATGAGGTAGCCAAAGTACTGGAGTTTCAGCTTTAACATCATTCCTTCCAAAGAACACTCAGGACTGATCTCCTTTAGGATGGACTGGTTGGACTTCCTTGCAGTCCAAGGGACTCTCAAGAGTCTTCTCCAGCACCACAGTTCAAAAGCATCAATTCTTCGGCGCTCAGCCTTCTTCACAGTCCAACTCTCACATCCATACATGACCACTAGAAAAACCGTAGCCTCTGCAGAAATTCCTCTTTCCCTCATATTTTCTTTCCTGTATTTTTTAGCATTGTTTCCTCAGAGAGATGGGCTTTTTGGGTCACCTTTTTTTTTTTTTTCATACATTAAACTAGATGAGATGGTTGGATGGCATCACCGACTTGATGGACATGAGTTTGAGCAAACTCCGGGAGACAGTGAAGGACAGGGAAGCCTGGCGTGCTGCAGTCCATGGGATGACAAAGAGTCAGATATGACCGAGCGACTGAACACAAGCTCATTCTTTCAGCAAGCCTTTGCTTAGCATTTCCTGTATATCGGGATCTGGATTAGATGCATCAAGTATCAGCGCCACCTTCCGAGACTTCCACCCACACTTGTCCGGGACTTGATGTTCACCCCAGTGCCTGATCGAGACCCTTGAGATGCAGGTCTTCCTCACAAAAGTGTGGAGACCGTGGATGCGGGCTTGCACTCATTCCCGGCTCAGGCCTCCTCCTGGGCAGCAGGTGCTGGTGGCTCCTTGTTGAATGCGTTGATGATGCCCAGAGCCCTGGGATCCACTGAGATCCCGCCTCTGTTCCAACGTGAGCTTGAATCCTCGACTCACGTCAACCCGCATTGTTACTGCTGCATTTTCTGGGCAGCATGCCCGGAGAGGGAAGAGGGGTGAGGAAGGTCCGTCACATCTGTTGCAGATCTGGAACCCAGCACAGCCCGAGGCACATCTGAGGAACCGCCGCACTGACCTTGTCTGTCTTGGGGTCCCCAGGAACCCCCTGGACACAGGGCCAAGCAGGGGCTGGCGTGACAGCTGCTCTGGAAGAGGTGACAGCCATCCAGGTTCTACTAAGTCCCTCTCAAGACGTTTCTCTTGGATTGTGTGCTCAGAAAAGCTGAGCTTCTATCTAGGAACTGGTTTCTTTTCTATGTAAAATGAACAATCTGTAACCCATTGTGGTTTATTTTTCTCGGTCTACAGCAGTGATTCTCAGCCTTGGCTGCTCCTTAGACTCACCCATTGTTGTTGTTTAACTGCTAAGTCGTGTCCAACTTTTTGCGACCCCACGGACTGTAACCCTCCAGGCTCCTCTGCTCTGTCCATGGGATTCTCCAGGCAAGAATACTGGAGGGGGTTGCCATTTCCTTCTCCAGGGGATCTCCAGCATTGCAGGTGGATTCTTTACTGTCTGAGCTACCAGGGAAGTCCCGGGACATTTAAAACTCCCAGGACCCAGCTGCAGTCGTTTAAATCCATTAAATTAGAAACTCTGAGAGTGGACATTGGGGTTTTGTTGTTTTTTAATTCCCCAGGTGACATGCATCTGAGGTTGAGAGCTAGTGGCTACAGGACGTTTGGAACCAAAAGTCCTACTTTCCTTTAGTTTGCTCCTGCACACCTGCTTTCTCTATTTCTCTGGCGTTAGTTTTCCATCTTGGGTTGTTTCTCATCCTGATGTCTCTTGGCCAGTGGACAAGGAAGGTGGCCTTTGACTGAAATATGGCCTTTCCTGACTGTGGACTCTGCCAAGATGCACATTTGTGATGTTAGGAAAACACTCTGCTAAATGAATGGATGAGTGAATACAGTAATTAAAAAGCAGGAGACTAAATGGAGTTGCAGTGAGGTTTTATCTCCAAAGTGGCATTTTATGAAAAGCAGGTTTGATTAGAGGAAGAGGTGCATGGAGAAAATTTAAGAACATTCACGTTATGAAAACCCTCAAGGGGCTTTTAGATATCCGCGGTATACTCGGGGATGTGACGACTCCTGGTATTTATGTTTAATTTCATCTTAAAAGTCTTATTTTCACTTATATCAGTTACTTTTTCTTTAAAAAATCACCATTTTTTCTTTGAAGTTGAACTGCTTGTTCTTTATTTTTTTTAATGTCTTTTCCTTGTGGGCCTTTTTTATTTTATTTTTTGTCTCTACCGGATTTGTTACAACGTTGCTTCTGTTCTATGTTTTGGTTTTCTGGCCTGAGGTATGTGTGATCTTAGCTCCCTGACGAGGGATTGAACCTACACCTCCTGCAAGTAAGGTGAAGTCTTAACCCCTGGATAAACACAAATCACTGGCTTTCTTCTTATTCAGTGATTGTTGTTGTTCAGTCATGTTGGACTCTTTGAGACCCCATGAACTGTAGCACACCAGGCTTCCCTGTCCTTCACTATCTCACAGAGTTTGCTCAAACTCCTGTCCATTGAGTCAGTGTTGCCATCAAACCATCTCATCCTCTGTTGTCCCCTTCTCCTCCTGCCCTGAATCTTTCCCAGCATCAGGGTCTTTTCCAATGAGTTGGCTCTTATCAAGTGGCTAAAGTACTGGCACTTCACCTTCAGCATCAGTCCTTCCAGATCTCCTTTAGGATGGACTGGTTGGATCTCCTTGCAGTCCAAGGGACTCTCAAGAGTCTTCTCCAACACCACAGTTCAAAAGCATCAATTCTTCAGCGCTCGGCCTTCTTTATAGTCCAACTGTCACACTGATACATGACTGCTGGAAAAATCATAGCCTTGACTAGACGAACCTTTATTGGCCAAGTAATGTCTCTGCTTTTTAATACACTGTGTAGGTTGGTCATAGCTTTTCTTCCAAGGAACACGTGTCTTTTAATTTCATGGCTGCAGTCACTATCCACAGTGATTTTGGAGCCTAAGAAAATAAAGTCTGTCACTGTTTCCATCGTTTCCCCATCTATTTGCCATAAAGTGATGGGACCGGATGCTAGGATCTTAGTTTTTTTTTGAAAGTTGTTTTAAGCCAGCTTTTTCACTTTCCTCTTTCACCTTCATCAAGAGGCTCTTTAATTCCTCTTTGTTTTCTGCTATAAGGGTGGTGTCATTTACGTATTGAAGGTGATTGATATTTCTCCTGGCAATCCTGATTCCAGCTTGGGCTTCATCCAGCCCAGCATTTCTCATGATGTACTCTGCATAGAAGTTAAATAAGCAGGGTGACAATATGCAGCCTTGATGTACTCCTTTCCCAGCTGGGAACCAGTTCATTGTTCCATGTCTGGTTGCTTCCTGACCTGCATCCAGGTTTCTCAGGAGCCAGGTCAGGTGGTCTGGTATTCCCATCTCTTGAAGCATTTTCCACAGTTTGTTGTGATCCACACAGTCAAAGGCTTTAGCCTAGTCAATAAAGCAGAAGTAGATGTTTTTCTGGAATTCTCTTGCTTTTCCGGTGGGGTAAATTTTTACATTAGAAAGGAAACAGAAAGAGAGGAAGGGAAAGTGGGAGGGGATTTCCTTAGCTACCAAACGGCCGGGAAATGGAAAGAGGCAATGGGCGAAACGAGTGGATCTGGGAGAGGGGAGAGACAGAGGGGAGGGCGTGGATGGGTGTGGAGCCGAAGCCAGGGCGGTGGATGCAGCAAGGTGCACAGGACCTCGCAGGGCGGAGGAGGAAGGCGCAGGGCAGCAGGAGAGCTCACCTGCCTTTTAGGGCGGCCAGCCGGCCTGATTTGCCTGGGACCGAGGGGTTTCTAGAGACATGGGACTATCTCTTTTAAAACCAGGACAGTTCTTCTGGGCAAACCAGTCTTGGTTTGCCCAAACCAAGAGCACCTACTGGTTGCCTGATTACTCGTTTTTGTTTGGTGGCATTGGGGACAGGAAGGGGCAGTGCAGGAAGTGTGACCTGGCTTCTACTGACATGGATTTGAAGCTCCAGTGTCTACAGTTCTGGGCATACCTTTACCTAATGCATTGGTTCTCCGAGAAGGATGCACCAGACAAAACTGTAGTGGGGAGTGTGGGGTATGAAGGAATGGGGCTCTGGAGGAAACCCACAGAGAGAGCGGGGCGGGAAGTGTCCTGTTCTGAGGTAGCAGGCTTAGGCCTTTATTTATTTATTTGTTATTTATATTTTCTGTTTTTTTGGCTGTGCTGCATGGCCTGCAGAATCTTAGTTTCCCAACCGGGGATCGAACCCATGCCTCCCACAGTGGAAACACAGAATCTTAACCACTGGACCACCAGGGAAGTCTCAGCTCTTGGGCCTTTTAGATGAACATTCTGTCTCGAACGTGTTTTCCCCCTAGACCAGGCCTTGCTTGAAGGGTGGACTTCGCTTTTTCTCTTTGTGTCCTCCTCACCTGTGTGCCTGGTACACTAGTGCCCAGTGCGTCCTTGTTGAGTTCAACCCAGCCAAGTGAAGGTCTGACATTGACATTAAGGATTATGCTGCTGCTGCTGCTAAGTCACTTCAGTTGTGTCCGACTCTGCGCGACCCCATAGACGGCAGCCCATCAGGCTCCCCAGTCCCTGGGATTCTCCAGGCAAGAACACTGGAGTGGGTTGCCATTTCCTTCTCCAGTGCATGAAAGTGAAAAGCGAAAGTGAAGTTGCTCAGTCGTGTCTGACTCTTTGTGACCCCATGGACTGCAGCCTACCAGGCTCCTCCGTCCATGGGATTTTCCAGGCAAGAGTATTGGAGTGGGTTGCCATTTCCTTCTCCAATGCATGAAAGTGAAAAGTGAAAGTGAAATAGCTCAGTAGTGTCCGACTCTTCGCAACCCCATGGACTGCAGCCTACCAGGATCCTCCATCCATGGGATTTTCCAGGCAAGAGTACTGGAGTGGGGTGCCATCGCCTTCTCCGTTAAGGGTTATGAGTAGTTACAAAAGGATCGGTGTAACCTTACTTAGGATATCATTGAGGGGCTTCCCTGGTGGCTCAGTGGTAAAGAATCTGCCTACCAACGCAGAAGACATGGGTTCAATCCTTGGTCCAGGAAGATCCCGCATGCTATGGAGCAACTAAGCCCTGTGCCACAGCTACTGAGTCTGTGCTCTGGAGCCCAGGACCCGCAACTGCTGAAGCCCGCACTCCCTAGAGTCCTCGCTCTGCAACAAGAAAAGCCACCACAATTGAAACCCTGGCACCACAACCAGAGAGTAGTCCTTGGAAAAATCCTGAGCAGCCACGAAGGCCCCACACAGCCGAAAAGTGAATGATTGTTAAAAAGGTGTCATTGAGGATACAACAAAGTATTAGCACGTGGAGAATAGCATGAAACGAATTTGTTGAAGAAAACCAAAGCAGCATTGTTGTGTTTGGGTTCAGGGCTCGCTCTCAGAGGACCCCTCAGTCCAAGCGGATTCAGATAGCACAGCAGGGCCCGCAAGCCACACGAACCACTTGAAAGTACAGTCATTTCTACTGAGGTTTTATAGGGAGCGAGAGTAGACGCAGAAAAATAGAGTGTGTCGGCCGAATACCCTGGAGTGACACATGACTCCAGCCCCAGCCGTGAGCAACGGCAGACGCGCGTTTCTCTCCCATCTCTGCGTCCAGCAGGGGCAGCCGTGGCTTCCAGTTTGTTCTGGGAACCCAGGCAGAAGACGCGGTTCCTGTCTGAGTCCTTGTCATCAGAGGGATGAGGGGCTGTCAGAACTCAGGACAGCTCCTGCAGCTTCCCTGGGGAGGGGCACGGCAGGATTTCTGGGAAAGGCAAGCTGCGTAGCTGGCCTGCTGTCCCTGGTGGGGGCTGCACAGGAAGGCGGCTGTGATGTTGGCGCGGTCCGGTCACAGTTTCGAAAACACTGGCCATGCGTTATGCGTTAGCACTCTCTGCCCTGGGATTCTGGTCCTCTGATGTCACGCGCTTGTCTGCGATCTGTTTCACACACGTGACGCAACACAACCAGTATAACCCAAGCACATGTGTACCTTCTTAGAATGTGGATGTCGGGATTCAGGCACAGTGACACACAGCGGGAAGGCAGCTAGGACACAGTGTAGCCTGTATTGGGCGCTTTGGCCCTAGCCTGTTAACAAAGCTTCCAGCTCAGAAGTTTTCTCAGTCTTAGAATACTGTAAGGATTCGGGATTGAGGGCCGTTTGCTGCCCTGCCCATGAATAACCAAACTCTAAGGGACTGTTGCTCTGTTGTTGCTGTCCAGTTGCTCAGTGGCGTCCGACTCTTTGTGACCCCACGGACTGCCACACGCCAGACTCCTCTGTCCTCCACTGTCTCCAGGAGTTTGCGCACATTCACGCCCATTGAGTCGGTGATGACGTCCAACCATCTCATCTCATCCTCTGCCACTTAGTTTGCATTCAGTCAAGTGATTGCCGTTTAGTTTGCATTAAATCAACACTGGGTTCCTTCTTACAAGGAAGACTCAGATTTATGATTTCATATTTCCTTTCTTGGGGACTTTGTATTTGTGGCTAGGAGGGCCCCTGAGCAGTCGTCTTCTCCGTGTGCTTGTTTGCCCATCTGATTCAGCGGTTCTAGAGGGGCCCTGGGCAGCCATGTTGTGAGAAGGTGCCCCTTGGTACCCCCATGTGCCCTCTGGGGTAGCAGCTGTTAGACCAGTGACTTAGCTGGGGGTGGGCTGCAGCTCCCACCCACAGGGGAAGGGGTCTCCGGGCTCAACCTGGGGGCGGGGAGGGGGCCGGACCACAGCATCAGGCTGAGGAAGGCTTGAGACCCAGACGGAGGGTGTCATTTCTTCCCAGCCCCTCCCCAGCCTTGCGTGTGGCTGAGGCATGAAGTTTCTGGGGAGACAAGGCCTGTGATGGTCTGGAGGCTGAGGCTCCGTCGCCTTGGACTCTGCTTTCCTATCTACGTGGAGGGGTCTGTGTCCACCACGCACCTGGCACAGGGCGGGGAGGCGATCGCAGACAGAGGCCAGACTGGGCTTCGTGGTTCATGTCACAGAGCCTGCAAGGGCGGCCCCTGCTCTGGCTGCCCGCCCCGTTCCCGCAGCACCCACGTGTCGTTTGGGTGTCCACATCCTGGTCACTGAGCCTGATGATGACATTGGGCCCCCGATATGTGACCTCCCTCCTCATGAGCAGGGCCATCGGGCGGTGGGGAGACTGCCATGGGTTCAGGTCTCACGGCAGCTTGCGGTTGGGTCCCCAGCCCTACATCACAGGGAGTGGACGGTGAGCTGGGTGGTCAGGACCTCGAGGGTGGTGGTTGGGCTCCTTCCTAGAGAAGGTGGAAGATGAGAAGTCTCTGGAAACGAGAGCAGCTTTAGAAGCTAAGTGTGAGGCAGGAGACAGAAGATTCCGACCAAAGCTGTCATTGTTTGTGCTGTTTAATTCACAGAACCCAGCATTAGGCTTCTTCATGTGGAGCCTTTTTCATCAACTACGAGAAAGAGCAGCACTTTGGGGAATTCTGTGAAAGGGTCCCCCCTCCAGGACTTACCTGCCCCCGTATCCCCGACTCCACCTCTGTATAAAATGATGCATCGCCACCCACTCCAGTATTCTTGCCTGTAGAATCCCCGTGGACAGAGGAGCTTGAAGGGCTTCGGTCCACGGGTCACAAAGGGTCGGACACGACTGAGCGACTAAGAACTTAGTAAGTGGTGACTCGTCTTCAAGGCATGAGACGTGGATGGACGGTAAAGCCAGTGGTGCCAGGCCCGTACACGTGTGGTCACTGAGTCATCCCTTGGCTCTGAGGCTGCAATTGTGTCTTTATAAAGGAAGGGACTCTGGGCCAGGTTAAGTAGGAGGTTAAATAACTCACTTAAGGTCACAGAACCAGGGAGTGGGGAACAGATCCGAACTCCGATCCTGAGGCCAGTGGGTCCCCACGCCTCCCCTCCCCTCCCCACCCCCTCTTCCATCCATCCTCCTGACCCCACAGTATAGTGCTGACCTGTTTAAATAGCCGAGTTATATTCTGTTTGAGAAGATAAGGAATTCAGTCAGAAGAGGCCACAGGGTGAATAGTTCCGTTTATAAGAAGTGTTTAGGGATTTCCCCGGTGGTCCAGTGGTTAAGACTCTCCGCTCCCGATGGAGAGTGTTCAGTCCCTGGTCAGGAAACTGGGTCCTGCATGCTGCAACTAAAAAAAGAAAAGAAAAGATACTGAACACGGTGACGAAGATCACACGTGCCACAACTAAGACTTGGCACAGCCAAATAAAAAGGAGGGGTGGCACTTAGGTGCCCAGTAATTGACTATTTAAAATAAAGACGTGTTCACAGGTGGCAAGTCCACAGATGCCCAACGTACATCCGTGGTTGCCGTGGGCTGGGGGAGGAGAGGCGTATGGGGAGTGACCCCTAGTAGACACGAGGCTTCTTTTGGGGGTGATGAAAATGCTTTAAGATTCATTGTGGTGGTGGTTACACAGGTGTGTGAAACACTCAAGACCATTTATTGTGCACGTAATTGGGTGAGTTGTATGCTATGTGAATTCTATCTCAATAAAGCTGTGGAAAAATGAAAGAGCAGGTGGGTGAGTGCCCTGCCGTAACGAAGCATCACAAACTGGGGGCTTGGAACTGCAGACATGTACTGTCTCCCAGATCTGGGGTGGGAAGTCTGAAATCAGGGCGTGGGCCAGCCATGCTGGGGGACCTCAGTCCTAGTTCATGGCTGGTCGTCTTCCCTCTTTACACGTCTGTGTGCTGGCACGCTCAGTCGCTTCAGTCGTGCCCAGCTCTTCTGCAGCCCCATGGACTGTAGCCCGCCTGGCTCCTCTGTCCATGGGGATTCTCCAGGCAGGAATACTGGAGTGGGTAGCCATGCCCTCCTCCAGGGGATCTTCCTGACCCAAGGGTCGAACCTGCAGCTCCTGCAGCTCCTGCGTTGCAGGTGGACTCTTTTTCGCTGAGCCACCGAGGAAGCCACTGCACGTCTGCACCTGTGTTCAAACCTCCCTGCTCGTAAGGGCACCATCACAGTGAGCTCAGGCCCATCCCAGTGCTCGCACTTTGACTTGATTGCTTCTGTAAGGCCCTATTTCCTAATAAGGTCCTGGAGGCCAGGGCTCCCACACATCTTCAAGGAGTATGAGACTCACTTCCATATGATGCATTCTGAGAGACTTCTTTCCAGTTCAGTTCAGTTCAGTCGCTCAGTCGTGTCCAACTCTTTGCGACCCCATGGACTGCAGCACGCCAGGCCTCCCTGTCCATCACCAGCTCCCTGAGTTTACTCAGACTCATGTCCATCGAGTTGATGATGCCATCCAACCATCTCAGCCTCTGTCATCCCCTTCTACCCCCACCTTCAGTCTTTCCCAGCATCGGGGTCTTTTCAAATGAGTCAACTCTTTGCATCAGGTGGCCAAAGGATTGGAGTTTCAGCTTCAACATCAGTCCTTCCAATGAACACCCAGGACTGATCTCCCTTAGGATGGACTGGTTGGATCTCCTTGCAGTCCAGGGGACTCTCAAGTGTCTTCTCCCAACACCACAGTGCAAAAGCATCAATTCTTCAGTGCTCAGCTTTCTTTATAGTCCAACTTTCACATCCATACATGACTACTGGAAAAACCATAGCCTTGACTAGATGGGCCTTTGTTGGCAAAGTGATCTCTTCTTTTTAATATGCTCTCTAGGTTGATCATAACTTTCCTTCCAAGGGGTAGTTCAGTTCAGTTCATTTCAGTCACTCAGTCATGTCTGACTCTTTGCGACCCCATGAATCGCAGCACGTCAGGCCACCCTGTCCATCACCAATTCCTGGAGTTCACTCAGACTCACGTCCATCGAGTCCGTGATGCCATCAAACCATCTTATCCTCGGTCGTCCCCTTCTCCTCCTGCCCCCAATCCCTCCCAGCATCAGAGTCTTTTCCAATGAGTCAACTCTTCACATGAGGTGGCCAAAGTACTGGAGTTTCAGCTTTAGCATCATTCCTTCCAAAGAAATCCCAGGGCTAATCTCCTTCAAAATGGATTGGTTGGATCTCCTTGCAGTCCAAGGGACTCTCCAGAGTCTTCTCCAACACCACAGTTCAAAAGCATCAATTCTTCGGTGCTCAGCCTTCTTCACAGTCCAAATCTCACATCCATACATGACTACTGGAAAAACCATAGCCTTGACTAGACAGACCTTAGTCGACAAAGTAATCTCTCTGCTTTTGAATATGCTATCCAGGTTGGTCATAACTTTTCTTTTGAGGAGTAGGCGTCTTTTAATTTCATGGCTGCAGTCAGCATCTGCAGTGATTTTGGAGCCCCCCAAAATAAAGTCTGACACTGTTTCCACTGTTTCCCCATCTATTTCCCATGAAGTGATGGGACCAGAGGCCATGATCTTCGTTTTCTGAATGTTGAGCTTTAAGCCAACTTTTTCACTCTCCACTTTCACTTTCATCAAGAGGCTTTTTAGTTCCTCTTCACTTTCTGCCATAAGGGTGGTGTCATCTGCATATCTCAGGTTATTGATATTTCTCCCAGCGATCTTGATTCCAGCTTGTGTTCCTTCCAGTCCAGCGTTTCTTATGATGTACTCTGCATATAAGTTAAATAAGAAGGGTGACAATATACAGCCTTGACGTACTCCTTTTCCTATTTGGAACCAGTCTGTTGTTTCATGTCCAGTTCTAACTGTTGCTTCCTGACCTGCATACAGATTTCTCAAGAGGCAGGTCAGGTGGTCTGATATTTCCATCTCTTTCAGAATTTTCCACAGTTTATTGTGATCCACACAGTCAAAGGCTTTGGCATAGTCAATAAAGCAGAAATAGATGTTTTTCTGGAACTCTCTTGCTTTTTCCATGATCCAGCGGATGTTGGCAATTTGATCTCTGGTTCCTCTGCCTTTTCTAAAAGCAGCTTGAACATCAGGAAGTTCATGGTTCACGTATTGCTGAAGCCTGGCTTGGAGAATTTTGAGCATTACTTTACTAGCATGTGAGATAAGTGCAATTGTGCAGTAGTTTGAGCATTCTTTGGCATTGCCTTTCTTTGGGATTGGAATGAAAACTGACCTTTTCCAGTCCTGTGGCCACTGCTGAGTTTTCCAAATTTGCTGGCATATGGAGTGTAGCACTTTCACAGCATCGTCTTTTAAGATTTGCAATAGCTCAACTGGAATTCCATCACCTCCACTAGCTTTGTTCGTAGTGATGCTTTCTAAGGCCCACTTGACTTCACATTCTAGGATATCTGGCTCTAGATGAGTGATCACACCTTCGTGATTATCTGGGTCATGAAGATCTTTTTTGTACAGTTCTTCTGTGTATTCTTGCCACCTCTTCTTAATATCTTCTGCTTCTGTTAGGTCCAGACCATTTCTGTCCTTTATCGAGCCCATCTTTGCATGAAATGTTCCCTTGGTATCTCTAATTTTCTTGAAGAGATCTCTAGTCTTTCTCTTTTCTGTTCTTTTCCTCTATTTCTTTGCAGTGATCACCGAAGAAGGCTTTCTTATCTCTCCTTGCTATTCTTTGGAACTCTGCATTCAGATGCTTATATCTTTCCTTTTCGCCTTTGCTTTTCACCTCATCTTTTCACAGCTATTTGTAAGGCCTCCCCAGACAGCCATTTTGCTTTTTTGCATTTGTTTTCCATGGGGATGGTCTTGATCCCTGTCTCCTGTACAGTGTCACGGACCTCATTCCATAGTTCACCAGGCACTCTATCTATCAGATCTAGGCCCTTAAATCTATTTCTCACTTCCACTGTATAATCATAAGGGATTTGATTTAGGTCATACCTGAATGGTCTAGCGGTTTTCCCTACTTTCTTCAATTTGAGTCTGAATTTGGTAATAAGGAGTTCATGATCTGAGCCTCAGTCAGCTCCCGGTCTTGTTTTTGTTGGCTATATAGAGCTTCTCCATCTTTGGCTGCAAAGAATATAATCAGTCTGATTTCAGTGTTGACCATTTGGTGATGTCATGTGTAGAGTCTTCTCTTGTGTTGTTGGAAGAGGGTGTTTGCTATCACCAGTGCATTTTCTTGGCAAAACTCTATTGGTCTTTGCCCTACTTCATTCCACATTCCAAGGCCAAATTTGCCTGTTACTCCAGGTGTTTCTTGACTTCCTACTTTTGCATTCCAGTCCCCTATAATGAAAAGGACATCTTTTTTGGGTGTTAGTTCTAAAAGGTCTTGTAGGTCTTCATAGAACCGTTCAACTTCAGCTTCTTCAGCATTACTGGCTAGGGCATAGGCTTGGATTACTGTGATATTGAATGGTTTGCCTTGGAAATGAACAGAGATCATTCTGTCATTTTTGAGATTGCATCCAAGTACTGCATTTCAGACTCTTTTGTTGATCATGATGGCTACTCCATTTCTTCTGAGGGATTCCTGCCCGCAGTAGTAGATATAATGGTCATCTGAGTTAAATTCACCCATTCCAGTCCATTTTAGTTTGCTGATTCCTAGAATGTCAGCGTTCACTCTTGCCATCTCCTGTTTGACCACTTCCAATTTGCCTTGATTCATGGACCTGACATTCCAGGTTCCTATGCAGTATTGCTCTTTACAGCATTGGACCTTGCTTCTATCACCAGTCACATCCACAGCTGGGTATTGTTTTTGCTTTGGCTCCATCCCTTCATTCTTTCTAGAGTTATTTCTCCACTGATCTCCAGTAGCGTGTTGGGCACCTACTGACCTGGGGAGTTCCTCTTTCAGTATCCTATCATTTTGCCTTTTCATACTGTTCATGGGGTTCTTAAGGCAAGAATGCTGAAGTGGTTTGCCATTCCCTTCTCCAGTGGACCACATTCCATCAGACCTCTCCACCATGACCCGCCCATCTTGGGTGGCCCCACAGGGCATGGCTTAGTTTCATTGAGTAAGACAAGGCTGTGGTCCTAGTGTGATTAGATTGACTAGTTTTCTGTGAGTATGGTTTCAGTGTGTCTGCCCATGATGCCCTCTTGCAACACCTACCATCTTGCTTGGGTTTCTGTTACCTTGTACATGGGGTATCTCTTCATGGCTGCTCCAGCAACGCGCAGCTGCTGCCCCTTACCTTGGACGAGGGGTATCTCCTCACCACTGCCCTTCCTGACCTTCAATGTGGCATAGCTCCTCTAGGCCCTCCTGTGCCCACGCAGCCACTGCTCCTTGGACGTGGGGTTGCTCCTCCCACCCGCTGCCCCTGGCCTTGGGCGCAGGGTAGCTCCTCTTGGCTGTTCCTGCGCCATCACAGCCTGGCACTCTCGGCTGCTGCCCCTGACCTCAGACGTCGGGTAGCTCCTCTTGGCCGCCACCCTTCGGGCATGGGGTCCTCCCGGCTTCTGCCCCTGACCTCAGACGTTGGGTAGCTCCTCTCGGCTGCGCTTAGTGCGCTGGTCGCAGCCGCCCTCCAAGGGATAAGCATCTTTTAATTTCATGGCTGCAGTCACCATCTGCAGAGGTTTTGGAGCCCCCCAAAAATAAAGTCTGACACTGTTTCCACTGTTTCTCCATCTATTTGCCATGAAGTGATGGGACTGGATACCATGATCTTTGTTTCTGAATGCTGAGCTCTAAGTCAACTTTTTCACTCTCCTCATTCACTTTCATCAAGAGGCTCTTTAGTTCTTCTTCACTTTCTGCCGTAAGGGTGGTGTCATCTGACTTCTTTTAAAAGTGTTAAATGTGTTCTAAGTTTCAGCTCAAGTTTTAGTGTTTATTCCATTTTTAGCAAAATTAATTGACAGGGAATCTTTGTAGCCAACAAATCTGGGTACACGAACCTTCCTGTTCCTACATCTTTCTAGGGACGCCTGCAGGCAGGGACTCGGGGGCGGGGAGATGTAGGATAGCAGCATCTGGTTTAAAAGGATGAGGAAGGACACAGGGAGATGAGCCCAGCTTGTCTAAGGGAAGGCGTGCTTGAGGACCACAATGACAGAGGGCGGCCTAGACAAAAAAAAAAATGTTTTGTGCCCAAGGTGATTTGTGTCGGTTTCAATTAAATTGGGAAGACGGGGGCCTGTTTAGCACCAGCCTGGCCTTCCACCACCACCCGAGAAGCCCAGACCATCTGTTCGGCAGTGCCTTTGAGACAGTTTGAGGTCACAGGCATCCAGAACTGGAGCACCTGCCTGAGTCTAGCCAAGCTCAGCCTGTCAGCCTCTTGACTGTGGATGAGCCAAGTCTGCCTTCTGGCTTCAATGGAAGAGCTAGTTTCTGGAGCCTTCCAGAGCCTTCCAGAGCCTTGGCAGCATGTCAGGGACCAAGACATGTTAGTTGCTCAATTATGTCCTACTCTTTGCAACCCTATGGACTGTAGCCCGCCAGGGCCCTCTGTCCATGGAGATTCTCCAGGCAAGAATACTGGAGTGGGTTGCCGTTTCCTCCTCCAGTCCAGGGACCAAAGAGGGAGCCTGACCAAATGCCAGGACCCTCCAGGGCCTCTGTTCACTTGCTACTTCTTAGCTCTCAGCCTCAACCTTGCTCCTTGCATGATCTTCTTCTGGTACGACTTTCTTCCAAAGCAGCCACTTCCTTCTGGACACTACTGTGGTGGCCACTGTCTACACTGCATGAGGTACTGCAGTGACCCTCAGTCTGCTTATTCCTGGTCTCCATGACCTTCCTCCCAGCCAGGACTGAAGTCCATGAGGTTGGGGAATCTTGTCTTCTAATGTCTTGGGTCCCAGAAACTCAGCCTGAGGCTGACATGTGTTTGAGGGTCCCCTGGATACTCGTTGTGAGGAGGGAGGGCCTCTGACAGATGGAGCTACAGCTGTGGTGGACGGTGGAGACCCCCTGCAGATGGAGGGCCCTTCGCAAGCCCATCCTGTGTGTTTAACTGCAGAGTGAGAGAGGAACACGGGGGCTTCCTTAGTGCCACGCTGCTCCCGTGAAGGTGAGCACTCTGACCTCCCGGATGGCAGGCCCCCCGCGTCTCAGATCTGAGGAGCTTCCTCCTCGGTCGGCAGTGACCTGGATGAAACATTCAGGTGCAGACTTGCTGTGTTCAGAATCACGTGGACTCCTCTGGAGCCTCGGGCTCGGGATGTAGGTGGGAGGAGCCTGGGAGGGAGAGTCTCTGTGGCCAGCGGGGGTGGAGGCGGGCTCCGAGAAGACCCTGTGAGCCCAAGAGGCCCGTGTTGGCTGTGATGGGCAGACGCCTGAGCCTATGTCGCTGTTTACCCCCCAGTCCAGCTGTGCTCCTCTCACGTGCCTCGTCCGTGCTGGCTGCCAGCAGGAATGGCGAATCCTTCCCTGTCCACCCTGCCCTCTGCACCTTGCACACCTGGGCTTGTCTGGACTGAAGTTAGGGGAGAGGCCATTGCGGGGCTTTGTGAACAGACTCAGTGTTTCAGCAGGCGGGGCTGACATCCTCCTCGGCAGGTGCGGGGGGTCAAAGTCCAGAGCACTCGAGTCCTAGGCCTGGGCCTCTGGGCACCCAGCCACGTGGTCTCGGGCAAGTCACTGCCCAGTGGGAGCATGCGATTTGGAGCTTGCATGCTGTGTGCGTGTGGTAGTCTCTCAGTCATGTCTGACTCTGCAACTCCGTGAACTGTGTCCCTCCAGGCTCCTCTGTCCATGGAATTCTCCAGGCAAGAATACTGGAGTGGGTTGCCATGTCCTTCTCCAGGGGATCTTCCTGACCCAGGAATTGAACCTGGGTGTCCTGTTTTGCAGGCAGATTCTTTACCGTCTGAGCCACCAGGGAAGCCCAGAGCTTGCACACGTTATTAGTTATTTGATGGTGGTGACTCCGTGATCTGGCAGGTGACATGCTCCAGACACAAGCACTGTAACGTGTGTGTGTGTGTGGTCAGTGCATTTCCTTGGAGGAGGAACTCAAGCACCCTGCTCCACGTTCATGGCTCAGGGGAGCTTGTGACAGGGAAGCATGTCCCCCTGTGGGGCTCCAGGGGTGAGTCTCTAAAGACCTTCGAGAGTCCAGGATGAGGCTGTGAAAGATGGAGAAACTGTTACCCGTTGGGGTTGGGGTTGGTTTCTTTCTGGTTCCTCTCCATTAAGATCAGGGCATGAGATCCCGCTGATTCCAAATGTCTTTGCAGTTCAGGAGTTCTGGAACTGCTGGTTCTACCTGGATGGAGGTATTGAGGGAGTGGCTGAGTGGCAGAGGGCTCTGAGCCAATTTGACTGCTTAGGAAACACCTGGGGACTTTGATAAATAGTGGAGGTGGGTAGGGCCATGTGTTCCCCCACCGCCTCCATCCTGGCAGCCTCAGTGCTGGGTGATACGTTACCATGAGAGGAAATCTTGGATCCAAGTTTGCTAAACCCTTACAGATGGTTAGGAACAACCTACTGTAGCTCAGAGGCAGTCCGGCTGCCCTTCAGAAGATTCACTCTGAGCAGAACTCAGAGGTGTCCTTGTGGCGGGACTGGCCGACCTAACAGCAGAGTTCAAGCATCCAAGGCTCAGGATGTGGGCATCGTGGCCTCGAGGGCTGCAGTGGGTATGGGTGGGGGTGCTGGCTGGATTCTCTGACAGCTTTTCTCCAGGCTGCTGTAGCCCGTGCCGGCCTCCTGAGCCAGCACTTGCCTTGACACCACTCATTTTGCCAGTGAGAAGGAGCCTTAACCCTCCTTGAGCTGATTAAGGCATCTTCTGCCATAGATGTCAGTAAAGATGTTCCAGGTCCCAAGTGGCCCTCTTCATGTTGATTCCTAATTGGGATATTTTATTTTATTTTTTTTTTTGAAGTAGAATTTATTCACAGTGTTTCAGATGTGCAACAGAGTTGTTGTTGTTCAGTCGCTAAGTCATGTACAACTCTTTGTGACCCCGTGGGCTATATAACCCACCAGGTCCCTCTGCCAGTGGGATTTCCCAGGCAAGAATACTGCAGTAGGTTGCCATTTCTTTCTCCAACAAAGTGATTCAGATATATATAGATATAGATAGATATATGTATTCTTTTTCAAATTCTTTCCATTATAGGTTATTACAAGATAACTGAGTATATTATAGTTCCCTGTGCTATACAGTAGGTCCTTCTTGTTTATCTATTGTGTATATAGTAGTTTTTATCTGTTCATCCCAAAGTCTCAATTTATCCCTCCTCCTGTTCCCCCTTTGGTAACCAGTAAGTTTGTGTTCTGTGTCTGTAGGTCTATTTCTGTTTTGTAAAGAAGTCTATTTCTACTATTTTTTTTTAAAGATTCCACCTATAAATGATATATATTTGTCTTTCTCTGTCTGACTTACTTCACTTCGTAGAATAATCTCTAGGTGCATCCCTTGTAGTTGCAAGTAGCATTATTTCATTCTTTTCATGGCTGAGTAATTCCACTGCATATATATACTGAATCTTCTTTATCCTTTCATCTGGCGATGGACATTTAAGTTATCGCCATGTCTCGGCTATTGTAAATAGTGCTGCAATGAACACTGGGGTGCATGTATATTTTCAAATTAGAGCTTTCATCTTTTCTAGATACATGCCCGGAAGTGGTATTGCTGGATCATATGGTAGCTCTAGTTTTTTGAGAAACCTCCTTGCTGTTCTCCATGATGGCTTCACCAGTTGACATTCCCACTAACAGGGTGGGGGGCTTCCCCGGTGGCTGTCGGGAAGACCCCCTGGAGGAGGGCATGGCAACCCACTCCAGTACTCCTGCCAGGAGAATTCCATGGACAGAGGAGCTGGGGGGCTACAGCCCATAGGGTTGCAAAGAGTCGGACACACCTGAGTGACTTAGCACAAATGCAGCAGTGTGGAGGAGTTCCCTTTCCTCCACACCTTCCCCGGCATTTACTATCTGTAGACATTTTGATGATGGTCAGTCTGATTGGAGTGAGATGGTGCCTCACTGCAGTTTTGACTTGCTTTTCTCAAATGATTAGCGATGTTGAGCATCTTTTCATGTACCTCTTGGCCATCTGTATGTCTTCTTTAGAGAAATATCTCTTTAGGTCTTCTGCCATTTTTAGGTCGGCCAACTGGGAAGCCACCAAACTGCCCTAACGTATTGCATAGTGAGTAGATGCAGGAGCGCTGGCCACAAGCTGTGTGTAGAAAAGGGATTCCAAAGTCAGATGTCACAGCACTCACATCCCTGCTTGATCTAGAACATCTCAGATGTCGTTGCCAGTGGGTGGCCAAGCCAATCCCAAGCCATCACCACGCCAGGCCAGTGGATGGCCAAGCCAGTCCCAAGCCATCACCATGCCAGGCCAGTGGATGCCCAAGCCAACGCCAAGCCATCACCATGCCATGCCAGTGGATGGCCAAGCCAACGCCAAGCCATCACCACGCCAGGCCAGTGGATGCCCAAGCTAATGCATTGTAACACCATGCTATGCCAGTGGATGGCCCAGCCAACACCATGCCTTGCCCCCTCTTCTGGCCCCGCAGCTTCCGAGTGAAATACAAGTGCGGTTAGTGCAGCCAGGAACCGGGCCCTTGGCCAAGGCTGGACCTATTTTTCTCTTTAAGCATTTTGACTGATGGGTTGGCTCTTGGCTGTGCCGGGTCTGTGTGGCTGCACAGGCTTTCTCTGCTCACGGTCATCGGGGCTGCTCTTCACGCGGCGCACAGGCCTCTCCTCGCAGTGGCGTCACCTGCTGTGGGGTGCAAGCGCTTAGGCGCGCGGCTTCAGCAGTTGTGGTCGGCCTTGGCTGCCCCGCGGCATGTGAGATCTTCCTGGAGCAGGGATCGAACTGGTGTCCTCTGCACTGGCTGAGGGCGTGACACGCAGGCTCAGAGCCAGGCAGATCTGGACTTGGGGCTGTGGGTCCCTTTGCTGTTAGGGCAGGGGTTGCCCTCCTGCAGTGGCGCCCGGTCACAGGCCTGAGTTTGCACGCAGCGTCTTGAGTTTCAGACTCACGGCCCGAGATGGAGTGGGGCGCGGCAAAGGGCTTGTGTTAGATTACGGAACGCTCAGACTCTAACCCTGGTCTGTCTCGTCGGGGCTGGGTGGGGGCATACTGACTCGTGTGTGACGTGTGTTTCTAGTCTCCTGTGTCCCTTACACAGTGAGGCGATGCTGTGCCTGGTTTGCTATTCTCCGGCCTCATCGCTTACATTGCTTGCTTCTCGGTGGTTTTCTAACAGCACCATGTGGCCCTGTCAGAGCAGCCTGGACAAGACCCCCTTCCTCTTCTTGTGCACTCACGTGCCATCTGGGCCTCCTCTTTGCTGCAGACTCGCTTTGTGCAGAAACCTTTTTTTTTTTTTGCAGTTCAGATTTTCTTTGGGACGAACCCCTCAAATGGGAATTACCGACTTTGAGAGTGCAAGGCCATTCCGCTTATTTTTAATTACACATGTCATAGACCTGTGCCACAGAAATGCCAGAAGATTCAAATGGCCAAAAGTAAACAGATCAAAACGGGCTGGGATGTGAACCTGTCAGGACTGGGGGGGAAATACAGCAGTCACTGAGTCCCGGTGTTGCCACTGGTCTGTCTGTAACCTTGGCATCTCAGCCTCCCTGAACTGCAGTGTCCTTATTCGTACAATAGGTAGTGTTTTACCCAGTTACCCCTTGTTCAGGTTGAGATAGCTAGCCCTTGAGAAATCAGTCCCAGGAGACAGGCCAGGTCATAACCTACAGATGCCGGTGAAGCCTGTGGGGGGCTGGTGGGCCTGGCCCAGCACCCTGGAGACAGTGGGTTTGTCTGGTAGGTGATACGGAACTTGTGTTTTGGGGGGGTTGCTTTCTTTTGGTTTTGGTTTGTCCTTTTGGATCTGGTGAGGGTGCTGAGAGTAAAGTTTGGAAAGAAGTGTTTAGGGAGATTGATTTGAGGGCAGTGAATCGTGAGGTAGGGGATGGGAGACAGACAAGAATATTCCGGAGACCAGCAGTGGGACTGACTACAGTCTTCCTGGGTCTTCTGGCCTTGCTAACACGGTCCCTTGGGGCTCCTCCTTCCAGAACGCTGACCTCCACCCTCCCAGGAGAGTAGGTGGAAAACCTCAGAGCCTGAAGAAGTGTGAAGGGTCAGTGGAGATTTTGGAAGCGAGAATAAACGCAGGTGAAGACGTTGGCCACGTCTGTTTCGGCAACTTGGCGGCCAGAGCAGAGTGGCCTGTGCTTCTCCATCTCTAAAGAATATTCCAGGTTCCTGAGACTCGGGCTGGCTGGTGATCAGAACTGCAGAGAGTCACCCGCGCCCTGTAAGTCATTCTCAGGCGCTTGCCTCCAAACGTTGCAAACCTTTGGACATTTTTGGATGGGGTAGCCCATTTCCCTGCCATCGCCAGCGATTCCAAGCAAAGCTAATTAGGCGTTCTTGCCTCAAGCTTGTTTGTATGCTTTGGAATAAAGCACACAGAAAATAAAACAAGGCCAGCTCACCCAGCGAGGCTAGTTCCAGAACCAGCTGGAGAAAATATTGTGATTGGCTGGGTCTCCCGGGGACCCCTCGTCCCTGTGCCTGGGGAGGGGTGGCCGCAGGGCTGGCTCTGAAGTGACTGAAATGGCACCAGCTTTTTGCTAAACGGCGAGTTTACACTGCCCTCTGGTTCCAGAAAAAAAAAAAAAATCCCTCCCACCCCAAGCCGATGCTTATTTTTGTCCAAATGCTTGCTCGCCGGTTACCCCCCAGCAGCCCTTGGAGACAGTTTTCTCAGAGGAACGGGGCCTGGGCTGTGGTCGCAGAGTGTCCATGCTCAGGTCTGAGACGGCCTGGATGTCCTTCAGGTGACACCAGTGTGACCGCCATCAGGCAGAAGGCTAGTATACTTGTGATTCCTGGAAACAGGAGCTCCCACGGCATACAGGGGAAGCAAGGGGTGGGTGAGGAGGCAGGAGGAGCCTGGGGAGAATGTGGGCAGGAGCCTCCCCAGTGGTTTCTGTGGGAAGGAGCAGGCGGGGCAGGTGAGCAGGCAAAGGGTTGGTGAGTTTGAATCATTTCAGCTCTGGCGGGGGCCAGCGGGGACCTCTGGGTCCAGCGGCCGCCCCCTTGTTGTCTGGTAGAGGTGAGGGGTGTGGGCTTGGCCTCTTGCAGGTTTTGACATGATAAAGGGGAGCGGTTTGCTGACTCTAGGGATGGGTGGAGCCCTGGGAGGGCCATTCCCTCCAGGGTCAGCGGGGCCCCAGACGTCAGAGCATCAGAATGACAGGGAAGCAGGTAGACTGAGTTGATGCCCAGCAGGGACCACGTGGCCTGCAGGATGTGGCTTTGCAGCTGATCTGGTCAGGGCTGAGGCTCTGGGGTTTCCAGTGGGAATTCCACTCGCAGGGCCTTTGGGAAGGGCCTCCACTCTAGGTAGGGGAAGGAATGTTTGGTTCCGCCTGGAGGTGTTTCATCGACTAAGAGGCTCCTCAGGAACAGAGGGAGGATTCAGCATCCGTCTACTTGCCAGAGAGAAATAAAACTGGCATTGTACGTATCCGGAGGGCAGGGCCCCCAGGGGCCCAGGTTCCTGGAGCCATGGTGGTTACCCCCCACCCGCCTTGAAGGGAGATGAGAACCCTGCAGGGGCTGCGCTGGGAGCCGACTGGGAGCTCAGGGCCACCGACTGCAGCCTCCATCGCAGTCTGCCCCACCTCCCTCCGACCGGCTTCCTGTCTTTTTAAAAGATCTGGCTGAGTCTTCCCTCCCGCTCCCTGGACCAGGGTAGTGAGGAGTCGCCTCTCTGCCCGCCACCCCACCCCCACCTCCATGCGGTGGTCATGACAGTTTGCTGCAGTCCCGTCAATGGGGGCACCTGCCCCGCGCCGCCTGTGCCGTGAGCCGCACCGCGGGCTCCAGCCATCACGCCCGCCGCCCGCGCGGCTCCGGGCACTGGGGACACACCCAGCCCGCTCGGTCCCCATCTGTCGCAGATGTGCGTCCAGCGGAACCCTAGAAATCGCCCGCGCTGAGGGGGCTGGGGAGCCCCCTTCTCTGTCTGCCTCTCTCTCGGGGAACCTTGGGAGCCAGCGAGGCGGCAGGATTTTTTTTTCCCGAGCTGGGGGCGCTGTCTCCCCCATCGCTTGTCAGCCGGCGCGTCTCCCGCCGCCGCCGCCGCCGATGAGCGCCCGGGAAGGCGAGATCTCCTGGACCGCTCGGGGCTGAGTAAGCAGACCTCCGCAGGAGCCGGCTGTCTGAGTGCGTGCTGGTCATTGCGGTGCCTGGGTGTGCGGCTTTTGCTCTCTCGTGATGCTTTGTCTCCTCTGTATGCAAGACGGATGCCGATTCTCGCTTTGTTCCTGGGGAGCCTCTTACTCAATTAAACACCTCCAGGCCGAACCAAATGTTCCCTCCCCTACCTGGAGCTGTGTGTTCCCTCCTTACATAACTTTTTCTTGGAGGTTCAGAGAATAACTCGTGAAGGTGGCGTGTGTGTGTGTGTGTGTGTGTGTGTGTGTGTTGCGGGGTGGGGGGGGAGGGGGGAGGCGAATTCATCTCTTCCTCCTCTGAGTTCGGTCCCTCCTCCCCAACCCACCTGAGTGCGGCGTCTGCCCCTACCCTCACTCCCCTCCCACCCACCTTAAATCTCCCTGGTTGAAATCTCAGCAGGGTCTGACTTCCCTCCCTGCCCTGAATCATCATTTATTGAATCTGCCCCAAAGGGAAAAAGGGTCCGGGATGCTCGGGGACTCCGGGGCACCGCCCCGTGGTCCCTGGGAAGGCTCTTGACCACATAACTGGTGTCGTCGGTCTCCTGCCAGTGGAAGGTGAGCTGTGAAAACAGTACTTGTTGCTTTTAACTTCTGGGAAAGACTCTGAAGAAACGGAAAATAGGAGGTGAGGGGGGTGACCAGGAAGGGGAGGAAGAGAGGGTGGACAGTGTCCTCACCCTGGTCCGAGCTAAGACTGGTCTGTTCTCTGCATGAAGGAGAAGGGGGGAGGCTGAGAACCCGAAGCCTGGACGGCTGAGCGAGTCTGCAAGCCGCCAAGTGGCGCTCTGGGCTGGAAAGGGCTGGGTCCGGAGACATAGCCAGCTGGCCGGGACCTCCGCTCGTACTGAGGTACACTGCTTTGAGCTCGCCGCTGCTGTTTTGGTTTGGGGGTTCCCCTGCCCCCACCACAAGCCCCTTCCATAAGGCAGGGGCTGCATGAGTTATGTGTGGACAGAACTTGAACTTAGGGTCAGTGATGGCTGGTGACTGGAGAGATGGGTGGGGTGGGGTGGGGTGGGGGGTGAAATAGAAAGAAGCTTGAGCCCTTGCTTCTGCGTTTAGTCGAGTGGGGAGAATAGTAGGCTTAGGAGATGACTGGCGACTCCGGGGCTCTGGGGAGTCAAGCCCCAGGTCTCGGTCGAGTCTCGGTGATGAGAGACAGGGCTGAGGGGTGGTCTGCACAGTTGGGAGAGTGACTCGGTAGGTGCCCCCTGGGCCCAGGGGGTGGGTACAAGGGCTGCAGACAGAAGGGTTCGGCCTGGAGGCTTCTGTCTGAGGGCAGGGGAGACCCTGGAACATAAGTGGAGAGGACACTCAGGTGCTGGTAGATGTGACCAGGTGAGAGACTTGCAGGAGCGGAGGGAAGGGATGGCGGGTCAGTGCAGGACGCCTTCTGGGAATGGGAGAGATGTGGGCAGTGAGCTTGAACCAGCCTCCATGGGCTCCGTCCAGCCCCCCTTCAGCAGCCTAGGAGGCATCGTAACCCGGATCCTCAGGACCCACCCCCCTCCCCCCGCCCCCCGCCGACCATTGACCTCTCCAACTGCTTCCTCAGTTCATGTCCAAATGGCCAAGGGCTCCATCAGTCTGAGGGGTGGGGGGAGTGCTCTGTTTTTGTTTTCTGTTTTTTACCCAATATTAGGCCTATGAAACAAGTTATTTAGCTCCTTTTTATAGAAGAGGAAAGGAAAGGTTAAAAGATTAAATTCGTGCAGGGAAGATAATTGAAAGTCTAGGATGTTTAAGGTTCTTAATCTTCTCATCTGAAGTCACAAGGGTGGAACTGGGAAGAGAAACCAGGTATCCTGAGGCTCGCCTCTGTCTTTATTGAGGAGTTGGGGGAGGGGGAGAGGGAGGGGGTCTGGGAGACTGAGGCTGGGTGAGGGGGACCTCATCACAGGCTGTGGGCTCCTCTTCAAGGCTGGTCTCCAGTCTGATATTAAAAGACACTTTAGTGAGACAACCACTTAAGTCCTGCATGACAGGCACTGGCCGTTCCGAAATGAGTAAGGCATGTGGTCGTGACATCATCAGTTCATGGTGCTGGGCAGCCAGGGAGCCCTGGAATGGGGGTGCGAATTTGGGGTTCTCACTTCAGCTCAGCTGTTTTAGTTTTCTGGAGCAAACACACTTTTTAAAATTGAGATATAATGGACATACAATGTTATATTAGTTTCAGGTGCACAGCACAATGATTCAGTTATTTGTCTGTGATATGAAGTGATCATCACGGTAAGTCTAGTTAACATCCATCACCACTCATAGTTGCAAGAAGTTGTTTTTCTTATGATGAGAAATGTCAAGATCTACTCTTAGCAACTTTCAAATATGCAGTGCAGTATTACTCATGTAGAGGCTCCGTTGTTAGCTATTGGAATCCTTCTTGGATTTTTCCAGTCCCTCATTGCTCCCCTTCTAACGACAGACCTTCTTCTTCCTTTAATAGTCTTCCAGTCTCTCCTCCCACCAGACACTCATCCCCTCCTGGGAAGCCCCTTAACACCCCCTCATACTGTGCCCATGGGCTAGTATACATTAATGCCTATACTTTTTGTTTTTTTGCCTTATTTTGTGTTAAGCTGTGTTCATATAGTTCTCCTATAGGTTGACTTAATTGATAACTCCCTTTGGTCAGCTGGAGATTTTATTAGAAGGATTGTCTTCATCAGTCAGTTCAGTTCAGTTGCTTAGTTGTGTCCGACTCTTTGCAACCCCACGGACTGTAGCAGGCCAGGCCTCCCTATCCATCACCAACTCCCAGAGTTTACTCAAACTCATGCCCAGTGAGTTGGTGATGTCGTCCAACCATCTCATCCTCTGTCGTCCCCTTCTCCTCCAGCCCTCAATCTTTCCCAGCATCAGGGTCTTTTCAAATGAGTCAGTTCTTCACGTCAGGTGGCCAAAGTATTGGAGTTTCAGCATCAGTCCCTCCAGTGAACACCCAGGACTGGTCTCCTTTAGGATGGACTGGTTGTCTTCATATCACCTCTTAAACTGCTAATAGCTGTTTACATTTCGGGAAGTGTTTATTGACTATGTATTAGATGAGAGAGATGGGAATACCAGACCACCTGACCTGCCTCTTGAGAAACCTATATGAAAGTCAGGAAGCAACAGTTAGAACTGGACATGGAACAACAGACTGGTTTCAAATAGGAAAAGGAGTACGTCAAGGCTGTATATTGTCACCCTGCTTATTTAACTTATATGCAGAGTACATCATGAGAAACCCTGGGCTGAAAGAAGCACAAGCTGGAATCAAGATTGCCAGGAGAAATATCAATAACCTCAGATATGCAGATGACACCACCCTTATGGCAGAAAGTGAAGAGGAGCTAAAAAGCCTCTTGATGAAAGTGAAAGAGGAGAGTGAAAAAGTTGGCTTAAAGCTCAACATTCAGAAAACTAAGATCATGGCATCTGGTCCCATCACTTCATGGGAAATAGATGGGGAAACAGTGTCGGATTTTATTTTTGGGGGCTCCAAAATCACTGCAGATGGTGATTGTAGCCAGGAAATTAAAAGATGCTTGGAAGGAAAGTTATGAGCAACCTAAACAGCATATTAAACAGCAGAGACATTACTTTGCCAACAAAGGTCCGTCTGGTCAAGGCTATGGTTTTTCCAGTGGTCATGTATGGATGTGAGAGTTGGACTGTGAAGAAAGCTGAGCACCGAAGAATTGATGCTTTTGAACTGTGGTGCTGGAGAAGACTCTTGAGAGTCCCTTGGACTGCAAGGAGGTCCAACCAGTCCATCCTAAAGGAGACCAGTCCTGGGTGTTCATTGGAAGGACTGATGCTGAGGCTGAAACTCCAATATTTTGGCCACCTCATGAGAAGAGTTGACTCATTGGAAAAGACCCTGATGCGGGGAGGGGTTGGGGGCAGGAGGAGAAAGGGACGACCGAGGATGAGATGGCTGGATGGCATCACCGGCTTAATGCACATAAGTTTGGGTGAACTCTGGGAGATGGTGATGGACAGGGAGGCCTGGCGTGCTGCAGTCCATGGGGTCGCAAAGAGTCGGACACGACTCAGCAACTGAACTGAACTGAACTGATTAGGTGCCAGGAACCGTGTTTGACATTTTCTTGGATATATGTGATATTAAATCTCATGACAATTTTGGCCTCATTTTACCCATGAGGAAACTGGAGCTCTGTGAACTTGAATCATTTACTGAGGTTGAATGGCTAGTACGTGGCAAAGCAAGGTCAAACTCAGGCTCTCTGACTCCAGAGTTGCCGCCTCCTCCTTCCGGTGCTATGTGGGCCCTGTCTCCCACTATGGGGTCCTATCTTGGCTCCCATCATGGGCATGACTTAGCAAGAAACTGAGGCAGGACCTACAGGCCAAGGACTTGCTGGAGGAGCCAGCTGCCCCTCCTCCTTCAGCCCTGTGTCTGCCTGGACCAGACTTCTTTCCCATGAACAACTTAAGGCCCCGCAGCCCTCCAGGAGAGGATACTGGAATGAGTTGCCATTTCCTTTTCGAGGGGATCTTCCCCGCCCAGGGATTGAACCCACATCTCTTAGGTCTCCTGCACTGGCAGGTGGGTTCTTTACCACCCGCACCATCTGGGAAGCCCAGGCAGGTAATAACGCTCAATAAGCAGCAGGCCCCTCCCTCTAGGTGGGAGTCAGTCGTGGGTGTCCCGGCTGAGCCTGGCAGAACCTCTCCACGAGAGACCTAGAAATGACCTGGTTTTCTGAGTTCTCTGGGTCTTTTCAGTCTGGTTTTTCATCAGGAAATTGAGGCTGGAGGGCTCTGAGTTCTGTTGTGTTCACGCAGTTCCCCTGCGACTCCCGTCCAGCCCCTTCTCCATCTGTCATTGGTGACAGGGACGCCCAGGCCCTCCCCCTCCCTTCCTGTCCCACGAGGACAGTTGACGCCCTCGGGTGGGTCATCTGGATGTTCGTGCGGCACCCCTGAGGGTCACAGTGGCCTGGTTTTCCTTGAATCTTAATTCCTTCCTTGGGTTCCTTTGGCATCTTTCATCCTAAGATACAGCCCAGTGGGAGGTGGGGAGAAGGCAGGAGAAAAGCAAACCCCGACCTGGCTTTCTGTTCAGATTTTACTCCGCGGGCGAGGTGTGTGCTGGCATTTCACTCTCTCGTGTCTGCTTCTCAGGGCGTCTGCCATCTGCCTGTGATCATGGCTCCAGCTCCTTAGAGCCTTGCTGGGCGGGTCCCAGAAATAAGAGAACAGAGACCCGGGCAGGAGTCCGCAGGCAGCACCTGGAAGGTTAGCGGTCCAGGCCACCCAGGGCCAGGGAATTGGGGGTCAGCGCTGGCCCCCAGCTGGCTCTTCCTTCTCTTCTGGGCCCAGGGCTCCCAGAACAGGGTCTTACCGGCTTGAGAACCAGACACGGAATCAGGGCAACTCAGCAGACTCGTACCCCACACAGCCTACATCCTTCTGGACAGACAGCTGTGTTGACTCAGTCATGTTCAGAGTCACGTTTTCACGACTGGAAGGAAACTTGGGGCTGACGCTTATGGGCATTTGGGGTGTTCTGAGACGCCCACTGTGGAAGGAGGAACAGGGTGGGCTGTGCTCGGGAAAGGGTCATAAAGAAACAGACGGAATGTTCTCCTGACTTAGGGTGTGGCGTGCGTGTGTGCGTGCGTGCTAAGTCACTTCAGTCATCTCTCTTTGCGACCCCGTGGGCTGTAGCCCACCAAGCTCCTGTGTCCATGGGGTTCTCCAGGCAAGAATACTGGAGTGGGTTGCATGTCCTCCTCCAGGAGATCTTCCCCACCCAGGGATCGAACCTGCATCTTCTGCAGCTCCTGCCTTGCAGGCTGGTTCTTTACCTCTGAGCCACCAGGGAAGCCTGGGGACGGTGCACGACCCTCTAAATAACTGGGACCAACAAACGGACTTTTCCACGAACCATATTGGGTATGAGACTCCCTCAGGAGGGGAAAAGGAGGGCAGAACATGAGGGGCGATGCAGCAAGGCCAAAGGCTCCCTTCCACACCGAAGCGGGTCTGGCTCTGGGACGGGTTGCTGAGGCTTGGGCTGTTGGAAGTGGAGGCTCCTTTGCTTTACAGAAACCGTGGGCTTCTGTCAGGTAAATCCTGCCCACCTGTTCTTCTCAAAGATGGGAGATGTGGGAAGACATTTCTAGAAATACTTTCACCAGTAAGGATCAGAAGGGTGATTCCTCCTTATCCAAAAATCAACTATGATTCTTTAACTGCCGTTGACTTAGTACCAAACCCTTTCCTGGCTCAGTGGTAAAGAATCCACCTGCCAGTGCAGGAGCTGCAGGTTCAGCCCCTGGTTGGGGAGGGTCCCTTGGAGAAGGAAATGGCAACCCACTCCAGTATTCTTGCCTGGAGAATCCCATGGACAGAGGAGCCTGGTGGGCTACAGTCCATGGGGTCACAAAGAATTGGACACGACTTAGTGGCTAAACCACAACATCAGCAACATCAAACCCTTTCCTACCCAGCTTTGGCAGGAAACATGCGGTTCTCCAAGGTGAGTTTCTGAATAATGGAAACTCCTTCCCAAATAGAGCACTTGACCAGCCAGGTGAGCCCTCCTGTGTCAGAGTCAGGGCTGAGCTGGGGAAGGGGGGTCTGGAGGTGCCCTTGGAGGGGTGTCTTCATTTTACCAGCAAGCAGGACAGATGTGCTTTGATGGCTGGGAAGATGAACATGGGAGGGAAACTTCTAGAACCTGATGCTGGGGAGAGACCTCCACTGGGGGTGAGGGGCAGGCAGCGGGGAAGGGTGAGGGATAGGAGGCAGACAGGGCTGGGCTGACGGCCGGGAGTGCCAGGGGCTTCCTGATACTACACAGACTTGAGGCTGGGTACAGGCAGGAAGGGGCCAGACAGGGCTGGGGGTTCAGGGGTTTTGAGTGAGCTTTCTGCTCGGATTCCCTGAGCCCCTTGGCCCCTAGTGGGGCTTGGCCCTTCCCGCAGGCCCTGGCCAGGCGTCTCCCCAGCACGCTGCTTGGAGCTCGCTGCAGACATCTGTCACCACCCACTCGCTCTGAGTCATCCACACTTATCTGCTTAAAGCACAGAGCCTTGAAATGCGCTTTCCATGGGGGCCTTTCAGCACAGATCCAGGGAAGAAGGAGAGTCCTAGGGAAGGGGGGAGGGACGTGGGTTAGGGGTCCCAAGAGCCCCTCACTGCTTTCCTTCCGTGGGATGGTGTCCGGTCGCCTCTCCCGGCCCCTCGTGGTCTCTCTAGCGGCCCTCCCCGAAGGACCCGCTCCCCTTCCAGGCTGGCTGCCCGCACAGGGGCCGCTGGGCCTGCCTGGGGTGCTGTCAACTCCACTCCCACCCCTGGGAGAGGCTCTGAGAGAGGCTTCATGGGGCTGGGAGAGGAAGGGGGTGACAGCTGCTGCTTGGTCTGTTTCTCCTCCTCACCTCGTCCCACCTTCACTTCCAGACCCCCAGATTTCAGCCAGAACCCCGAGTGTTTCTCCAAGCGTGCCCCGCCTCCTGCATGGGGTCTCTTGGGGGCTGGCCCCGCCTGCTGAATGGAGGTTCCCCGCAGTGTCGTCTGTGCCCTGAGGACCAGCTTTGCAGAAGAGGAATCTGGGTGCATGAATTGGAATCAGCCTTTCTCCCTCCTGCTCATTTATCTAAAAAAAAAAAAAAAAAAGAAGAAGAAGAAGATTCTAGATATTGCCCAAAGTCCAGCCTGGCAGCAAGCCTAGCAGTTCCCTGCCCCTTCCCCCAACTCCCACCCCCATCAGCCTTCTCTTATTTCACTCAGGGAGAAAGATAAGGAAATCACTGTGGAAGTGCCAGAGCACAAACAGACAAACAAAAGCAAAAGGCCACAGTATTTTCCACTGATTCTAAATGCCTGCGGACTCTGGTTAATCCAGGGTCCCGTCTGAGCTGCCGGCCATGCCTCCGCTGGATCCCAACTGTCAAAAACTGGCGGCTGGCGACGCGCCTTGAGCAGTGACACCAACCTGACATGGCCCAGGCGCTGACCCCAGAGGTCCTTCTGGGCCTCCGTGACCGCCACTCTGACAAAATCTGGAATCCAGTGAGTGGAGATGTCAGGTGGAGATAAGCTGGCTGTGGGCTTCGCTCTTCACCACGTTTAAATAGCTGCGTGTTCTTGGTGCCCGGTGATCCCTACACTTCCTACTTGGCAGGCGGGGAAGGTGTCCTTTAAGGAGGAGGGGGAGTGGGGAGTCATGGCCTCAGTCCCAGAGAGCCGCTGAGCACCCCTCCCCCACTCCTAGGGCTCCCCAGCTAGCCTCACTCAAGCACTTTTCCTGTCTGTCTGTCTCCATCCCATTCAGATTTCTCTCTCTTATCTCCTAGGCCTTCAGGGTTTCCTGCTGAGATTTGTTGTTGTTGTTCAGTTGCTGAGTTGTGTCTGGTCCATGAACTGCAGCATGCCAGGCTCCTTTATCCTCCACTGTCTCTCGGAGCTTGCTCAAATTCATGTGCATTGAGTCGATGATGTCATCCAACCATCTCATCCTCTGTCGTCCCCTGTCGTCCCCTTCCTCTCTTCCTCTCAATCTTTCCCAGCATCAGGGTCTTTTCCAGTGAATCGGGTCTTCCCATCAGGTGGCCAAAGTGTTGGCGCTTCATTATCAGTCCTTCCAGTGACTATTCAGGGTTGATTTCCTTTAGGATTGACTGGTTTGATCTCCTTGCAGTTCAAGGAATTCTCAAAAGTCTTCTCCAACACCACAATTCGAATGCATCAGTTCTTTATGCTCAGCCTTCTTTATGGTCCAGCTCTCACATCCATAGGTGACTCCTGAAAAACCTAGAGATTAGCTAATCTGAGATTATTAGCTAATCCAATAACCTACCAACACAGAGAAGGGAGTAGTTAAGTGAGTTATCTCTCCTGGTTGTTTAAATGCAACCTGAAAAGAAAAAAAAATAAACAAATAAATGCAACCTGGACCCAGATAGGGCTTCCCTGGTGACTCAGACAGTAAAGCGTCTGTCTACAATGTGGGAGACCGGGGTCCAATCCCTGGGTTTGGAAGATCCTCTGGACAAGGAAATGGCAATCCACTCCAGTACTATCGCCTGGAAAATCCCATGGATAGAGGAGCCTGGTAGGCTACAGTCCATGGGGTCGCAAAGAGTCGGACACGACTGAGCGATTTCACTTTCACTTTCATTGGACCCAGATAAGGGTCAGTTTTCTCTAATTTCACTGTTTGAGATCCACAGTTAGGATCCAGCTGAGGCATAGCCAGCAGCTCAGGCAGGACCCTGGATTAAGCAGAGTCCCCAGGCATTTAGAATTAGTGAAAAATACTATGGGTTTTTGTTTGTTTGTTTTCTGGCACTTTCACAATGATCTCCTTATCTTTCTCTCTGAGTGAAATTAGGGAAAACTCATCTTTGAAGCACCTGTTTAGGTTTGGGACGTCTCATGCTTGGGGATTTACCCTTGGGAGAAATGGGCTCTTGGTGTCCAAGGGCTCTTTCCCCCGGCTTTGTTTGTAGCTGCTGTGTGTTTGAGCTGGGTTCTGGAAGGTGGAACGCTGGCCTTTCAGGTCCCAGGTAAGGGAAGAAGGGACAGCCGCACCCTCTCTGATTTGTGTAACCAGGTCTGATTTGTGTAACCAGGTCTGATTTGTGTAACCAGGTGCTTTGGCATCAGGAGGGCCATTGCAATCGGAGACTTCCTGCTGGAAATAATGTAACTGGTCTCTGACACAGAGCACAGTGCTTCCTGGAAGCTCTACTGCCACTGCTTGGAAACGCATATTCCGTATTCCAGGCTTGGCAACGCGGACACCTTACCTAGGTTCTGTTGATTGCTTGTCTTGCTTTTTCTCCCCTGTGGTATAGGCATGGCTGGTGGTTGACCGGTCACTTTTTGACCAGCTTTCATGATCTGTGGTTTACATACAGTGAAAGTCGCCAACTTTAAGTATACAACCAGGTTGGGGGGAGGGGGGTCAGTATGCAGTCACGTGACTACCGGTGCACTTGTGCTACAGGACAATTCCATCAACCCTCAAAGGTCCTTCGGGTCCCTCTGCAACCTGCCCCCTCCCACCCCCACCTTGAGACTGAGGGTGGTTCTGTGTCTTCCCCACGAATGCCTTACCTGTGTTTGCAGAGCCACCCCCGACACACAGGGGCTACTTAATGGATCTAAATGGATAAACACATCAGTGGCTCTAACGTATATTTAATACCCTCCCCTGAGACTCCTTCTGGTTCCTCCGCTTCACCCTCAGTTCTGAAAGACGGTCTAACAGGCTTTTGTTAATAAATAATTTCTGCATTTAGTCATTCCTCATCTCAGCCTTCTGATCAGCATTAGATAATCAGTGCTCCCAGAGCTGCTGAAATTCCAGCTAAAGGTAGAGACACGCTGTTCTCGCGGCTTGTGCCGTCAGGGGCAAGTGTGCGACTCCCTTCCCACTCTCCAGAAGACTGGATGCACTGCAGCAGCATGCGTGGCCGCTTTTCGTCAGCTCCCATCCTAGACCGGAAGTCACCGACCTACCTCACCCCCCACTTTCCTGAGTCTGGGGATTTTGGGGTCGTAAAGAGGAAGCTAGCACTTGAGCAATTTAGAGGCATACCCAGAGAGCATCCCCAAAGACTGCTTCAGTTTACAGGGACTTTCAGTTTCCCTAATTCGTCACCAAGGGGCCAGAGCCCCTTCATCGTGCTTTGCTGAATTCTCCTTTGTCCTGTAAGTTCAGGATGGATCTTGCCGTTGTAAGGGGGCCATTGAATCTGTCCTTTTCCCATAACCGAAGCTGTGAGAAAGACGATTCCATGGTCTACCCTGTGGGTTCAATGTTAAAAACATTTTGCCCCTATTACCTATTATATTACCTATTCAGTTCAGTTCAGTCGCTCAGTCGTGTCCGACTCTTTGTGACCCCATGAATTGCAGCACGCCAGGCCTCCCTGTCCATCACCAACTCCTGGAGTTCACTCAGACTCACGTTCATGAGTTGGTGATGCCATCCAGCCATCTCATCCTCAGTCGTCCCCTTCTTCTCCTGCCCCCAATCCCTCCCAGCATCAGTCTTTTCCAATGAGTCAACTCTTTGCATGAGGTGGCCAAAGTACTGGAGCTTCAGCTTTAGCATCATTCCTCCCAAAGAAATCCCAGGGCTGATCTCCTTCAGAATGGACTGGTTGGATCTCCTTGCAGTCCAAGGGACTCTCAAGAGTCTTCTCCAACACCACAGTTCAAAACCATCAATTCTTCAGCGCTCAGCCTTCTTCACAGTCCAACTTTCTTATATGGGTAACATTACCTATTATATGGGTAAATATAATAGCATTTACCCATAAAATCAGTCATTCATTTTAGAGTAATAGCTAACAGTTTCCAAGCGATTGTCATGCATCATTATAATCTTTTTATTGTTTTGTTGTTTAGTAGCTCAGTCATGTTGATTCTTTCGTGACCCCATGGACTGCACCCCACCAGGCTCCTCTGTCCATAGGATTTTCCAGGCAAGGATACTGGAGTGGGTTGCCATCTCTCCTCCTGGGGATCTTCCCAACCCAGGAACCAACCCCATGTCTCCTGCACTGGCAGGTGGATTCTTTACCACTGCACCACCTGGGAAGCCCCGTAATCCTTTTCTATGTTAATCCAAATGTATTGTGTTTGCCTATTTATGAGTTTGAGTAGGCTCCGGGAGTTGGTGATGGACAGGGAAGCCTGGCGTGCTGCAGTCCATGGGGTCACAAAGAGTTAGACACGACCAAGCAACTGAACTGAACTGATTTATATGCTAACTCATAATCTCACAGGAACCCCATGACTCCCATTTTAGAGATTAGAAAACTGAGAAACTAACTGTCGCAAGATTACATAGTTTTCTGGTTATCTGTTGCTATTTCATAAACCGCCCTGATTCTTAAGGCTGTGGTCTGGGATCGCCCAGGTCCCGGGGCCACCTCATCAGCCCAGCAGTTCTCCTTTGGGGTTCCTCAAACATTTTCAATCCAGTGGCCCCTGGGGCAGAGTTCTCAAGGTTTCTTCACTGCCCCATCTGGTGCCTGGGCCGGTTTCACATTCCTTTCTCCACGCTGCCTCTCCACGTGGCTAGTTCGAACTTCCCCAGAGCACAGTGGTCTCGGCGCAGTGGGGCTTATAACACGGCAGCTGGCTTCCCTCAGGGAAGAGTCCAGGGGATCCAGGGATAAACTTCTTATCACCTAACTCAGAAGCCTAACTGACCCAAGTTGTTCTTCTGTGCTTCCATGTTGCACCAGAAATTGTGTGTACTTAGTCACTCAGTTGTGTCTGACTCTTGGACCCCATAGACTGTAAGCTGCCAGGCTCCTCTGTCCATAGGATTCTGTAGGCAAGAATACTGGAGTGGGTAACCTATCCCTTCTCCAGCGGATCTTCCCAGCCCAAGAATCAAACCGGGGTCTCCTGCACTGCGGGCAGATTCTTTACCAACTGAGTTATCAGGGAAGCCCCAAATAGATGCAAATAGAATGGGTGCAAATGTAGGTTACTCAGATGCAACTTTTCACTGATCCAGCAAAAGTTCAGTGGCCTGAGAGCCTTGGCTGTTGGTGATGAGGTTGTGGGGCAAACAGATGCTGTCCTACACCCCAGTTAGGAGAGCGGAATGGCCCAGCCCTAAGGAGGCCTGTAATGATTTCTGTCAGGAATCAGTGATGCAGTACCCTTTGAGCAGCGGTTATGTGAACCTAGAACCATGAAGAATGTACAGTTTTCCTTGCAGCAGCCTGTGATGTCGACAGGGCCTGGTGAAACTAGAGCGTCCCATGCAGACAGACACACCACAGATACCAGAAAACCCTGCCTGCTGACGTTGAAAGATCCCTAGACAGATACAGGGATGGACAGGGTGTGGAGCAGAATATATAATATGCCAGGGAGCCCCTTGTTTTAGAAAGGGGAACTAGGTATTTGTACCTGCATGAAGAAACCCCGACTGGGTGTGCAGCTGAAAGTGGTCCCTGTGAACGCATGCTATGGATGGGGACAAGGGTGGAAGAGCCCAGCTTTTCAAGACTGTATCACTTTGTTCTGACTCTTCAATCACTGTAATGAGTTTTTTAAATCTATACACAAAGAATCAGTTGGATAACATTGCTGTTGCCCTCAGAGTGCTCACAACCTTGACAGAAAGTTTGTCCCAACAGATGAACAGTCGGTTTTTTCTTTTTTTTTATACTTTTTATCTTGGAGTATAGTTGCGTAATTTCAGGTGTACAACCAAGTGATTCAGAAAAGATACATGTGTCTTTTTCAAATTTCTTTTCCCAGTTAGGTTGTTATGTAACATTGAGCCGAGTTCCCTGGGCAGTCCTTGTTGATTATCCATTTTAAGTATAGCAATGTGTGCGTGTCGGTTGAGTGTATTGATTTTACAACCTTTTCTTTTTTTTAAATAATTTTGTTTGTTTACTTACGGCTGTGCTGGGTCTTCCCTGCTGCCGTGGGCATCCTCTAGTTGTGGTCGGCGGGGACTCTGTCTAGCTGTGGTCCTCTTGGTGCAGAGCACGGGCTCTGTGGCGTGCGGGCTTCAGTAGTTGCAATTCCCGGGCTCTAGAGCGTAGACTCAGTAGCTGGGGCCCACGGGCTTAGCTGCTCTGCAGCATGTAGGATTTTCCGGACCAGGGATCAAACCTGTGTCTCTTGCAGTGACAGGCAGTTTCTCTACCCCTGAGCCACCAGGGAAGCCTGAGTGGGTGGATTTTAAATGCAGTGGGCTGAGAGGTCATTTCCAGCGGACTGGACGCCAAGGCCTTGTGAATCTATCAGACCCGCGTTCGTTCTAAAGGAGGAAGAGGCGATGACTGGGTAGAGAAGGCCGGATCAGCCCCAGCTGGACAGCCTGATGTACCTCTCAAACCCCGGGGTGGAGGAGGCAGGCCAGCCTGCTGGGCCTGGCGGTGGCTCCCTGAACTCCAGTGTGAGAACCGCTGCCTTACAGTTGTATTCCCATCGAAGTATTTGTAATTGCAAATTGTCACCCACCTCCTGTCATTCCTACAGGAGCAGCAGGGAGCCTGCAGTCTAGCTGAGGGTCTGCCCAGGGCTCTGCCAAGAGGCCCGTGGTCATCAGTCCCCGTCGGGACGGGAGCTGGAGCGGTCACTTCACCCTGCGTCCACAGCTCTGAGTCCTTCCTAAATGCCGGGGGCCAGGTGCGTGGCACACACCCAGACTCGGGCCCCTGAGGCCAAGGGGATCTTGGGCAGCGAAGATAAACGAGGCGAGAGAAACCTGGAGAAGGAACTGCTAGCTGAGGTCAGGAAGCAGGAGGGCGGGAGGAAGGTGTGCAGACCCACGTCCCCTCTCCCAGGCCAAGCCGGCTGTGGGGTGCTGGCTTCCTGACTGCTATTTTTTAAAGATGATTTGTGTATAATAACCTTGAAGGGGTCGTGGGCCTGGTTGGAGGTGGGGGAAGGAGAGAGGGGTCCCAGGCCATGTGCAGGCCGCAGAGTAACCAGGAGGAAGCGGATGGAAGTCTGGGCGGTGGCCTCAGTGGCCTGGACACCAGGCGATGAACATGACACCTGTTTCCCCAGGCCGGAGGGGCCACAGAAGGTTTCAGCCAGCAAGGTGCCTGCTCGGGGCTGCTCCTTTCCTGAGGCCAGGCATGCCGCAGGAGAGGACCAGCCCACACGATCTTCCAACTGTGTCCTTTGAACCACGAAAGTGGGACTGCGTGGAAACCAAGAGGGGACCACACAGAGCCTCTGAAAGCCCCTCTGGCTGCTCTGGGTACCCGCCCCCCACCGACCTGTGGGACTTCTCACTCTTTGTGGACCTGCCCAGGGATGGACCGATCAGTTTACAGTAGATCTTTGGGAAGCATCAGCTCCCCACCGTCGTCCTGGAAGGTCAGAGTCTACTTACTTTGGGCCCAAAGACCTGGGACGTGAAGACCTTGTTTTGCAAGCAGAGGGAGGTGTCCACAAAAACTTGTAGGTACAAAAGGCAGAGATACGTCCAGAGGCTTCCAGAACCAAGTGACGAAGAGTGAAAATGGAAGGGCTGGTGATGCCCAGAGACACGCAATCCCAAGGGGTCCTCTGGCTTGAGGAACCTGACCCAGAATCTTCCGTGCCTTTCTCAGTGAGAAGTAAAGATCCCAAACCGTCTAGCGGGGACCAGGGGACAGCCGGATCCCGGCCCCCTGGGTGGCCTGGGGACACATTGCAACACACGAGGACACGCTGGGGCCAGGCCTCCCGAAGAGACCGTGGCTTCTAACCCAGTTCCTAGATGTGGGAAGCAGGCTGTTTTTACCCCCTCCGTTGTTGAAAAAGCAAAGCTGCAAACAACCCCTGTGTTTTGTACCTGACTCCCCGCCGTGGAGGCAGCTGATCTAGAAGTTTCTGCTCCTCTGGTGACTTTGGCCTCACACCCAGCATTTTTCTTCCCTCCCCTCCTTACATAACAAGCCCCCCTCTTGAACAGAGTGGGTTTGTTGGCAGCAGAAACAGAAACCCCAGCAAATCCCTTGCTTGGCTCCATTAGCACCGTGGTCTGTATCCTTGAGTCCCAGGAACCACTAGCTACTCAATGCCCACAGGGTCTCCAGCCCAGCCCTGGGATTTGTACCCCTCACTCCCTGCTCCAGACATCCCAAGGATGCCACCAGCTTCCATCTGGAGCCTGATGGCCAGAGCCCTCGCTCCAGGGTCCACATGGCCGGCTTGGCCTGAGAGAGGGATGTGGGTGTGCACACCTTCCTGCCGCCCTCCTGCTTCCTGACCTCAGCTGGCAGTTCCTTCTCCAGGTTTCTCTTGCCTCTGTTTATCTTCTCTGCCCGAGATCCCTCGGGCTCAGGGCCCTGAGCCTGGGCGTGTGCCAGGTACCTGGCCCCCAGCATTCAGGAAGGACTCAGAGCTGTGGACATGGGATGAAGTGACCGCTCCAGCTCCCATCCCGACGTGGACCAATGACCACGGGCCTCTTGGCAGAGCCCCGGGCAGACCCTCAGCTAGACTGCAGGCTCCCTGCTGCTCCTGCAGGAATGGCAGGAGGTGGGAGATCAAGGCCCAGGGTAATGTGTGGTGGGTTGGCAGGCAGAAATGAGGACATTTCTGCCTGTTCGCTGCCATTAACTTTTTTTTAATTAATAGACTTTTGGGGGGCAGTTTTAAAGTTACAGAACAATTGAGAAGTTCAGAGAGCTCTGTGGACCCCCTTCCCCTCCCTGCCAGCATCCCCTGTTATTAATATTAGTGGTGCATTTGTTACAGTTGATGAGCCTTTGTTAATAGACTATTATTAACTGAACTGGAGAAGGGGATGGTAACCCACTCCAATAATCTTGCCTGGAAAATCCCGCAGACAGAGGAGCCTGGACGGCTATAGTCCATGGGGTTGCAAAGAGTTGGACATGACTGAGCGCACTGGTTTTGTACATTTTATGAGTTTTGATGAATCTGTAGTGACATGGGTTTCCCTGGAGGCTTAGCTGGTAAAGAATCCGCCTGCAGTGCGGGAGACCTGGATTCCATCTCCGGGTTCGGAAGATCCTCTGGAGAAGGGAACAGCTACCCACTCCAGGATTCTGGTCTGGAGAATCCCATGGACTGTATAGTACATGGGGTAGCAAAGAGTCAGACACGACTGAGCGAGGGTTCAGGTGCGAACACGTCCTATCTCGGAGGAAGAAACTGAGGCCAGCGGTGGGAAGTGCCTTTCCAATCAGCACGGCTGGTTGGAACCGAAATCTCTACCCGGGCCTTCCTCAGAGAGGGCGTGGGCTCAGTTCAGCTGCTTTTTTTTTTTTTTTTTAAACAACAGGAGCTCAATTAGTAAAAAGGACCAATAAACACATTTTATGAAAGAGCTAGCTCCTTGGCCATTCTGACTGTTGTCATTAACCTGCCGTGTGTCGGGACTTCCTGGTCGTCCAGCAGCCCAGCCTCCGAGCTCCCCCGAGTAGGGGCCCCAGGTTCGATCCCTGGCCGGGGAACTAGATCCCACAGGCTGCCACTAGGAGTCTGTATGCTGCAACTGCAGACCCCACATGCTGCAATAAAGATCAAAAACCCTGAGTGCTGACGCTGAGAGCCGGTGCAGCCAAATAAATAAATAAGCACCCCCCCAGAACCTGCCCGTTGGCCCAAGGTAGGGTCCTCGGACTCTCTGTGGCCACTGGGCTCCATGTGTCCCCAGTGCCCACAGTTCCACCTGAGAACGCTGGTTTCCCACATGGGGCAGCAGGGGGTGTGCCTGGCACATGCTCAAGGGGGCCGTGGCAGGGCCTGCCCCGGAAGGAAGGTGAAATGGGAAGACATGCTCTGTGGGGCCCGCTGGTGTCCACGTGCCTGCTGTACTAGGCTCTGATGCCCACACCTGGAGCCCTTCTCTGCAGAGCGCCCACCAGCCTTCCGTCGGCGGGAGGACGCCAAGGTTTTGGTGGTTCCTGAAAGTTCCAGGAACAGCTGCTCACCCCAATGGCCGTGACCACAAGTGAGGAGGGAATCCCAGATAGTGGTAAATTCACACGAAGCCAACGGTGACAAAGGACAGCTTGGAACAGGAGCTTGGTTGCTGGATGCCCGGTTGCCCAGAGAGGTTAAGTTAGAGGAGGAAAGCGGAAAGTGAAAGTGTTACTGGTTCAGTCCTGTCTGGCTCGTGACCCCGCCAGACCACTCTGTCCATGGGATTCCCCGTGGACAAGGCAAGAACACTGGAGTGGGTGGCCATTCCCTTCTCCAGAGGATCTTCCTGACCCAGGGATCAAACCCGGGTCTCCTGCATTGCAGGCGGATTCTTTACCACCTGAGGACCTAGGAAGTCGAATCAGAGAATCGACCTGTGTAATAATTATAACTGACACTTACCGTGTGTGCAGAACAGCCACGCCTGTGCCAGGGGGCTCTGTCTGCATGGGGACTCTGCGGGACAGCTGGTACCGTTTTATGTGATGGGAACATACGCTGGAAGGTGAAAGTTCAGCTGGAGAGCATGGTGTGATAGAGAACTCGGCTCAAAGTTGCGCGACCAGGAGGCTGGGTCGTGACTCTACCACGTGGCTTTGAGTAACCCACTCAGCGCTCCCTGGACACCTGTTTCCCCACCTGTAGTGGAAGGGGCCTGATGGGGAAGATTTCTGACCTTGTCCAACAGCAGCGTCCTATGACTGCATTATTTTCTTGGTTTAGTTTTTTTCTTTTAGTAGCTTTAGACCCTCAGGAGACCTGAGGGTCTGCAGCAGGCCTGGGTCAGGAGGGCACAGGTGCTGACGGATACCACTCTGGAAGGGCTTGGTGGGGGGTTGCCCCCGGGGCTGTAACTGCTGTTCTGGGTCCAGGGTAGCCCGAGGGTGCTGGGGTTGGCAGGACCCACGGTGGGTCAGAGCAGCAGTGCCCGCTGCTCAGGGCACCAGGGTAGGGATGGATGGGGCTGGATGAAAGGGGAGGTAGGGAGGTGCCTGCCGCCCATGCCCATCGCCAGATGTGGTTCTCTGTCTCTGTGCTTTGTGCATATTTCTGGGCACAAAGTACAGAGAGAGGCCAGAGGGCTTCAGCCAGGACAGAGGGGGCCAGATGGTGCCACCTTTGAGCATGCTCATGATTCCTAGGAGGACAGGGCTCGGCCACTCCCTGAACTCTGCCCACGCTGCTTCAGAGCTCATGCAGCACCCAGTCGTTCAGACATATTTGGTCCACAGTTCAGTAAGACGTGTGTTTTATCCAGTGTTCACGTGTGCTTTGTATGAATAATTGAAGCAAAAATTTTAACAATAAGATGCACTCTTTATTTTGTTCTGGTTTATATTTTGGCGGTCGTATCATCCACTAAATTGATGTCATGATCCACTGATGGATTGGGACTATTTGTTAGAAAACTGGCTAAATGCTTCTGGAGTGGTCAGTTCCGCTCTGGCTGAAGGTGAGCGTGAACAAATAAAAACTCCCTGCTTGTTATGCTTACTTAGTACGCAAGGATGCTTACTTGCAGTTTTTCTCTCTTTTTTTTGAGTCTCTGGTGTTTGCTGCTTCCTGCGAACTCCTTGTTCTTTTCAGTGTATAGCATGGGGTCATGTGGCAGGTGGGGAGACACAGATAGGAGTGGAAGAACCCTTGGGCACCTGTAGAAATGATCAGGAAGAATCTTTTGATAAACGGTATTTTTATGAATACAGACGTTGGATGTTCTCAAGATTCTGAGCTTAAAAACTGCGCGGACTTTGGCTCCTGGGCCAAGCCCCGGAGCCACACTGGGTAGGTGGCTGAGAGCAGAAATTAGGTCTCTAAACCCTAACTCTTGTGTAAGAGCCCCCTGCATGGGGGAGGATGTGTTTCAGAGCCACCAGCAGCGCTGTGACCTTATAAACACATTCCCTGAGTGCACAGTTATTCTCATCCGAATTTTCCATCTTGGGCTTCCCTGGTGACTCAGCTGGTAAAGAATCCTCCTGCAATGCGGGAGACCTGGGTTTGATCCTGGGTTGGGAAGATCCACTGGAGGAGGGAAAGGCTACCCACACCAGTCTTCTTGGGCTTCCCTAGTGGCTCAGCTGGTAAAGAATCCTCTTGCAATGCGGGAGACCTGGGTTCGATCCTGGGTTGGGAAAATCTCCTGGAGAAGGGAAAGGCTACCCACTCCAGTACTCTGGCCTGGAGAATTCCATGGACTGTCTAGTCCATGGGGTCACAAAGAGTCAGACATGACTGAGTGACTTAAAGAAAAAAAAAGGTTGGTCTTGAAGCACAGACCAAAGCTGGGTGATTTTTCTCCCCTACGGTGTCCACGCTGCCCATGGAGTGCAGGCAGGTGGATGGGAACGTGGCCGTCAGGGACACAGACCCAGAAGCATCTCCCCTTTCCCTCGTGGTTGCTATTTTCCTTCCTGGAGAAGACTTAAGTTGTGGGGGGCCTGATGACCCGAGTCACTCAATTGGCCTTGCAGGGGGTGGCACCCACAGAGGGTTCAACGTTCAAGGCTACCACAGTCTCGGTTGATGATTTGGCATTTTATTTGTGTGTAAAGAAACCCTCCCCAGAAACCCAGCACCAGCCTTTGCAGACCCTGTCTTAAGGTTTGTCCTAGTAAAATCATGGAAATTAGAGTTGAAAACAGCCCTTGAAATTACAGGCCATCTGTCCTCTGAGAGGAGGATTCCCAGCTGGCTCAGTGGTAAAGAACCCGCCTGCCAGTGCAGGAGACACAGGAGATACAGCTGCCATCCCTGGGTTGGGAAGATCCCCTGGAGCAGGGAATGGCAACCCACTCCAGTATTCTTGCCTGGAGAATCCCATGGACAGAGGAGCCTGGCGGGATCTAGTCCATGGGGTCACAAAGAGTCAGACACAAGTGAAGTGACTTAGCACACACACAGTGACCCTGATGCTGGGAACGATTGAGGGCAGGAGGAGAAGGGGATGACAGAGCATGAGATGGTTGGATGGCATCACCGACTCAGTAGACATGAGTTTGAGCAAGCTCTGGGAGCTAGTGAAGGATAGAGGAGCCTGGCATGCTGCAGTCCATGGGGCTGCAAAGAGTCGGACACGACTTAGTGGCTGTGTGACAACAGTAGTGTGTATCTCTTAATCCTAAATTCCTAATTTATCCCTCCTCCGCTTTCTCCTTTGGGAACCGTAGGTTTGTTTTCTATGCCTGTGAATCTGCTTTGTAAATAAGTTCATTTGTATCATTGTTTTGATTCCACATGTAAGTGGATATCATACGATATTTGCCTTTGAGTTACTCCCCTTAGTATAACCTCTAAGTCCATCTGTGTAGCTGCAAATGGCATTATTTCATTGTATGTATATGCGCCACGTCTTTATCCTCTCATCTGTCGATGGACATTTAGATTGCTTCTGTGTCTTGACAGCTGTAAACAGTGCTGCAATGAACATTGGGGTGCATGTATCTGTTTTGTCTTTTCTAGATATGTATCCAGGAGTGGAATTGTTGGATTATATGGTAATTCTATTTTTAGTTTTTTAAGGACCCTCCAGAAGGCAATGGCACCCCACTCCAGCACTCTTGCCTGGAAAATCCCAAGGACGGAGGAGCCTGGTGGGCTGCAGTCCATGGGGTCGCCAAGAGTCGGACACGACTGAGCGACTTCACTTTCACTTTTCACTTTCATGCATTGGAGAAGGAAATGGCAACCCACTCCAGTGTTCTTGCCTGGAGAATCCCAGGGATGGCAGAGCCTGGTGGGCTGCCGTCTATGGGGTCGCACAGAGTCGACTGAAGCGACTTACCAGCAGCAGTGTTTTCCAGGGCTTCCCTGATAGCTCAGTGGTAAAGAATCTACCTGCAATGAGGGAGACCCCGGTTTGATTCCTGGGTTGGGAATATCTGCTGGAGAAGGGATAGGCTACGCACTCCAGTCTTCTTGGGTTTCCCTTGTGGCTCAGCTGGTATAGAATCCGCCTGTAATGTAGGAGACCTGGGTTCAATCCCTGGGTTGGGAAGATCCCCTGGAGAAGGGAAAGGCTACCCACTCCAGTGTTCTGGCCTGGCGAATTCCATGGACTGTGTAGTCCATGGGGTCGCAGAGTTGGACATGACTGAATGACTTTCACCAGTGTTTTCCACAGTGGCTGACCAACAATATCGGAGGGTTCCCTTCTCTCCACACCCTCTCCAGCGGTTATTTGTAGCCTTTTTGCTGATGACCATTCTGACCAGCATGAGGTGGTACATCATTGTAGTTTCAGGACCCTCTGTGACATCATCCGATCTGGTCTTCACAGCACTACCCAGTGATATAGAAGGCCCTGCAGCCTCATTTTACAGATTGAAAAATGAAGGCCCTTGGAGGCTAAAATGATCGCTACACACCAGAAGTTACGGGTAAACTGAAGGGAGAGTGGGGGACTCTTGACCGCTCCGGTCTAGGGCTTCTGAAGCTCCTTGGTGTGGAGAAGAGAGTTTGGTGTCTGCTGCTGCTGTGGAGCTGGAGACAGCAGGGGGCAGGGGTGGGGGTAACTCCCTTGAAGTTGCGGGTCAGGCGGCAGATTTCTGCCTTTCTCATGTCTCCAGGCTTCTTTCTTGGGAGGAAGGCCGCTGCTGCTCCTGCTAAGTCGCTTCAATCATGTCTGACTCTTTGCAACCCCATGGACTGTATCCCACCAGGTTCCTCTGTCCACGGGATTCTCCAGGCAAGAATACTGGAGTGGGTTGCCATTTCTTCCTCCTCCAGGGGATTTTCCCCACCCAGAGATCGAACCCGTGTCTCCCGCGGCTCCTGCATTGCAGGTAGATTCTTTACCAACAAGCCACCAGGAAGCCCTGCCCGCTGTGGGGCCAAAACACGCTCCCTTCCCTTGGCAGGCATCATGTGGACACAAAGACCCAGGGCAGGGGGGAAGGCCCCAGGCAGCTGCATGAGTCTGTGGGGACCACAGGTGAGGGCAGGAAGGAGAGTGTCTGCAGGAGGGAAAGATGGTGGCTTTCTTTTCTGTTTCACATCAGGAGGTCTCTCAGACTGCAGTCAGAAGCCTTGATATCCTCTGTGGAAAATAAAGAGTTCTGGAACTTCTCCCAGAGTCAGATTTAGGCTTTCCCCCTCATTTGACCTCTGATCTGCCCTTGTTAGGGTTGGGGTTAGGGTTAGATGCTGAAGCTGAAACTCCAGTACTTTGGCCACTTGATGCAAAGAGCCGACTCATTGGAAAAGACCCTGATGCTGGGAAAGATTGAAGGCGGGAGGAGAAGGGGATGACAGAGGATGAGATGGTTGGATGGCATCACCGATCTGACAGACATGAGTTTGAGCCAGCTCCGGGAGCTGGCGATGGACAGGGAAGCCTGGAGTGCTGCAGTCCATGGGGTCACAAAGAGTAGGACACGACTGAGTGACTGAACTGAACTACCCTTGTTGCCAAGTTCCGGCGTTTCAGGATTTGCTCCTTGTTTTCTGATAGTTATGTGACTGTTCCCAGAGGCTGCGTGACCCTGGCTCTGGTCACCACCCCTGCATTAGCACCAAGAGATGCCCGTTTGGTGGACCGAGGGATGGAGCAAAGTTAGTCCTTATGGAGACGCATCTCTGGAGCCTCCCACCTGAGGGGCTCACCAAGGCCTTCATCACAGCCGCGACAGCTCGGGTGCAGATGAGGCTGGTGGTGTGAGCACTGCCTCTGTGTGGGTGACACGGGGTTGGGGGGACAGGCTGGGTAGGGGGCGGGGTACCCGTGGTTCTGGGGATGCCACTCAAGCTTTCCAGAGTTATGCTGAACGTCTGCTGGGATGCCCCTGACGTCGGCACTAATAACCCTGATGCTAAAGATTGAGCAACCTGAGAAATGACTGGAGAAAGTAGAGGGCTAGTACTCAGGAAGCAGATAGAGTTAGAGCCTACATAAGGTTAGCAGCCAGAGCCTGGCGTGGAGGGGGGTTTGCAGGAGAATGAAAGTGATGGAGGCATCCTACTCTTTGCGACCCCATGGACTGCAGCCCGCCAGGCTCCTCTGTCCGTGGGATTCTCCAGGCCAGAATACTGGAGTGGGTAGCCATTCCCTTCTCCAGGGGATCTTCCCGACCTGGGCTTGAATCCGGGTCTCCTGCATTGCAGGCAGGCTCTTGACTGCTGAGCCACCAGGCAGTAGGTCCATGTATATATATGGCTGAGTCCCTTTGCTGTCCTCCTGAAATGATCACAACATTGTTAATTGGCTATACGCCAATATAAAATAAAAAGTTCTAAAAAAGATCAAAGCCAGAAATGCATCTGGATTGTAACCCATTCAGCTATGAAGCATCACTGGGGAAGCAAGGGGCACCCCCTCAATACCCACCCCACACACCAAGTCAGCTATGAACCATCACTGGGGAAGCAAGGGGCACCCCCTCAGTCCCCCCCCACACACACCAAGTCAGCTATGAACCATCACTGGGGAAGCAAGGGGCACCCCCTCAATACACCCCCCACACACACTGAGTCTGGGGACCCTGCCCTGAGCTGAGAGGGCAGTGGAGAATGTCCGGTAATTTGAGAAAAGAAGAAAATTATCTTGACGACAAGTCCTGGAAGATGAGGAGCATTTTATTCTCAATCTAGCAGTAGTCCCTTAAAACGCTTCTGATCCCACCAGCTGTTTAGCTCAACAGATACGAGCAGAACATGTCAGCGCTAACAGGCATCTTCTGAAATTATCTCGTTAAACCCTTCATTTGGGAGCTGGAAGACCGGGTTCAGGCGTGCCCAAAATCCCCAGATAGTAAACCACAGGACAGGGCTGGAGCCCCCGAGCTCCACCTCTGTGAACAGGTCGCGCTGTTACGTGCCCGAGGGGTGCGGGCTTGTCGAGCCCACGCAGCCCCCGGGACCCGCTGTCCGCCTGGGTAGCATCAGATGCCAGTGACGCGCTGTGGTTTCTGGTCTGCTCAGCAGGGAAGGAACATGGGACCGTCCTCCACGTGTGCCTTCCCCGGGAGGGGTCAAACCACTGGAAACTGCACGGGAATGTTCGCTGATGACCCTGATGTTTCAGACCCCTGGTTGGCCCTCAGGTGCAGGCCGCGGCCCCTGACCTTGGCGGCCTTTCTGTTTGTCCTGTATGTGCACTTTTATCGGGGCTCTTTCCGGGGGAGCCCAGCTGCAACAACAAAGGAGTTTTGTAAGACAAAGCGTCAGAAATGCTGAAAGGGCAGAACTGCGTCTGATCGATAACACGCCTGCTGTCAAGGCTCTGAGACATCAGATGGTTGTAAACAGTATGGAGGAAGGTTGAGATAAGTGGCTGGGGGGGTGGGCGAGCTGTAAATGAGACCCCAAACTATACAAAACGGGGTGATTGCATCTGGTGGCAGGACGCTTGATACTTTTCAGTCCTTGGCAACATCGGCATGAATTCCTTTTTAAAAATCTGCTATTGACGTACACTTGATTTACAGTGTTGTGTTAGGTGCATTGCTTTATTTTTTTTTTATACAAAATTTTTTATTATGACCTCTGTTCTGGATAAAGATTGTATAAATTCCCATTAGATTAAGACGTAGTAGACCTTGAAGAGGCAATATCACACCCTGCCTTGGGAGTGAACCGTGAACTGTACCAAGTCTCCTCCATCCTTGCTCTTCCCCTAGACCTCACTGTGCACGGAAGAGCCCTGTGTCTTTGTCACTGAAGAGCCCTGGGTACCTTCTGATACCCAGTTGTTTTTGTCACTGGAGCTGAGTCATCGCAAGGAGGTGGGAGGGCGTACTCGGTAGAGCTCTGAGCTGGGAGCTGGTGGACCTGGTTTATAGAGCCTGTTTGCTGTGGTGCACTTGTCTGCCTGGGGCAAATGGCTTCGCCTTTCTGACCCCTTAGTATCTTCATCTGTAGACTGGCGTGAAACCACTTGCCTTTTCTACTTGTCTGGGCTGCTCTGAAGACCATATGAGGCAAAGACTCAAAGTTTTTGAGGACATGAAAACAAATGAAAGTGTTAGTCGCTCAGTCATGTCCAACTCTTTTTGACCCTGTGGACTGTAGCCCGCCAGGCTCCTCTGTCCGTGGTATCTTCCAGGCAGGAATACTGGAGTGGGTTGCCATTTCCTCCTCCAGGAGATCTTCCCGACCCAGGGATCGAACCTGGGGACATACCAGTGGCAAATCAATGACAACCCTGCTGCTGAGATCTTTGACTTTCGCCTGAAATTCTGAAGAGGGGCAGAATTAATAAATAAGCTACTTTTCAGGTCAGCTCGCATCGTGGGAATTTTCTCAAACCTGCGGCCTTCCTCTCTTGTCCTGTGGCTTCCGTGACAGGTGACTTTATCAGCCCGAATCCTGAAAATGCACTTTCCCCAGGGACCCTGCTGGTCCTCTCCAGAGCACGTGGTCAGGGTCTGAAATACGTGTGCAGCCGGGGACCGTCCCCAAGGACAGAGCCGTCTCTTGGTAGCTCAGGGAACTGGCCACCCAGTGCCCAGGGAGGGTCTGAGCGCCTGCCAATGAGGAGAAGAAATTCAGAGATGGCCAGGGGTGGCTACAGCAGTGAGACCCAGAGCTCCAGTAGGCGTTTAAACATTTAGAAGCCCCAGGCAAGCTCCCGGCACCTGGCCTTCTGGAACTTCACCTGAGCTAAGCGAGCAGGTCCCACTCATGCACCGGCCAGCAGGCTTGTGGTCACAGCTGCAGATTTTCCCACACCAGTCTCTGAGGCGTACCCTGTTTCCTGGTAAGCTGGGGGAGGTGAGATTAGAATCGTGGAATGTGGGGTGAGGGAGCCTTCCAGCAAAGCCTGCCACGGGTGCCAAGAGGCTTAGCTACGGGGATGCTTGACCGAGCGAAACACCCTGCGTGCTGCTGTGGTCGCTCTGCGAGCCTCTCCTGAGCTCACTCTGGGGCAGGACGGGTGATGCCCAGCCCGGGGTGGGGATGATACCCTGTCCCGGCCTCAGCTGTCTCAAGACCGTCTTGTCCCAAGTCACTCCACCGCCGGGGCCTCGGTCACTGGCACGTGACGGTTCCCTGAGGAATAGATGGGCATGTGCCCGCCGGGCGTCTGGGGACAGCCGGGCTGAACGAATGTCCCAGAGTGATGATTATTGGAAACCGCAGAGGAATGTACTCATTAAAGGGGGAGGTAAGCGCCCACACCTGGTTCCTCTTCCTCCCCTGTGAGCTGTGACCATGAGGCCCACCAGCCGGCTGGCCCCTTGGCACAGGCCAGGCAAGCCCCCACGCGTGCTGCCCAGGCAGGGGTCCTCCGTCCGGGAGCTGATTCAAAGACGCCTGCCCACCTGCTGCACAGGGCAAACGCAGGGCACGGAATCGCAAGGTGAAGACTCAGCCCTGGCCCTGGACTGGCCCTCAGTCCGGTGAGACACAGACTGATAGATGGTCGTAATACAGCGCCATAAGTCCTGTCGTGAGGTCTGGGGGACAGATAAGAGGAATGGATTCTCCCTGAGGGTGGGTCCTGGCCAGGCCAGAGATGGCGGCTGCATCGGGCTTTGCAGGCTAGTAGGAGTTCACCCTATGAAAACCAGGATCAGGGCTGGGGTCTGAGGGTGGGTGGCCAGGAGGAAAAGGCTTGGAGCTTCAGATGTGGTTGTCAGCTCCACGCTAGAGGCTGGCTGCCGGGGCCCAGGTGACACGGGGTCTGTTGTCCCAGGAAGGGGGTTGGCCATTGGTGAATGGTGACCTTCAGCTGCCACCTTGGAGGAGTTGAGATGGCACTCCGAAGTGTCCATACATACACAGCCTGTTTAAAACACCATAAAGAGCCTGTCTGGGTGCCTGATGAAAAGAGGCAGGGTATAGAGTGCATCAGAAATCAGGCTGTGGAGGTTAGCAAGTCCCGCCAGGCCTGGATTAGAGGCTGTGGGGCCTGGCAAAGGCTCCTGATGGTGAATCACCCATGGGAAGCCGGTGGCTCTTGCCTGGGCGGAATCACCGTGAAGCCTGCCCTGCACCGCAGACCAGTCGGACTCACCTGTGCGGTGGGACCCAGGTTCCAAAGGTGACTCAAACATGCAGCCCGCTTGAGACGCTGAAATGAACCACCCCAGAGCAGGCTGAGTCTGGAATCTGCCTATGTTATTAGAGACCGCCAGCATGTCACAGTGGACTCGCTGTGGGAGCCATTGGCTTGGCCATAGTGGAGTGGAGGCCCTGAGGCTTTAGGGGAGGGGCCCGCATTATGAGGCCACAGTTTTAGGAATCACTGTTCTAGCAGAGGTTTGCAGATGGCTTGAAACTAGCTAAGTTGAAAGATTTGTTGGAGAACAAATAGGAAACCCAAAGGAGGGCTGGGCAAAAGGAGGTGAAGACCTGGACCCCTCAGCAGAGCCTGGGAAGGGTAGGAGGGGTTAAAAAAGCAAGGGTTCTGTGCTTAGTTGCTCAGTCATGTCCGACTCTTTGTGACCCCATGGACTGTAGCCCACTAGGCTCCTCTGTCCGTAGAGATTCTCCAGGTCAGACTACTGTAGTGGGTTGCCATGCCCTCCTCCAGGGGATCTTCTCAATCCAGGGATCAAACCCAGGTCTCCTGCATTGCAGGTAGATTCTTTACTGTCTGAGTCACCAGGGAAGCCCAAGAATACTAGAGTGGGTAGCCTATCCCTTCTCCAGGGGATCCTCCCAACCCAGGAATCAAACTGGGTCTCCTGCATTGCAGGCAGATTCCTTACCAGCTGAGCTATCAGGGAAACCCCAAAACTGAGGGTAGGTCACAGAAAACTACAGAACGTTGCTGAAAGAAATCAGAGAAAATGAATAAATGGAGAGACATCCCACGTCCATTAATTGGTAGACTTAATATTGTTAAGATGTCAGTATTACCCGAAGTCATCTACACATTCAGTGTCATCCCTATCAGAATCCCTACTTCAGATATAGAAAAGCCATCCTTAAATTTATATGAACTCTCAAGGGACCCCAAGAAGCCAAACTATCTTGAGAAAAAGAAAGGAGCAGAATTAGAGGTCTCACATTTCCTGATCTCAGAACTTATTACAAAGCTACAATCATCAGAACAGTGTGGTACGGGCATAAAGACAGACTGATGGAATAGAATAGAGTCCAGAAAGAAACCCTGCCGTATGTATACAGCCATATGATTTTCAACAGGAGTGCCAAGGCCATTGGCTTCCCGGGTGACACAGTGGTAAAGAATCCACCTGCCAATGCAGGAGACACGAGAGATTTGCAGGTTGGATTCCTGCGTCAGGAAGATCCCCTGGAGGAGGAAGTGGCAGCCCACTCCAGTATCCTTCGCCTGGAAAATTCCATGGGCAGAGGAGCCTAGAAGGCTACAGTCCATGGGGTCAGAAAGAGTCAGACACAAGTGAGTACGCATGTGACCGCATGCACGCTAAGACCATCCACTGGAGAAAAAATAATCTTTTCAGTACATGGTGCTGGGAAAATTAGATATCGACATGCGAGATAAAGTTGGGCTTTTACCTTACACCATATACAAAAATTGTGGTAGTTTCCCCTTATCCACCCCACTCCAGTACTCTTGCCTGGAAAATCCCATGGACGGAGGAGCCTGGTGGGCTGCAGTCCATGGGGTCACACAGAGTCGGACACAACTTAAGCGACTTAGCAGCAGCAGGAGCAGCAGCCCCTTATCCACAGGGACTATGTTCGAGACTGGCAGTGGGTACCTAAAACCACAGGTAGTGCTGAGCCCTGTGTGTACATGGTGCTGGGAAAATTAGATATCAACATGTGAGATAAAGTTGGGCTCTCACCTTACACCATATACAAAAATTATGGTAGTTTCCCCTTATCCGCAGGGGCTGTGTTCCAAGACTGGCAGTGGCTGAGGTCGTGCTGAGCCCTGTGTGTACTCTGCTCTTCCTGTACATACATAGCTACGGCAAAATTTAAAATGCGAAGTAGGCACAGTAAGAGAATATCCAGACTGCCAGCATCACGCCTTTAGCACCTCAGGACCATTATTAAGTATAAAAAGCGTCGCTTGAACACAAGCACCAACACCAACAGTTGAGCTGATAACCAAGACGGCTACTGAGTGCTGGGTGGGTGAGTTGCATGTGTGCAGTGAGGGTATGCGGCAGACAAAGGGGTGAGTCACGTCCCGGTCAGGATGGAGCAGGATGGTGCAAGGTTTCATCAGCTTATTCATAGTGGCATGAGATTCAAAATATGGGAATTGCTTATTTCTGGAATTTTCCATTAAATGTTTCTAGACCCCTGCTGCTGCTGCTAAGGTGCTTCAGTCGTGTCCGACTCTGTGCGACCCCATAGACGGCAGCCCACCAGGCTCCCCCATCCCTGGGATTCTCTAAGCAAGAACACTGGAGTGGGTTCCCATTTCCGTCTCCAGTGCATGAAAGTGAAAAGTCAAAGTGAAGTTGCTCAGTCGTGCCCGACTCTTAGCAACCACATGGACTGCAGCCTACCAGGCTCCTCCATCCATGGGATTTTCCAGGCAAGAGTACTGGAGTGGGGTGCCATTGCCTTCTCCTTCTAGACCCCAGTTAACCTCAACTAACTGAAACCTTAGAAGGTGAAACTGCTGATATGGGGGGAGGAGCTTCTGTAACTCAGAGTGGATCAATGACTTAAATATAGGAGCTAAAGCTATAAAACTCTTAAGAAATGGAGAGAGAAATGGAAACCCACTCCAGGATTCTTGCTGGGAAATTCCTTAGACAGAGGTGCCTGGCAGGCTATAGTCCACGGGGTCGCAAAGAGTCGGACATGACTTAGCAACTAAATAAGAAGATGCTAAAAATATTTTCAGGAGTAAAGGATATTTTCTTACCTCCATTGTTGCTTTAAAAGTAACATTTTAAAAAGATGAAACTAGTATGCCCAAACACTGTAAATAAAAGACAAACTAAAATTTATTATATACCTAGGGCTTCTCTGGGAAACAAACATTATATCTTGGCTTCTAATGTAAAATTGTTCATTTTATCAAATATGATTTGACTTTGGTTGGCCTTTTATAGTTTACACAAAACAAAGTTGATTTTCCTCAGTTCTGTGATTTTGATATTTCCCACATTGAGCAAATAAAAAAGTTTGAATTTATTAAAAAAAAACAACAAACCTCTTAGGAAAGAACATAGAGGAAAAGCTTCCTCTATGACATTGGATTTGGTGATTTCTTGGACATGACACCAAAGTGAAAGTGTTAGTTGCTCAGCCGTATCCAACTCTTTGTGACCCCGTGGACTGTCATCCACTAGGCTCCTCTGTCCATGGAATTCTCCAGACAAGGATACTGGAGTGGATTGCCATTTCCTCCTCCAGGGGATCTTCCTGACCCAGGGATCAAACCCAGGTCATGACGCCCAAAGCCCAGGCAGCAAAGTGAAAATAGAAAAATTGTGCTACATCAGAATTAGAAACTTCTGTGCAACAAAGAACACAGTCGACAGAGTGAAAAGACACCGACAGAAGGAGAAGTGCTCACAGATCATACATCTGATAAAAAGTTCATATCTAGATGATGTAAAGAACTATCAACTCGACCAGCCAGCAGCCTGGTGTAAAAATGGCCGAAGGACTTCTTGAATAGAAGAGAAAATGCACAGATGGCCAAGTATGGAAAGGATGCTCAACACCAATAATCATTGCTGCTGCTGCTAAGTCGCTTCAGTTGTGTCTGACTCTGTGCAACCCCGTAGACGGCAGCCCACCAGGCTCCCCCGTCCCTGGGATTCTCCAGGCAAGAATACTGGAGTGGGTTTCCATTTCCTTCTCCAACACATGAAAGTGAAAAGTGAAAGTGAAAGTGAAGTCGTACCCAACTCTTAGCGACCCCATGGACTGCAGCCCACCAGGCTCCTCCATCTGTGGGAGTTTCCAGGCAAGAGTACTGGAGTGGGGTGCCATTGGAAATGCAAATCAAATCCTCATTGAGATACCGTCTCACACCCATTAGGATGGCTAAAACAGCAACAACTAAAACAAAGCAGAAAACAGCAAGTGTCCAGTGAGGATGTGGAGAAACTGGCACCCTCGTGCACTCTTGGTGGGGGTATAAAATGGTGCGGCTGCTATGGAAAAAGTACAGGGGTTCCTCAGGAGTATTAAAAATAGAATTACTGTATAGTCCAGCAACTCCACATCTGAGTCTATACCCAAAAGAACGGAAAGCAGGGTTGCAGAGATACCTGTACACCTGCTGTATTAGTTTGCCAGGGCTGCCATAACACCGAGTCACAGACCGGGTGGCGTAGATAGCAGAAATTTATTTTCTGACAGTTCTCGAGGCTTAGAAGTCCAGGGTTAAGGTTTCAGCAGGGTGAGTGACTTCTGAGACCTCTCTCATTGGGGCTCATAGATGGCCATTCTCTCCGTGTGTTCATATGGTCTTCCTTCTGGGCCTATCCTAATGGTCTCTTCCTCTATGGACACAATCATACTGGATTGAGGTCTTATGGAGGGCCCACCCGTGTAGCTTCATATTGTCATAATTCAAAGACTCTATAAGTACAGTCACATTCTGGGGTATTGGGATAGTGTAACTTCAAACCTATTCATTTTGAGGGGCACATAGTTCAATCCATGGTACCTGTGTTCATAGCAGCATTAGTCACGGTAGCCAAAAGGTGGAACCAACCCACTTCAGTCACTCAGTCGTGTTCGACTCTTTGCGACCCCATGGACTACAGCACGCCAGGCTTCCCTGTCCATCACCAACTCCTGGAGCTTACTCAAACTCATGTCCATCAAGTCAGGGAAGCCATCCAACCATCTCCTCTGTCATCCCCTTCTCCTCCTGCCTTCAATCTTTCCTAGCATCAAGGTCTTTTCCAATTCCTTAATAAATGACTAGATAACCAGAATGTGGTCTATCCATACAGTGGAACATTCAGTTCAGTTCAGTCACTCAGTTGTGTCCAACTCTTTGTGACCCCATGGACCGCAGCACACCAGGCCTCCCTGTCCATTGCCAATTCCTGGAGTTTACCCAAACTCATGTCCACTGAGTCACAGATGCCATCCAGCCATCTCATCCTCTGTTGTCACCTTCTCCTCCTGCCCTCAATCTTTCCCAGCATCAGGGTCTTTTCCAGTGAGTCAGCTTTTTGCATCAGGTGGCCAAAGTACTGGAGCTTCAGCATCAGTCCTTCCAGTGAATATTCAGGGTTGATTTCCTTTCGGATGGACTGGTTGGATCTTCTTGCAGTCCAAGGGACTCTCAAGAGTCTTCTCCAACACCACAGTTCAAAAGCATCAATTCTTCAGCGCTCAGCTTTCTTTATAGTTCAACTCTCACATCCATACGTGACCACTGGAAAAACCATAGCCTTGACTAGACAGACCTGTGTTGGCAAAGTAACATCTCTGCTTTTTAATATGCTGTCTAAGTTGGTCATAACTTTCTTTCCAAGGAGCAAGTGTCTGTTACTTTCATGGCTGCAGTCACAATGTAACGTTACTCAGCCTTTAAAAGGAAGGGAATTTTGCCACATGCTACAGCATGAATGAAGCTGAGGACATGATGTGAAGGGAAATAAGCCAGGAACAAGAAAGACAAATACTGCACGATTCCCCTTCTAGGAGGTCCCCAGAGCTGTCACATTTATAGAGGCAGAAAGTAGAATGTGGGGGAAGGGTTGGCAGAGAGGCACAGTTGTCGAATGCCTGTGGAGTTTCGCTTTGCAGAAAGGAAAGGGCCTTGGAGGCTGTTTGCACAGCAGTGTGAAGGTGCTCAAGTCCACTGAGTTGAAATGACTAAGATGGTAAATCTTGGGGTTGTTGTTGTTTAGTTGCGAAGTCGTGTCCAACTCTTCCAACCCTATGGACTGTAGCCCGCCAGGCTCCTCCAACCATGGTATTTTCCAGGCAAGAATACTGGAGTGGTTTGCCATTTCCTTCTCTAGGGGATCTTCCCAGCCCAGCAATCCAAGCCACATCTCCCGCATTGGCAGGTGGATTCTTTACTACTGAGCTGCGAGGGAAGCCCACATCTTATGTTACACGTATTTTACTGCAGTTAACAAGAATAAAAAAAAAAAAGAAGGTTCGGGATGCAAGCAGTTTCTCCTGGTAGAAGGCTGCCCAGGTGGGGTTTCTGCCTCAAGTGGAGGTGTCCACCAGGCAGGAGACAGGAGACGGTGAGGGTCTCATCATTTCAGACACGATGAGTCTGTGCAGTCTACCACCCCCCACCCCCACCCCCACCCCACCCCACCCCACCCCGCCTCACCGCAAGGCCATCTCTCTGGGCCATGATGTCATCAGGCTTTTCTGAGTGCTTTGCCCTAGTGGCCAGCCGCCAACACACAGCTCTGTCCTCTTCCCAGGAGGACACACATCCTCGGGCCATGTTCTTGCCAGGAGATGGTGTCCGGCCCATCGGCCACTCCCCAGAGCGCCCGGTGGGCTCTCCCTTCCCTCCCCAGCCTTCCTCCTTCACTCTCTCCCTCCTGCCCTGCAGTCCAGGTGCCTTCTTCCTGCTCCTTCCCTGGGGGGTCAAGAGGAAAGGTGGAGAGCAGGTGGGATCCCCGAGGGGGGCCCAGGGCGGGTGTCTCCACTGCCTCCTTCCACCTTCTTGGCCGTCCGCTCCCTCCCTGGTGGCTGGCATTCGAGGAGGACTCAGCAAGGGGCTGGGGATACACTCGGAGACCCACGTGCAGCCCCAGACGTGGCCAGGTGGGCCCCCGAGGGTCCTGGTCACTGACCACGTGCCCTCTTTCCGTCCTAGGACCTGAGTTCCTTTGCCATGCCGCTCCTGGATGGAGACCTGGAGAGTTCAGAAAAGCCTCCGTCTCGTAAGGTAAGGCTCCCTTCCTCCCAGCTTCTCCCAGCTCACCAGAGGTGCCACGGAGGCCAGACTCGCTCAGCTCAAGCCCGAGACAGACTTCTCCGCCCTGTGCCCCTGGCTGCAGCTGAGCCCACCCTCACCCTCCAGGCTGCACCCCTTTTTCTTCTCTCCCCTCGGGGCTCCTCCCTGGTCCCTGGATGCCCCAAAGCGGGCAGAGGTGATGCTGAAGAGCTCGCGTTGATCTCAGCTCCCTGGGTGCCTGAGATGCTCACAGGCAAAGAGAAGAGATTGAAAACCAGGGAGCCTGGGTGTCTCTCCCGGATGAGACAGGAGTCCCTCCTCCTGCCCCGCCCCCTCCTTCCCTTCCCCCACTCCCGCCTCCAGCCCTCAAGTTCTTCTCTCCCTTCCGTTTCGTCTTTTCTTTTCCTCTCATTCACCCACCTTCTCCCCTCTCCCACGGGTCCGTTTTTCCTGCTCAAGGTTGGTGGAGGGCCGGCAGCCCGAGGCGTGCGTGTCCTGGGATGGGTGGAGTGGCCGTGGCAGGAATGGGGAGGTCGAGGCAGCCTGCGGTGGGGGTGAGTGCAGGGCGGAGGGCTGGCGGGAGGCCCAGCGGTCGTGCCCAGCAGGGAGCGCTGCAGGCCATGTCTTGAGAGCAGAGAGTGATCGACAGACTTTCCCCCAGTCCTCGGGCTGCCTCACAGCTGGGCTGGGTCCAGTCTGGGTTGCCTGGTGCTCAGCCCAGTGTGTGCAATGCTGCGTCCAGACCCCCTGCTCTGGGACTGGCGGGGCAGGCCATGCAAGGGAGTGTCCCAGCAGGACAGGTCCTGCACCTCCCAGCTCATCTCTGCATCTTTGTGCCCTGTGACTGAGATCCCCGTCTCCTCAGGGAATTGAACACTTTCCGTGGCTGCCAAGCTGAACGTGGATGGGACCCTGGGTGGCCTCCTCCTCCTCCACGATCTAGAGGCCACGGCTGAGCTCCCCTTTCTGGGAGCTCTGGGCTCAAGAGCCAAGGGCCCAGGCTCCCAAGCATCAGTTGAGATGGGAGTCTGTCCGCTCTCCCCACTAGTCCCCAGTCCTGGTTCCCCTGCCCCCAGAAGGGGCAGCCCTTTGTCACAAAAGACATCTCAGGATACAAGGGCTTCTGGTCACCTCGCCCCCACACAGCTCTCCCAGGCCGGCATCGAGAGGAAGATCAGTGCCTTCGATGTCCCCGGATCATTCAAGAGCGCTGCGGTCACTCCAGGTTGGCCACGGTGGCCGGGGCCTGGGGGAATCTGTGGAATGCCAGGCAGTCCTCCACCCCCCACACGCCCAACGAGTGACCACAGGTTTTTCCTGTCTGTGCCCCTTGATCCTGGGACAAGGAGCCTGGACCCTCTGTTCATCTTTCCTGGCAGCTTCCCTGAGGTGTGACCTGGGACAGGACCTTCTCTGTGAACCTGTCTCCCCGTCAGCAAACCCGGGCTCATGACAGTGCTCACCTCCCTTGTGAGGATGAAACGAGCTCGTCCGTAGAGCAGACACAGATGGGCAGCTGCTCAAGGGCGGTCTGGGAACACAGCTGTGACTCAGGACACCCCCAGTCTGGAGCGTTGTGGAGGGGAGCACCCACGTCCTGTTCATCTGAGCCGTGGGGAGCATTGCACTCAGCCAGGCCCTAGACTCCACTCAGGCACTCCTGTCCATCACTGGCCACGCGTACCACCCCTCTGGCTCCTCTGCTGAGAACACCCGCCCCCTTTCTGTCTGGAGTACACGGCGGCTCCGGCTGGGACACTCCACCATCAGCTTGCTGGATGTGGCCCTTGCCTGCCAGGCCTGACCTCCCTACCTCTCTGGCCTGAGTCAGACTCCAGGGGAGGGTGTTCCTGGCCTACAGATCCTCCCTTTGAGGTTTTGTTTCACTCAGCTCCCCTTTTTCTGGCGCCCCTTGCCTGTGACCTCCTTTATCCTCGCCTGTTTCCCACAAGCTCCCAAGAGGCCCCCGCCAGTCGGCTGTCAGTCACCACCAGGCCAGCCCCGCCCACCCTTCACCTTCACCCCTGCACCTCTCTTCTCCCTTCCCCTTTGTCCTTGGGATGCAGCTGAGACCTGAGAGTCGGGAGGCTAGACCCTGCCCCACGGCGCCCCCTGCAGCCGTGGACAGAGGTGGGCCTGGCAGCCTTACCCACTGTGCCCTGAGTTCCCATCCATAGCTCTGAGGAGCCAGCAGGCACTGGCGTGGCTCTGGGCCCTTTGTTCATCCAAACCCAAGGAAATGTGCCATTGCGTTGGCAAAGTACCATATTAGCTGCGTCCTGCTTGAAGGCATGGGCCCTGTCCCTGGGGCTCCTACCCCTACCCATCCTGCAGAAAGCAGACCCAGAGGCCAGCTCTGTGCCCACCTTCTCGAGGTCATGGCTTGAGACCAGTCCTTACGCTTCCTGTGGACAAGGCTGAGCTGTGGCCACCATTTTTGGCCGTGTTTGGGGGACAGTCTGCTCTCTAGGGGCCCCTCCTCAAGCTGACAGCTGAAGCCTGGTTCCATCAGCCTGGAATTCTGAGCATAGGATGGAATCCCAGTCTGGAGAATCTTCGGGCTCCACTTGCCCTTCAGATAGGGTTCAAGCCGGCACCCCGGGCCCTGTGAGACCGACCATCCAGCGGCAGCTGGCTCCGCTTTCCCCTGTGAGCTGTCCGTGGTGGCCCAAGTGAGTGGCTGTTTGTCTGTCCTCCCAGCTCCACCTCCTCTTTCCCTGGCCCTGGGACGTCTCTGCCCCTCGGCCTGTCCACGGCCTGTCAGCTCTCAGTGCCTTCTCTGGTTTGGGGCCCCGTGACCCACAGTGTCCCTTTTTGCAGACTCTTCCCCGTCTGGCTCACTCTCAGGCCAGCCTCATCTTCCCTGCCATTCTCCACGGCCTCACGGGGACCCCAACCTTCCCCACGTCTTGTTCTCTGCGTGGAAAGAACGTCAGCCTTGCTCAGCCATCCCTCCTCCCCAGGCCGAGCTCACTGTGCAGCGTGGAGGGGACATCCGCGGGGTTAACATGACTCCCTGCCTCTGTCCTCACACTTGACCTTGACTCCTTTTCTGTTTCACGTTGCCAGGCTGCTCCGGGGAGGTATGTGGTGCAAGAGTCAAGGCCGTGGGCCTGATGTCCCACCCACAACTGACCAGCTTTGTGGCCTTCACTGTGTCCCCAGTTGGTGCCTTCTCAGAGCTCTGGGGTCAGGGATACCCGGAGAGTGATGGTGACTGGCCACCAGCATGTCGGCCCTAAATGACTGTGCTAGCCCCGTGCTGCAGAGCCTCCGTGGTGTCCCCTCTAAGGAGGCTTAGGTTCTCACACCCCACATGGATTGACTGAGTGAAAGTCACTCAGTCGTGTCTGACTCTTTGCGCCCCATGGACTGTATAGTCCATGGAATTCTCCAGGCCAGAATCGTGGAGTGGGTAGCCGTTCCCTTCTCCAGGGGATCTTCCCAACCCAGGAATCAAACCCAGGTCTCCCACATTGCAGGTGGATTCTTTACCAGCTGAGCCACCAGGGAAGCCCAAGAATACTGGAGTGGGTAGCCTATCCCTTCTCCAGCGGATCTTTCCAACCCAGGAATTGAACCCAGGTCCTCTGCACTGCAGGTGGATTCTTTACCAGCTGAGCCACCAGGGAAGCCCAAGAATACTGGAGTGGGTAGCCTATCCCTTCTCCAGCGGATCTTTCCAACCCAGGAATTGAACCCAGGTCCTCTGCACTGCAGGTGGATTCTTTACCAGCTGAGCCACCAGGGAAGCCCAAGAATACTGGAGTGGGTAGCCTTTCCCTTCTCCAGCGGATCTTTCCAACCCAGGAATCGAACCCAGGTCCTCTGCACTGCAGGCGGATTCTTTACCAGCTGAGCTATCAGGGAAGCCGCGCCCCCCACGTGGAGCCTCTCCCTAAACCAGCCCTGCCTCCCTGACTCTCCACACCTAACCGAGGATCTATTGGGGCCAAATTCATGGCAGTAAGAGCTGAGTGAAGAGGCCGAGGCACATACCATGGGTCGGGACCTGAGGCGGTGCCAGGTGCCCGGTCGTCCCCTGGCCCTGCAGGGCGGCCTGCTGCCCCCAGTGTACACACGAGGACGCTGACACTAGGTCGCTGGTCACTGCTGGAAGCCGAGCCGGCGTTCAGCTCCTGTGTCTGTGTCCAGAATCCTTGCTCATACCATCCTGCTGTGGGGTGACCCTCCATCCCTGGGCCCATGGTTGTGACCGCCCCTAGCCCATGTCCACAGATACATGCCGCCCACCGCTTGGAAAGCTGCTCCGTGTGAATTATCCATGGGATTCAGAAGAGCTTCGGAACGCCTGAGCCCGTAGGTCAGTGGATAGTGGCTGAACCCAACACTTTAGAGACCTTTGTGCTTCCTGTATCACATGTTTGGAAAAAGAAACCCTTGAACTCAAGCAGAGCTAGAGTCCCATGGTTCGGGTGTAGCTCGGCCTCTGCCTCCGAAGCCCACTGGGCATAAGATTCTGCACTGCCCCCCATGGCCACACTGGTCCTTTATCGCAGGGCAGAGGGTCTCAGGAAGAAGGGGGCGTGTGGTTGAGAGTCCCCACAAGGGCATCTCTTCCTTTAAGGGACCATAAGCCCAGCTGAAGCTCCAGTGCTCTGGCCACCTGATGGGAAGAGCCAACTCATTGGAAAAGACCCTGATGCTGGGAAAGATTGAGAGCAGGGGGAGAAGGGGACGACAGAGGATGAGATGGTTGGATGGCATCACCGACATGATGGATGTCAGTTTGAGCAAGCTCCAGGAGATGGTGAAGGGAAGGCTGGCATGCTGCAGTTCATGGGGTCGCGGAGAAGCAGACATGGCTTAGCGACTGAACATCAAGTGCAGACGGCATATTAAAAAGCAGAGCCATCACTTTGCCAATACAGGTCCGTCTAGTCAAGGCTATGGTTTTTCCAGTGGTCATGTGTGGATGTGAGAGTTGGACCATAAAGAAAGCTGAGCGCTGAAGAATTGATGCTTTTGAACTGTGGTGTTGGAGAAGACTCTTGAGAGTCCCTTGGACTGCAAGGAGATGCAACCAGTCCATCCTAAAGGAGATCAGCCCTGGGTGTTCATTGGAGGGACTGATGTTGAAGCTGAAACTCCAACACTTTGGCCACCTGATGCAGAGAGCTGACTCATTTGAAAAGACCCTGATGCTGGGAAAGATTGAGGGCAGGAGAAGGGGAGGACAGAGGATGAGATGGTTGGATGGCATCATCGACTCGATGCACATGGGTTTGGGTGGACTCCGGGAGTTGGTGATGGACAGGGAGGCCTGGCGTGCTGCAGTCCATAGGGTTGCCGAGAAGCTGACTCACCTGAGCGACTGAACATCAAGCCCAGCTCAGGGCGCCCTCTAGTGGTGGAAGAGCTCACAGGGTCCCGGGACCGGACAGGCACCCCAGGTGGCCAGAGACACAGAGGCTGCTCCCTTACCTCCCTTCTCAGCGCACCTGGGGTCACCTGCCTTGCAGAGCCCGGGGTCTCAGCCTGCTGGCCGACTCCCGCCAGGCTTCGTCCTTGCCCCAGCACCCAGTGGACAAGTGGTTTTCCTTTCCTGCTGCAGAGCTGGGTGGCCCAGGGCCCTCTGGCTCCTGTGTTGCAGGCTTCCCCAGGGGATGACAGCCAGTCGTGTGCAAAGGTGATTCCTGTTGGTCAGGTCTGGCTGGTGCCCCTTCAGACAGCCCTGAGGGGCGAGGCGGGCCCCTCATTCCACCCAGGAGGAGACCCAGGCTTAGGGAGTCTCAGTAACGCCCCCGGTGGTTCAGCAAGGGGTGAGCAGGTCAAGCCCAGGCGCTCAGACGCAAATGAAGTGAAGTGAAGTCACTCAGTTGTGTCTGATTCTTTGCAACCCCATGGACCATACAGTGCATGGAATTCTCCAGGCCAGAATACTGGAGTGGATAGCCTTTCCCTTCTCCAGGGGATCTTCCGAATCCAGGGACCGAATCCAGGTCTCCCGCTTTGCAGGCGGATTCTTAACTGGCTGAGCCACTAGGCAAGCCCAAGAAGACTGGAGTGCGTAGCCTATCCCTTCTCCAGGGGCTCTTCCTGACCCAGGAATCAAACTGGGGTCTCCTGCATTGCAGGCGGATTCTTTACCAACTGAGCTATGAGGGAAGCCATTGAGATGTGAATACCGGTTCCTAAACCCACCAGCAGGGCACCTTAGAAATCCCTCCAGTCTATGAGTTGCGTGCACTGGCTTGAAGACGGAGTCAAGCACTTTTTCAAACCCTAACTGGTGGCGATTTCAAGTCATGACCCAAGTGAGCCTCAGAGGTTTTCAGCCTCATTAACTTTTTTCCCTAACCCTTGTGGTCACTCCAACGTGGACGCTGCTTGGAGATGAAACCTTCGTCCCTTCCCACACCAGGACCCCAGGACGGAGCCCCGGGCCCCCAGACTCTCAGGTCCTGGGGGTCTGTGCTCCCTCCTTCGAGGAAGGGCAACATTATTGCAGGGCGGTCAGACCTCAAGGACAGATGCATGTTCTTGAGAAGTGAAGACCAGGAGATGGGGCTGCAGACAGGCCAGAGGGGAAGAGGCCAGCTTTCGAGGCTTTGTGGTTGCCTTGGCTGTCCTCCCCGCCTCCCGGAAGCCCCCTTGCAGAGAGCTGGATGGAGGCTGGGGTTGGGGGGTGGACGGGGTGGTGCGGCCCAGCCTGTGGATGGGTTGTCTTTGCTCCCATCCTGCACACCCTCTCAGGCCGCCCCTTGTCTGTGTGAGAGCCTGGTGGGGCTGTTTCTCAGTTGGGGTGCCATGGACCCCCAAGCTGGGTGGCAGGGGACAGCGGAGGAGGGCAGGTCCACACAGGTCGCCATCTGGGCTCCAAGGGACCTCACCTGTCTGTCTGTCTTTCTGTCTGCAGGTGGACAGCCCCTTCGGCTCGGGCAGCCCCTCCAAAGGCTTCTTCACCAGAGGCCCCCAGCCCCGGCCCTCCAGCCCCGTGTCTGCCCCCGTGCGCCCCAAGACCAGCCCCGGCTCCCCCAAAACCGTGTTCCCGTTCTCCTACCAGGAGTCCCCACCGCGCTCCCCACGCCGCATGAGCTTCAGTGGGATCTTCCGCTCCTCCTCCAAAGACTCCTCCCCCAGCTCCAACCCGTCCACCTCGCCGGGGGGCATCCGCTTCTTCTCTCGCTCCAGAAAAAGTAAGGCATTGATGCTTTTGTTCCAGGTGGGTGCAGGGCTGCGGGGGGAGCCGCTCTCGGCCTCGGGGGACGCTGCCGCTGGCCGGTGGCTGTAGCGATGGTGCTGAGTGCACGCGTCTGGGTCCGTCCCCCAAGAAAAATTGAGCTCTGGAAAAACGGGTTTCCACCAGGGCCCCTTTCTTCCTGCGCTAACCCATTGGTCGTGGTTTGCGGGGGTTAATGCAAACATCGCCATCCGATAGGGCTGAAAGGACAGCCATGTGGAATGCTGGAAGTCAGGAGTGGTGTGAAGCTAAGATTCGGCCCGGTACCCTGCTGTGGTCTGCCCCAGGGTGGACCACAAGCCAGAGGGATTTGAGTCTTTGGGACTCAAATTTGGGACCACATTTGAGGGATTTGAGGCTTACTTGTTTCTGGCACATCCTGACTTTGTTCTGGGTCCTGGGTAGCTGGGGTTCGTCTGTTAAGAGAAACAGGGGCAGGAAACGTGTGTTTGAGAGAGAGTTCTTTAGGCTCATGAGAATTTGTGATCTAAGGATAAACTGTTCTCCACTGAGCGCCGTTGATCGTAACTGGAAATATTATGGCAAGCCATAAAGCTGTCGTTCTTGTTTAGTTGCCAAGTCGCATCAGACTCCTTGTGATCCCCGTGGACTGGAGCCCGCCAGGCGCCTCTGTCCCTGGGATTCTCCAGGCAGGAATATTGGAGTGGGTTGCCGTGCCCTCCTCCGGGGGGTCATCCTGACCCAGAGGCTGAACCCGTGTCTCCTGCGTCGGCAGGCGGGTTCCTTACCGCGGAGCCCCAGGGAAGCTCAAACCATAAAGCAGACGGTTTCTTTTCGCCTCTCCTGTTTCTCAGTGCGTCTCCCTACTCGTCGCGCCTCTCTCTGATGACAGAGGAAGTTCTTGTTCAGGAAGACGGTGCTTTGGGAAACACGCTTGCCCCGGGCGTCGGGTCTGGAGTGGTCCTCCTTTGTCTCTGGTTGTATCTGCAGGAGGGCCTGTAGGTCGGAGCTGTACGCTGTCCGCCGGGCCAGCACCAGTGTTCAGCCTCTGTGACTTACGAGGGAGGGTGGGGGACTCTGCTTTTGGTGGTTTGGGGTGTTGCTCCTAGCACCCCTCAAGTCCTCCTCGTGATGACTGAACTCACGTGCAAGTGTACAGATGTCCTGTGACGAGGGGGTCCTCAGGCAGATGACGCGGGCCACGTGCGGTTGGGAACTTCCATGTGAGGCCAGAGGGGCAGGTGTGTCCCAGCCCTGGTGCCCCAGCGCCCCAGAGCACATCCCCCGTTTCCTCTACCGGGATCCTAAAACCCTCAACTACTTCCCTCACACACCAGCTCTCGGAGGAGGGTGGTCAGACCAGACCTCACCAGATGTCCTGTTTCTCGCATCGGGCCTGGGTTGGCTACAACAGAATGAGGTTGTGTTAATTTCGTGGGGGCAGCCATGACGAAGTAGCCCAAACCGGGTGGCTTAAACAACAGGAATTTATTCTCTCCCGGCTCCAGAGGCCAGACGTCAGAACCAAGCTCTCAGCGGGGCTGTGGTCCCGCTGAAGGGGCTGGGGAAGAGTCTGGCTTTTCTCTCAGCTCCTGGTGTTGCTGGCCGCCCTTGGTGTTTCTCGGCCCGTGGAGGCAATGCTCGGCGTCTGCCTCCATCGCCGTGGGCGTGTGGCCTGCTCCCGCCGTGTGTCTGTACGTATCCACGGGCCGCTTCCCTTCTGAGGACCACAGTTGCTTAGCGTGAAGGGCCGCCGACCCCAGGATGACCTCCTCCGAATCCCTTACATCTGCTGTGACCTTGTTTCCACTTAAGTTCCCTTTTTGAGTTTCCTGGAAAAGACATGAATTTGGCGGGGGGAGGGGGTAGGGATACCTGGCGGCTCAGACAGTAAAGAATCCACCTGCAGTGCAGGAGACGTGGGTTCGATCCCTGGGCTGGGAAGATCCCCTGGAGGAGGAAAAGGCAACCCCCTCCAGTATTCTTGCCTGGAGAATCCCATGGACAGAGGAGCCTGGCGGGCTACAGTCCACGGGGTCGCAAAGAGTCGGACACGACTGAGCGACTAACACACACGCACAGCCGTCCCACCCAGTGCACCAGTGACATCAGAAAAGCCAGGACCTACAGTTCACGACACTGGCTGGGGAGTGGAGGACTGACCTGTGGGCATAGGATGGTCACCCTGTTAAGACCAGGGTCACTTCTGAAGGCAGAAGGCTGCAGCCAGGATGCAGTCTGAGAGGTCTGGGGGAGCCTGCAGGTGGCCTATGAGTCCTGGAGGCTTGCCCGACCTTCAGCTCCTGGTGCCAGGAGTCCGTGCTGCCCATTTCTGGCCAGTGAGTTTGAAGGCCATTCAGTGTGCTTAGCTAGAAAACGTGCATGCCTGGTGCTAAGCTGTTTCAATCGTGTCCAGTTCTTTGCAACCCCATAGACTGTCACCTGCCAGGCTCCTCCATCCATGAGATTCTCCCAGCAAGAATACTGGAGTGGGTTGCCATTTCCTTCTCCAGGGGATCTTCCCAGCCCAGGGATCGAACCCAGGAGTGGCCGGGGCTGCTGGTAAAAAGACGCTCATTAATTAGGTTGGGTTGGGGCTCAGCTTTCTTAGAGAAGCTCTCTCGGGGGTGGGGGCGGTGGGTGTTCAGACCAGGGACGGTAGCCCGTGCTGTTGCCCTTGAAGCACGGAGCCCACGTCCTTGACCTTCCCCAGCTGGAAACCAGCCGTGCCCAGCCTGCTGATGAAGCGTGAAGGCCCTGGTCTGTATACAGGCAGCGCGTGTCCTGCCTCATGGGGCCCTCCCCTCGGGCCCTGGCCCCCGGGTTTCCCATCGCGTGTGGTGTGAGGCTTGCGTGGGGGGCACACAATCTGTCTACTGTTCCTCCTGCTTGAGTCTACACCCACGTCAAAGTGCCTGGACTATACATCGCTCCCACTGCCCCGGAACTGATTCCGTAACCCTGAACTTGAGAGGAATGCCCTTGGCCTGTGTGAAGGGTCTTATAAGCGGCAGCCCGTGGAACGTGCTGTGAAAAGATGTCGCCGGGATGCTTTGTCACACGAGACCCCTGGGAGAAATTTCCCGTCTCGGTACCAAGAATAGCTGTACTTCTGAGCAACTGGATGGCTTTTGTGTGTCATAGACTGTGATGGTGTAACAACCCCATTTCCCATCTGCATTGTCTGCTGGGAATATTGGAACCAACTCTGTACCTAGGGTGTTAAGAGCATTTCTAGCCTGGTTTCTGAATCCATTTTTGGCCCCCCATCCTTTTACTTCCCGCCCCACAACTCACTTTTTAAAAAAATAAAAACAAAGAAGACAGTTTGATGGAAGGAGTTGGGTGTATTTACAGAATTCAAAGAGGAGCTGAATGCTCGCGACTCAGGAAGGGAAGGAGCCAGGCTGGTTCTGGCAGGCTCAGTGGCCAGAATTCACGGAGATGCAGAGAATCCCTAGTCTTTGCATCTCTCCACCAGCCACTCCAAATGCCTCATCCTAGGATATCTGATCAGCCCAGCTGGGATCTCTGAACCAATGGGGTCCTGTTGAGGGGGCAGCTGGGAGGCAGGGTCAAACAGCTAAAGCACAGTGACCAGGAGCCTGCCCTAGAGATGGGCGGAAAGTTCCAGGAGGAGAGGCCCAGTTGGCAGCCAGGACGCACCCACACCACTCTCTGCATCCACTGCCCGGCCTGTGTGCACACGCAACCTCCCACGTCCACGAAGATGCCCTCATCGAGCTCGGTCCAGTCACTCCACACGCGGCGGTCAGCATTCCCCTGCTTCCCCGATCCTGTCTGAGCGTCACCTCTAAGGATGTGGGTGTGATGGACCAAGCCCTCCGCCTCGGCCTGATGAGACGCCCGTTTCTCCTCCAGTGCTGTCTGCACCCTGTCCTTCCCATCCTGTGACTTCCGGGGGAGAGTTAAGATTCCCCACATTAAGAACTGCAGCAGACTTCCTCTGTTCTCTTTCTCTATCGTCTGCTGACACAGGATCAAAAGGTGCCGCAGATTCCCCAGGTGACCCTCAAGTGTGGCAAACATCGTTGTCTGTTATTCGGAGAAAGGGGGAAGACAGAAATCCTGCAGAGCCATTTTCAAAGGGAAAGAGAGGAAAAGGATTCAGAGCCATTAAGAGCGAGAGAAGATGGCAGGGGTTTCTCTGGGGGTCCAGTGGCTGGGACCCTGTGGGTCCCATGTGGGGGGCCCAGATTCAATCCCCTGGGCGGGGAGCTAGATCGCACGTGCAGCAACTAAGACCCAGTGTAGTCACACAAGTAAATAAAATATATCTTTCTAAAGAGAGAGAGAGGAAATGCAGAGGCTACAGTTCCGAGCGCTCGTCTGCTGCTGGGAGCAGCGAGGACCTCGGTTGGCTGGCGCTCTCTCCCCGGGAGAAGAGCCAGCCCTTTGCTCTGCAAGGACCCTACCCCTTGGAGGGGCTTCTTGAATGCTGTGGCTGTAGCCTTCCCCTGGGCTCCTGGCCCAGTGGCGTGTTGATCCCAGACGTGTCCTGGAGACCCTGGGGTTTTCATCACACTCGTCCTAGCCGCACAGTTAACTAGCAGTAAGCCTAATTCCCTTGGAGGATCAGGGTCAGCCATCCCAAGCAAAGCAATAACCCACTTTTGGGCTCTTCCTCTAAAAACAGACAACAGCCCGGGACAAAATCCAGCTTGAAACTTTTCTTCATTCTTGTACTTTAATCACTGAGATACAGGCACGCCCTTGCTTCTCTCCCCTGTGGCTGTTTGCACTTGGAACGCAGATTCAAGCTGTTGTCTCTGAACCACATGCCCCACAGGGTAGAACACGTTTACATCTCATCTTCAAGTGAAAGTGTCTTCAAGTGAAAGTCGCTCCGTCATGTCCGACTCTTTTGAACCCATGGGCTATACAGTCCATGGAACTCTCCAGGCCAGAATACTGGAGTGGGTAGCCTTTCCCTTCTCCAGGGGATCTTCCCAACCCAGGGATCAAACCCAGGTCTCCCACATTGCAGGTGGATTCTTTACCAGCTTAGCCACCAGGGAAGCCCCACATCTTTTTTTTTTTTTAAGCCCCACATCTTGTCTAGTTCCCAAGGAGTCTTACATGGCCATGAGACGGTAGAAGCTTCCAGAAAATAGCGAAGCTTATCTCCAAAAGGACAACAAAGATTTCCTGCAGTTTGGCTGAGGATGGCCTTGCTTTTGAAGGTAAGGAAAGGGAAATGCGTGTCCATCTGTTTGTGAACTGCAAATAATAAGATGAAAGTCTTAAAAAAAAAACAAAAGTCTGGCTTGGTCAGCAAGGCAGGACCTCAAGAAGGACTGAATCTCATGTTACTCAACTTCGCTCCCTAATCATTGATAGTAATTATCCTTGTCTACTGGGCTTGTTCTCAGTGCATTGTACGTGAGCGCTGGGTTTTGTTCCGACATGTGCATATTTGTTTATTTTACTCATTTGCTTGTTAATACTTCACTGATACGTTAGGTGCATCATAAAACACACACCAAAACCTTAATTGGAGACTTCGGTGTCCCAGGTGTCAACATTCAGGGTTCACTTTCTGGATGTGTAGACAGGAAAAGCAAGATTCTCTGGATTGGGCACTGTAGAGGGTTTTCTCCGGAGAAGGCAATGGCACCCCACTCCAGTACTCTTGCCTGGAAAATCCCATGGATGGGGGAGCCTGGTGGGCTACAGTCCACGGGGTCGCACAGAGTCGGACATGACTGAAGCGACTTAGCAGCAGCAGCAGCGAATTTTCTCGGTTTGCTTTCTCTGTCTTCTGTTGGCCAAAACCTAACAGCATTTCCACATCAGACAGTTCCTCCTAGTTCAACACACGGCAAACACACAGAATCCAGGACAGGACCTGCAGTGGCGCAGAACACGTCGACGGCCTCAGGCTCCCGGGGGACCAAATGACAAGGCTCCAGGGTGGAATTGGTCATAAACGGGGCACGAAAGGAGGGAACAGCAGAGAAAGGACAGGAGGAAGTTCCAGGCAGGCTGCAGGGAGGAGACAGAAAGCAGCTTTCCTGGGCTGCAGTAGAGATGCTGAGCTCTGAGAGCAGAGCAGAGGTGAGAAGGGCAGGCGACCCACGTGGGGCGACCTGGGAAAGACCTACACTGGGTCTACGCTGGGAAAGACCGAAGGCCAAAGGAGAAGCGGGCAGCAGAGGAAGAGACGGTTAGATAGCATCACTAACCAAAGGGACATCAGTCTGAGCAAACTCCAGGAGATAGCCAGGGGCAGGGAAGCCTGGTGTACTGCAGTTCATGGGTTGCAAAGAGTCGGACACAACTTCGCAACTAAACAACAACAACATGTCACCATTAAAAAAAATAATAATAACTTTAGGTTGACCACAGGACAACGAACAACCCTTACAGGCCTCCATAAAGGGAGTACGGACAAAACTGATGCTTGGAGAATATTATTAGGACCGCTTGTGCAGAGAGTGAGAGGGGCTTGTGAGGAAATGAGGCCGCCGCCCTAGTCCAGGGCGGCTTGGGACCCAGACGCGGGGCTCGGAGCAGCGGGAGGGATGGTAGGGACAGAGAGGGATGGAAAAAGGACTAACGGTGGGAATCTCCTGGCAGTCCAGTGGTTAAGACTCTGCCTTCCAATGCAGGGCGTGTGGGTTCGGTCCCTGGTCCGAGAGCTAAGATCCCACGTTCCTCATGGCCGAAACACATAAAATAGGAGCAGTACTGTAACAGATCCAATGAAGACGTAAAAAAAGGAAAATAAATAATGGGGTGTAGAAAGGATAGGGGAGTAAGAAAGAGGGAAATGAAAGGGTGAGAGAACCCAAACCTGTGAGTTCTCGCCACTCAGAGCTTGTCCGGTGATGGTAGTTGTTGGTACCGACGATCCGAGACCAGCGGCTCCTTGTCCAGGGCTCCCCAGAGCCTCCTTTTCAGGGCCTCTCTCAGCTTGGGGCTGCCACACCAAGAAGCCGGAGTGTAGACAGATGCCCGCGTAGGTCAGCACCTCCTGGAGCCTGGCGACGCTCCGAACAGCCACGGCCAGGAAATACGACGCGTAGAAGATGATGAGGAAGAAGGCAAGCGACTGCCGGGCCACGGCGTGAGCCCTGGAGCTGAGGCCACGCAGCGAGAACATGAGCGAGAACGTGGACGCCAGGAGCGGGAGGAGCGGAACCGACCCCCGGAGAACCACGTGGGGCAGAACAAAGAATAGATAGACGGTCTGTAGCCTCTCAGCCACGGTGTGGTTTCCATGGGAACCCTGGGTGGCAACCATCTGCCTGAGAACCGAAGGCCTCGTGGCGGATAAGATGACCTATGAACCAGACAGGATCAGGGCACCCAGCAGAAGCCAGGGCACCTTGTTTCAGAACCCTCTGTTTCAGCCAGAAGAAGACAGGGTACAAGAAGGAGGCGATCTTGGCACAGTGGAAGACTGAAAGTCAGGCGGTCAGCCAGGAATTGAGGCTGTTGAAGCTCCAGGAGATTTCGAAAGAACTTTTGAAACTAACACCAAAGGAATTTGAGAGGTTGTTATGGAGGGCCGCCCTGTGGGAAAGACCCTGATGCTGGGAAAGATTGAAGGCAGGAGGAGAAGGGGACGACAGAGGATGAGATGGCTGGATGGCATCAGTGACTCTATGGACATGAGTTTGGGTAAACCCTGGGAGTTGGTGATGGACAGGGAGGCCTGGCGTGCTGCAGTCCTTGGCATCAGATACGAGTGAGCGACTGAACTGAACTGAACCCCATACAGAAAGAACCAGGAGGCGGCCAGGCAGGCCACGATTGTGTCGCCTGTGGGCAGTGCCTGGCATCGCACAAGTTCCCGGCTCAGCACTGTAACTATGAAGCCATCCTGCAGCGTGGCGGCCAGCGACTCCAGGACAAAGCTGACCTTGAAGATGGGCGTGGGGGAGGGCAGCATCTTCTCCAGGCGCTGGGACTCACCCACAGGGAGACACAGCCTCCCTGGTCAGGCCACGCTGTTGAGACTACAGACCCCAAGGCACTTCCCTGGGATTCAGGCAGACAACGCAGCAAACGCCCCCCCCCCCACCCCCACCGGTCCTCCAGGAGCTGAGAAGGGGACCTCTGTGACTTCTCTGAGCATACAAATCCCCCCCAGCTCAATGACGCCCTGTGTCTGTTTGCATAACCTGTATTTGCCTGCTCTTCATCAGAGCCAGATGTAGGGAAATGTGGCAGGAGAGAGGCCCTGGGGTGATTGGAAATACCCCTATGTTGCCCTTTACTTCTCACCACGCTCGCTCTTTCCTAGTATTAGCCACTCAGGTGTGTCTGACACTTTGCGACCCCATGGACTGTAGCCCACCAGGCTCCTCTGTCCATGGAATTCTCCAAGCAAGAAGACTGTAGTGGGTTGCCATTTCCCTTCTCCAGGGGATCTTCCAGACCCAAGGACCGAACCCAGGTGTCCTGGATTGCAGACAGATTCTTAATCATTTGAGCCACCAGGGAAATCCATTTCTTTGCTAACTTTTTTCTTAAAAGTTCCCCAGGGATGGTGGCCGGGCAGGGAGGCAGCCGTGTGTGCAGCGGGGGGGGCCTGGGGGTGGCCGATGGGAAGGAGGACCAGGCCTGACCCCCACCCTGGGGCCCTCGGCTGCCGCAAGACGGGGAGTGGGGGAGCTAGGCTGTGTGCAAAGTCTGGGCCATCTACGCTTCCTTTCACTTCTGAAAGTCTTCTTTGAGACTGGCCTTCAGAGCCACGTTCGATTTTTTAATATTCTTGGTGATGGGCCGTCTTTGCCTTTGGAAGATGGATTTCCTTTTTGTAAAGAGATCTTTTGGGGCCAGTAATGTTTGGGGTCAGAAGTTGAGATGAAGCTGCACTGATAGAAACCCACAGGCGTGCTGTTGGGTAGGGACAGGACACAGGCTCACCGCGGGGCGTGAGGCTGGGGCTACACCCTCGGCTCTGCTCGCGGCTTTGGCTGCAGCAGCTGCTCATTCCTTCTCCACCCTGGGTGCTCAACGGCGTCCTTCTAACATGACTTCACCATCCAGACGGTGAGGTCCAGGCAGTTAATGCCTTTCCTGCTTTGACTCCTAGTGGAGGGTGGAGGGTAAGGCACTTGGTTGCTGTTCAGTCGCTCAGTCGTGTCCGACTCTGCAGCCCCATGGACTGCAGCATGCCGGGCTTCCCTGTCCTTCACCATCTCCCGGAGCTTGCTCAAACTCATGTCCATTGAGTCTGTGATGCCATCCAGTCATCTCATCCTCTGTCAACCCCTTCTCCTCCTGCCTTCAGTCTTTCCCAGCAACGGCGTCTTTTCCAGTGAGTCGGCTCTTTGCATCAGGTGGCGAAAAGATTATAGCTTCAGCTTCAGCATCAGTCCTTCCAATGAGTATTCAGGGTGGCTTTCCTTTAGAACTGATTGGTTTGATCTCCTTGCTGTCCAAGTGACTCTCAAGAGTCTTCTTCAACACCACAGTTTGAAAGCATCAATTCTTCGGTGCTCAGCCTTCTTTATGGTCCATCTCTAATATGACTACTGAAAAAACCATGGCTTTGACTGTACTATGTATGCAAAGTTAGCTGATGAGAACCCGCTGTATAACACAGGGCGCTCTGCTCAGCGCTCTGCTGTGACGCAGATAGATATACACATACATGTAGACGTGTGCACAGATGTATACTCGCGGCTGATTCACTCTGCTGTGTCACAGCAGAAACTAACACAACACTGGAAAGCAATTAAACTCCAATTTAAAAAAAATTGACTTCAGACACTGTTAGGTGGATTATAAAGACAGAGTTTTATTTAACCCTTGTAGTAACTGTTGTAGGTTGGTGTCCTCTTAACAAAGATACATTGAGGTCCTAACCCCCAGTATTTCTGATTGTAATCTTACCTGGGAATCAAGTCACTTACCTGGGAATCAGGTCACTTACCTGGAAATCAGATCACTTACCTCTAAATCAAGTCAGTTACTTGAGAATCAAGTCACTTACCTGGGAATCAAGTCACTTACTTGGGAAATCAAGTCACTTACCTGGAAATTAAGTCACTTACCTGGGAATCAAGTCACTTACGTGAGAATCAAGTCATTTACCTGGAAATCAAGTCACTGCAGGTGTACTTAGCTGAGGGAGAGCCGTACAGGAGTCGGGAAGACGGTGATGGGAAGACAGACACACGGGGAGGATGCTGCGTGACAACGGAGGTGGGGACTGGAGTGATGTGTCTCCAGGCCAAGGGCTGCCAGCAACCACGGAAGCCAGAAGAGTAAGGAAGGGGCAGAGCCCTGCGGACCCCGCAATTTCTGTCTTCTAGCCTCTGGACTGTGAGGGAACCCTCTTCTGACGACCTGGTTTGGGGCGCTCTGGTGCAGGCAGCCGCAGGAAGCCGATGCAGGGACCAGCCGTGGGCAAGTGATGAGGGTCAGCAGACTGGAGGCTGAGCTCTGTGAATCAAAGCCGGCCCCTGATCTCTGCGTCACGAGACCACCGTCCGTGAGGGCAGGGCTGTGGGGCTCAGACAACCCCCACGTGAGTCAAGGTCGGCCTGATCTCTGCGTCACGAGACCACCGTCCGTGAGGGCAGGGCTGTGGGGCTCAGACGACCCCCACCTTCTCCGGACCTGCTCTCTAGCTCCTGGTGACTTGCGCACAGACTCCTTGGTGATTTTCGAGAGAGCAGTTTGGGTGGCGGGGAAGGAAAGGAAGCTGCTAGGAGCCGAGGACTGAAGACACTGACCTCGTTTCACCGCATTTGGGCCTGAAGGGTAGTCCAGCTCAGGGTAGGGTCTCTGTGTTCACCCACAGTCCCTGGGGGCTCTGGCCCCTCGCTGAGGCCGAATTGGGACCATGCGATGGGGTTTCCATCAGGGGCTGACAGTTTCGGGCAGATGGGAGGTCTTCCATCTGCAGTGCAGGGCTGGAGGCGCAGAAGGTGGAGGTGATGGGGCTGCAGGAGGTAAGAAGCTGGATCTGTGTCCCCTCACCACGTCTTGCCCCAAACCACCCCACCCCACCTCCTCAAGTGTCCTGTTTCCCCTCTTAGCATGGGGAGCAGGGTGGGTGGGGGGGGGGGTGGAATATGGTCAGGCCCACCACCTTGCTTGTATGAGACTGTGATGTGAGCAGGAGAGAAACCCTTCTGAGGTCACACTGCCAAGAACCCCGGGCCCCGATCCTGCTGTGGCATCAAGTGAGGCCACCCTGACCCGGGTGGGGGGACGGAAGCAGATGGGCGCTAAGGGCTGGCTTGTTGGCTTCACGACAGGAGAGACCTGGGTGCACGTCTAGGCGGAGCAGAGGTGCTCAGGCCTGTGAGATGGGCCTCCGTGCTTGAATTGTAGAGGATCTGATAATCCAGTGAGGACATGCTGGCTTCCACGTCCCTGGCCTCAGGGTGAACCAACGGGATGTAAGTGGAACCCTGAAAGGGATCAAAGCAAAGGCGCCTCCTCCCCGCCCACAGAGAGGGATGTCTGCCGGCTGATCCCGCGGACATCTCCCCTCTTCCCCCATGGTGAGAGGCCATGGCTTCCAGCACACCTCGGCGTCTAGGGACCATGGCGGACAGAGAGGGGCCGCCGGGGGGCAAGGTCATGGAGCTGGGTATTTTAGATAATAGATATCCTGGTAGTTTAATCTCTTTTACGTTGTGTGTTTGTTTCGGTTATGATGTCATTGAAGCGCCCTAACTAAGCTGCACATCTCCTTGGTGGCAGAGGTGACATTTGTCCAGATGGCAATTGAGGCAAAACTGGAATATTCCAGACCCAGGGCTGGGTGGGGATGGGGGCGGATTGGCGCTCAGACAAACTTGAATCCCTCACCCACCCACCCTGCTCCCCGTGCTAAGAGGGGAAACGGGACACTTGAGGAGGAGGTGGGGGCGGGGTGGTTTGGGGCAAGACGTGGTGAGGGATGAATACTGCTAAGTGACCACGGCTGGGCCGGAGGAGGGGCCGAGTGCAGGTTAGCAAAAAGCCTCGTTATCCGTGCCAGCACCCTCCCTACCCCACCCACGAGTCTTTTTCCTCCAAAACTCTCCCTTGACCCACTAAGCTAGCAAGCTCATCAGGCCGCCTTTGGGCGATGTCTTAGATCTGAGTTCTGCCTTCTGTAAATTCACTTTTTCTAGGTTTTCTCTGTCCCGTTCCTTCCACATGGTTAGTTTGGTTTTTTTAATCATCTTTTAATGGATACAAATGGACTTCTTTTTGGTGTATTTGTTTGCTTACGGCTTCCTGGGTCTTTGTTGCTGCGCCCGGGGTTTCTCCCTAGCTTTCTGCACTCCCCAGGGGTGGTGTGTGGACGTCTCGTTGTGACGGCTTTTCCTGTTGCAGACCAGCTCTGGGTGTCGGGGCTTCTGCTGCGGTGGCTTGTGGGCTCGGCTGCCCCGAGGTAGGTGGGAACTTCCCTGACTAGTTGAACCGGTGTCCCCTGCATTGGGAGGCAGATTCTTAACCACTGGACCACCAGGGAAGTCCTGCCTTCTTTTTTATTCTTTTTCAAGTTTGCCTTTGAAAAGCTTCGATGACTTGAGGCTCTGATGGGGTGGCTGTCCCCGCTCCTGCAGATTCCCCTGGGGGCAGCCCGTCCACCAGGAAGCACAGAGCAGAGGAAGAAGGTCCGCGTTAAATCTCTTCCACATTCGAGACAAGACAGGGTGAATGTGTATCCGCCTTCCACCTTTCTCTCCTGAATGCCTCTTGGAATCTGATTTCCCACAGAAAAATGGGGCGGGGGGCAGCTCTGGGTCCCAGGGCCAGGGGTAGGCCTGGGAACGGCCCTGCAGGCCTGCAAAACTCCGGGGCTTTTCCGGCTTCGTGTCTGAGTGACCGCTAGAGGGGGATAGAACCCCGTGTGTGAAACCAGGGGATGCAGCTGGACCTGAGGTTCCTGCCTGGGTTTCCCTGAGCTTAGTCACTGTCCTGTCTGATTCTCTGCGACCCCGTGGACTGCAGCCCACCAGGCTTCCCTGTCCATGGGGATTCTCCAGGCAAGAATCCTGGAGTGGGTTGCCATGCCCTCCTCCAGGGGATCTTCCCCACCCAGGGATCAAACCCAGGTCTCCTGCACTGGCAGGTGAATTCTTTACCGTCTGAGCCAGTCCCAGACAGAAAAAAAAAGTGGATGTTACAGAGCAGGAAGCGGATCTCACCCCTGACCAGGCTGACCCGGCCGACCTGGCCTTTTACAGGGGAGCAGTCTCACACTGAATATTCGTTCGGTGCTTATCTGATGAGAGCTTGCTGAGATCCTGGGCACCGGGGTCAGTGCACAGGTGAGGCAGACGCTGAGAGAACTGTTGCTCCAAGAGTGAAACACGGGCAGAGGGATGGCTCTTTCATGCAGGACCTTCAGGAAAGCTGAGACGGGGGCATCTGAGCACAGGCGGGACGGAGCCAGGTGTGGCCGGGCAGGTGCATGAGGCAGGTGTGTGGGGCAGGTGGGGTGGGGACAAGGCGTGCCTGGCCGTGGGGACAGCGGTGGAAGTGTCCAGAAGCTGGGGCAGCCTCTGAGCCTGCTGGGAGCAGGAAGTGTGGCTGGAACCATGTGGGGAGGGACAGGGAGGGGCGGTCAGGGGTTGGGGTTGCAGGCCAGCCCAGGACCCCATGGAGTGGTCCAGGGGGGTGTTGTGGAGGAATGACTTGCTCCATGGAGGGGTTCATCTGGCTGCTGTGCAGAGAGAGATGGTGAACGCAGAGGCGGGGGCTCAGCCAGGCCTGCCGATATAGACCTGGATGTCAATGACCACCTCCTCTGAGACCTCCTCCCACCTGGCCTTCTCCAGAAAGCCTCGCCTGACTGTTCTCGCCTGGAGTGGTCTGCCAGGCTCTCAGATAAAACTTAAGTTATATCTTAACTTTCCCCAACATCCTCAGGCTCAGACTAACTCTGGGGGAAGGTTCTGGCAAAGGTAGTCCCAACTACGATGTGCATCATGGGCGTTCAAGGCTGCGTCCTCTGGGGGTCGCTGGCACATTTAGCGTATAAATGACATGGGGGTGTAGCATCACAGCCAGGGGCAGGGGCGTCCCTGGCGGCCCAGTGGCTAGGGCTTCCCCGGCAGGGACACAGGTTCCCTCCCGGGTCAGGGAGTTAAGATCCCATGTGCTTCCTTGCAGCCAAAAGGAAATGAAAGTTAATAGTGATTCCAAAAAGCAAAAACAAAACAGATGTGACAGATGCTTTTCTTGGAAGCAGTGGGCTTCCCAGAACCCACGATTGATCGAGCTATGTCAGCTGCTGGGGTGAGACTGGAGTGCTTTTGCTAGCTGCCCCCCTCCCCCTCACTGCGCAAGAAATGGCATCGTGTCCCAGCTGGGCAGCTGTCCACCCTGAGGGACCACGGCTGACAGAAGTCGGCCCCACTGGGCACTGGGACACTTATCTTTGTCCCGTGCTGTGCTGTGCTAAGTCGTTCAGTCGTGTCCGACTCTGTGCCCCCGTGGACACACCAGACTCCTCTGTCCATGGAACTCTCCAGGCAAGAATCCTGAAGGGGTTGCCATGCTCTCCTCCGCGGGATCTTCCTGACCCAGGGATCCAGACCTGGGTCTCCTGCATTGGAAGGTGGGTTCTTCACCACTATGCCACCTGGGAAGCCCCGCTAGAGCAAAGGTGTTGAAAGCCGCAGACTTGGACAGCCACCCACTCTGATGACCCCGAGGGCTTCTCTCAGTCCCAACTGCAGGGTCTGTAGGACAGACAGGCCAAGGGGACCCCAGGACCCAGGGACTGCTGCAGCCCAGTGGGGAAGCGGGAAGCCTGGGGTGTTCAACAAGGCCGCGGAGCATCGTCACAACCCTGGTCTGAAGCTGCTTTGTTGCGGCTCTCAGTCAGAAATACATTTTATATCGTAACCCAGCACAGTCACGTGGATAGCTAAAAGCCATATCTCATGAAACAATATGTACCCTGGCCTCTGTGCGCTGTTGTTGACTCGACCCTCGTTGGGTTGGTGGCAGCTGCATGTTGTCTCTGACCCACACGGCGGGGTGCCCGAGGGGGCAGGCGTGGGGCTGCGCTTGCACTTTGGGAAATGCCACCCTAGATGGTCATAAACAGCAGGACGGGCGTGGGTCACCTGCCCGCAGATCGAGGAGGCTGGCTGGGAACTTCGGGGCCCAGAGAACCGGAGGGGTTGGAAGGAAGCGCTGAGGGCTTTGCCGGAGATGCCAGATGCTGGAGGTTTGAACTTGTTTCTCAGGACCAGCTCACAGCCATGACCCTGAATACATTTACTTTTCTGTTCCTAGTTAAAATATTAATGTTCTATTGTGGGTGACTGTGATTCTGGGTTATTTACATTTCGCTTCTTTAAACCCCCGCTCCTGGTGTGTGGGTCTGATCAAAGGATGTAAGGAGAGCCCTTTGAAATGCGAATGAGCTTCCCAGGAGGTTTATTGAACTTGTGAACCTTGTGTCCTTTCTCGCTCCTCTCCATGTTGGATCACAGACTGCTCTTTTCTCTCCCTGCAACTGGAGTTTATTTTTCAAATAAAAGTCTGTTTTCCCATAAAATGCCAAGAGTTTTGTACTGTGTGTGGAGGAACGAACTTGGGCTTTTACGCTTTTAGTTTGGAGCCTCTGAGTCATCGATTCACATGCCAGGGCTCGGGGCCTGTGTGCCCTCTTCTAGAGTAGGGTCAGACATGGGGGATTTCATCCCTGGTACTTGGGTCTGGACATCAAGGCCTCAGAACCTCCATGCCAACACCAGTCCTCTCTTGGAGAGGCTATTTCAGTGACCAGCAGGTTGGAACTGCTCTATCAACCTGGCTTTGATGACACCATCAAGTTTTTACTTAAAGAAAGTTGGTTTGAGTGGGACGCTTAAAACTTGTTAACACAAAACACAGTTCTTTATGGAGGTTTCTTAATTAAATCCTTTTTAAAAAGGCCTATCATATTTATCCAAAATCATCGCAGATGGTGACTGCAGCCATGAAATTAAGATGCTTACTCCTTGGGAGAAAAGTTATGACCAACCTAGACAGCATATTAAAAAGCAGAGACTTTACTTTGCCAACAAAGGTCCATCTAGTCAAAGCTATGGTTTTTCCAGTAGTCATGTATAGATATGAGAGTTGAACTATAAAGAAAGCTGAGAGCCAAAGAATTGGTGCTTTTGAACTGTGGTGTTGGATAGGACTCTTGAGAGTCCCTTGGACTGCAAGGAGATCTAACTAGTCCATCCTAAAGGAAATCAGTCCTGAATATTCATTGGAAGGACGGATGTTGAAGCTGAAAGTCCAATACTTTGGCCACCTGATGCTGACTCATTGGAAAAGACCCTGATGCTGGGAAAGATTGAAGGCTGGAGGAGAAGGGGACGACAGAGAATGAGATGGCTGGATGGCATCACCGACTCAATGGATATGAGTTTGGGTAAACTCCAGGAGTTGGTGATGGACAGGGAGGCCTGGCGTGCTGCAGTCCACAGGGTCGCAAAGAGTTGGACACGACTGAGTGGCTGAACTGAACTGAGTCGGTAAACTCTTCCTATAAAAGGGAAGTGAAAGTTGTTCAGTCCTGTCTGACTCTTTGCGACCCCATGGACTGTAGTCCTCTGTCCAGGCTCCTCTGTCCATGGAATTCTCCAGGCAAAAATTACTGGAGGGGGTAGCTTTTCCCTTCAAGGGGGCTCTTCCCCACCCAGGGATCGAACCCTGGTCTCCCACATTGCAGGCCGATTCTTTACCATCTGAGCCACAAGGGAAGCCCCTTGCTATAACGGCCAGATAGGAAATGTTTTAGGGCTTGTGGATCACCAGGTGTCTGCTGCCATGACTCAGCCACAGACAAAATGTAAGCTGTGTCCCAGTGAATCCCTATTTGCAGAAGCAGGCGGTTAGCAGGGTTGGCCCCTGTTTTAATGGATGGTGGCCATCTCGGCGTCCCCTTTTCGACCCCTCAGTGCCTCCCCGATCCGCTCGAGTGAAAATTTGGTCTTGCTGCGCCCTCCACGCTCTGGCCCTGGGCTGGCTCTGACCGCAGCCTGTACTGCTCACCTGGCCTCCTGCCCGCTGGGTCCTCAAAGGTGCCTGGCTGTCAAGGACCAGCCCCTCAGCCCCCTCTGGGCAGCTCTGAGGGTTGTCCCCGCTCCGAGCTTTCTGGGTGGGGGCCCTGGCTGGGTCTTTGTGGCCTCTGCACTTCGCCCTGGCCCAGTCCTCCTCCTCCTGTTGTGGATGTTGATCCTGAGAGCGTCCCTAAAGCACACCCTGCTGCTGTCCATCTCAGGTGTTGCCCCGCCCTCCGCTCTCGCCCTGTGTCCCACTCGACAGTGGCCGGCGGGGGAAAGACAGGGCAGCCTGGATGCGGAGATGAAGAGGTGCATGGGGCTGGAGGCAGGATCCAGGCTCGGGGTGAGGCTGTACGTGAACTGGGAGAGGAGGCAGGCCCCGGGGCTGCCTGCGGCCACTGGTCCCCACGGCCCTGGCCCCGCTGGTTGGTTGCGATCTGGAGTCACACGAGTCCTACCCTGCGCCCGGCTGAGGGAGATCCTCCCTGCTGCGTCCCAGGGCTCAGGGCCCCATCTTCGGTCCACTGCCCAGGCGGGAGCCCTCTGGATCGGGGCAGCTGCTGAGGTCTGGATCCCGTGGCTCTGCAGACTTCAGAAAAAAACGTGACTCATCCTGCCTGCCCGCAAAGAAAGGAAAAGTATGTGTGGCATCCGAGTTTCCTGAAAATTTCAGCCAGCGCATGGCAGAGCTATGTGGCCGGGCACCCGCGTGGTCCCCGGAGAGAGCGCCCTCTGCTGGCCACCACGCAGAGAAACGCGGACCAGCCCGTTTGGGTCGGGCTGCAGGGAGCGGCCATCAATACTGTCATCTGGGAGAAGCTACGCGACAAAAATCTCCTTTCCCTCGGCAAACTGTAGAGCTCTCTGGGTCTCTCAGCGCTGCTCCGCGATGATTCTGTACCACGCGACACAATAAAAGGAGATGCCATCAAACCCTGGATTTTTTTTTTTTTTAGATAACATTTCTTTAAAATTTTTTATTTCGGCTGCACCAGGCAACATGCAAGTTCTTAGTTCCCCAACCAGGGATGGAGCCAGTCCTCCTTGAACTGGGAGCATGGAGTCTCAACCACTGGACCACCAGGGAGGTCCCTGCATTCTTGCTCTGACCGCTTCTTTTTAAAAAAAAAAAAAAAATTAGTCTGTGTATTTATTTTTGGCCGTGCTGGGTCTTCCTTGCCGTGAGGGTTTTTTCTCTGATTGAGGCAGGCAGGGGCTGCTCGCCAGTTGCGGTGTGCGGGCTTCTCACTGTGGTGGCTTCTGTTGTTGGGGAGCACAGATCGGGGATCAGGGATTGAGCCCATGTTCCCTGGTGGCTCAGCTGGTAAAGAATCCACCTGCAATGCGGGAGACCTGGGTACCCACTCAAGGATTTTGGCCTAAAGAATTCTATGGACCATGCAGTCCATGGGGTCGCAAAGGGTCGGACACTACGGAGAGATTTTCGCTTCACTTTCCTGCATTAGCTGGCGAATTCTTTACCGCTGAGCCACCAGGGCAGCCCATCTCTGACTATTGCTTAATTTCTCTTTAAAAAAATCACGTTTTATTTTGAAAATCTCAAGCTTATATAAAAGTTACAAGAACAGTAGAAAGCGTTCTCCCACCCCTTTCATCTAGATGCCCCAGGGTTAACGTTTTGTGACCACATTTGCTTATATCTGCTCCCACCTCTCAATAAAATATGTATTTGTGTGTGTCTGTATGAAATCTGAACCGTCAAGAGGAAGCTGCAGTTACAATGTCCCCAGCCCCTAAATACTTCGTCTCTTAAAAACAGGGACGTTCTTCCAATTGCAGTTTAATTATCAAAACCAGGAAATTAACATTGATACAACTGTCTTTGCTAAGCTGCAGACTGTATTCTCGGTTCACAGATTGTCTCGGTGACGTTTTCAGAAGAGGAAGCCCATGTCACACCCTGTGTTTGGGTGTCCCTTCTCCTCCGTCCCTCTCGATTTGCTGCCCCCAATCTTTTTTCTTTGTGACATTTTTCAAGACCACACACAGACTGTCCTTCTCTCTGGTTTGTCTGACATCTTTCCCTCTGGTTTGTCTGACGTCCTTCACTGTGGTTTGTCTGACGTTTCCTCGGGATTCAGTTCAGGTTGACTGGTTGGGCATGAGGCCACGTGTCCAGTGTCCTGTGCTGGCCTCACTGCGGGGAGCGTGGGATGTCATGATGACCTCTTCTGGGTGACACTGACCGATCACTTGGTTAGAGGAGGTGTCCACCCCAATTAAGAAAGTTACTCCTTTCCCCTTCGTAAGCAATAAAGATTTCAAGGGGAACTCCTTTAGAATTACGTAAATATTTTCTTTCTCATCCAGCTTTCAATTGCTGATTTTAGCATCAGTCGTTTATTCTGCCTGAATTATTACTGCAGTGGTGGGTGGGGTATTTTCTTACATGGTCGTTAATTCTACGTTGATTGGTTGGAATTCCTACGAAGGAAGAAATTTCCCTTATGTTTGTAGGCACGGATGTGATCACGGGCTCGAGCTTTAGTCAACAGGTTTCAGTTGCCCTTGTCATATTCTGATGTTCAAATTGTCCCGTTGGCCAGCGGGAGCCCCTTCGGGCTGGCCCCTGTGTCCTGGGTCTGTCCCCCACAGCACACGCTTGTTGTTCAGTCACTAAGTTGTGTCTGTGCACACACTTCTTATTTTCTGATGCAACAAAACTATCCAGCCGTACCTGAACTCTCCCTGCTCCAGTCCTGGAATCAGCCATTTCTCCAGACAGCCCTTGTTATTTTCAGGCGGTGAATCAGTTCAGTTCAGTTCAGTTCAGTCGCTCAGTCGTGTCCGACTCTTTGCGACCCCATGAATCACAGCACGCCAGGCCTCCCTGTCCATCACCATCTCCCGGAGTTCACTCAAACTCACGTCCATCGAGTCGGTGATGCCATCCAGCCATCTCATCCTCTGTCGTCCCCTTTTTCTCCTGCCCCCAATCCCTCCCAGCATGGTGAACAGCATTAGAAATAAGGGACGAAGTATGTTTTTTGCAACTGAGCTATCACAGCTTCTAGGCCTTCTCAGCAGACATGCCGGCAATATGCTTAATTTAGGAGAGTGGTTAGATAAGATTAAAAAGGTGCATCCACACGGTATAGTATTATATAGCTGTAAAAATACATAAACGTGGTATCTTTGAGCTGATACAGCAAGAAACATGAATAGAAGATTCTCAAGAGACATGAAGATGGCCCTTCAACAGCACTTAGACATCAGTAGGAAACCTTTCCCTAAACCCAGGTTGTATTGGGTTGTCCAGAAATTCTTTAAGGGATGACACTGAGCACCTTTTCACGTACATGTCTTCTTTGGAAAAATGTCTATCGTTTTTAACTGGGTTGTCTTTTTGTTACAGGAAAACCTGAAGGAGGTTTTTTACCAACCCAATAGAATTTACCGGTATTTTTTTCTAGTATCTACTGTAGTTGAACTCTTTTGTTCTAGAACTTTTTCATCACGCCAGCAGAAACCTCGTATCAATAACCATTGCTCCACACTCACCCTCCACTCAGCTCCTGGCCACACTGATCTGCTTTTTGTCTCTGGATTTGCCTGATCTGGAACTTTCATTTAAATGGAATCATACAAAATACGGCCTTCTGTGTCTGGCTTCTCTCGCTGAGCATATTGTTTTGAAGATTTGTCCATGGTGGAGTGTGTGTCAGTACTTCATTCCTTTTCATGAATAATATTCATGAAACTGAATAATATTCCTTCATCTGGACAGACCGTGTTCTGCCTATCCATTCCTGCATTGGTAGACACCTGGGTGGTTTCCTCCTTTTGGCTGGTGTAACTAGTACGGCTATAAACATTCATGCGTACGTTTTGTTTAGACACCTGTTTTCAGTTCTTTTGCGTGGATACCTAGGAGTGGAATTTCTGGGTCATTTGATTATCCTGTTTAATGTGGTGAGGAATGATGTGACTGTTTTCCACTGTGGCCACCCCATTTTACATTCTCACCAGCAACGGGTGAGGGTTTTCACTTCTCCACATCCCCTCCAACACTTGCCACTTTCCATCTGTTGTTGTTATTAGTACTATTGCCTTCCTAGTCGATTGGAAGTGGCATCTCGTTGTGGTTTTGATTTGCTGTTCTTTAATGACATTGACTATCTTTTCATGTGCATGTCTTCTTTGGGAAAATGTCTTATCATTTTTATCTGGGTTGTCTTTTTTGTTGTTGAATTGTAGGAGTTCTTTATATATTCTGGATACTAGACACTTATCAGATATATGATTTGGAGATATTTTCTTCTTTTCTGTGGGTTTTTTCACTCTCTTAATAGTGTCCTTTGATGTGCATAAAAATGTCTTAGTATTTATTTACTTGACTACATTGTGTACGCGGGATCTCTTATTTATTGATTTGGCTGCACTGGGTCTTATTTCCCACACGCGGGGTCTCTAGATGCGGCCTGGGGACTCTTAGTTGTGACACATGGGATCTAGCTCCCTGAGCAGGGATGAAACCTAGGCCCCTGCATTGGGATTGCGGAGTCATAGCCACTGGACCACCAAGAAGTCCTGAAAATTTTTTAATTTCGATGACAGCAAGCTTTTGATGACCAGAATTACTTAGCGTGCTGCTCCTTGGTGCCTGGCCCCTAGAGACCCTCAGACCTGTTGGCGTGAAGAATGGGGAGCAGGGCCCCGGGAGGTGGCTGCCCCTGACCGCGGGTCGCTGATTCCAGGAATGAGCCTCTCCAGGGAGAATGAGAGGCCAGGCCAGGCCGGTGGACGAGGGCATCGTCGCAGGGTCCCTCACCTCATCAAGAAAGGCTGGCTGAGAGTCTGACGGTCCCTTAAAGCCTTGAGTGAAGGGAGAGAAAAAACAGCAAGCTCTCTGGAGCATCCGTGTCTGAGTTTCGTCTTCCGACCCTCAGGAAGTTTTCCTGCTTGACCGCAGGGAGTCCGGTTTCCTCCGAGTATTTCTGTTTGGTGGTGAGGGCTGGAAGGCCTCCTTCTCTTCCCATGCCGTCCTCCTCACCCTCTGATGCCAGAGGACCCCCAGCCAGCCCCAGGTCCCTAAAGGCCAGGAACCTGGGCTCTAGAACCCTGGTGAATGGCAAGGTCTCTCAGGTTGTCCCCAAAGACAGGTCGGGCTAAAATGAGAGCCAATGGCCCAGGAGAGGTGCTGGTTCCAACAGTGTCCCTCATCTTTTTCTGATAAAACAATTGCCTTAAAAGGTGCTTTGCTGATTTTTTCTTTTCTGCTGAAGACATGAATCGCCGTTTATTCGATTTTTTTGTTGTTTTTCTCTTGTTTTCTCTTCTTTACATTTTACTCTTCAGTGAAGTAGTTCAACTGCATGGTTTTCAAAACAATAAAAAAATCAAGGAATGCAAAATGATCAGTATGGGAAGGTCCCAGCCCCACTCCTCCAAAACCTCATAAAGGACCTCTTTAAATTATGTCCATCTTCAACTATTGTACCGTTTATTGGTGGCAGACCTTGCATGTGGTCTTATCACAGTGGGGGATGAATACTCTCTTCCCCACGTCTTCCTCAATTTCCCTCTGTTCTTCTTTTTTTGTTTTTTCAATTAATCAATCTTTACTTTTTATCACCTCGTCAGGAATCTTTTTAGGCATTTTTAATCACCCTCTTATAATTTTAATAAGACAGATATACTACATATTACTTATGTGTTGCATGAGACTGTGCTTTGCATATAAAAAGAGGCTGTCCCCCTGCGCCTAAGCCAGTTTTCACCCTCTTAGAGACAATATTGCCCCCAAGGAGAATGATGTGATTTGAGGTGAGAAATGTCAGTGATTATGGCAAGATCTGATTCACTGGGGGTAAGGCCCATCTGAATCAACAAACGATCTAAATTATAGGATTTTTAAAATATTTGGTCAACCTAGCGAAATGAACCAGCCATGGAAATGAACTTCCTAGACATCAGAAACGTAAACCTTTGAGCACCCAAACCTGCATTTTCAAGTGTTTGGTGCCTCAGACACTTTGCAGTTTTCTTATTCGAAAGATACTAAATAGCATCTCACTCTTTATTGATGACTTGGGGTCCTGACCAGATTCCCTGGGATGGATGCATCCCGCTGCCCCTGAGGTGTGAAGACTGTGTGTAGACTTACGGACTGAAGGACTTTTTTTGGGTAAATTTTGGCCATGCTGCACGGCACGTGGGATCTCAGTTCCCTGACCAGGGATTGAACCTGCACCCCTGCATTGCAAGCGGAGTCTTAACTGCAGGGGGACGAAGGAAGGGCTGAACTTCCGGCCACCCTGCCCCCGGCCCTTCCTTCCATGTTCCTGCTGCATGCTTTGTGGTGGAGTTTTGCCTTGAACAGCACCCAGGCTCTCCCCGATCGAAACTCGCGGCTAAGAAACTGGGATTCTTTGTGCATGTTGTTTGAAACGAGTAAATGATCAGGAGGAAAGTCCCTTGGCTCCGCATTCGAGAAATGCAGTGCCTTTGGCTCGTGAGCGGGGGTTCTGTCCGAGTACCTCTGACTCAGTTCAGCTGGAAGAGGAACTGCAGACATGTGGTACTCTCAGTTCAAGTTCAAGTGCCCCACACTGTCCCCCATGCAGAGCCCCTGCCCCAGCTGCCGCCGAGTGAGGTGGCCTTGGAGACGGGCTCTCCAGGTGATACCCTGTGAGGCGCATGACAGCCCTCTGGGTTGGGTTAAGGTCCTGACGATGCCGTTTGGTGTTTAAAATGCTTGGGGGCTGACAGGGTATTTTTCCTACTTTAAAACCCTGTGACATGGGCTCAGGCTGTATTGTGATTTTTTTTTTCTTATGGGAGAAATGAGGGAGAAGAAACAGCGGCTCAGAACTGACGCCGGTAATTGTGTTGCTGCGGTGTCTGACTCAAGTCTTATGAACCTTTCTGTGTATCATCTTGTTGGGGAATATATGTCACGATTCAGAAGGGACAGCTCAAAGCAAACCTCCCCCCAGGCCTCGTATTCTGAGCTAGTGGTTTCCAGCTGAAGGAAGTGCCGAAGCAGGAGGGGTTTTCCTACATGCTCAAGTTGCTTCAGTCATGTCCCACTCTTTGTGGCCCCCTGGACTGTAGCCCGGCAGGCTCCTCTGTCCTTGGGATTCCCCAGGCAAGGACACTGGAGTGGGTAGCCATGCCTTCCTGCAGGGGATCTTCCCGACCCAGAGATCGCACCTGCCTCTCTTGTGTCTTGTTTCCTGCATTGGCTGAAGACAGATTCTTTACCACGGTGACACTTTTCAAATTTCTCCTGAAAGCCCTGGATTCCAGAAAATGGAGAGGGTGCCTAGTTGCCTGGGAGACGAGGGGCCAGGTGGACCACAGTCTGGCTTTCTGCCGAGCCTGTGCGTTCATGGGTCTTCACCCTTGCACAAGGGTTTGACACATTCCGGTAGCCCTCTGACCTCCCTAAGACATAACTTAGAGGAAGAAGTAAACACAAAAGCCAGACGCTCGACCTCTAGACCCTATGGAATCTAGTGTTTGCAAGCCTTGCTCTGTGACCTTGAGTCCGGGGTTCACCCTGGGGCCAATTTGAAACCTGGAGTCAGAGCAAATCGCATCAGCTCTTGTCTTTGGTGCCATCAGAGCCTTTGGCCTGATGAGAGACCCCCGGGGAACTACAGGGCCCATGAGAAGGGATTTCAGTGAAGCACACACTGGGTCCTTCCATGGGGCATTAGATTTTAAGAACACCCAGGGACTCCCTACTGTTGGGGTGCTGTACTTTGGCGTGCTGAAAATCATGACTGCCATTGGTGTTTGCTTTTTTCTGTCCTTTTCGGTATTTGTTTAAATCAAGCTACCCCCGATGTCACTGGGCTTAGATGCCACTGGCGTGACTTGAACTATTCCAAGTTGAGGTGGTTTGTCTTTGCCAGAAAAATCACCCTCTTGTCGCTCCGAGCGGAGGAGCCGAGAGGTGTATGTGACGGTAGGCGTGCTGGGCGACACGTGGGCGCCCGGGTCAGGGCGGGGACGGTCGCCTGGGAGCCTCGGCCTCACAAACAGCTCTGGGGACGAGGAAAGGAAGCCCCGGAGAGGTGACACAGTCTCACTCAGAGTCAAGTGCTGCGGTGACCTTTAGAACTTTCCATGAAATCCGACACTGTATTTTGCAACCAGCCGAGAGCGCCAGCAACTCTGTGCTCCGGGCGTGCGGCCCGCGTGCAGCCCGCCCGCCGCTCCGAGGGTCCCCCCCACCCCCGCCCCCGCCCCAGAGCCTCTTACATAACTGGGATTTGGTTTGGCCCGCGGCCTCTGAGGGGTCCAGTGCTTTTCAGGTACCGTCACGTGACCCACAAAGCTTCCGGGTGCATTGGCAGTGGGTCTGTCTTCCTTTCCTTTTCCAACATGGAACCCAGAAGAGGCAGCCTGGCAGGGCGGGGGGTGGGGGGTGGGGGTCCCTACCATGAGATGAGAGTGAAAGAGTGAAGCCGCTCACTCACGTCCGACTCTGCGACCCCATGGACTATACAGCCCATGGAATTCTCCAGGCCAGAATACTGGAGTGGGTAGCCTTTCCCTTCTCCAGGGGATCTTCCCAACCCAGGGGATCGAACCCAGGTCTCGGGGGGGGGGGGGGGGCACGGGGGGGCAAACCGGCAGGGTGCCAGTCCAGCTGAGCCGCTGGTCCCCGGAGGGGGATCTCGGGCAAACTTTCGCTTCTCTGAACCTCCGCGTGTTTTGCTTCTTAAACCGAGTCGTGAGGGCTGGCCTCCCTGCCTCACAGCGTGGCCGAGGAGAACTTTGGGAAGGCCCTGGTCTACACGAGGTGCGCCTGCCTGGCGGCAGCCCTCCTCAGCCCTGCAGGCCTGGACCAGGGGCCCAAGGTGAGGGTGTGTCTGGACACGGGGGTGACAAGCAGGACAGGTCTGCACGGGGTCTCAGCCCCCCAACCCAGCTTCTCATCCGGGCCTCCGGCAACCATCTCGGTGAAACGGAGTAAACGGGCTCTGCCCAGGTGTCGGCTGCTGACCCGGGAGGCCCATTCCTGCAGCACAGGGGACAGAGGCCAAACCAGGAGGCAGCTCTGCCCAGTAAAAGGGTCCACCCTGGGCTTCCTGCCGGAGCCCCGGCAGGACTTGTCAACTGGCCGTGTGGACACTGTGGTGGATGTTCAGCATCCTTTGGCCCCTCCGCTTGCCCATCCCCAGCGTGTGCAGCAGAAGGCCCTGACTGCAGAGACAGTGGCCGTGGAGTCAGGCCCACTGTCCCCAGCCCCATCAGAAGGCCAGGCCAGCCAGGCTCCCCGAGGAGCAGTCCGCCCTCCCCTGGATTCCCAGCTGTCATGCAATAATAACAGTAAGGAGAAATGAGAAATGTTCAAGGCCTGAACCTCCCTCGGCGGTGGAGCCTGCTCTGAGTGCCGAGTGGTGTGCTGCCCTCCTGGAGTTCACTCAAACTCACGTCCATCGAGTCGGTGATGCCGTCCAACCATCTCATCCCCGGTCACCCACTTCTCCTGCCCCCAATCTTCCCCACCATCAGTGTTATTTCCAATGAGTCAGTTCTTCACATCAGGTGGCCGAAGTATTGGAGCTTCAGCTTCAGCAACAGTCCTTCCAGTGAACACCTAGGACTGATCCCCTTTAGGATGGACTGGTTGGATCTCTTTGCAGTCCAAGGGACTCTGAAGAGTCTTGTCCAGCCCCACAGTTTGAAAACTGCCCTCATACATGGTCCTAGTCCAGGCTTCTGGGTATAGCACCAGCCAAAAGAGTGATTTGTATAATATGCTCCAGAAATACATTTTAAACACACTTTTCGGGACTTCCCTGGTGACCCAGTGGTTAAGATCGACACTTCTGCTGCAGGAAGAGTGGGTTCTGTCCCTGGTCAGGAAACAAAGGTATCCAAGTGCCGCGCAGTGGGGCCAAACGAAATAAACACAGTTCCATCTTGGAAGCCACTGGTTCCTTCCTTTTCAGCCCTTCCCTTTAAAAAATCCCCCAAGTGTGGAAAGCATTCCATGAGGAGGTATTCTTGCCGGCTGAATCACGATCTCGTGAAGGGGCTTCACCTCTTGTTCATTTGGGACCATCAGCTGCGGAAACCGTGACAAAGGGGTGTTTGGTCTTCCTGACAGTGGCCACTGCTCCCAGCCCCGAGGTCAGATGTCCTGAAGGACGTGTCCTCGTCACTCCACGTGCAGCCTGGCTGTCGCCTCATCTCAGTTGTGCAAAAGTGTTGTCCCAAGTTAAGGAATTTCAGGCAAATGCAAATCGAACAGGGAGACACAGTGGTAAGAGAGCCGATTGTAAAATGTCTGGGAATGCTGCGAGCCCGTCCGTGCCCATCGGTGCCCTGAAATGGACCAAGGCGGGAGGTTTGCACCACAGCAGGTGGCAGCCCCTACGGCTTAGTCCTCCCTGCCCCCCACCCCACCCCAGTCCCCCCTGAGCCCCCCACCCCACCCCAGCATTTCCCACAGGCCCTGCATCTCCACCCTGGAAGTCCAGTGTCTCCGCAGCCTTCTTCTCTGCTCCTGGGTGAAGCTGGCCCTGGGAAGAGCATTTTGAGTGAGACCAAAGGCACATGTCAGTGGAGTCCGGGGCTCGCTGGGGCCTTGTATCCATAGTCAAGGTCGTCGCGTCTGGCATCATTTGTTTTGTTGTTGTTATTGGCCGCTCAGTTGTGTCTGACTCCTTGCGACCCCATGGACTGCAGCACACCAGGCTTCCCAATCCTTCCTCATCTCCCGGGCTTGTCTTAGAGCTGCATTTAACCCTGCTCCCCAGCTCCGTCCATCCAGAGCTCCCCAGGGTCCGTCCTGTGGGACAGAGAACTGCTCTGGGCCTCAAACGACTTTTTGCTCCATCAGGCCAGATCTACTGTGTCTTTTCAGAATATTCTGTAGCCATCTCAGTAACAGAACCGTGACCCTGAAGGACCCAGGGGTTCTTTCCTCCACCCTGCCTGCACTGCACATCCTGGCTCTCCTCTCCGAAGGCATCAAACGTTCCTACTGGACAAATCCAGAGGGCATGGGGCCCAGAGCTGGGCAGCGGCAGTGGGCTCTGGCGCTGCAGAGACTTGCTCAACTTTACGTATTTATTTTGTTTGTTGGAGTATAATCGCTTTATAGTGTTGTGTTAGTTTCTGCTGCACAGCAAAGTGAATCAGCTCTGTGTATACACGTATCTTCCCTTTTTCGGATTTCCTTCCCATTTAGGTCACCACAGAGCGCTGAGTAGAGTTCCCTGTGCTTACGGTAGTTTCTCATTAGTCATCTATTTTATGTTGCTGTTCGGTCGCTCAGTCGTGTCCGACTCTGAGACCCCATGGACCGCGGCACGCCAGGCTCCTCTGTCCTTCACCAGCTCCCGGAGTTTGCTCAAACTCATGTCCATTGAGTTGGCGATGCCATCCAACCATCTCATCCTCTGCCGCCCCTTCTCCTCCTGCCTTCAGTCTTTCCCAGCATCAGGGTCTTTTCCAATGAGTCAGTTCTTTGCAACAGGTGGGCAAAGTATTGGAGCTTCAGCATCAGTCCTCCCAATGAATATTCAGGACTGATCTCCTTTAGGATGGACTGGTTGGATCTCCTTGCAGTCCAAGGGACTCTCAAGAGTCTTCTCCAACACCACAGCTCAAAAGCATCATTTCTTTGGCACTCAGCTTTCTCTATTATTGATAGTGTATATATGTCCATCACAATCTCCCAGTCCATTCCACGCCCCCTTGCCCCCTTGGTACCCATACGTTTGTTCTCTATATCTGTGTCTCTATTTCTGCTTTGCAAATAAGTTCATCTCTACCATTTTTCTCGATTCCACATGTATCTGTTAATATACAATATGTGTTTTTCTGACTTCACTCTGTATGAGAGTCTCTAGGTCCATCCACGTCTCTGTAGACAGCACAGTAAGAGTTATTCAGCTTTAAGTAAAATGGTGTTAGTAACACTTGCCCCATAGGTTTCTGGGAATGATGAAATAAATTCATATTCAGCACTCCAACTGACATATGGTAGGTACTCCCCAAACAGTATTTATTATCTTACTAATTAAAATATAATTCTTAGGGGATAGGAATGTCTTTGAATTTTTCGTAGCTCTAATCCCCTCCATTAACATCTGTCCTGCTCGTTTGGTAGAGGTTTAATAACTACTTGGTGAGTGAACGGCTGTATAAGCTGTGTACAGAGCCACTGGATGCGCCCGGGTTGCTGTTGATTTCCCACACGAATTTAAACTCATTGTTCCCTTTTAGTCGCTAAACTCTGAAGTGTTTTCTTCTTCTACATAGTCTCTCATATAGTATAAGAATCTTGCATTGGTTTAGACAAAGCCTGTCATTTTTCTTTTAATCAAATATGGCTCTTTCTTACTAGAATTCTTGTTTAGCAATCTTTTCTAAGGAAGCTCTGCTTTGTTTCATTTTTAAACCAGAAGAACATTTCCATTTTTTTTAAGTGCCAAATTGATTTTTTAATTTTTCAAAATATTTATTTATTTGTTTGGCTGCACAGGGTCTTACTTACAACAATGGGATCTTTAGTTGAGGCATATGGGATCTTTAGTTGAGGCATATGGGGTCCAGTTTCCTGACCAGGGATAGAACCTGAGCCCCCTGCATAGGGAGTGCAGAGTCTCAGCCACTGGACCACCAGGGAAGTCCCTGAATTGATACTTTTAAAAAGTGAAAGTTGCTCAGTCATGTCCAACTCTGCAACCCCATGGACTATACAGTCCATGGAATTCTCCAGGCCAGAATACTGGAGTGGGTAGCCTTTCCCATCTCCAGGGGATCTTCCCAACCCAGGGATTGAACCCAGGTCTCCCGTTATGCAGGCGGATTCTTTACCAGCTGAGCTACCAGGGAAAAGTTAGATTTCCTCTTTTAAAAAGAGAAAATCTAAATATGAAACTCTGAAACCTACCTTCTTAGACTTTTTCAGAGCTTAAGTTTGGGCTACCGTATTTAACACAGATAACAACCCACTAGCGCACTGGAGAACCCAAGTGGAGGTGGGTTTTGCGACTTGTTCCATGATTTGTAGGTTCCTCCATAGGTGCAACAGGGGCCTGGCCTCTCCTCTCTTGTGCAGACCCGCCAGCCCTCAAGGCCAACTCAAGCTCTGCTTTCCAAGCAGGGTCATGTGATTGCCCTTCTCTGTCTATCCTTTTGTGCTGATGACACTGTCCATTCTGGCCACTGGCCATTGAGCACATTTTGATGTTTCATGCAGTTAGTATTATAGTTTTTCTTAGTCTCTCCAAGTCGTTTTCACATAGCTTGAGGGCAAAACCTAATTCCTCTGTCCCTTCGATGCATCCTGCTACAAAGATTTGATCACTGGATCTCCGTCCCTCTAAGCAGAAAGAAAAGGCAGGGCAAAGAGCCATTAAATGTTCAGACTTCTGGAAGGAGATGGATTCCTAACATGAGCAGATCTCACCTTGGTTTGAGGAGGAAACTGGGACCAGGGACAAGGAGTGACTTTCTCAAGGTCACAAAGCTAATTAGTGGCAGGTCCCTGCTGTCTAGTGATGGTATCAGCAAAAGGAATTGAACATTTTCCCCTCTCTTTTTAAAAGTTTTATTTTTAGTTGCAAAACACATGCACACTAGAAGTTTTTTGTTTTTATTAGGTCAGGGGTTTGGTTTAGGGGTCAAGGAAGTTGGAATTCTAACCAGTGGTTACAGGACTTGGAGCAAATCATACCCCCTTTTGGAGCCTCGGTTTCCCCTTCGGTCATGGGCGGGGGTTGGATCACATCTCTGAAGTCCCCTTGGGTTCTCTCATTCTGCAGTTCTTAGCCAGTCCCTGGTTCAAACCGACATGAGTCAAGACCCTCCTGGTGAGTCCCTGGGGACCCTGTGTCCCCTCCTCAGAGGCAGTCACTGCTTCTTTCATCTCAGGGAGCCGCGAGCTCGGATTCAGTGACTTCCAGCCCCGGGGACCTGCAGCTTCTTCAGCGAGAAGCAGCCGGAGCCTGCTGACCCCAAGGAGCCCTGGAACACATGAATCAAAATAGTTGTGTGATGTCACGTCATGATGGGAATGCGCTCTGGCCAGCCGGTGCCAGGAATTGTCTGGACTGGGTGGTTTCCTTTTACAGTCTTTTTAAAGGGACCTCCGCAGACCCACACATGACCGACTGGCGTTGCCCTCCTCCCGTTGCCTAGCTCGTCTTCCCTCCCTTTTTTTTTTTTTTTTCATTTTCAGGAGGAAAAAGCCCTGAGTGCCTGAGTGTGTGGCTGACCTTAACTATATAAACAGACCTGCCTGGGCTTCCGGGGCAGCTTCTTGCCTACTTAAGGGCAGCGGCTGCTCCAGCTTTGCCGCGGCCCCGGCGGGAGGGTGCAGAGGTGAGGACCACCCGGCCTGTCCAGCGGCTGCTGGCCCCCCGGGCGACCCCTCCGGCGTTGGCTGGGGGACCCCAGGCTGTGTCCGGCACGCGCAGGTGGCGTCTCTGAGCTCTGGGGCTCCACGCCTGCCAGCCCATGCAGCACCCCTCCTGGCCCCTGGCCGCCCGGGGCTGACGCTGTCCCCTGCAAGTCCTGGCATGCACACCCGGCCCAGCTCCCACGGTGCCCCCAGCTCCCCATGAAGCGGTTTGGCAGCCTCAGGGGCAACAGAAAGCGCAAGGACCCAAGCCGGAGCACCGGGAGGCGGCAGTCGGAGCCCCATGGCCTTTGTGGTAGGACGCTTCCCTTTGCCCAGCCCTCTGCTGGTCCCAGGGCCAGTGTGTGTGTGTGCGTGTGTGAGTGTATGTGTGTGTGCGCGTGTGCTCGTGCACAGCCTCCCAGGTGACAGCTGTGTGCAGATATGGCTGTCAGGCAGAGGGGACAGATGCGGATGTGTGTCCTTACGGACAGTCCTGCCCCTCGCTGTGCCGGACGGCCCAGCAGTGCTTTCCCCCAGGCTGTTTTCTCTAACTGGCCCTGATGAGGTTGAGTGATCAATGGGACTGGCGTTCATTTCGGCAAAAGCAGCAGCCTGGGGACAAGTAAGAATGGACCGGAGCTGTTGTTGGCAGCTATGAAGTACGAGATGTGTGTGTGCAGAGAAAACTAGCGCCGGAGATCACAGAGGATGCCTTTATCTCATCCCCTTGGGCCCACAGCTGTGTCATCGGGTGGTCAAGGGTTAACACGGGAGGGAAGGGTTAACGCCTGCCTTGATTTTTGTCCTGGGGCTGGGGGTGGGGTGGGGGGGAGAAGCTTGCTGTGTGATCTCCCTGGCTTCTGGGACCTTCTTGCAGCCTCTCTGGGTACAGGGGGTCGGGACCAGTGTGCTTGGTTCGTGGGGTGAACCATCTGCAGTTCAGTACTTCAGTGACCTGCGGGTGTGAGGGAGGCACCCTTTCTGGCTGGAGTCAGGCAGGTGGATTTCAAGGCAGCCAGGGCTTCCCAGGGGCCTGGCTAAGCCTGCCCACTTCCTAAGAATTGGGAGTTTGCCTGCCCTGAAGGCTGCTGCTTGCAGAACACGGGCATTCCTGAACACTTACCCCTAAGACAGAATAGCAGCCTCCTCACACAGCCCAGTGGTAGCAAAGAGGGGGAAGCTGACAGGTGCACTAAACTGCGCTCCTTGGGTATAAGGCCACATGGTAAGTGGCCAAAAATAATCGTTTTGTGTAGTAAGGAAATGACTTTGGCAAAACATTTTGGCAGTACATGGAAACTGGAATTTAGGCATGCGTGCGTGTTCAGTCTCTTCAGCCGTGTCCGACTCTGTGTGGCCCCGTGGACTGCAGCCCACCAGGCTCCTCTGTCCGTGGGATTCTCCAGGCAAGAATGCTGGAGTGGGCTGCCTTGCCCTCCTCCAGGGGATCTTCCCAAACCAGGGATCCAAGTCGGGTCTGTCAGCACCTCCTGCACTGCAGGCAGACTCTTTACCGACAGAGCCGACTGGGAAGCCTAGAATACAGGCATGCCTCGTTTCCTTGCATTTCTCTCTCTCTTTTTTTGCAGATTGAAGGTTTGTGGCTCCCCTGTGTTGTCAGATGATGACTAGCCTTATATTTTAGCAGTGAAGCATTTTAATTAAGGGATGTACATTGTTTTCTAGACATAATGCTGTTGCGCACTTAGTAGACTACATTATTGTATGGTCATTACTCATATATGCACTTGGAAACTGAGAAATCCGTGTGGCTCCCTTCACCATTCCGATATTCACTTTTGCAATGGGCTGGAAACTGAACCTGCAGTATCTCCAAGGCAGTGCCTGTAGTAAGAAAAGAAAAAGGTAAACAGAAAACCTGCCGACATCGCTTGCTACACCCAGTTTAGCCAGTTACTTCCGGAAGCTTCTAATGGACCCAGTGTGCCACTGATAACCCCGGGGGTTATGAGCAAAGGAGACAGCAGCTCTGAAATGCAGGGAGCTTTCAGTCTTGTGAAGGAATCAGAGCGGTGTCTGATTGCACCGTGTGCAAAGGTGAATTGCTGGAGGAGAGCAGTGCCTGGCCTGACACGGCGGGGGAGGAGGTGGGGGATGACAGGCGGCAGGGGAGGAGGTGGGGGATGACAGGCAGCAGGGGAGGAGGTGGGGGATGACAGGCGGCAGGGGAGGAGGTGGGGGATGACAGGCGGCAGGGGAGGAGGTGGGGGATGACAGGCACTCTGGACTTCATTGCTGTTGTTCAGTCGCTCAGTCGTGTCCAGCTCCTTACGACCCCATGTAGCACGCCACGCCTCCCTGTCCATCACCAACTCCCGGAGCTTACTCAAACTCATGTCCGTCTAGTTGGTGATGCCATCCAACCATCTCATCCTCTGTCACCCGCTTTCTCCCCCTGCCTTCAATCCTTCCCAGCATCAGGGTCTTTCCAGTGAGTCGGCTCTTCAAATTAGGTGGCCAAAGTACTGGAGCTTCAGCTTCAGGCTAAATTAGACGTGGTTTTAAAAGAAGACTCTTCTTTTAAATAATAAAGTAATAAACATTCATTTACTATAGAGCTAAGTCTAAACCTGTTATTTCACTAAAAGTCTGGTTTTGCTAATGAGCATGGGTGGGCCCATTAGGAAAAAAAAAGCCTGTTCTTTGCCAGACAGTGGTTTCTCCCTTGTGTTTTAAATCTGTCATCCTGTCGGTTCTGCTTCCGAAATCAAAAATAACATTTGCATGTTGACCAGGCTTTACAAGAGCTCACATGCAAATGCCGGCTCTGATTGCAGGGTCAGGAAAATCAGAGTATCTTCTAGATCCTTCCTCTGGGATTTGGGATACAGCCCATGTATCCAGTTTTCCTTTTGTCAGAGTCCCAGTGTGAGAGCTGTTGAGCAAGGGCAGGCAGGCAGCAGGTGCTGGCCCCTCAATCATGTGTGGTGTGGATACATCAGATGCAAAAAAAAAAACCAGAGTGTGCACTGAGCATCCTCCCAGCTCCCTGCCTGCCACCTACCCCTTCCCCAAGACCAGACTGAACCACTTCTATCTGAAATCATCCCAACTGCCTATTCAGTGACCTCCGGGCTTCTTAGGGACAAGGACCACGTCCCCAAGGAAGCTTTCCATCCATCTTCCAACCCTGACACCTTGAAGCATCCCAGGTTCTCCCTAGAGAATTGCTGGTTATGGGGATTGAAATGGGGCCCCTCCACTGTCACTCCTGGTTCTCCAGCAGCACTGTTTCTGGACTTTGCCTTCTTTTAATTCCCTTCCAGCTGATCCCTTTCCTCCCTATGGTTATTCTTATGTGGGTGCTCAGCGGTGTCCGACTGCAGCCGACCCCATGGACTGTGTCTGTCCATGGAATTCTCCAGGCAAGAATCCTGGAGTGAGTTGTCATTTCCTCCCCCAGGGGATTTTCCAGACCCAGGGATTGAACCCATATCTCCAACCCGCGTCTCCTGTGTCTCGGATTCTTTACCTGCTGGGCCACTGGCGAAACCCTGGAGCTTAAGAATTTCAGAGAAGTCTTCTCTGTTCTTTTAAGAAAGCTTCCAGGAGGGTTGGGAGGATGTCTGCCTTTCACCCACCCTCTGTCTTCCCCAGATCAAGTGAACACAGGTGGTCAGCGCGATTCTGTGTGTTCTTGGGCGCTTCTGTGGCCCCATCAGTCTTTTCCGGGAACCACTCACTGTATCCTCTGTTCCGTTTCAAGGTGATGTCGTTCGTCACACACATGCGTCTTCCTTGTTACACACAGTTGCGCGTGCACACATAGCCGTCCCTGTGGCCTCCTTTTTCCTTCTCATTTCAGCTGTGCTGGGTCTCTGTGAGGCACGTGGGCTGTTGTGCAAGCGTGGGCTTAGTTGTCCCGCAACCTATGGGATCTCAGTTTCCTGACCAGGGGATCGAACCCACGTCCCCCTGCATTAGAAGGCAGATTTCTTAACCGCTAGACCACCAGGGAAGTCCCCTCCTAGGCTCTTGAGCAGCCAGAACAACCACAAGAGGGAAATGAAGGCCTGGCAGATCAGCGGTTACTTAATCCATGTATGTTTGCCCCTGGCCGGCATGTTTGTTTGGAAGCCTGTGGCTCTGGTTGAAGTTTTAAACACTTCAAGCCTGGTAACAAAATGCCCTGGAAAGTTCTGATCCACAAGAAGCTTGCCCCTTTTGGCCCAGAGCTTAGGGCCCGCCCAGCCTCCCACTCCCCTACAAAGCTCAGTCGGCACCTCCCGCTGCAGGTGTCGTACTCTGTAGGCAAACACGATGATGGTTTGGACTTAAGCCTTGAGTTTCGGCCTCTTTGGTCAGCAGAGACCCAGATGATGTGGACAAAGAGCGTGTAGCAATAGTAGTAAAAGTGTAAAAGGCGGATTAGGGCAGGATTTTGCTCAGTAGTTCAGAGAACTGACTGTCGCAACTTTTCTACCCTCTGTAGTGAGAGGCGAGTGATTCAACACAAGCTACCTGGAGCCTTAAGAGGCCCCTTCTGAGGGCCAGCATTAGAGCCAGGAAGCCTCTGGGTGCATCAGGAGGCTGTGTCCCCACGCAGCTGGGGTCCAGGGGACACCGGAGACCAGAGCCCCCGACAAGTTTTGTTTTGCACTGAGCCTCCTCCTCCTGTTAGCCCTCCTTGTGATGAATGTGCAACCACTTCTGGAACGAAACTCCCAAGTTCCTCCTGCCCAGGTTCACGCATCACCCGAACGCTGCCTGGCCCAGTCTCTCATCCCCTGTAATGCCAGCGGAGCCTGCAGCGGGCTGTGCCACTGCGGGGACCGTGGGTCATCTTTGCCTCAGCAGCGGGCACGGCTGTTGTCCTGACTCCCCCCAGTATCCTCCCCACCCCGGGACCCTCTGCTCCCTGCCCAGCCCCTTGTTATCTCCGTGGTGCTTCTGGGTGGCTGCCTGCCCACCCAGCTTCCGGTGTCCAGACTGGGGTGGCCTTCGGAGAGCCCAGTATTCATTCGGTCACCCATTCGAATATATGTATTTAGTTATTTATGATGGAACATTTCAAGCATCCAGAGAAGGGGAGAGAATGGAGGAACGGTGTCCATATTCAGGCTCAGTAGTGAGAAGCGCTCTGCCAGTCCCGTGGACAGAGGAGCCTGGCGGGCTACAGTCCACGGGGTGGCAAAGAGTCAGGATGACTAGCGATGAACACTTCCACTTTTGCTTCACTTTCTGCCAGTCCCACCAGTGTCTGAGCTGCTCAGTGCCAACACTGGGGGTACAGGCACCAGGGCGCCCTCCCAGGGCAAGCCACTGAGATGGTTCTTTAAACTGTGGTAAAATAGACAGGGCTTAGGTAGCATCACCAACTCAACGGACGTGAGTTTGAGCCTAACTCTGGGAGATAGTGGAGGACAGAGGAACCTGGTGGGCTACAGTCCCCAGGGTCACAAAGGGTCGGACACAACTTAGCGACCCAACCAGTACAGCAAAATAGATGGGACGTAAGACTTACCACCTTACCCATTTTTACCCATACTCTTCACTGGACTTAAGCTCATTCACACTGTTGAGCAGACCATCGCCCCCGGCATCTCCAGAACTTCCCAGCATGTCCAACTAGACCTCTGTCCCTTTTAACAGCTGGCCGCTCTGTCTGCCCCCCAGTGCTGGCACTCCCCCAGCTTCTCCTCCCGGCCTCTCTCCAGTGACCGCTCCGGGTGCCTCACGAGCGGAATCACACGGCGCTCCTCCCTTGTGACAGCCGAGCGAGTTTTCCTTTGTGATGCCAGGCCGTGGGGAGCACTGTGGGGGAAAGGGCAGGACCAAGGGTCAGAAAAGGAGGCGCCGTGTGGACCCTGAAGCAGGTCCTTCCAGACAGATGGAAGGCCCAGGCCCTGGGGAGGGTGAGCCTTGGGTCCAGGAGCACCGAGGGGCCAGTGTGACTGGACTGCAGGAAGCAGGCCAAAGCCCTTAGGCGGGGGGCCCAGCAGGAGTGAGGACAGAGGCAGGTGAGGGGCGAGGGGGCGTGAGATGAAGCCCCAGGGGTCTTGAGCCAGCACTGCTGGGCTCTGGAGGCTGGGGTCTTGCCCAAGGCCATGGAACGGTAAGGGCAGAGCTGGGGTTATGAGCCTATGTCCCCAGCCCTCTGCAGGCCCGGTGCCCACCCGGAGCGGCTGGCCCTGGCTCCCAGCCTCTCTGTCGAACCTGCGCCCACACAGGAGACCGCAGAGAGCCTGCAGCTCGTCTGCAAGGGGAAGGGGTCGGGGATTCGGACTCTATAATGTCTGGGGGAGGCGTGTGGGATTTGGGATCGGTCAGAGGGGGCTGGCTCACCGCCTCCCGCCCATCCTCCGCACCTCAAACCCCGCTGGGGGGCTCATCTTCCTTTGCCCAGTTTCCCTCCGTGTGGCCGTCACCACGCTGCGTGGCAGCCCTGGCCCAGCATCCAAGGATGACAGGTGGAAGGAAGGGCCCAGGCAAGGGGCTTCCCGGGGAAATCCTTGTTAAGCACTTCCACCTTCATCTGCCCCCAACGGCCACCCTGGATCACCGGCCAGTGGGCCAGTCACCAGCTGACAGGCGGGCACAAGCGGCAGGGCTGTGTGTGTTCTCACTGCACGCCTGCTTCCCAGCGGTGCCCCCTCCAGGGGTGGAGGTGAGGATGGAGGGGACAGCAGCAGCTGGCCTTCACTCTCAGTGCCCCTTCCTTTCCCAGCTCCCAAGGGGGCAGACTAGGAACATTCTAGAAACATGGCCCAAGTGATGATGGAGACAGTGAAGTGAGGGCTCGCGGGCTGCCTGGAGGAGGCATGGCTCCGGGGAGTCCTGCTTCTGGGCAGAGCCTTGACACCGGACATGGTGAGTCTGTGACTCCAGGACTGAGGGTGTGTGTGAAGACAGTGGGACCCGATTGCAGAGCCTGGTGGAGGGAATAGAGGAATAAGGGAGAAAGAAGTAAGGTGGGAGGGGGTGGACCTCACAAAGCAACCCCGCTCGGTGATGGAGACGCCTCGGGGCTGGAAAGCCTGGCCGGGGTCAGACACCTGCTGCTCTGTCCCCCAGACCCTCCCGCTGGGACTTGGTCCAGGGTAAGTCTAAGGGCCCAGGGGGCTCGGCACCCAAGAGAGCAGCATCTGGGGCTTCCAGCATCCAGAGCAGATTGAGAACCTGGGACACTTAAAGAGACGGTGATTTCTGTCCTCAGCTTATTCTGTTGTGGTTCTTCAGTCGCTGAGTCGTGGCCGATTCTTTGCAACCCCAAGGACTGCAGCGCACCAGGCTTCCCTGTCCTTCAGTATCTCCTGGAGTTTGCTCAAACTCATCCCTATTGAATCAGTGATGCTGTCCAACAATTTCATCCTCTGTCATCCCCTTCTCCTCCTGCCCTCAATCTTCCCCAGCATCAGGGTCTTTTCCGATGAGTCAGCTCTTCACATCAGGTGGTCAAAGTATTGGAATTTCAGCCTCAGCATCTGTCCTTCCAATGAATATTCAGGGTTGATTTCCTTTAGGATTGACTGGTTGGATCTCCTTTCAGTCCAAGGGACTCTCAAGAGTCTTCTCCAGCATGACAGTTCAAAAGCATCAATTCTTCAGTATTCAGCTTTCTTTATGGTTCAACTCTCATATCTGTACATGACTACTGGAAAAACCATAGCTTTGACTATATGGACCTTTGTTGGCAAAGTGATATCTTTGCTTTTTAATATGTTGTCTAGGTTTGTCATAGCTTTCCTTTCAAGGAGCAAGCATCTTTTAATTTCAAGGCTGCAGTCACTGTCTGTAGTGATTTTGGAGCCCAAGAAAATAAAATCTGTCACTGCTCCCACTGTTTTCCTCAACTCTTAGTTTGCCTTTAATGATCGAGAAGGAAAACACACGTGGTCCAGACCCTGTCGAGACCCCGAGCACTAGGATGCCTCTGGGGCTGCTGCTGCCCTTGGCCCTGGACTGCTGGCCTCCAGAGGTGTCCTGACCGTGGCGGTGGTCAGGGTGTAATCCCCAGGAGGGAGTGTGTCCCCTCCCAGGGAGGCCCCAGCTCAGACCTGTGTGTGCCCCGTGGAGTCTGGGGTGATTGGTGTCCCCAGAGCTGTGCGGGGAGGTGTGGTGTGGTCCTCCAGCAAACCCAGGCCGGAAGCAGGGACGCGGCACCCACCTGGGGCTCCAGGGCCAAGGGCACTGCTGAGACAGACACGTGGAGGGCTCAGAGGGCGTTTCGGTGACTCAGATGACTACAAGGCTTCGCCGAAAGAGGAAGCACAAACCAGCTAATACTAGTGGCTTCACAGATGCACAGCAGATGAATGATAAAGCTGCCAGGGCTCAGCCTCGCCTGCGTTCAGCTGTCCTGCCGCTTTCATGTCCGTAATCCAAATCCCTGGGCTTTGCTGCTTGGCTCAGTGGTGAAGAATCCACCTGCCAACGCAGGAGATACGGGTTCGATTCCTGATCCAGGAAGATCCCACGTGCGGCGGAGCAGCTAAGCCCGTGGGCCACAGCTACTGAGCCTGTCTTCTGGAGCCTGGGAGCCGTCACTACTGAAGCCTGAGCGCCCTGGAGCCTCTGCTCCAAAACAAGAGAAGCCGCCGCAGTGAGAAGCCCAAGCATCAAAGAATAGGCCCCGCTCACCGCCACTAGAGAAAAGCCCACAGCAGCAAAGACCCAGCACAGCCAAAAACAGAGAAAGAAAGGATTTGTTTAAGGTTCCAGATGCCCCCAACCCAAGCCCCTGCCTCCTAGAGACGCTCGGCTCTGCGGGGAGACGAGGCTGAGAGAAGGAGGACAAGCCCCTGCCCGCTGAGCTCCGAGCCCCAGGCCTCAGGCCTCGGGTCGGTTGCTTCCTTCCTCTGCGCTCGCACCTGGGAAATCAGTCAAGTGCGCAGGTGCTTCTGCCAGGGCTTCTGAGAAAGGCCCCGTTAGTCAGAATCAACTGCACGTTTGTCCTTGCAGCTTTCCTGTTGACAGAAGATTCCGTCTGTGCGGATATGGGGAGTCCTTATGTCTGCCAGTGGAGAGCAAGGAAAGAAACACACCTAGCATAGACAGTGGGGAGCTGTGTTTTTATTTTTTGTTAATTAACTAGTCTACCTTTGGCTGCTCTGGGTCTTGGTTGCTGCCCACGGGCTTCCTCTAGTTGTAATGAGCAGGGGCCACTCTGGTCGTGGTGCCGGGCTTCTCACTGTGGCGTCTTCTCTTGTTGCAGAGCACGGGCTCCAGGGCGCTGGGCTCAGTACTTGTGGCAAGTGGGCTTCGTTGCCCCTTGGCGTGTGGAATCTTCCCGGATCAGGGATTGAACCCATGTCCCCTGCCTTGGCAGGCGGATTCTTAACCACTGGACCACCAGGGAAGTCCCAAGACGATGGGGAGGTGTATGTTAAAATGTCGGTTTCATTGTTATTCTGGTGCCGTGACGCTGACAGGTCAGGAGTGGATGCCACAGAAAGGCCGTTGGTCACTCCCAGTTCCCAAGAGGAGGGGGCACAACCTCCCCCCACCCACGCCCTGCAGGACCGCGCGGGGAAGCTCCAGGGTCAGTGGAGGGTGTAGAAGAAGCCAGCGGAAAGGGTGGGCGGGAGCCTTCATTGTGGTTTCCGCGGGAGAGACAAGGCCAGGCAGAGCAAGCAGGGTTGGGGTGGCCTAGCTGAATCATTTCAGCAGGCGCTGGGGTCTGGGGGCTGTCTGTAGTCTGGGACTTGCCCCTGGGATGATCAGGCAAGGGGTAGTGCCTTCTAGAGCATAAGGACCAGCTGCAGGAGGGTGCCTCCCAGTGGGACTGTGGATTGGCATGTTTGCATATGAAAGACAGGCTCCCTGCAAGGGAGGGGCGGGCTAACCCCGGGCGGGGCAGGCCTCCCCAGTCAGCCAGACGCCAGAGCCAGACCATAGAAAACACAGAAAATAAGGAGATCTAGTCAATGCAGGATGCTGCTACCCCCGTAGTTCTCTCTTGTTCTCTTTGCCCAAGCTTCGAAATGTTTCTGACTTCACTGGGGGAAGACCTGCCTGCCCTGAGACTCCAGCCTCCAGCTCAGAGGGGAGGAGGGGCTGGTGTCCCCAGGTCCAAATGCCCCGGACTCCTAGTCTGACACACCCAGCAGTTCAGGGCCCCGAGGAATAGGGTGAAGGGCTGTCTGTGCCTGGCAGGTCTCCTTCGGGTCTTGCATCCCATCTTCAGGCCTCAGAAAATGCCCGTGAGTGACTGCAGACCAGCTTACGGGTGCCACCTATTCCTCCCTACCCCCCCACCACCGCCACGCTGGTCATCAGGGCTGGCCCATCAAATGACCACGTGCCCACCCTTAGTGTGGCTGATGGACGCACAGCAAGTGGGTTCTGAACACACACGCTGCCAGGGATGCTCTGTGGTCACTTCCGCGTAGAGTCTGGGAGTTCCTAATCGTGGTTGTGTTTCTGGATGAAAGTGACAGGGAGGTGTGGCCAGGCTGGCACAAGGGTGCGCTGGGGACTCAGCATCACCTGTGAGCTCTGGGAGGCCCGCAAGTCGCCCCATGTGGGGGTTGCCCTGGAGCAGAGCTCCACTCACAATCTGACGCCCCGCCCAGGGTCTGCCCCCTCCCAACCCTGCTCTGTGTGTCCTCTCTGCCTGGTTCTGCAACCACCTGGGCCTCAGACATGAGCATCAGACTCTTGGAGCTCCCACCTCCTGCTCTGTGTCTGTGGCTCTCTCTGACGTTAAGGTTGAATCCACCAAACATGTCTATTAAGCTCCTACCTTAGGGTGTGGGTGTAGCTGCTGGGGACCGTGGGGAACAGGATAGGTGCTGAGCAAACATGCGTCCATAGTAATTAAAGTGCATAGTGAAATATTAAAGAGTAAGCTGAGATGTCAGGAGGATGAATTTCGGTGTTCAGGAAGGCTGCTGTGGACAAGAATAGGCTCTAAAGTGTTAGATCGCAGCCAGTAGGGAGGGGAAGGGAGGGAAAAGGGGGACAGAAGGGATCCAGGTGGGAGAAGCAGCATGCAAAGGTCCAGGGCAGGTCTGGTCTGGCACGTGAAGCACCCCAAAGGGGTTCCCAGTGCCCAGTGGGACTCGGGGGGTCTCCAACACCTTGAAGGCCATCTTCAGCAGGTACTCAGCCCAGCATCGCTCTCAGACGTCTGGGAAAGTGGTGGCCGTCACTGCCGGCTGACCACTCTGCTTCTGACGTCCCTGCTGAGCTCAGTGTGGCCATCGCTGAGGCAGGCCCACCTTTGCAGAATCTACCTGACTAGTGACAGTTATTCAGTGAGCTATATGGGCAAGTGTTGTTTTCATTTAGAAAGACTCTTAAAAAGGGGGAGAACGGGGGACTTCCCTGGCTGTCCAATGGTTAAGATTCTTAGGTTCCACTGAAGGGGGCGAAGGTTTGATTCCCTGGTCAGAGAGCTAAGATCTCGCATGCTGCAAGGTAGGGCAAAAAAAAAAAAGGAAGGAGGAGAAGTAAATCCCCTTAGGTTCCTTTTACCTGCCCCCTGCCATGAATGTAGATGTGAGGGTTGGAGCTCCGCAGCCATTTTGGATCATAAGGTGACTGCTTGAAGATGCAAGGAATGAGGTTAGTGGAAAATAAAGATAGAAGCCTGGGTTAACACTGTGAAGCTGCCATACTAGCTATCGACCGCCTGTCTTTCAGACATCTTCTTTATGTGAAACAAGAATAAACCTCTTTCTGGCTGAAGCCACTGCTATTTTGGATTTTGCTGTTAAATAAGGACAAACTTAACAGAAACTGACACAGCCTAAGATGGAACTTGATCCATCCAGGCCTTTGGTAGCTACTTAAGACCAAGCAGGAGATCTGTGTGGATGTGGCTCCTTCAGACCCAAGATCCCGAGGCCCAGGTGGGTGAGGGCTGCCGAGACCAGGAAGAGGACGAGTCTCTAAGGTCATCCCATGGACCTCTGTCCAGCTCCATTTTCCCCAGAGCTGTGTGTTCACTGCACTGCAAGAACACTCTGTGTAAGGAAACTCTGATATTCTAAATTTAGACTAAAAAAATTAGGCCTGTGGGTGCTTTATACAAATGGGCCATTTCTTTAAATTGCTGTGTCCCTTTCTGTGGACATATTTCATATTTTAAAATATGACTTCGTTTGAGACGACCCCACTGCAGACAGAGAGAGATGAGCCATTGCGTCTATGAAGGTGTAAAGGCAAATTCACACCCAGCTTTTGGGCCACCGTGGCGAGCTTGAGAGTAGCCGTGAAGTCTGGACTCTGTACTAACATGGCTCATTAAAAGAAAATTATTACAGTTAACCAGACAATGGCACCCCACTCCAATACTCTTGCCTGGAAAATCCCATGGATGGAGGAGCCTGGTGGGCTGCAGTCCATGAGGTCGCCAAGAGTCGGACACGACTGAGTGACTTCACTTTCACTTTTCATTTTCATACATTAGAGAAGGAAATGGCACCCCACTCCAGTGTTCTTGCCTGAAGAATCCCAGGGACGTGGGAGCCGGGTGGGCTGCCGTCTGTGGGGTCGCACAGAGTCGGACACGATTGAAGTGACTTAGCACAGACTTAAAAAAAAAAATATATATATATATATATTCATTTATTTATTTATTTTTGGCTGTGCTGAATCTTTGTTGCGGTGGGCTTTTCTCTAGTTGTGCTGAGCAGAGGCCGCCTCTCGCCGCGGTTGTGGGGGCTTCTCACTGCAGGGGCTTCTCTTGTTGGAGAGCACAGGCCCGCAGGCTTCAGCAGTTGCAGCACACGGCTTCATTATCTGTGCACGGGCTTCGTTGCTCCGCGGCATGTGGAATCATCCCAGACCAGGGGTCGAACCCATGTCCCTTACATTCGCAAGCAGATTTTTACCCACTAGGGAAATCCAACCCTAAACTTTAAAAAATCAGAATACAGTCTGCAGTCAGCACTGTATATGTTCAGGGTGGACAGCACACACCATGAAATTACCACAGTGAGTTTAATGAACACCCGTCAAACCGCAACATGAGTCAGCCATAGGTATACATGTATCCCCTCCCTCTTGAACCTCCCTCCCATCTCCCTCCATGTCCCACCCCTCTAGGTTGATACAGAGCCCCTGTTTGAATTTCCTGAAATGAATTATATTTTTCTCATACCTTTGTGACCATCTTCATCCAGCTCTCCTCCCTGATTTTCCACCCCCACCTCTGGTAAGCACCACTCTGATCTCTTTTTCTATGAGCTTGTTTGTTGGTTTGGTTGCTGTTTTTTAAGTATTTGTTTATCATTTATTTATTTGACACCTTGAGTCTTAGTTGAGGCGTCTGGGATCTAGTTCCCTGACCAGGGACTGAACCCAGGCACCCTGCGTTGGGAGAGTGGAGCCTTGGCCTCTGGACCACCAGGGAAGTCCTTGATTCTTTGGTTTTGTTGTTGTCCAGTTGCTCAGTCACATCTGACTCCTGGCGACCCCACGGACCTTGGTTGGCAAAGTAATGTCTCTGCTTTTTAATACGCTGTCTAGGTTTGTCATCGCGTTTCTTGCAAGGAGCAAGCGTCTTTTGGTTTTGGTTTGGAAGTATAATTGCCTACAGCGCTGTGTTAAGCCCGATGTAGAGATTCACCGTTTCTGTACATTTTTAAGTGAACCCCCCAGGCCAATCTGGCCTTGGCCTTCCTTGCACTGCTGTGTCTCTGGGGCCCATCAGTGGGTAAGACAGACACCCACAAGTTAACCCATCTGATAAGTGTTATTTATTGTACGTGTATCAGACTGCTCTGAGAACGATGTGAAGATGCCAGAGGAGGCTCAGCGGCTTGCACGTAGGCAGAGGTGAGGGACACTTGCCTGGAGAGGGGCCCTCAGGACGGGCACTGGGGCTAAACACTCAGGGGCTTGGGTGTGAGCGGGGGGTGGAGGTGTCTGCTCTGGACACAGGGGTGATACTGGATTGGTGGAGACCGGGGTGAGGGGTCTTGCCTAGTCAAGGAAACGCCTAGAAAGAGAAGATGGGGCCAGACTTTAGAAAAACCTACAATGCCAGGCTGGAGGGCGAGCTGGGAACAGAGGCCCCTGGGAGGGAGTGTGAGCAGGGGCGTCGTGTCGTGCATGGGGTGGGGGGCTCGGGGAAGGAGCTGGTGAGCTGAGACTCCACTGAGGGGAGCTTGTCCCTAGAGCGTACAGCCCTCTGGGACCTCGGCTGCAGCTCCCCAGGGGCTGCAGGGGTGTTGAGCCCTGAAGCAGCACCCCCCATGCCCCCATGAGCAGCCCCGTGGCTCTGAGCCTGGCCTCTTGCAGGTGGGTGTCTCCTGGTGCCAGCTGGGTGCAGACCCTGGTCGCCCGCCTGGGTGCAGACCCTGGTCGCCCGCCTGGAGAACTGGACCTGAACAGCGTCTAGGGGAGAGCAGAAGGCCACGTGGGAAGGGGCTGCCCTGGCCTGGGGGGCTAGGACGTCCCCGTTGTGAACTATCTGTGTTGGTGTCCCTTGCGTGGCTGCCTTCACATTTCATGTTCAATCACCCTGTTAGGGCAGGAGGTGGAGCCCAGGGAGAGATGGGCGCCTGGCGTCTCAGCCTCCTCCAGGCATCACGCCCCTCATGGGGCCTCCAGCTGCTGACTGTGTGGGGGGACCACACCCTCCCTGCTCCCCTGCAGGGCCAGCAGAGCATCCCCTTCTTCTCCACCCCCCAAGGCTGTCCCCCGCCGCCGGCTGTGACTCCTGGGGGCAACTGAGTCCAGAGTCCCCTCTGTCCTCCCTGCGTCTCATTCCTGGGTGACTCAGCTGCTGACGGAACAGCCAAAGCGGATCAACAGAAGTGGCTGAGCCTCGGGGTGGCCTCTGAGCAGCTGTGGAGAGGGGGGGAAGCACCGTGCCTTCAGTCTGGTGCCGGTGGACCGAGCACCCCGGGGTGTGCTGAGCCTGGGGGGTTACCCTCCCCTCTGCAGTCCTTCCAGGGTCTCCCTTCTGCAGGATCACCCCCAGCGGGGCCCCAGGGGTGGGCGTGCAGCACTTGGGAGTCCACCCGTCCTGATACATACACTCAAATCCCTCCAGCTCCAGAGCCTTTCACACCACCTTGTTGATTCTGGACTAACAGTGCAGCAACCTTGTAAAACCTTGTTCATGTAAATTTTGCTACGTGTATGCCTGCTCAGTCATGTCCAACTCTTTGCAACCCCGTGGACTGCAGCCTGCCAGGCTCCTCTGTCTGTGGGATTCTCCAGGCAAGAATACTGGATTGGGTTGCCATGCACTCCTCCAGGGAATCTTCCCCACCCAGGGATCGAACCTGGTCTCTTGCATCTCTTGCGCTGGCAGGCGGGTCCTTTACCAGCTACCGCAGACGCTTGCAGAATTGTGTCCATCGTAGGTGGTGAATTTGCACAGTCTGCACGTACTCGTGTAACTGACGTTCAGACTAAGAGACAGAACATCACCAGCCCCCCAGAAGCTTCTCCCAGGTCCCGTGGGCACGCCCCACCCCCAAGACGAGCCTTGTCCGGCTTTGACCTTCATGTGATGGGTCCGCACAGGGTTTATCTCTGTCTGGCTTCTTTCACCTGACCGCCAGCGGTGCGGCCCCGCCCACAGTGTGGCTGAAGTTCATTCATTCGTTGCTGGGTCACTGCTCCGTCCTCTGTGTAGACCACGCCCCCTCCACCCCCACCTGCGGGCTGCAGACTCTGGTCTCCATCCTCCGCATAGACCACGCCCCCTGCACCCCGACCTGACCTGCGGGCGGGCGGACCCTGGTCTCCAGTCTGGGGCTCTGATAGTTCCCGCTGCTGCTGTGCCCCTTCTTGTTCGTCTTCCCGCCTTTCCGGTGGACACGCAGCAGGTCTGCGGTAGGAGAGCGCACGTGCCGCCTGGTGCACCCAGCCTCCTCTGCCCATCGCCCAGCTCCACACCCAGGCAGGTGTTCTCCTCACCTGGTAACTGAGCTGTAGCATCCCCGGGGTCCCCTGAAGGCTAGTTCCCGCACTCTGATCCACTCCCCCACCAGCGGGGACTCAGGTCCAGCTTGCTGACTGCAGGGCAGGCCGGGACCCGGTGGATCGGGAGGAGCTGCGGTCTCTGAGGCCCCTTTCTTCCTGGGGCTCAGCGTTCGGGGTTTATTTATGACTGGGAACTGTAGCAGGACCTGGCTTGTAACCACCAGCTGTCGCTATGGCAACTCTTCACTTACACCACTAAAAATAGATCCTCTTCATCCCTGGGACAGAAAAAAAAAAAAATCAAAGAAAATCAAAGTAGGGGAGGGCCTGTTTGCTCAGCTGCAGGCCCCCAGACGGATTTTGAGGTGCAGCGATGTAGCTCTTGGGGTCTCTTTAACTGCCCACCTAAGAGCCAAAAGGGCTGGGGATCGGGGGAGTGGCAGGTCCACCCTGCTGGGCTTCTCCAGCTGGTGGGGACACTGGCGTTGCCCCTGCCCTGACCTTGTCTGTCTTATCCTTTATAGGCTGAACCACAGAAGTTAATCCATAATTATAAAGTCATTTCTCTTGGGCTTTATTCGGTATCTTAATCTTTAATCTCAATTCTTCTGGGATTGTAAATATTTTTCAGGGTCAAGGACTTAATTAGTAGGGTGGTATGAGAACTTGAAATCCTGTCCTATGAGAAACAGTTGAAAGAACTGGACATGTTGGCATGGGCAGAGGGACCTTGGGAGGACCAGGTGGGAACAATCTTCAGGTGTTTGTCCTGGTGTCGAGGGACTTCCTTGTTCCTCTCATGCCCCAGGAAGGCAGAACTCAGCTCCACGGACAGAGAAATATTTCCCCCCCTGAAAAGATGTATCTTTCTTTCTATTGCATTTTTTAAAATCATGAAAGTGAAAGGACTGTTCCAAACGTTTCTGACCTGGGGAAAGCCTCCATAATGACAAGCCTGCACAGCACGCAAGGAGCTTTGTGTATCTCTAAGGCCGAAGACTGGTTCCAAATAGGAAAAGGAGTGCATCAAGGCTGTATATTGTCCCCCTGCTTTTTAACTTATATGCAGAGTACATCATGAGAAACGCTGAGCTGGAAGAAGCACAAGCTGGAATCAAGATTGCCGGGAGAAATATCAATAACCTCAGATATGCAGATGACACCACCCTTATGGCAGAAAGTGAAGAGGGACTAAAAATCCTCTTGATGAGAGTGAAAGAGGAGAGTGAAAAAGTTGGCCTAAAGCTCAACATTCAGAAAATGAAGATCATGGCATCTGGTCCCATCAACTCCATGGGAAATAGATGGGGAAACAGTGGAAACAGTGTCAGACTTTATTTTTTGGGGCTCCAAAATCACTGCAGATGGTGATTGCAGCCATGAAATTAAAAGACGCTTACTCCTTGGAAGAAAAGTTATAACCAATCGAGATAGCATATTGAAAAGCAGAGACATTACTTTGCCAACAAAGGTCCGTCTAGTCAAGGCTATGGTTTTTCCTGTGGTCATGTATGGATGTGAGAGTTGGACTGTGAAGAAGGCTGAGCGCCGAAGAATTGATGCTTTTGAACTGTGGTGTTGGAGAAGACTCTTGAGAGTCCCTTGGACTGCAAGGAGATCCAACCAGTCCATTCTGAAGGAGATCAGCCCTGGGATTTCTTTGGAAGGAATGATGCTAAAGCTGAAACTCCAATACTTTGGCCACCTCATGCGAAGAGTTGACACATTGGAAAAGACCCTGATGCTGGGAGGGGTTGGGGGCAGGAGGAGAAGGGGACAACAGAGGATGAGATGGCTGGATGGCATCACGGACTCGATGGACGTGAGTCTGAGTGAACTCCGCGAGTTGGTGATGGACAGGGAAGCCTGGAGTGCTGCGATTCATGGGGTCGCAAAGAGTCGGACACGACTGAGCGACTGAACTGAAGGGTCACAAGGCTCTGGGGGTGGAGGGGGTGCTGCTCTGGGCGGGGGTACCCAGTGTGGACAGGGAGGGGCCCAAGTCAGCTGCACTCCGTCAGCCTGCTGGGGTGGCCGTCTTCAAAGGGGGCTGTGGACACTCAGGGTGTCTTCCAGGGCTCCCTGCCCTGCACACCGTTGGCACTCAGCCGGGTGCGTCATTACCACTGGGAGCATTCCAGCCGAGGGTGAGATTTCACACGGGATGGGAGGTTTATGGAGACGCTGAGGTCCTAGCTACACGATTCTGGTGGGAGCGGAGCATAGATGTGGGTGAGAATGAGAGATCAGCTGGAAACGTGGAGTGGTGGTGCAGACGGTAACCCCCAGTGCACGGGCTGAGGCCAGGCAGGGGCACTCGGGAGCCTGGGCTTGGGCCACGCTGGGGAGACCCTCCCCCAACTCTGCTCCAGTGGAGCCCTGACTGCCTGGGAGCCACAGACGATGGCAGGCGGTGGTACAGCCACTCCTTTCTCCTCAGTCTTTGATTGTAGTCAAGATAACATAAAATGCACCATCTTAACCACCTTTAAGCATCTGGTACAGTGGAATTCAGCACTTTCACACTGACGCGCGACCAACACCACCCTCCCTCCAGAACCTTGTCACCTTGCAAAACGGAAACTTTGTCCCCAGTTAAACAACAGCTCCCATCTCCTGCCCCACCTCCATTCTGTTTTCTGTCTTCATGAATTTGACTCTTCTTGGAACCTTGTGTGGCCTTCCCCTGTGGCACTAATGGTAAAGAATTGGCTTGTGACGTAGGAGACTCAGGACGCAGGGTCAGGCCCTGGGTGGGGAAGATCCCCTGGAGGAGGGCATGGCAACCCACTCCGGTATTCTTGCCTGGAGAATCCCGTGGACAGAGGAGCCTGGCGGGCTGCAGTCCCTGGGGTCACAGAGTCAGACATGGCTGATCAAGCACAAGCTCAGTATCCTCATACAGCGTTTGTACTCTCGTGACTGGTGGAATAGTGTGCATCAGAGCACCCTTCATTTTTTACGACTGAGTAGTAGTCCATTGTATGTAACTGCTGCACTCGCTGACCCATTCATCTGCTGTGAACGTGGTCTCTCCCCGCCTTGATGGCTAGCCCCCTGAGACACTGATGGGATGCTGCCCTCCCCCTGGACGAGCTCACTTCACGTGCTGGTGGGCCTTCCTGGGCCTGCACATGGGCCCACGCCAAGAGGGCCCCGTGCCTCCCCTGATGGGCAATGAGCAGGTACTGCTGGGAATCAGCCCCCAGCTGACTTTAGGGGCAGCCCCTGCCATGTGATCCAGGGAGAGTGAGCGCCCCCAACACCCCTCATCTGACTTTCTCAAGGTACCAGATTTGGTCCCTTAGGGCTCAAATGGTAAAGAATCTGCCTGTAATGCAGGAGACATTGAATCCAACCCGGGTTCGATCCCTGGGTCAGGAAGATCCCCTGGAGAAGGAAATGGCAACCCACTCCAGTATTCTTGCCTGGTGAATCCCATAAACAGAGGAGCCTGACGGGCTACAGTCCATGAGGTCGCAAAGAGTCGGACACGACTGAGGGACTAAATTTCACTTTTTGCTTTGGCCCCAGCATTGCCCTCTGTCCCACGGACCCTCCCAGAGGCTCTGCCTTGTCAGCCTGGGCACTTTGGCACCAGTACCCATGCAGGAGTTGGCTTACTACAACGAGCGATAGTGATGGGTGAGGACTGGTTATTTGGGCGAGGAGCTGTGCAGCGGTTGGGAATGCTGGGCCGGGGAGCTGGTTTGAGGGCACAGGGCTGTTAGAAAAGATGGCAGAGAGGGCCCAAGAAGCCGGGAGGACTTCCAGGCCTTGGAGACCTGCCTGGTATTGTCACAGGAGAGTGCAAACCAGCTCAGCCTTCTGAGGGGTCTAGAGGGTTTGCCTGGGCCCAGGGAGGGGCTTGGAGTCACCTCTTCCCCAGGTATGATGTCCTCAGGGGCAGGACAGAGCTGACACACCGTGGAAATCCTCAGTCCCGGGCTTAAGAGGAGGAGTGGGAAGACCTCCAAGGCCAGAAAGGTCAACCATATATTTGGTTGGATTGGCTGAACTGTGGTCATTATAGAGGAAGGTCACCGAAGGCTCAGGGAGATTGGAAGGTTTGCCTAGATTCTCAGGGAAGACCTGCTCGCGCGCTCTCTCTCTCTCTCTCTCTCTCTCTCTCTCTCTCTCTCTCTCTCTCTCTCTCCCTTCCTCCCTCTCTCTCTCTCTCTCTCACACACACACACACACACACACACACACACACACACACACACACACACACACACGGGAGGGTCCAGAGGACACGCCTTTCATCAGAGGACACGCCTTTCAGCAGGACCATGACAGATTCTATGTAACACCTGCTCTCTCTCTCTGTCTCTCTCACACACAGACACACACACACAGGAGGGTCCAGAGGACACGCCTTTCAGCAGGACCATGGCACACGGTTTGTAAGGGAAGGCCCACCGCTTTGACATGCTCTGCGGCCGCTCTCCGGGAGATCAGAGTTTACGGGGGACCCGCAGCCACTGCTCTGGAAATCCTGAATGCATTGCCGGTCACGGGACCCCGGGCAGCAGGGCCACGTGGCAACACTGAAGCCCCAAAGACAAGGTGGGCATGGTGACCGTAGAGACAACGGGGTCAAGGGCAGTGAAAACAGTCCGACTCTGGCAGACCCATGGCTGGTTGATCTTGGCGGTCCTAGAAGTGAGACTGATGGGGGCCTCAATCTTACTTGAAAATAAATGACCGGTGAGCTCCAGGTCCAGTGAACAACAGTCTAGCTTGAATCATAAAAAACAGAGCATCGTGGCCTCCTCAGTTAATCCCGAGGCTTGAGCCAGTTTTAACAGACCCAGAGCCAAAAAGGTAGCCTACTGTCCTTTCCCCGGCCTTCCCCGAAGCTGCCTGTGGCTTCTTACCAGGGCGAGTGCGCTGGCAAAAAGGTGAGAATTAGACTCTTCAGAGGTGAGTGGACATTGACTCTGAGCTGATGCGAACCCCAGGAGACCCAGAGCGTTGCTGTGTCCCACCCGGCCCCGGCAGGAGCTTAGGGGAGGAGGAGGGCCTGGTGACTCCAGCAGAGAATTTCTGCCGCTCCCTCGTGGAGGGTGAAAACCTTTCCCCTCAGCAGGCCTCAGTTTCCCCATTTCTGGAGGTGGAGACCTGGGAGAGGTGGGAAGGGAGGCTGTGGGGCTGGGGCTGCTGGAAGCTCAGAAGCAGGAGCTGTTGGAAGGTTCAGAGGCATTTGGGGAAGTGAGGAATGTTCTGTAATCAGAACCAGCGGCCTGCATCTATCTAATCAGCGTGGGTGTGTGTTAGCAGCACATCCAGAATAAGAACGTGCCCGTGACGGGCCAGCCCAGGGGCGGTCCTGGTGTTGAGCTGCTAGCTGACGGGGGACCCGAGGTGCCCGTTCTCCGTCCCCCACCCTCGCTGGCACAGAACCCCGAGAGCATCTGTCTGTCCCCGCCAGAACCTTGCTGGTTTCAAGAGGACAGATGGAATGCCTCTGCCCCCACCCACTTCCTACCTGTCATTCATTTATGAGTCCCCAAGAGGGGCCGCTGGGAGGGAGAGCCTGCAAGTGACTGACAATAGATGCCCGTCCCGGGCAGGTGTGATGCCCAGGGCAGGAAAGGGACCCTGGTGTTTGGGGGAGGAAGAGACGGGTCCGTGCAGGCAGGAGAAGCAACAGTTTTCAAGCAGTCCTACCACTTTGATGGCCCCGCCAAGCGCAGTCCTTTAGGCCCCACCAGCCACAGGTAGGGAGCAGCATTTAGCTTTGCTCAGAGAGGACTCATGCCAAGAACAGTCTCGTGGGCCCCTGGCCAAGATGCACAGCCTTTGTGCTGTGCCCACAGGAAACTGAAAGTGTTAATTTTTCAGTCGTTTCCGACTCTTTGCAACCCCATGGACTGTAGCCCTGCAGGCTCCTCTGTCCATGGGATTCTCCAGGCTCCTCTGTCCATGGGATTCTCCAGGCAAGAATACTGGAGTGGGTTGCCATTTCCTCCTCCAGGGGATCTTCTTGACCCAGGGATAGAACCCAGATCTCCTGCATTTTGGGTATGTTAATAGATCTCAGGGCAGAAGGAATCTAAAAGGCCTTCATCCCAGCCTCCGACTTTCTAGTAGGTGCAAGATCAGTGCACCTGGTTTACAAATGAGGCACCTGGAGCTCAGATTATTTGCCCAAACACCAAGCAACTACATATGCCGGAGTCCCCAGAATAGTTTCAGTCTCTAGAAGAATATTGTTTTGTTTAATACGTATGCAGCTGAATAGTTAATACGTGTGCAAGTTTCGTTGCTGTTCAGTCGCTGTCATGTCTGACTCTTTGTGACCCTCTGGACTGAAGTACACCAAACTGCTCTGTGCTCCACTATCTCCCGGAGCTTGCTCAAACCCGTGTCCACTGAGTCGGTGATGCCATCCAACCATCTCATCCTCTGCTGCCCCCTGCTCCTCCTGCCTTCAATCTTTCCCAGCATCAGGGCCTTTTCCAATGAGTCGGCTCCTTGCATCAGGTAGCCAAAGTACTGGAGCTTCAGCATCAGTCCTTCCAATGAAAATTCAGGGTTGATTTCCTTTAGGATTGACTGGTTTGATCTCCTTGCAGTCCAAGGGACTCTCAAGAGTCTTCTCCAGCACCACAGTTCGAAAGCATCAATTCTTCGGTACTGAGCCTTATTCAGAAAGCACAAAGGCATATGGTAAAAAAAGTAACCATTCTTCCACCCTGAACCCAGTCCCTCTGCCCAGAGCCAACAGTTGCTTCATGCCCTTCAGAGACAGTCTATGCATTGTTGAGTTTTTGTGTTTTTGTTTCATTTCTACACCTTGGTTTTAACCCCTAGGCAGCTCACACTGGCAGTCCTTCCTGGTGGCCCATCAGGAGATGCCCTGTTTGTTTCCATGGTTGTGGAGTGCTCTGTTATGTCCTGAACTGGTCCTCCATCAATGGAGCCGTTCTCAATCCTTTGCAGTAAAAAAGCCTTGCAACAGATATTGTCATAGGTACTTCTCGTGCGTGTGTGTAAATGTATCTGTGATAGAAACTCCTAGGTGTGGGAGTTTCTTCCCTGGTGGTCCAGCAGTTAAGACTCCAAGCTTCCACTGCAGGGGGCTGCAGGTTCGATTCCCTGGTCGGGGAGTCAAGATCTCACATGCTGCCAAAAAAAAAGAGAAAGAAATGCCTAGGAGTTTGTTGGGTCAAGAGTGCATGGATTCCTACTGTGAGAGCTCTTGCTGAATTGCCCTGCGTGGAGGTTGTACCGCGTATGCTCTGCAAGCCCTCCTTCTCCCGACATCCTCCGCACACGCGGAGATGAGTGCTCCTTGACCTTTGTCGTGGTGGTAGTTTCAGAACTGAGCTGTGATAGAGAACCTTGGTGCTGGGACGGGGCAGATGTGACTCAGGGCCAACCCCTCTCCGGGATCATGAGTGTTTCCGGGTGTCACAGCAGAGTTGCCCCTCCCCGTCCTGTGACAGCTCCTAGGACTACTGCCGTATTTCCACACGTGTTGCCCCCACAGATCCTCCCAGCACCCCGCCCCCTTCCCCCCACAAAGGAGGTGGTCCAGGGATTCCATGTCTTGACTTTGACCTGAAACATTGCGGTCCTGGAAACACCGTGAGCTGAAGGCGGCGCCTCCGATGTCAAGGGCAGACGCAGGAGGCTACCCACGGGCCCGTCAACAGTCTGCCACCTGCAGGAAACTTTGCTGCTCCGCCTCCCATTGTGGGTGGCCTGGGATCTTCCCAAAGGCATGGAAGCCTGCTAGAAAACTACAATCCAGCCTCAGGGGCTCAACCCTCCTCTCCAACCTCCAGCATTTTTAACCTGGGCTGTTGGCCGCCTCAAATGCCCTACCCTCCTCTGCGTGCCTGGGGGTTCAGGGACACCCCCACAGGGGATGCTGCCTGAGTCCAACCCAGCCCCCCACTTTGGGACTTTTCCTGGCCCCCGCTCCCGGAAGCCATGCCCCCCCACACTCCACATTCCTCCCGGCCACCTATGGTGCTCCTGAGTGAGGGCTTCCTCTAAGGTGTCCTCACTCGTGTCCTCCTCTGAGCCCCCTACTCACCTGCTGGATCCTTGTCCCCCTCTCTTTAGCCCTGAGGCCCTTGGGCGATTGTTCATGGAGTAAATAAACAAGGGCTCCTTCTGCTCCAGGACTACGTCCTGCTGTGGATCCCAGGTCCCCGTCCTCCTGCTTGGGCTCAAGGAACTTGGAGGACTCTGGAGATTTGAAAGTTTCCTATCTGTTCTGTGAAATGTTGGTCCTGCATCAACACCATCCCCTTTGGTTACATCCTTCATCTCAAGGTCCCCCGAGACCTCGAGCCACTCAGCCCCACCCTGGCCTCCCTGCCACTTGTCCCCACTGGGCAATTGATGCCCATTTCAGTGGTTTTATGTGCATGAATCTTCCTTAACTTATGATGGTGTATGTTCCAATAAACACACCAAAGGTCAAAGTGCATTTAATACTCCTAACCTTCCACACCTCACAGCTTAGCCCAGCTCACCCTACATGTGCTCAGAGCATTCACAGTAGCCAACAGGTGGGCAGAATCCTCTGACACAGAACCTATTTTGTAATACAGTGTTGAATATCTCATGAAATGTATTGGATGCTATACTGAAAAGGAAAAGCAGAATGGCCCTCTGGGTCCAGAAGGGTCCTCCATGTATCATGCTTTCACCTGTTGACCGAGGGGGCTGACTGGGAGCTGCGCTGCCCAGCATCATGAGAGAGGGTCGGACCACACAGCACTGTCCAGGAAAAGGGCAAAATTCAGAACTTGAAGTACAGTTTCTACTGCGTGTGTATCACTTTCACACCAGCATGAAGTCAAAAAATCGTGAATCGAACCAGCGTTAAGTCGGGGATCATCTGTATTCATGGCTATGTATCCAGCACTGCTGGCCGTTTTAGAACGTTTTTCATCCACGCAAAGAAAGCTTGGGCGCCTTAGCCAGCACCCCGCCCCGCAGCGCTCAGCACCACACACCTTACTTCCCATCTCCATGGATTCGCCTCTTCTGGTCATTTCGTGTAAATGGAACCATTCTCCACGTGGCCTCGGCGACTGCCTTCTTTCACACACTTTTCGCACTTCTTCACTCTTTCCCCACAGCCAACCTCTAAGGCAGGGCTGGTCAAGGCTGGGCATAACCAGCCAACGTCCGCCGAATTTAGCTCCCCAGGAGAAGGAGGGGCTCCAGGGAAACCAGAGTTTTCTGCAAGAGCGAAGTGAGAGTTCTCAAGAGCAAAGTGAGAAGGTCCGGTCACATCACTTCATGGCAAATAGATGGGGAAACAGGGGAAACAGTGGCAGACTTTATTTTGGGGGGCTGCAGATGGTGACTGCAGCCATGAAATTAAAAGACACGTACTCCTTGAAAGGAAAGTTATGACCAACCTAGACAGCATATTAAAAAGCAGAGACATTATTTTCCAACAATGGTCCGTCTAGTCAAGGCTATGGTTTTTCCAGTAGTCAAGTATGGATGTCAAAGTTGGACTATAAAGAAAGCTGAGCGCCAAAGAATTGATGCTTTTGAACTGTGGTGTTGGAGAAGACTCTTGAGAGTCCCTTGGACTGCAAGGAGATCCAACCAGTCCATCCTAAAGGAAATCAGTCCTGAGTGTTCATTGGAGGGACTGATGCTGAGGCTGAAACTCCAATACTTTGGCCACCTGATGCAAAGAGCTGACTCATTTGGAAGGACCCTGATGCTGGGAAAGATCGAGGGCAGGAGGAGACGGGGATGACAGAGGATGAGATGGTTGGATGTCACCACTGACTCAATGGACATGAGCTTAGGTAAACTCAGGGAGTTGGTGATGGACAGGGAGGCCTGGCGTGCTGCGTTCCATGGGGTTGCAAAAAGTTGGACGTGACTGAACTGAACTGAAAGTGAGGAGACCTCTCTGCCCTGCTGTCTCAGTTGGGTCTGAGTCCACGCTGGTTATACCAGAATCTAGGGATCCAAAAGATAACCAGCTAGTAAAAATAGGTATTCAAAGTTGCCTGTGCTTCAGCCGCTAGGCCTGACCATAGGAGGCGTGCCAGCAGGGTTTTGTAACGTGGGTGATATTAACAGGCAGCATACACAGCGGCCAGCTCTCCATCAAGCGCTCCTGCCAGCGCTTGAGGAATTCTGTGAGGGCGACAGGTGGGCATGCGTAGTCAAAAGGCGATGCGGGGAGGAAGAGGCAGCCTGAGAGCCAGGCCTTGAAGGGGCAGCAGGACCAGTCGGCAGAGGAGGGGAAGACTTCATGGCCCCGCCATGTGTGGTGTTTCTGCATGGTTGCCATGGAGACCAGGGAGCCAGGGGCCCCAGAGGAGCAGTCGGGCCAGACCACATCTATGAGTGCAACTGAAGCAGACACAGTTGCTTTTCAGTGAGTGATGATGGGCCACCAGCCTGTGGCTGGGAATACTTCACATTCATCCACCCCCAGACAAACTCAGCTTGTTCTTGGATCTTAGAGGTGCCCTCCCCGCTGTGCCCAGGCCCGCCAGGGCAGATCGATGTGGATGCCCACTTCTGGCCACATGCCCTGGAGTGTGCAGCATGGTGGTAGCACCACTTCTGCCGGCACTGGTGGTCTCCCTGGGCCCCCGGACAGGAGGGAGTGCCCTTGGGAGCCAGGTACAAGGTCATCTCCAGCTGCGTGGCCACACGACATCACTCTGCTTGCCCCTGGTGCCAGCCCTGGCTTCAGCTGGTGCTCAGTCCTAAATGGGAAGCCTACCCTGAAAGAGATGAGAGGGTGGAGGGGGCAGGAAGGGGGCATTTCTGAGCCGTGGAGGCGGCGGGGAGGGGGCCAATCAGAGAGATGCCAGCTCTGCAGGGCAGGGGCTGATTGGGTGTGAGGTGGGGGCAGGGCTGAATCTGGGGCTCCATTCCTGTGCCCAGTGGGGTCGAGGCTGAGGCCTGGGGAGGCAGGAGGCCCAGGAGGGGGACTAGGAGTGGGCGGACACCAAGGAGCCAGGACCAGGGGCAGCGAGGGCCCTGAACTGTGGGCACACAGGGACACAGGCCCCCTTGGCTGCCACCCATGCCCGGGACACTGGGCCCTTCCAGATGCTGTGTGAGCTGTTTGTTCTCCGGCTGGTATGTTTCCAACTGTGTCTCTTTAATGATTGGATCCTGTGATGAGAACAATAAAAACCCAATACCACTTCTCTTACTCTGGAAGACAGGGACCAAGAAGACGTGGGGCAGGCTTTTCATTCGAAAGGCGACCTCAGCAAGCAGGGAGGGAGGGGGGCAGGGGGCAGAGAAAGGAGGGGCTCACAAGAGCATCACCGTGGTCTCCAGGTGGGCTTGGAAGACGACCCTGGCGGTGTCACCCCCCATGCTTCAGGGCTGGGCTCAGCTGTGGACTGAGCCGCGCTGGTGGCTTCAGGGGCCCTGTCTGCCTGGGAGACTGTCCACGACAGCTGCTCTGGAGTCAGAGGTGGCCCAGTGGGGGGACACCTGCGTCCACACGCCCCCCTCACCAGGAGAGGCAGCCTGGGGGCCCTCCTCGTCCTCTTCAGCCAGTCTCTGTCCCCCTTCTGTCACTGCTGTCCCCCTCTGGACCGGGTTCCTGGATCTTTCTTACCAGCGCACATTTTCTAGAGCAGGACCCAGCTTTGCTTTAAGAACGGACACTGAATACTTGACTTGAGCATGTCAGGTCTGTTCTGAGTTATCTGTTTTAGGAAAATTGCTTTCCACAAATTGCAGAAAGAACCCAATTTGTATCACACACACACACATGACTGCAGAAAGAACCCAGTTTGTGTCACACACACATAGTTTGGGCTCACTCTGAAGGCCCGCAGCATCCATCAGATAGAACCTCCCGCTTTGGGTCTCGGGGCCTGTTAGCAGCAGAAAGCCTACTCCGCCTGCTTGAACAGCAGCAACGCTTATCTCAGGACAGGAAGGCCTGGGTGCGGCCGTGTTCTTTCTGTGTCCCCTTGGTTGGCGGCTACCTTTCCTGGAGGTCACCGGTGCTGCCAGCAGCTGTGTCGCTGACCTGGGAGGAGGGAAAGGAGAAAAGGGGGGACCCCCCCACCCCCTACCTGGGCATGAGGCCCGGCCTCAGCCACCCTCACCCTGGACCAGGAGGAGTTGCCAGGCCCTCCCCGACTCCCAGTCAGTCAGCCAAGCCGGCCATCCTGGGTAGGTGTTCTGGAGCCCAGAGAGTCAGGGGAAGGGTCAGGGGGGTAGGCAGTGGTTCCTACGTGGCCGTCGGGCAGAGCAAGTCCAGCCAGCCAGGAGCACTCTGAGCCATGGCCCAGGCTGATGCCGTGACCCCCTCCTGGAAGTCATCCCAAGTATGCCAACTGTGTCACAGGCGAGGTGGAGGGCCCCCAGGAGGCCCGTGAAGCCACCCCCGCCGCTTCCGGGTGGAGACAACGTGGAGCCCCAGGGCCCTGGAGGGCCTGGTCTCCAGGACATGGGTAATGGCGCGGACAGCAGACAGAAACCGGCAGGGAAGCGGGGGCCTTGACGTAGTCGAGGAGCAGATAGAATTTAGCATGCCAGGGAGGCCTCGGGTGACCTTCTGGGAAGGATAAATCGAGGGAGCGGGAGCCGGCCAAGAGCCGGGGGTGGTTCATAGGACTGACCTGGGGGCAAGGGGCGGGGACATGGGGTAGCAAGAGCCCCAGAGGGCTGCCTGGTTCCGAGGAGGCTCGGAGCAGAGGGACGGGTGCTGCCGAGTTGAGTCCCGTGTCCCATCCTGCGGGATCAGACCTCCCTCTGCACCTGTTGCGGCCCTGGAGCAGCTGGCGGGAGCTGCAAGGGCTCGGCCTCTGTGTGGAGTGGGGTCCATGGTCCCTGGCAGGAGGCTTGAGCCCCGCATCCTCCTGCCTGTGGTGACAGCCTGTAGGGGAAGCTGGGCCCCGGCTGAGCCTGCAGATGGGGTGCGGAGCCCTCTCCGGGCTGGGGAACTCTGCCGTCTGGCACTGACTCCTCTCTCGAAGACACCCGTGGGCAGGGGCGATGTTCTGGGCATCTCCGTACCCCCCGTTTCCCAAGTTCAGGGCCTTCTGCTTAATAGGCCGTGCGGTCCCTGTGCCTGGAGACAGCAGGAGTCCCCTGTGGATGAGAAACCCCTTGGTCACCCGGTGGGCTGGGAGCTCAGAAGGCGGAGGGGAACAGGGCAGCCCTTTCAGACTCTAGCAGCCGATGCAGAAAAGAGACAGGACGAGAGTTCTTAAACAGAGGGGGTGGGGGAGGGGATGCAGGCCTGTGCTCGCCTCAGTGGGCGAGAACTGGAGAATCCCACTGGGACATCAGCTTTGGACTCCGTGCGAGGGGGTCCCGTTGGGCCTGGCATCAGTTGGCCTTCCTACCAGCCGGCTAGAAATGAGATCTCCCTTGTTGAAATGGACCCCAGAATGTGTTAAAGGGTATTGAGGGACTCCTCTGGCAGTCCAGTGATTAAGACGCCACACTTTCAACACGGGGAGGGGGAGTGCATATTTGATCTCTGGCCAGGGAACTAAGATTCCACATGCCACGAGGCTAAAAATAAAATAAGGTATTGAGTAGTTCACAGAATCCCCAGCATGCAAAGAACAAGGCTAGATCTCCCCAAGAAGTGCCCAGAGTCCAGAGCGGGGACACTGGACTCCCACACAGACCTGAACACAGTGGTGTGCCAGGCCCTGGGCACACCACTGGTGAGGACTGAATTGTGTCCTTCCCCACCCGCCCCTCCAAGTTCATGTGTTAAAGCCCTAACCTTTAATGGAGTGATATTTGAAGACAGGGCTTCCCAGGTGGCTCAGTGGTAAAGAATCTGCCTGCTAATACAGGAGATGGGGTTCAATCCCTGGGTCGGGAAGATCTCCTGGGGAAGGAAATGGCAACCCACTGCAGTATTCTTGCCTGGAAAATCCCACGGACAGAGGAGCCTGGTGGGCTACAGTCCACGGGGTTACAAAGCATCAGACACGACTTAGTGTCTCTTGAAGTCACTCAGTTGTGTCCAACTCTGAAATGTGTCCATTCATAGAAACTATCAAGAGCTAAGGTTTTCTCATCTGCGAGGCACAGATAACAGGTACATATGTGGATCAGCGTGTGTACATCAGCGCTCTACCAGCTGGGCGGCAGGGGGACCCAGTCCCTTAGCTGCAGAGGAATTGCAAGAATGATACAAAACAGGACTGGAGCCCCGCCACCCTCCCCACAGACCGTGGGTGGAAGAGCGTTTGTGCCCTTGCATGAACATTTTCCCTCCATTCTCTTCTGTTGGAGTTTCTCCAAAAAAGTTTCTTCTTACTAAATTAGAGTAAGGTATTATTTCTGTCTCCCTGCAGGTGATTCAGGTCACTTTGAGTGGAGTTATGGGTGCTCCCAAATTCTTGAGCCATATAATCACAGTCTCTTGGTGAGCGCCCATCGGTGGTTGATTACACCTTCTCTTTATGTTTTTCAAAACTTAACTTTATAAGGGCAACCTCGTTCCTTCTCCTGTTTCCCCAGATTCTTATGGGGCAAGTCACTGCTGCTCTAGCTTCCTGCCAACACTTATTTCTAGAAAAGGTTACAGTTGCTGAAGGCGTAGCTACTGTCCTTCCTGCTACCCACCCCCGGGTCACTATATGCCCTTACGTGCCCTATAGACACTCACATCTTTGAATCAGTTGTTTGCCTCAGGTCTACATGTTTTCTGTTTTTCCTTAGGGAAATTAAGACCACTGGCTTATAGAACCTTAGGGCTTCCCTGGTAGCTCAGCTGGTAAAGAATTCGCCTGCAATGCAGGAGACCCTGGTTCACTTCTTGGGTTGGGAAAATCCCCTGGAGAAGGGATAGACTACCCACTCCAGTATTCTTGGGTTTCCCTGGTGGCTCAGCTGGTAAAGAATCTGCCTGCAATGCAGGAGACCCGGGTTCGATCCCTGGGTTGGAAAGATCCCCGGAGAAGGCAAAGGCTACCCACTCCAGGATTCTGGCCTGGAGAATTCCATGGACTGTATTGTCCGTGGGGTCACAGAGAGTCAGACATGACTGAGCTTATTAATCCCTAAACAAATAAAATAAGTAAATGTTAGTCACTCAGTCGTGTGTATAACTCTTTGAGACCCCATGGACTGTATCCCACCAGGCATCTCTGTCCATGGAGTTCTCCAGGCAAGAATACTCAAGTGGGCTGCCATTTCCTTCTCCAGGGAATCTTCCTGACCCTGGGAAGGAACCCCCGTCTCCTGCATTGCAGGCGGATTCTCTACCATCTGAGCCCCCTGCCTTGCAAAATGACTTTCTGTGGAGCCACATTGCAGGCTTGGGTATGTCTAAGCTTCAGTGTCCACATTGCCCCTACTGGGAGCCGGGTCCCCCCGCCTGCCTTTGTAACCGGTATGTGCAGGTCTGGGCTGCGTTCAGGTCGTGCTTGGTGGGCTCTGGTGTTTTGACCCCTGAACTGGTGAGACCAGGGTTGGTGAGTTCAGTCACCATCTGACAAGGGAGGCTTGCTCTCACCAGCCCCTGCTTCTCTAATGAGCGCCCTGGGTCACAAATGGGGCTGGAATGACCGGGCGTTCTTACCAGACCAAGGTCTCTATCCGTTGCCTTGGCAAACGTACTCAATGTGTCCAACAGTAAACATTTCCACTTGTATTCCCCTTTGATCTCTGAGTTAAAGGACAAGAGAACCTTGGGTTTGGTGCCACGTCTGACCACTGGGGGTTAATATCAACCTGCTTGGGTACTGTTTGTCTCTCTGTTGGTCAGTGGCCCTAAACAGAATCATATGGCTCTATGTTCGTACCAAGAGGTGGCTGGGTTCAGATGAAGCCTCTCTCTTGGAAGCCCTTACAAAATCTCTCCTGGAAGCCCTTACAAAATCTCCAGCTTGGTCTCCATTTTTCTTGGGGCTTCGAAACCAAACAGAAGTGAAGGATGTTAATAATAGCATTACATGTTTAATGAGCATTTACTGTGTGTCAGGCACTTTTCTTACACTGTTTTATTTATTCCTCACAACACCACCGTCTTATCTATGTTCAGAGGGAGACATGAGCTGAGAAATGAGAGGCTTGTTCAAGTTACCCAGCTGGTGAATGGCAGAGCAAGGACCAAGGCCAGGGTTCTGTCCCCACACTTGATAAACCCTTCCCTGTCGACAAACATCCTCTAGGGGATGGATGGGGAAACTACAGATTCTTGGATTTGACCCCCTTCAGTGGTGATATACTTGGTCTGGAGTAGGGTCTGGGAGTTTGCCGCCTTTAAATTTTTTATTTATTTATTTTTAGCCGAGCTGGGTCTTGGTTGCCGCGTGGGCTTTCCTCTGGTTGCGGCGAGCGAAGGCTGCTGTCTAGCTTCGGTGCACGGGCTCGCCATTGCGAGGGCTTCTCTCTTGGGGAGCACAGGCTTTAGCACACACAGGCTTCAGTAGTTGCGGCTTCCGGGCTCTAGAGCACAGGCTCGGTACTGGTGAGGCACTGGCTTAGTCGCTCCGAGGCATGTGGGATCTTCCCGGATCAGAGATTGGACCCGTAGCTCCTGCCTTGGCAGGCAGATTCTTAACCACTGAGCCACCAGAGAAGCCCAGGGGTTTGCATTTTTTGACAAGACTTCTAAGTGATTCCAATGTGGGCGTGAGAGTGACGGCACTCATGTACCATCCTCATGAGTTGATAGTTGCGGACAGTGGCTGATGGGAAAATGGAACGTCAGGACTCATGTGTTTAAATTCTTCCTCACCAAAAGGTAAAGAAACAATACTTCAGTACACACATGCAGGAGACAGGCACTGTGGACTTTTAAAAAAAGACCTGCTGATTCACAGCCTGGCTTGCAAGCCAGGGGTGTGTCCTGGAGACCAGCATTAAAGGCTCCAGGCTGCCTCGGTAGAGGGATCAGGGCAAAAGACAGCAAAGTCCACAGTTCCCTCCACTCCCAGGAGAGGGTTAGGGCCTGTAGATTTGCCAGCCAGCCTGTCTGGTTTCTGAACTGTCAGGTTCAGAACTCTTTCTCCACTGACCACCCTCCCCACTCCCCCACGCTCCCCACCCCCCACCCCAACCCTCTTGAGACTTTTGCATTTGAGTCTTCAACACGTTCTATTATCCTGCCTTGATTTAATTATCCAGCCACAGAAAGAAGAAACTGGAAAGCTCTTCAGCTCCACAGGAAGTTTCCCCCAGCAGAGTGAAGAGTGTTTGCAGAGGGCGCACCCAGAGTCAAGCCGCCTGCGCCCCTCCTCCAAGGCGAGAACGCAGGAAGGCCCCATGAATACAACTTGCTTCGGTTGCTGGGAATCCGCTGAAAATACCCTGTACGCAAATGAGTGATGGGACATGTAAATGCAGGCGGAACGAATTTGCAGGGCTAGAGCGTTTTTCTCCTCTGAATCATCAAACTGTACGGAAATTGCCGCAGAAGATGAAAGATTGAGGAGGAGAACGTTGTCGCGTCTGCCATTGGCAGTCGAACCCCAGCTAAGCGTGTGGTTGACTCTAGTTTTAAACAGTCACTGTAAAGCCCGTTTCTAAGGCTTCCCAGATGGCACTGGTGGTAAAGAACCTCCCTGCCAATTCAGGAGACACAGAAGATGCCGATTCGATCCCTGGGTAGAGAAGATCCCCTGGAGAGGGAAATGGCAACCCACTCCAGTATCCTTGCCTGGAGAATCCCCTTAGACAGAGGAGCCTGGTAGGCTACAGTCCATCGGGTCGCAAAGAGGCAGACACGACTGAGCAACTCCACACACACATGAGCCCCTTTTGGGGATAGGAGCCTGATTTTCCCCAGGGCTCCCTCCTACAGCCGGCAGCCCTAGGAACCATCTCCCGTCAGGCCAGCAGCTGTGGATGAAGCCGGGTCCCAGGTAGCTGCCCACCCTGGTCTTCCTAGCTGCCCGTCACCTGAGAGACAGCCGAGCCCCTGGGTGAGGCTGAACGTCACCCTGGGGTGCAGCATCAGGAAGCCTCAAGGCTGCTGCCAGCCCTGGGTCCCTTGGGGAAAGTGGGGATCCTGGGGGCAGGGGGCACCAGACCCAGCCAGTGGCTCTCACTCCACCAACACGTGGCCTGCGTTCCAAGTTCAGAGTCACCACCTGGGTGAGGCAAGGAAGAGTCCTCAGATGGGAAGATTTCTAGAATGCAGACGAGAATCCACAGACAGGCCAGCTGCTCTCATGAAAACTGTGTGTGATGTTTTCATCTCCTCTCAGGCACCTCAACAAGTAGTCTTCCATTTCCGTTTCAACATTTCTTGTGATGGGTGGTTTGTTCATTTAACAAAGATTTATTAACTGTCTGCAGTTGTTTACCCTCCCTGTGCCTCAGTTTCCTCATCTATAAAACGGGTATAACTAGCTCATCAGTTTTGGGGATTCAATGAATTGCTTTAAAGTATTTAAGGTTGCTCCACTGACTATCAATGCAGATATCTTCTGGAGTGCCTATGCTAACATGCTCAATAATTACTGACTGGGAAACGTTTTAAATATCTGTATTTGTTATTTATTTATTTGACTGCATCAGGGCTTAGTTGTGGCATGCAGGAGCTAGCTCCTTGACCAGGGATTGAACCCTGGCCTCCTGCACTGGGAGCAAAGAGTGTTAGCCACTGCACCACCAGGGAAATCCCACTAAGTAGGAAATGGGTGTTAAAATACCATTATTATTTTTATTCTCTGGCTTGGGTTCATCCTTCTAGCCTCATGACTGCTCTTTGGGGCTCCAAGGTAAGCACTCGTCCTCCCCACCCCCACACACACACACATTCATTGTCACTTGTCCTGGTCCCCAGGGCCCAGAACTGAGTGTCTCTTGCCTACCGGGCTCGGCTCAGAGCAGAGGAGTGCTGTTTGCAGATCTCCTGCGGGGCCCTGGGATGAATCGGTGCCCAAGACTCTGATGGCTGCCCTGGTGGCTCACGCGGAACTTGAGCACCTGACATCACCAAGAAGGTCCCAGAGATGTGGTTCTGAGCCATCGCTCTTCCGCACTTGTCCAGTCACTTTTTCATGCCCAGTTTCCTGGTAGAGTTTCCCACAGTATTCAGACATTTCACCTCTCTTCTGCTCACCGCCAGCGTTTCCTGGATAATTCTGATGGTGTTGTTTAGTCACTTAGTCACTGAGTCATGTCTGAATCCTTTTGTGACCCCGTGGACTGTATGTAGCCTGCCGGGCTCCTCTGTCCATGAAATTTCCTAGGCAAGAATACTGGTGCGTGCATGCTAAGTCGCTTCAGTTGTGTCGGACTCTGCGATCTTATGGATCATAACCTGCCAGGCTTCTCTGTCCATGGGATTCTCTAGGCATGAATACTGGAGTGGGTTGCCATGCTCTCCTCCAGGGAATCTTCCTGACCCGGGGATCAAACTTGTGTCTCTAACGTCTCCTGCATTGGCAGGCTGTTTCTTTACCACTGAGCCACCAGGAAAGCCCAGTCTTGGTGTAAAGAGAGGGACATGCATCCAGTGGGAAGAGGGTCTTCTCACAAACTGTTCAGAGGCAGAAATGTGACCCCTGTGCTCCCATACCTGGCCTGGGTTCCTCACCTGGCTAACTCAGTACCTTAAAATCTGTCATTGCAAATGCGCTCCCCTGCTGAAAAGAGATGATCACAGATTGAAAACATTTATGCCCCTCAGAAGATAATTCTCTTCCCCAATTTCTGTTTGCTCAACTCTCCTTAGTGGCAGACAAGGCTCAGATCGACACAGGAGGACCCAGAAGCTATGAAATGCCTCCCTGAGCAGTTTTGCCAAGGGTGAGCCTGGCTCCCAGCAGTTAGTAGAACTCTGAGTACATTAATTAGGCCTCACTGAGCCCTGCTAAAAAAAGCAAGAATAAGAACATTGGTCCTACTTTCCCTTCACAATATTGAATAGTAGTTGGCTCCATGGAGAGTGGATAGAAAAACAAAACAACTCCAATTGAGTTTGGGGCCAGGTAGTCCTGGGTCCAGGCCAGCTCTGCCCAGTGACCTTGAGTAAGCAGTGCCGTCTCTCCCCACTGTGATTTCTCAACTTTACAACACAGGGAACACCGCGCCCGTGACAGGTGATGGCCAGGGTCCCTCCTGGGGCGTGTTCACGGTGCCTTGCCAAGGTCGGAGCTCTGCACGTTGCTCCTCCACGCCCTTACCCCACCCTTTCAGGGCGTGATGAGAGTGTCCTGACTTAGTATGCCCCTGCTGGCTCTTCCCGTGCGCGGAGTCCTGAGCTGCCTGGTGCAGGATGTGGGGGCTTATTAATAGATCTCCAGCAAGGGGGCTGGGCCTGTGTCTGCTGCACTGGGAGCGCAGAGTCTTGGTTGCTGGACCCCCAGGGAAGTCCTGGCCTTGTCCAGCCTGGCTCCTGGGCAGGGGCTTGGTCCTCTGTGTGCCCTGTGTTTCCCAGTGTGGGGCGGGGGCGGGGTATGCGGAAGCCTCTTCCAGAGCCTGACCCATCCCTTGGGCTCCCGGGGGCAGACTGGCGCGATAGGGTGGGGCAATGGAGGGATGTGCTTGTTCTGGTCACTTCTTAGCATCCCCTCCACCGGGCAGAGAACAACTGGCCTTGGCGTGTCTACTGCAGCCTGCAGAGGCAGCAGCCCCACCCTCCTTCCACCTCCGCCTCCCTCACCCCCCTCCATCTCCCCGTACCCCTCTGCCTTCCTCACCCCCGCTCTGTTCTCCCTCACCAGCCCCCCCACCCCATCGCCTCCTCTGTCCCCCCTCCCCCACCCCCGTACCTCTCTCCCTTCCACTCCCCCACTTCCCCTCCCCCTCCCCTCCCCCACTTCCCCTCCCCCTCCCCTGCTCCCCTCCCCCTCCTGCAGCCTTGGGGATCCTTGGGAAGCTGGTATGTGGGCCAGGGAGGGGGCGTGAGTGAGTCTCAGAAAGTCAGTCAGTGGTTCCAGGAAGCAGCGGGGCTTTTCCAGCCACTGGTCTGCAGGAGGGACCCAGGACACGTGGCGGCCGCAGCACCCCTGCTATACCCACCCCTCCCCCGGGCTGCCTGCTGACCACCACCCAGGGTTGGCCCATCAAGGTTGAGTGGACATGCCGTTACCGCCCGGACAAAGCCCCTCCAGTCTGGGGAGCGTCCGAGAGAGGGGGCTGGGTATCAGGGACACGACCCTGTTGTTACCCAGCCTGTGCTGTGACTCCCACTGAGCGTTCTGGGTGACTGAATGGCCCTGGCCACTCCCAGAGTGGCTCCTTGTGAGATGGGGTGACTGGGGGCGGGGGCTCCCGGCTGCCGGTGGGGAGGGGCCCCTCTGGGCATCCTGGGCGGAGGCAGGGCTGGCCTGAGGCCCCACCCTGCCGGGAGGTGGACACCTCGGGGGTGCACTCAGTGCCTGTCCCTTGCTCTCCCAGCTGAGAGGCCGAGAGGCCTCAGGGTCCAGTCTGAGCAGCGGAAGCAATGGCCAGAGCGTGAGTTGGCGGCCGTCCGCGGGAGCGTGGGCTTGAGCTGCTGTTGCTGCCACAGCTAGAGCCCAGGCCGGGCAGGTCCGCGTCTTTCTTGTGAAGGCATTCCCTGGGAGCAAGTGGGGAAGGCTCTGGCCAGTGGCATTATGGGCCTGCAGTTCGCCTTCCAGGGTGGGTCTTAGGGAAGCACATGTTGGGCTGCGGCACATGCTCTGGCCCCCGTCATCCCCGTGGTGGCTTCCTGGACTTGTCTTCACCGTCCACCACTGACCCTGTGGGACAGATGCTCTGGCCCTTTCAGAACCAGCTTCATGGCCTGAGGAGACTAGCGAAGGGGGCATTTTGAGAATCTCACTGGTTAAAAGCAATGGGCTTCTCAGGTGTCTCAGTGGTAAAGAATCCACCTACCAGGGCAGGAGATGTGGGTTCAGTCCCTGGGTGGGGGAGATCCCCTGGAGAAAGGAATGGCTACCCACTCCAGGATTCTTGCCTGGAGAGTCCCATGGACAGAGGAGCCTGGCGGGCTGCAGTCCAGGGGGTCACAAAGAGTCGGACGTGACTGAGCAGGCACACACTGGTCAAACGCAGGGCGAGGTGGGAGCCTGACTTCTGGTCCAGGGCTGTGAACAGCTTTTCCAGCCCCCTCACCTCCGACTAAGAAGGCTTGGTGTCTCCTTCGGTGCCTGAGGACCAGGAACAGGAGAGGCCAGGGACTCGGAGCCTGGACGGGGGGCCAGACAGCATAGGTTGGCTGCGGCTCTGAATACCCCCTACTTGGACCCTCAGGGAAGCCATGAGACCCCCCCTCCACCCTGCCACGCCCTGTTTCCTCATTTCTCAGGGGCCACAAAGCCTCCCTCAAGGGGTGTGGTGAGAATAAATCAAATTAAATCTGTTTGCAGATTGCCCCAAACAATGCCTGGTACACGAGCCGCTGAATACAAGGCTGGGGAGTTATGCTTTCTCGTCAAAGAACTGAAGCTAACCCTTAGAGGACACCATTCTAACAGCATCTTTCTAGAACATGCATCCCTAACCGTCTAGGCAGGAACATCCCCTTCTCACTGTAATAAACCTGGGTTTTTTTTGGGGGGGGGGTGGAGTGGCTTACTGGGTCTTTGCTGGGGTTCAAGAGTTAACGGCATGCAGGATTAATCGGCCCATGGCATGTAGGATCTTATTTCCCTGACCAGGGATTGAACCCACGTCTCCTGCACTGGTAGGCTGTGTCAACTTAAAACATTATCACATCCTAAAAGTTGAGAGTTATGTTTTATTCAGTGGGAAGTTTTAGGACTTCAAGCCCAGGAGAGAGCATCTCAAATCACCCTGAGAGAACTGCTCTGAGGAGGCTAGGGGAGGAGTCAGGTTATATAGAAGTTTTGCAGCGAGGGGCAGGCCGTCTGAACATCACAACAGTATTGTTAACTAAAGGAAGTCAGATATCCCAAGTTAAGCTAGCACTTTGCTCTGTGTGGGAAAGTTCAAGAATCTGGGCTCGCTGAGGTCATGCCTTTCATATGTATATCAGCTACCCTGGACAGGATCCCATAGCTTTTTGTGCCCTGAACTCCCTTGCAGGCCCCTGTAGGGAGTGGCTGCAGCCTGCTGCTGCCTGGTCACTTCCCGAGTGCCCTTGGGGCTGACGAGCTCACCTCGGTGGTGGCGGTGGCGGTGGTTTAGTCGTGTCCAACTCTTGCAACCCCGTGGACAGAGGAGCCTGACGGGCTACAGTCCAAGGAATTCTCCAGGCAAGAATACTGGAGTGGGTTGCCATTTCCTTCTCCGAGCTCACATTGGAGGGCGGCAACTGCTGATGACTGTGGCATCCTTGTTTACTATCGTATCACGGCAGGAAATATTCCATTTCTGTAAAGCGGATTCTCAACCACTGGACCGCAGGCAAGCCCCTATAACGAACCTTCTTCTCATGCCTCAGCAGCACCGCGGTGAGTGGCCGTGGCCGAGCCTGCTCCTGGCCTGGGTCTCCTGCGGGCAGCTCCCCTCCAACCTCCCTGGGCCCCTCTGGTTTCTGCCCCTCATACACCACAGCCAGGACACCAGCTGGAACAGGCCAGGAGGCAGCCAGTATCAAGAGCAAACCCACCGAGGATGCGGCTGCACCGGGCACTCTGTGGCATCGTAGCCTGCCGTCATGGCTGTGGTTGCAGAAAGGCAGGGAGCCCAGGGTGTGGCTGCCAGGGAGGCTGCTAAGTCACACCCTGTCCCTGGGCCCCTACTGATGGCCTGGGTCGCTCTCAGTGGAGTTTGCTCTGTCGGTTGTGTCCCTGGGGGTCATCAGGTAGGCCAGACTTGGCTTGACTGGGCCTTGGTGGCTGGAAGTTGCCGGTTGGCAGGGACTCCCATGGCCGGATCCAAACTCATTTGGGCTGGTTTTCCCTGTGATGGGGAGCTGCAGTATTCACCAGCACTGGGTGATTGCTTTGGAATCTCATCTTCCTCCAGGGAAGATGCCGTCTGTGTCTGACCTACTGACAAGGTGGTTCCTCGGACCTTGTTTCATCTTTACCTTCATCAGTAGGGCTCAGGAGACCCAGACTGTAGGCTTGAAGTTCTATCCTCAGTGACACTGATCTTGGGAATTAGGGGGTGAAGACCTGGGCTTCTCAAGTGGCGCCAGTGGTAAAGAGCCCGTGTGCTAATGCAGGAGATGTAAGAGACGAAGGTCCGATCCCCGGGTTGGGGAGATCCCCTGGAGAAGGGCATGGCAGCCCACTCCAGCATTCTTGCCTGGAGAATCCCACGGACAGAGAAGCCTGGTGGGCTACAGTCCATAGGGTCTCAAAGAGTCAGACCTGACTGAAGCGACTTGGCATGCATGCGTGCTTCCTGAACCTGGTGTGTGGAAGTATCTAGTGAAGAGGCAATAGGGGAGGCGGTGTGTGAGGCCAGCCCAGTCCTGACACCCCTGTGGGCCTGGTGCTGACTTAGAGTGTGCCCTAGGGGAGCAGGCAGACCCTCAGCTCTTGCTGTCATTCTAGACCCGCCCCAGAGCCTGCGCACCCAGAGCCCAAAATTCACTCGGATCCTCAGAAGCTCCAGGAGGACCTCAGAAAGCTGATCTTCTGGTCCATGGGACTGTTTTCTCTCTGGGTCGTTGTAAAAATCGACTGTACCGACTCTCACGTCGCCTGTCTCTGTGAAGTGCCCGCTTCCCTTCCTGTTGCCCGCAGCTGCTCTGTTGGCCGGGCACAGCTGCGTCCCATGGCCCCTTACATAAGATCAGGAGCTGGCCTGGCGGGCGCACATGCCTGCTAAGTCAGGCTCCCAGATAGGCCGAGCTTAGGGGTCACGGACAACTCCCCCACCCTACCGCCATCCCTCCTGGGCAGGGACACCCTGCCTCACCGGCAGGCACAGCACGAGAAAGCCGCAGAGCAACCTCTGGTGCATTCACAAGAGCTCATTAGGTCCCTCTGTGTATCAGCTCAGCAGCCCCCTACCACCTGTCTCCCTAAGGAGTGTCTGCCGCAGACAGCTTGGCTATGGCAGGAACTGCACCCAACGGTCCCCAGGGCCTGTGCCCCATGATGGACGGTCCCCAGGGCCAGCGCCCTGTGAGGGATGGTGCTGGCGGACGATGCCACTGTGTTCAGTCTGCTGGATTAATCCTGCAGGGCTCAGTGCCGGACAGCCAACTTTCCCGGCAGGATCAACTTTGGATTCTTGTTCATCTCCGTGCGTGCGTGCGTGTGTTTTACGACCAGGGTGAGCAAAGGGAACAAATGCAATAATCCTTTGTTTTCTTGGTGTTACTTAAAAGGAAGTGGGCTCTTCTCTTATCAGCGGGAATGAAAAGGGAACCTGCCATGATACCCGAGGGGACTCTGATACCCGAGCTTGATAACAGAGCATTTCATCATGTGTTTCAAGACGCCCAGGCCTCTGGTCAGGGCGGCCAAAAGTTCAGCCCAATCGCTTTTACATCTTATCAGAACCTTGAGAAAGCCTCATTCGCCTGCTCCTCATCAGGCGTTTGGCGTTTGGCTGTCAGTTCACCTGTGTATCTGACAGGAGATAGTGGCTGATACTCAAAAAAAAAAATAAAGCTCTCATTCAGCTCAGGGTTTTCTGTTTCCCTGCGGCTGAGGCTGCCAGGGGAGGCCTGTTGAGCACTAACTTTTGGGGACACGCTCCACCCGCTGGGTCTGAAGTTTGGGATTGTCAGACTTGAGTTCAAAAGCTGGTCTCCACCATGTCCCAGCCCTACTTCTGCCGTGCTTTCCTGCCCGCCAACATCTCTCTCTCTCTCTAGCTCTGTGTCTCTCCTTCTCTCTCTGTCTCTCTCCTCTCTTTTTCTCTCTCTGTCTCTCTCTCTCTCTGTCTCTCTCCTTCTCTCTCTGTCTCTCTCTCTCCAAGTCTTGGCACCCCTGCATACAGAGAGATAACTTCCTCCCTCACAGGTGGTGCTGGGCTCCCTCAGAGGCGACATGTAGCCCAGCACGTTGCCGAAGTTCCACAAAGGCTCCAATGCTAGTCTCCTCCTCATTTCTCTCCGGGGAGATTAATGCGTGTGAATAGAAACCTCAGATTAATGCGAAGGCAAGCAGAACCCCCAGTGAACGTGCGCGTCTTTCGTGAGCACGTGTACGCTGTTCAGATGATGTTATTCGTAATCATCCCAACATAGAGACTCCGTGGGTGCCCACAGCAGTCAGGATGCTGAAGGCGCTGCAGTGAGTTCAAGGATGGAGCATTCTGCGGCCACGTGCAGCGAGTGTGGTGCACACATTGCACAAACAAGGTGAGGAAGAGGAGCCTGGTGTTGAAGAACATGGACGCAACAAGCAGCTCTCCTGGATGATGTTCGAATCAATATGGGGATCGCCTTCTGAGGTGGGGGGCACCTCTGCGGGGCTCCTGGGAGTCAGTACCATTCTGCACCTTGCCTGAGAGCTGCCTCACTTTGTGCCAATTCGTCCAGTCATTTGCTCAAAACTGGTGCGTTTTTCTCTATTGTTGCTCAGTCACCACGTCATGTCCGACTCTTTGCAACCCCATGGACTGCAGCACGCCAGGCTTCCCTGTCCTTCACTGTCTCCCAGAGTTTGCTCAAATTCATGTCCGTTGAGTCAGTGATGCCCTCCGACCATCTCATCCTCTGTCATCCCTTTCTCCTCCTGCCCTCAATCTTTCCCAGCATCAGAGTCTTTTCCCATGAGTCGGCTTTTCGCATCAGGTGGCCAGGGTATTGGAGCTTCAGCGTCAGTCCTTTTCTGTATTCAGTTCAGTTCAGTCGCTCAGTTGTGTCCGACTCTTTGCGACTCCATGAATCGCAGCACGCCAGGCCTCCCTGTTCATCACCATCTCCCAGAGTTCACTCAGACTCACGTCCATTGAGTCCGTGATGCCATCCAGCCATCTCATCCTCAGTCGTCCCCTTCTCCTCCTGCCCCCAATCCCTCCCAGCATCAGAGTTTTTTCCAATGAGTCAACTCTTCTCATGAGGTGGCCAAAGTACTGGAGTTTCAGCTTCAGCATCATTCCTTCCAAAGAAATCCCAGGGCTGATCTCCTTCAGAATGGACTGGTTGGATCTCCTTGCAGTCCAAGGGACTCTCAAGAGTCTTCTCCAACACCACAGTTCAAAAGCATCAATTCTTCAGAGCTCAGCCTTCTTCACCGTCCAACTCTCACATCCATACATGACCACAGGAAAAACCATAGCCTTGACCAGATGGACCTTCGTCGGCAAAGTAATGTCTCTGCTTTTGAATATGCTATCTAGGTTGGTCATAACTTTTCTTCCAAGGAGTAGGTGTCTTTTAATTTCATGGCTGCAGTCACCATCTGCAGTGATTTTGGAGCCCAGAAAAATAAAGTCTGACACTGTTTCCACTGTTTCCCCATCTATTTCCCATGAAGTGATGGGACCGGATGCCATGATCTTTGTTTTCTGAATGTTGAGCTTTAGGCCAACTTTTTCACTCTCCTCTTTCACTTTCATCAAGAGGCTTTTTAGCTCCTCTTCACTTTCTGCCATAAGGGTGGTGTTATCTGCATATCTGAGGTTATTGATATTTCTCCTGGTAATCTTGATTTCAGCTTGCGTTTCTTCCAGTCCAGCGTTTCTCATGATGTACTTTGCATATAAGTTAAATAAGCAGGGTGACAATATACAGCCTTGACGTACTCCTTTTCCTATTTGGAACCAGTCTGTTGTTCCATGTCCAGTTCTAACTGTTGCTTCCTGACCTGCATACAGATTTCTCAAGAGGCAGGTCAGGTGGTCTGGTATTCCCATCTCTTTCAGAATTTTCCAGTTTATTGTGATCCACACAGTCAAAGGCTTTGGCATAGTCAATAAAGCAGAAATAGATGTTTTTCTGGAACTCTCTTGCTTTTTCCATGATCCAGCGGATGTTGGCAATTTGATCTCTGGTTCCTCCAATAAAGCATTTCTCAAACCACAAGCAGCAAGATGCTGGGGGAGGAGGGACACTATCGAGTTCATTTCATTGATAAAACAGACAGAAGAGAGTGGGGGAGCTGTAGAAACTTGGGGTCCGACCCCGGAGCAGAATTGCTGCTGTCCAGGAAGGAGATGCGAGTGGGGTCGGGGCAATGCTGATTCATGTAAGTTTCAAACTCACCAGAAGAGCAGGCGGGAGAGCTCTGTGAATAGACTTTCTTGCTGAGAGCAGCTGCAGAGCGTTATTCATGATGGCAGAAAGAGCCATCTTTTCCCTTCCCCTCTGTGCCTCTGGGCCCTGCTGACGAGTGGGTCAGAGAACTCAAAATGGTGTTAAAGCAGGATGAGTGGCTGGAAGGGAGGGTAGGGTGGGCGGGGTCTTTCTGCCTGGTGTTCCTTTCCTTCATTTCCCTTTCTCTTTCTCTTTGGGCGAAGTGGTGTGTGCTGCCCTGAAAGGAGAGGTGAGCGGTGCTCAGAATGTATGAAAGCTCGGAGGCCGCTTTGTGCTTTTGACAACTGGGCCTCAACCTTACTCTGTCCCAGTTCTCCAGCCTCTGGCCTTGGGGGGCTCACCAGCAGCCCTAAACTTGGGCTCCCAGGATACCTCTGGTCTCTGGTCCTCGCCTCCTTGGCATCTTCCTACTCCCCTGGTCACGCCCCTCAGGCCTTCGCGTGATCGTCTTTCCTTCATTCTGGTGTCTTATCCTGGGCTTCCCTGCTGGCTCAGCTGGTAAAGAACCTGCCTGCAGTGCGGGAACCTGGCTTCCATCCCTGGGTCGGGAAGATCCCCGGGAGAAGGGAAAGGCTACCCCCTCCAGTATTCTTGGGCTTCCCTGCTGGCTCAGCTGGTAAAGAATCTGCCTGCAATGTGGGAACCTGGGTTCCATCCCTGGGTTGGGAAGAACCCCTGGAGAAGGGAAAGGCTACCCATTCCAGTCTTCTGGCCTGGAGAATTCCATGGACTGTATAGTCCATGGGATTGCAAAGAGTCAGACATGACTGAGCAACTTTGGCTTCACTCACTGTCTTATTTATCTGTTTGGCTGCGCTGGGTCTTGGTTGCGGCACGCACACTCTTAGCTGTGGTGTGTGGTCTCTAGTTCCCCAACCCAGGGATCAAACCTGGGCCCTCCCGCATTGGGAGCTCAGAGTCTCAGCCACTGAACCTCCAGGGAAGTCCCGCATGCTGCCATCTTATTAGCCAATGATGTGGATATTTTAACGCGGGGTTCTTGGGACTGTGAATTCTCCATCCTAAGGACTATGTTACTAGGTGATTGATGAACTTGAGAGTTGCATTTGTCTGGGCCCAGAGTGGATATGATGTGCCCTTGGCAGCCTTACTTGCAGATGAGGAGAGACAGCAAACCTACAGGAGAGATAAGTTATTAATAGATGGGGGTGACTCCCTCCGTTTTGAAGGACTTTTTGACTTTTCCTGAAAATCGAACCATTGATCTTTGCTTCTGTCTTAAAAAGGCATGCAGTGGAACAGCACTGTCCAGTAGATCTGTGGGTAGAGACGAAAGTGTCCCGCTATCTGTGCTGTCCAGTGTGATAGCCACCAGCCACGCGTGGCCTGGGAGCACCAGCAATATGGACGGGGTTGCTGTAACAAGACTGCCAACCAGGCGGCTTAAAGCAATAGACGTTTCTCTCTCAGTTCTGGAGGCTGGAAGTCTAAAATCGACGTGTCAGAAGGTGGGCTCCTTCTCATGGGCTCTGCAGGAGACTCAGTCCCAGGTCTGCCCCTGGCCGCTGGCATCGTTGCTGCCCCATGGCTTGTGGCTGCCTCCCTCCCGCCTCTGTCTCCCTCCTCACGTGGCCTTCTCCCCACGTGTCTGTGACCAGAGTTTCCTCTTGGCTTCCCGTGGCTCAGATGGTAAAGAATCTGCCTGCAGTGTAAGAGACTGGGGTTCTATCCCTGGGTTAGAAAGATCCCCTGGAGGAGGGCACGGCAACCCACTCCAGTATTCTTGCCTGGAGAATCCCATGGACAGAGGAACCTGGCGGGCTACAGTCCATGGGGTCGCAAAGAGTCGGACACGGCCGAGCGACTTCACTTCTAATGACCTCGTGTTAACTTGACTATCTCTGTAAAGACCATAGTGTGCAATGTGCTTAGTCGTTTGTGACAGACGGTGGCAGCAGGCCACAGTCCCCCTCCACAAGCCTGTTCCTTCCTTACCCCACCTCCCCCAATGGATCTAACCCTAATCATTCTCAAAGACCAGCCTCATCCAAGAATCAACCCCACCACCACCACCACCGCCATGCCTACAGGTCTTTGCTCTGCTGTGTACCAGGCTCCTTATCTTACTTTCATTTATTTGTGAACACCCTCTGTTTTCCCAAAAAGGGTTTATGCACACTTCATCATGTGCTTCCTTGCACTGGGCCTTAATGGGCTCATACATTTCTGTCTCCTCAGCCTGTTCCATTATATGAAGCACAGGATCTCTGGTTCATACCTTTTTATCCCTGTCCAAACACTTCACTCCCCGATGGCTCAGCCAGTAAAGAATCTGCTTGCAGTGCAAGACACAAAGGAGGTATAGATTCAGTACCTGGGTCAGGAAGATCCCCTGGATGAGGAAATGGCAACCCACTCCAGCATTCTTGCCTGGAGAATTCCGTGGACAGAGGAGCCTGGCAGCCTACTTACAGTCCACAGGGCTAAGCACCCAGGCAAACACTGTGCAGCCAGTGACCAGTAAATGCTTATCATCTCATCAATTGATTATTTCAAAGCAAGAACACTCTGAAAGGGGCCCTTTGCCTTGTCTTAAGTGAAAAGTAAACATCTCCAGCAGGATGGGGAAAGCTCTTTATACCAGTCTCCTCCATGATAAAGGCTGCAAAAGAAATGTTGCTGGCTCGGGAACATTTCTACTCTAGGGAATCAAAGGTACCAGGCTCACCGCGGTAACCCTAGCACCTCCCTCTTGCAGGGGGTTGAGACTGTACCCTTGACCGCATCCACCCAGGCCAATCTCCCTCACATCTGTTGGGAGATCAGCCAGCAGCAGCCTCACCCAAAGGACGAAGGCAGCCTTTGTGGAGGAGGGGGGCACCCAGGCAGAAACTCTGCCCAGAGATCTTAACTGCTCCTGAGCCCTCGTGACAACTGTTCATGTGGCTTCTCAGGCATGTCCTACTAACATGAGGGTGAACTTTTTACAGTTGACACCTCAGCCATCAAGGGGGGACAGTTCCACCCGAGCGGGAAAAGGAGATCAAGGTCAGAGGTAAAGGGGTGGCCTTGAACATCCCCAGGGTGTCTCGGGGTGTTGCTCAGGGTTGCTGGGAAGGCTGCTGGCTTGCCAGCTGTCTCCTTCTAACTGAAACTCTTGTTGCTGTTCAGTCACTCAGTCATGCCCGACTCTTTGTGACCCCACGGACTGCTACACACCAGGCTTCACCATCTCCCGGAGTTTGCTGAAACTCGTGTCCATTGAGTCAGTGATGCCATCCAACCATCTCATCCTCTGTTGTCCCCTTCTCCTCCCGCCTCCAATCTTTCCCAGCATCAGGGTCTTTTCCAATGAGCCAGCTGTTCGCATCAGGTGGCCAAAGTATTAGAGTTTCAGCTTCAGCATCAGTCCTTCCAATGAACACTCAGGACTGATTTCCTTTAGGATGGACTGGTTGGACCTCCTTGCAGTCCAAGGGACTCTGAAGAGTCTTCTCCAGCACCACAGTTCAAAAGCATCAATTCTTCGGCACTCAGCCTTCTGTATGGTCCAACTCTTGTATCCGTACATGACTACTGGAAAAGCCATAGATTTGACTGTATGGACCTTTGTCAGCAAAGGTGATGTGTCTGCTTTTTAACTGAAACTCTACCAATGACCATTTAAGCTTGGTCGTCATTGCACTGGAGTGAGTTTTCACAGGGACATATGCTGCATCTCTGGGTGCCCTGGGACAGGGAGGAGGCCAAGGTCCAGATGTCCATAGGCTCTCAGCTCAGAGATGAGGGCCTGGGGACAGGAATCTGCTCAGGTTCACCTGGACCCTTTGCACTGCCCCAGCCCCTCTATTCTGGGGCCCTTGGCCCTTTGTGTGAAGAAGGTAGGGAGGTCAGGCAGAGAGCAGGTCCCGTTTGGTGCCATTTCAGTAGCTCTGATGTTCCCATCTGTCAGGACTGACACCTGCCTTGGCCTCGTCTACCCCCGGGTCCATTCCTTGCTTTGCTGCGCCCGTGGGAGCGGTGCTCCCTGGTGGGAGGCATCCCATCCAGACGTTCAGGTGTGATCTGCCCATTTCCCTGATGGATAAACTGAGGCTTAGATTACGCGGGCGCAGCCCCGTGGGTGACAGAGCTAGAGTGTGTGCTGAGGTTCCCGTAGAAGGAATTGAAAGAGGGCAGGAGCCGTGTTTCCCACCAGGATGTTTGAAGCCCCCGGCACAGGGGCCAGCTGGACTCCAGTGAACACATGTGTGAGTGAACCCACAGAACCACCCACGCCACCCACGCCCGCCGGGGAAGGCATGTCCTCTCTGGGAGTCTCCCAGATGATCCACGCCGGGCCTCTGCCTCATCCTCCCAGGAAAGTTAGTGGGTGTTTCCTGGAGTGGCGTTCTCGGGGTGGGGGGAGGAAAGGGAGGTGGGGGACCCCCAGAGGGGACAAGCTTAGCGAGTGCGGTCACATTGGAGGGAGCGGGTTGAGCCGGCACACGGGGGGAAGCAGGTGACCAGTGCTCGAATTTACACAACACGGAGTCACCGGACTGTGCTCAGCTGTGGGCTCCGTGCCTGGGGGACACACCCCCCTCCCGCCCTCCCCGGGTTATGTCACCGTGGCTGCCTCCCCGGGTGTCATGTAAATGTCACATTACCCTTGGCAGGGCCACCCAGATAGCACATCGGAAACTTGGCTGCGGGAGGCCAGGGCTGTCTGACGCCGCTCTGGCCTCCCTCCCACTGCCAGCCTGGTGACCCGTTCTGGGTCCTGTGACCACAGCCCTCCCCACCCCACACACACCCAGAGCCCTGGAGGAAGGGACAGGCCCTGGCATGGGCTAATAATGCAGACGGATTCTGACCGGGATGGACAGCTGGGACATCCCCACGGTGTCTTTGGGAGCCGCGTGCACGTCACACGCCCCGAGTCCCTGTTCTGGGCCCTCATGTCCCATGTGCAGGGGCGCGTGGAAGCCGGGCTGTTGGTTCCAAGCGAGCTGCTGACTCCACGGAAAAGGGCTGTCAGAGACCCAGGAGGGAAAGCAGGGCAATAGCAACACTAGGGAGGGGGCGGATTTTAAAGGAAAGCAGGGTGTGGCCTGGCCATGCCCTGGGACACCATGTGTGCTGTGTCCTCAGTCGCGTCCTACTCTTTGCTATCGCACCGACCATAGCCCCCCAGGCTCCCCTGTCCATGAGATTCTCCAGGCAAGAATCCTGGAGTGGGTTGCCATCTCCTTCTCTGCCCTAGAATATTATTCAGCCTTGAAAAGGAATACAATTCTGACACCTGCTGTGACAAGGAGGGACCTTGAGAGCGTTACGCGTGGGACAAGGAGCCGGCAGGAAAGGGCAAACGCTAGACGACCCCACGTGCACGAGGGCCCAGAGGAGACAGATTCATAGACCCAGAAAGTGGGCGGTGGGGGGGCGGCTGGGGGGAGGGAAGCAGGAGACGGTGTCTTGCGGGGATAGAGTCTCAGCTTTGGGAGATGAACAGGTCAGGAGCCTGGGTGGCAATGAGGGCTGTCCAACAGTGTGGGTGTCTTAACCCCGCCGAGCTGAACGATTCAAAAGGGTTTGGATGGCAGACTTTCTGTGTTGTGTATTTTACCACAATTAAATTGTTTTTTTTTAGAAAAGTTCTGATCAACAGGTTAGCTTTTTCAGAAAGTTCTCCTAACGTATCTGTCATCTGTCCGTGAGCATTCGTGTACTTGGCACTTAGGTTTCTAAACAAAGCAAAACCGCAGTCTCTACAAATGGAAGACAGAGAAAAGCGAGCCCCGATGGGATGGGGACACACGGCCCCTCTGCGGGCCTGGAGGGTCTGTGTGGATGGAGCCGGCGAGGGGGCAGCTGGAGGGAGACCTGGGTCTGGGAGGAAAGGTGCGCGTTCTCACTCCCGCAGCAGTGGCTCTGGGCCTGCAGCCACCTGGCAAGCGGGCCTCCCCTGGCCCGTCTGCTCCAGACCCCTGTGCAGTCCTAGGAGAGCCCCGGGCCTCCTGCCCTGACCCTGGACTTTCCTGGGACTCAGTCCTGCCTGGTGCCCCATGAAGAGACATGGCTTGCGGGTCTGCGACGCAGCCTTGGATGAGGCTCATGTCCGCCCGGGGGGCATGGAGTGTGAGGCCTGCCTCTCCCAGCGGCTCTGTGGGCATCTCCTCCCCTTTCATGGCCTGGCCTTCCCAGTGGCCTGGAGGGCGTGGACTGACTTGCAGGGGGCTCCAGGGCCAAGGCCTGGCTCTTTCCCTGCTCAGCAGTAGTGGCTCCAGCCTGTCTCCTGAGATGACCTTCAGGGCAGAGGGATGGGATTCCAGCTGCTGTTTTTAGTTGAGCAGGTCTTGGGCCCCCGGCTGGGGTGGTGCTTCTGTGGGAATGCTTAGGGGTACCCCTCAGAGCCCACCCGTGGCCTGCAGGGCCTGTGGGAAATGGCCCCGTTAGCCCAGGCCAAACTGCTGTTGTTGAGTCGCTCAGTCGTGTCCGACTCTTTGCGACCCCATGGACTGTAGCCCCCAGGCTCCTCTGTCCATGGGGATTCTCCAGGCAAGAGCACTGGAGTGAGTTGCCATTTCCTTCTCCAGGGGATCTTCCGGACCCGGGGATCGAACCGTGTCTCTTGGTTTGGTCTACAGGTTCTTTACCGCTGAGTCACGCCAATTCACGTTCGAGCACTTTTGTGAACCATCAGGTTTGTTGACTTGGAGTTGACATACAGTAAAATTCACCCTTTCTGGTGTACAGTTCTGAGTTTTGTCAAACATATACAATTATATAATCACCACCATCCATAAAGAGAGGTGCCCCCAGTGGCTCAAGTGGTAAAGAACCTGCCTGCAGTGCAGGAGACACAGGAGATGCAGGCTTTATTCCTGGGTCAGGAATATCCCCTGGAGGAGGAAACGGCAATCCACGCCAGTATTCTTGCCTGGGAAATCCCATGGACAGAAGAGCCTGGCGGGCTACAGTCCATGGGGTCACAAAGAATCGGACACGACTGAAGCGACTAAGCATAGCCGATTAACAATGTTGTAATCGTTTTAGGTGGACAGCAAAGGGGTTCAGCCATACATAATACATGTATCCCTTCTCCCCTAAACTTCACTCCCACCCAGGCTGCCACGTAACATTGAGCAGAGTTCCCTGTGCTATACAGTAGGTCCTTGTTGGTTACCCATATTAAACACAGTAGTGTGTACATGTCCATCCCAGACTCCCTAACTATCCTTATCCTCATCCATTCCCCCGGCAACATAAGTTCATTCTCTAAGTCTTACCAGTATCTTCGTAGAAGCTTTAAGTTTTAAATTTTGATGAATCCAATGAATTCATTTGTTCTTACATGGACTGTGCTTGTTGAGCATTTTGTTGAACAAGGCAGGGGTGACACATGGGTCCTGCGAGTATTTATTGAGGAGGGACTATGTGCCGGGTACCCTGCACGCGGGGGGCTGGACGACAAATAAGACTCACTACCGCTCCCACTTAGTGGAGGAGATGGAATCTGTAAAGCTGTAACTGCAGCTTCCTATAACTATATAAGGGTCTTCCCTAGTAGCTCAGTTGGTAAAGAATCCCCCTGCAATGCAGGAGACCCTGGTTTGATCGCTGGGTTGGGAAGATCTGCTGGAGAAGGGGTAGGCTACCCACTCCAGTATTCTTCAGCTTCCCTGGTGGCTCAGCTGGTAAAGAATCTGCCTGCAATGCGAGAGACCTCTACTCTCTGTGGCCTCCTCCTTGTCGCGAGTGTCAGAATTGTGCTCCCGCCAGCCTGCAGCAGGTTGGCCTCGATGGACAGGGATGGCATCTCTCAGGGGAAAACAGCTGGAGAAAGGGGAGCCTGAGGCATCAAAGAGATTGATGGGGCAGGTCCAGCGTGTGGAAGAGGGGGGCCCGAGAGCCCCCCAGGGTCCGGCTGAACTCGGTAGGGGGCCCCGCACACAGGGCTGCCCTCTCCCGTCTGTAAAACAAGCTCTGACAGTGGTGGGTATCGTAGGGCAGACGTAGAAGGCGAGGAATGCTAGGCTCCCTGGAAAAGCCAGCCCCTCTCCTAGCAGGCTCTGGTGGGGTTGTGCCCTCTCTTCTGAAAGCACAGAGGAAGTTGAAGAGTGATGCTGTGACCTTTTACTGCAGCCTGAACTCCCAGAGCTGTTCCCGAGCTGTTGTTGTCTGAGGCTCTGGGTTGTCTTTCTTTATCTATGTGTTTTTTTACGTATTTATTTGGCTGCACCAGGTCTTAGTGGCAGCACGCGGGACCTTTTAGTTGCGTCAGTTGGGATCTCGTTCCCCGACCAGGGATCGAACCAGGGCCCTTGCGTTGGGAGCTCAGAGTCTCAGCCACTGTACCTGCAGGGACGCCCCTGGGGTGTCTTTAGAAGGACGCAGCGGGACGTGTGTTTCCATCTGAGATGCCTGGTTTCCTTCTAGCAGCAGCTTTCTTTCCTCTTCTCTTCCTCCTCCGTGGAGAGCCCCCCGCCCCCTTAGTTAATCCCTGGCCAGGGAGGGGAGTGGGATGCTCTCCGCCTCTCACTCCGGGAGGTGCATGAGGAGGGCAGGGAGCTCAGACCAGCTCCATAGACACAGTGCGGGTGGCAGAGGCTCAGCCTGGGTGCCCGCCCGGCCCGAGGCCACCCTGGCCTGGCACACCCGCCGGCCAGCCTGAGCGGCACCTCACACCCCAAAGGCCCGGCAGGCGGCATCACGTGATGTGTTGAGTCAACAGAGTCGCAGGAGAGCCCTGCTTGGAGTCCTGTGGCCGCGGCCGCCGCCAGCACCCTGGGGAGGGGAGGGGATGCCCCCACTGGCCGGCAGCCACCTGGCCTGCCAGGCGCCCAGCAGAGGGAGGCCAGAGCTGGCGTCACACCCCCCACTAACCCACTCCAGGCCAGGCCCCCGCCTCCTCCGCCTGCTGTGCTGGGCGAGGTTTTCCAGAGAGTTGGTTTGTGAACTGCTCCTGGGCCCACCAGCTACCCAACAGCCTGGCAGGCCAGCACACTCTGGGTGCGTCGAGGGCTGCACGTCTGGACACGACCACAGGCCCCCTGGGGAGGGGATGGGGGCTCGGTGCCCTTCCTAGACCCCACAGCCCACTCCACACCGAGTCCAGCATGTGGAAGAAGGGATCAGATTCTGGCTGAACAGCCCGGGATCCACCAAAAATGGGGCAGCCAAGCGCAGCACAAGGGGCCACGTTCCACGAGCCCTGGGGTCCTGGAGTCCACGCCGGTGTGGGGGAGGGGTGCTGGCATCAAGCGTCCTCAGTGGTTCCTACAGACAGATTGCAGAAAGTACAGGAATAACTCAAGGTACAGTTTCAGATTTTATAGAGTCTGCCCTGGGAGCTTCCACGTGAGTGGCAGGTTTCCCCATTAGCTGGAATAATAAACAAGTGATGGACGATGGACAATCAGGAATTCCGAGGAGGGGCTGGAGGCAGGGCAGGGGACGCCTTGGGGGGTCGGTGTCCCAGGCTCAGAGAGGGGAGGCCTGGCTTGGGGTCCCCGGTCGGCACGGGGTGGGGGGTACCTGCAGGCAGAGGCTCTGCTGGTGGAGACCTCTCTTGGAGAGGCTACTTCCAGGGCGGGAGGTCTTGCCCCTCCCTATACAGTAGGGTGGTCCCGGTTCACAGGGCCAATGCCAAGTGTGCCCCCGTACCAGATCCACCGATTTCCATCACAGCCAGGTCTGCCGGTACCAGGCAGGCTGGCTTTGCCAGGACAATCTGCATGCACGAGGCTGTTATACACAGGCAACTCTGCCAGGTCAAGGTTACAAGCCTTGTCTGAACTGACATAGAAATCTGGTCCTGACCTAAGGCCACACCTGAGCAGGACGGGGCCCTAGGAGGGCTCCTGCCCAGAAATATTCTGGGCCCACCTGTGCCTAGTGTCACAAAGCCTTGCCCCCACCCCCGGGCACCTTGGCACCAGCCGGCGAGTAGGAAACCCCATGGCCTCCTGCCGAGTTAGTGTCCTTCCCTTGCGTGCTCTCAGGACGTGACAGTCACCAGACCAACCCTCCTCCTCTTCCTCTCCCAAACCCGAGTCAGGGCCATCCACTCCACTCTCCACCCTGTGCAGCCTTTGGGGGCGTGTGGCATGGAAGGGGGTACCCCCGTACCCCCCACTCCCACCTCTGAGTCCACGTACCTGCCAGGCCCCCCATGGGACCACCTGCTCCTTCTTCTCACCCACACAGATGGGCCCCTCCCCGGACACTCATGCTGGTGAGTGGCAGCCTGAACCTCTCACAGCTCAGGGAAGGTGCCCCCTGGGGGTCTGAAGACCCCTGTCAATGACATGCCTGGCCCAGCTTGTGACCCAGCCATGGGCCCTGGGCCTCCCCATCACCTCCCAGGGCCTGCCTCTCCTCCACTGTCAAAGGAGGTCATGGCACGTGTGTCCACTCAGGTCATCACGGCCGTGTCCCCTTGGCCCTGATTTCCCCTGTCTCATTCAGCAGAATTCATCTGTGTGGTAGGAGGATGCCAGCTACGTTTGTGATCCCACAAAGATCGTCATCAGAGGGCACTGGGGTAGCTATTCAACCTTTCTCCTATGTTGTCAAATCCTCAGTAAACTGGTTTTCAGAAACCGTCTTATATGGAAACTGGATTGCTGTAGAATCGCTCCCTCCCTCTTTTTTTTTTTTGCTAGTATGTATTTATTTTGGCCACGCTGGATCTTCGTTGCTGTGCAGGCTTTTTCTAGTTGCAGAGACCCAGGGCTGCTCTCTGGTTGCAGAATGTGGGCGTCTCATCTCAGTGGCATCTCTTGTTGCACAGCACCGGCTCTAGGGGGGTCAGGCTTCAGGGGTTGTGGCTCCCGGGCTCTAGAGCTCAGGCCCAGTAGTTGTAGCTCACGGACTTAGCTGCTCCCCGGCATGTGGGATCTTCGCGCACCAGGGATGGAACCTGTGTCTCCTGCACTGGCAGGCAGATTCTTTCCCACTGAGCCCCCAGGGAAGCCCTAGAATGTCTCTCTCTTACAAAGCAGCTGAGGGTTTTTTGTTTTCTTTCACCTCCCTTCTGGGAGAATTGCCTTTGAGCTTCAGCATCAAAAGGCACATAGACTCTTATCTTATTGCTATAGTGAAGTTGCTGGGGGGGCCATGAAGCAGAACACAGGCCTCCAGAGGAGCTTGAAGAGGACACAGCTCCTCTAAAGGCAGACAGATGCCTGAGGTCAGATCACCCTGCTGAGGCCAAGCCAGAACCACCTTTGTGAGTGCCCACGCCCTCCCCCGCCACTGTTTCTATTTTGTTTTCTTTTGCCGGTTCACCCATGCCAAAAGTCAACACGCCAGAGCCAACCACTTAAAAACCAGGTCCAGAATCCTGTCGGGTGTACAAGCCCCTGTGAAACTGCAGCTTTTCCTGCTTTCCTCCTAGGAGAATAAGAACCTTAGAAAATGTCCTAAAAGAGTTGGTTTTCTGAAAGAATTTTTCACCTACTGCTTTATCATCAAAAATGATAAATGGACTCCAGAACAACTTGGGTCTCCAACAGACTTTGAATAGTTTTTGTTATAAAAGATTATAAAACAGGCTCTTCGCGTCTATAAGCAAAACTTGCAGCCCCAAACCTTATTCCAAATTAATATATGAATTGAGAGGAAGCTCAGGCAGGGCCAGAGCCAAAGCCATCAGGTATAAAGTTATCCAGGGCCATTTCTAGAGAGAGTGTGTTAGTCACTCAGTCATGTCCAACTCTTTGTGATCCCACAGACTGTAGTCTGCCAGGCTCCTCTGTCTGTGGGATTCTCCAGGGGATCTTCCATACCCAGGGATCAAAGCTGCGTCTTCTGTGTTGCAGGCAGAGTCTTTACCATCTGAGCCACCAGGGAAAAGAATCCAGAAACTCTTGTCTTCGGCTGCAGGAGGAGTGATCTCCATCGGAGGTCAAGCAGGGAGCCTGGAAGAGAGGAAGCGAGCTTGCTGTCGAGGAAGGGGGCTGTGAAAGAGAGGGCTGAGCCTGCTGCCACGTGGCCACCAAGAATGGGAACTAGAGTTACTTTAGAAGTCTCTTATCTGTAAAATGAGGAAGCTGGTTTGAATGAATGGTTCAAAACTTGTCTGGCCACCTGAATCACCTGGGGAACGTCAGAAATGCAGGTTCCCAAGCTCCACCTTGGACCGTGGTAAAGACCACGCCTCCCAGTGAAGATGTGGGTTCGATCCCTGGGTCAGGAAGATCCCCTGGAGAAGGGAATGGCAACCCACTCCAGTTTTCTTGCCTGGAGAATCCCATGGACAAAGGAGCCTGGCGGGTTACAGGCCACCGGGTTGCAGAGAGTCGGACACGACTGAGTGGCTGAACACACAGGCTTCACCTCGGACGCCCTCAACAGAATCTTTAGGCTCTGGGATGGAGTATTCTGCAAGCTGCTGGGTGATCCTGCTCAGTCCGGTTTGAGAACTGTGGGCTGAAACCATCTCAACTGGCCAGGTGACTCAGACGCGCTGCCCCAGGGTGTTGGGTCAAACTCTGGGGATGGAGACCGAGGACTGCCCAGACCAAGGGTTTTGAGAAAAGCCTTCCCATGGGAAAGGGAGGCAGAAAGGTATCCAGAGTTCAGTGAGAAAGTTATGGGGACTCTTCATGGGTATTCTGCCTAGAGCCTGAGAACAGGTCACCGCCAGGCTGGGACAAACCAGGACCACACACATGCTGGGGCCGGGAGTGGGGGGTGCCTGATCCATCCTCCTGAGCAAAGAGAAGCACCTGCTTCTTCTTCTTTTTTAAAATATGTATTTATTTTGCTGCGGCACCAGATCTTAGAGCCTTAGTTATTGCACACAGGATCTTCCATCTGCAGTCGTGGCGCGAAGGATCTCTAGCTGTGATGTGCGAACTCTGGTTGCAGCACGTGGGCTCTAGTTCCCTGACCAGGAATGGAACCCAGGCCCCCTGCATTGGCCCCACAGAGTCTTAGCCACGGGACCACCAAGGAAGTCCCAAGAGCACCTGCTTCTGCAGAGGGAGACCCCAGCCCACTGAGGCCAGAGAGTCTGGTTTCCCCTCACGGAGCGTTCAAGCCCCAGAAAGTCCAGCTGCCACTGGAAAGGCCATAGATGATCCCTTGAAGTCAAGAAGGACTGAGGACTCTCCCATCAAGGCTCAGACCTCAGGTTGGCCTGTGCCCAGAATGCACTGGGGTCTCATGTTTGGGCCCAGGTTTCCTAATGACCCAGCTTCGTGTTTTGACACGGAGCTCACACACCTTTGTGTTTCCAGGCTCCCGTGGGTTACCCTGGGAGACCTTGCAGGGACGAGAAAGGTGAGATTGCCTTTCCTTCCAGAGTCCCCACCTCAAGGTATACCCCTACCCCTGTAGCTATCCTGCCCTGTTGAGTCAGTTGGTGGCTCTGGGCTATATTTCACCCCATCAGGCACTGGCCATCCTGGACAGCCAGAGTGGAGGCCTGTGATCGGGGATTTGCAGAAGCAGGACAGATACCCACACGCGGGCCTCGGCGCCTCTACCTGGACTGTGAATGCTTGTCTGGAGGGTTGCAGGCTTGCCTCCCAGCAGGACCTGGCTCAGGGTGGCCCCTCCCCTCCATCCCCGCCGGATCCTCTCCGTGCCTGAGTGGTAGATGCTTGGACTGAGGCTGGTGAGGCCTAGAGCAGGACCTGCGGACAAGCTCCAGGGAACTGGCTCTGCTTCTGTGGCCCTTCTGCTTCTGGTGTCTCATGGACGTCAGCCCTGGGTGTGGGGAGTACCCTGATGGATGTGTGTGCCCTGTACGTGAGGACCACTCCCCACAGGGGAGACCGGACCCTGGCCTGTGCTCAGCTTGCTTGTCTTCTTTCCATTACCCTGGGCCTTCTGTCCCCTCTGATGTCCTTATCCGTGGCCTGGCTCCTTAGCCACAGGGGTCCCTGCAGCTCCCTGGCCGGGGCTACTGGTTTGACACATATTGACCGTGTCTTCATCCCCCCATGACCCTCATCACCATCCTCCACCCGTCCTAAGTCAGGAACAACTGGACTTCCCTGGCGGTCCAATGGTAAAGAATCTGCCCACCAGTGCAAGGCACGTGGGTTCGATCCCTGGCCCAGGAAGATCCCCATGTTCTAGTTAAGCCCTTGAGCCGCAACTCGAGAAGCCACTGCAACAGGAAGCCCGTGTTGTGCAACAGAGTCGTCCTGGTTGCCACAGCTGAGAAAACCCACACAGCAACGAAAACCCAGCCCCGCCAACAACAAATAAATACAGGAAAATCGTATTATGATAACTGAATAAAGTTTTTTTTTTAATGTCAGGAAGAACTAACTTTATTGTTGTTATTCCTCATCTCTGTGATGACTCGTTAGTTATTTTAAAGGCCACGTGATAGCAAACCGCCATGCAGGGTAAATTGAAAATTTGTGCTTCTCACCCCAGGCTCTTGGGACGGTGGGCAGCAAGGACATTTAAGATCAGGAAGAAAATGAATTTTTTCATTTTTGTATTGTATGTTTCTGGGTATTTCAGACCATATGCATGAAGAAGATTGGTGCTGCCCTGGGGAAGGGGACACCACATGTCAGGGGCAGGCTCCCACCCCCACCCCACCCCCCCACTCCCCTGCTGCACACCACACAGCCATCTGGTCAACCTGGCTTTTTTTCTTTTTTAACCAAGCAGGGGGTTGGCTAGTGGTGAAACTAGGCCTAGACTCAAGGCTCCGAAACCCAGTGCTCTCCTCTGCACCCTTCTGCTGCTCTTGTTCATTACCTTCCAGCGGCCCCGCCGTTCTCCTCTCTCCCCTCCCCTCCAGGCGCAGCTCCGGCCAGCGTGGCCCGGCCCCTTGAAGTCACCAGCTCGTGGCTCCCTGGTGTCTGGTGTGGCTGCCAGGCGTCGCCTCTGTTCACTCACTGGGCCTATTCACTGGCCCTGGCTGCGGCCCCGGGAGGCGCGGGGGGCATTGTTAAGTCTCGGAGGTGGCGGCAGTGCTGACAAAGTCCTCAGGGGCCGGGGGAGGGCGGGAGCGCCCTCCGGAAGAGCAGAACGGGGGAGCCTGCCCGGGCTTCTCGGTCATGTCGCCTCAGCCCTGTCCCGGCGGGGCCCCTTCGAAAGCCGCCTCACCTGGGGGCAGATCCGGTTCCTTCTCGAGTCGCGCCCTTCCCGGTGTTTCGTGGGGCCTCCCGCCCCTCCAGCCTCCTCTCTGAGCTCCCCCTGCTCTGGGCTTACGGGCACTTGGCTCTTGGCGCTCGCCGCGTGGTGCTGTTGCTGTGCATTTGGGTTTGAGTCCTGTTCCGTTTCCTCCAACCAGACCGGAAGGTGGGACTTGTCCGCTGCACCTTGACCTGGCCCAGAGCCGCTGGCCGTTCAGACACCGGCCGCTCCTGGGAGCCTGAGCTTGGCAGTTTATCTTATGATTAAGAAAATAAATCGGTCTGTTTGATGGTAATGGAGGATTTCTTTATGAATGGTGACGCCAATATTCAAAAAAGGGGATAAAATGGTAGGCATATCATTCTTACCCGCTCCCCCCTTCCTTCCATTAGGCAGTTTTCCCCTCACTGGTGAAAGTGTTAGTTGCTCAGGTGTGTCCAATTCTTTGTGACCCCATGGACTGTAGCCCGCCAGGCTCCTCTGTCCATGGGATTCTCCAAGCAAGAATACTGGAGTGGGTTGCCATTTCCTCCTCCAGGGGATCTTCCCGACCCGGGGATGGTAACCAGGTCTCCTGCATTATAGGTGGATCCTCTACCATCTGAGCCACCAGGGAAAGGGGCATAAATGTGATCGGAAGACCCCTCTCTGTTGAAATTCTCTCTGCTCTTTCTGGCTGGCATGGAAGAGAAACCCTCTTTGAAGATGCCCATCCCCACCCCACAAGGCTGCCCCGCTCCCCTCTGACAGCAACCCCACCTTCCCTCCAGGCACTCAAGCTTCCCAAGCTCCCCCTCCTCTTAGCCTCTGAAACCCCGCTTTCTGGAAGGGTGAGTCACGCACCCAAAAGTGCGAGTCTAAGCCTTTGTGTCCTTTCTCTGGGTGATTTCCCAGCGTCACTGTGGCAGAATGGGCCTCTGCCACCCACTCACACCAGTGAGTGATTTCTCTAGTCCCCACTCTCTTCACCTGGGAAGTAGGGTCGCGCACCCGCCCCCTCTCTCTTGGGGATGGGGGCAAAGGAAGCAAGAGTGTACCCCAGCACTTTGTGACTGGTAAGATGGTATCGTAAGACTCTACCCTGAGAGGAGTGTCAGGCTGCAGTGCAGAGAGGGGGCATGTTTTGGGTTCTAGCAGAGTTCTTGCCCTGTGTCCTAAGCCAAACACGTTCCTAACCCACACATCACATCACCTGTCCCCCGAGGCTCCCCCTCCCGGCTCTGAAGCCCAGGTATCATCCTGTATCCCCCACAGGACTCACCTCCTCTGGGAAGGGAGGAGAGCCCGCAGGAAGGCCAGGTGGAAGGTGGACGAACCTCTTGACATTAGAAAGAGTTCCATGAGAGGAGCTTTCTTGAGGGCCATAGAGTTCCCTTCAGTTCCCCTGTTTCCACCTCCGTATAGCAAATCCACCATCTCCTCCTCAGCGCAGGCGGCTCTGCACAACTGTGTCCTCTGAACGTCCCTCTTGTCCTCCATGGGGACCCAGTCACACTTGTCCCCGTGCTCATGGGATGAGCCCCAGGAGACACAGAAGCCGCCATCTGGGCTTTAAGGAGTGCTTTCTAATACCTTACACTTGAGAAGGGAACACGCTGTCTCAAAGAATTAGCCAGGAGTTCCGCCAGCTCTGAAAGTCCCCCTGCAGCAGAGGAGGGGGCTTATTCTGAGGACTGGATAAGCCCAGTCCAGTCTAAGCGGGACAGCATCTCGTGCAGAGAAGGGGAAGTGGGGGACGTTGGGGGAGGCTGGAGGGAGCGGCCCTGCCCTCCCTCCTTTCCATGGAGAACCCCTGTCAGTTCTCCAGCACACACCCCAGAGTGCAGGGAACACCCCAGAGAGACAGAGGAAGGGCCTTGCGTCCAGGGCCCCCGGCCAGAGTGTAAAGCAGGGACCATGACACTTCTCACTGGACCACCGTGGCCCCGGCAGCCGGTCTGTTCCAGGCCACTGTGCGGCCATCGCTGCAGCCAGTGAAGGACACGCCACCACCCTTGGGGCCCAAGGGCATCCACACAGGACAGCACAGGGGCTTCCTTCTCCCGGTCGGTCCACCTGGACCCAGCCTCACTCCTGCCGGGCTGTGGGTATCACTCACAATCCGCCCCCTCCTGCCCTGTCTGCCCTGCAGAGCTGCTGGACTCAAATCTCTCTCTCCTCAGGGTCCCCACTCTCCACCCTCCCCTCCCCACCCCCCCAACCCCTCCTCCAAGTGGGCCTTGCTTCTAAAACCTTTGGTGTGCACCTTTTTTCAAAAGAGCTTGGGGTCTTGCTCCTAGGGGCCTTTCACATCATAAGCCTGGAGACCTTCAAGGGCACGGTGACAGCAGTCTACCTCCTGCTTTCCCTGGAACTCCTCCCTGCTCACCCTGGGGGCTGAGATCTCTGCTTGGTGTGGTGGCTCCTGGGATAATGGGGTCCCTGGAAAAAGACCTGGTTACTCCCAGTGCTCCCATCTAGGAAATATGGGAGGGAAGGTGCCAGCCCAGCTTGAGCCTTGGCCCCACCCCCTTCTGTCTCCCTGCCTTTTGGGGGGGGGACACTGACCACACACCTGCCCCCCGCCCGGACCAGCGCTGGGCAGACGATGAGTTGGGGCAGGGAGAAGAAACATGCATGCTTCCCAGGTGGCCTGCCTGCCAGTGCAGGAGACACGATTCGATCCCTGGGTTGGGAAGATCCCCTGGAGAAGGAAACGGCAATCTACTCTCCCGTTCTTGCCTGGAGAATCCTATGGACAGAGGAGCCTGGCAGACTGCAGTCCACGAGGTCACAAAGAGCTGGACATGACTGAGCAACTGAGCACACACAAGACAGTCACCTGTTTTCGTCTGGTTTGGTTTGGCCTGAAGCAGCCTGTTGTTCACTGGTAGGCCTGGTGCAGACGAGATGGGCTGAGGCTCATAGGGCTGCAGAGTCAGGAGCGGGGAATGGGATGAATCGGGAGGTAGTCTGGGGGGTGAGGATGGAAGCAGAAGAAGGAGCACCAGTGCACAGGGCTGGCGAGCGGAGGAGTCTGGACGGGGCACAGGGCAGCACAGGGTAGGCGCGTGGCTTGTAGGATGATCAGTCTTTGTCAAGGTCAAAGGGAGCAAGACGGTGGCCCTGGGTCCATGCTCACTGACATCTTTGGCTTGCATGCCTATTGTATTTTTAAATAATTTAAAAATTGTATTCAGTTACCTATAAACGTGAGAGACCAGACCCAAATCCAGAGTCCACCTGTCTTGGAAACAAATCAGTATCAGGCAGCATTATTGTGTTGTTTCCTAGAGCTTCCGTAACAAAGTAGCCCAAACTAGGTAGCGCAAATCCACAGGAGTTTATTCTCTGGTAATTCCACAGGCTGGAAGTCTGAACCAAGGTGTCAGCAGCACCACACCCCCTCTGAGACTGAATAGCCTCCCACTTTGCCGCCTCTAGCTTCCTTTTTCCAGTATTATTGAGAAATAATTGATGTGCGTCACTGTATATGTTTAAGGCATACAGCATGGTACTTTGAATTGCTCGTATTGTGAAATGATGATCACAGTGGGTGAGCTAACATCCCTCATCTCTACAGAAACAAGGAAAAGAAATGAATAGGAAGAACTTTCTCCTTGTGATGAGAGAGCTCTCAGGAGTTAACTGTCCTGTGTGTCATACAGCAGTGTTAACTACAGCCATCATTTTGTACATTGCATCCCCGGGAGTTAGTTATCTGATCATTGGAAATTTGGACCTTTGGACCACCCTCCTCCAGTCTTCTGGCTTCTGATGGTTGCCGGCAGTGCTTGGCATTCCTTGGCTCATCGAGACCTCACCCCAGTGTCTGCCTCCGTCATTACGTGGCCTTCTCCTGTGTGTGTATCTGTGTCTTCTCCCCTTATAAGGACACTACACGTGGGGTTAAGAGTCCAGCCTGTTTCAGTATAATCTCAGCTCGATTCTGTCTGCAAAGATCTATTTCCAAATAAGGTCACATTCACAGGCACTGGGGGTTCGGACTTTAACTTATCTGTTTGGGGGGCTCCATTCAGCCATAACCATGATCAGGCATAATCAGGCAGGTGTGAGTGACAATCACCTGCCTTAGACAGGCCTCCAGGATTGCACAAAGCCTGTGGACTGTGCAGCCTCTCACTCTGGGCAGATTCATGCCCGGGTCTCCTGCCAGTTCTTTGTCCCCCGCATCCCACCCACTTCTTCCTGGTTCCAGTCCCATCCAGGTCTTCACTCCGCAAGGTGCTTCCTTCCCAACGCCACCCCAGCGATCATCTTCACAGTGATTCTAGCTCTTGCACACCCACAGTGGCAGTTTTGAAGTGAAGTCGCTCAGTCCTGTCCGACTCTTTGCGACCCCATGGACTGTAGCCTACCAGGCTTCTCTGTCCATGGGATTCTCCAGGCAAGAGTACTGGAGTGGGTTACCATTTCCTTCTCCAGGGGATCTTCCCAACCCAGGGATCGAACTCGGGTCTCCCGCATTGGAGGCAGATGCTTTAACCTCTGAGCCGGTTTTCGCAGCACACATTTTGACAATAACAGCGTGTCTGGTCTGGTCCTTGGTGTAGTCATGTGACTTCTGACCTTCGTCTCTGCTGGATATGAACTTCCTTATGTCTTATCCCAAGGACTATGGGATCCACTCCACACACTCTCGACACCATGCTTTGTAGGGGAGGGAGGGGAGATCCAATAGTCTTGGACTAAATATGAAAATCATATCCGACAAGTGTGCATAAGTCTTATCACCCGACAACTTCTGAATTGTCCCTGTCATAGCAAGGGGGACTCTGCCCACGACTCAGGTTGGGTGGGGCAGGGATTTCTAGACACAACCAGTTCTAAGGGATTAGAAGTAGTTTACGCAAGCTTGTCCCCAGCATTCAGAATTGAATCATTTAGATTCTTGCCGTGTGAGACTCCCAGCACTCGCAGCTGGGAGCCCTTTTCTCCATGTCAGCAAATCGCTCACACCCTTTGTGGTCCCTCCTCCACCCCAGGCCTCTCTTCCTCTCCGTCGACACCCACCCAAGTGGCCAAGCAGCACACGTTCCCTCTCGAGTCCTACAAGCACGAGCCTGAGCGACTGGAAAATCGCATCGATGCCTCCTCTTCGCCTCCGGACACAGGCCAGAGGTTCAGCCCGTCCTCCTTCCAGAGTGCAGCCAGGCCTCCGTCAGCATCTCCGACACATCCTTCTCCCTCCAAATCTGTAAGTCTGGGCCTCCTCCTGGGGGCCAGGCCACCGGGCGTGGGAGGGAGGGCAGAGTCTGGATATAGCTGAAGCTAAGGCTGGGCACTCCTGACACCTTGGGTGTATTTTATCATAAATCACAGACTAAGAACAAAAGTGGCAAGAGAACAGGTGTTGCTGTTGTTGTTCAGCTGCTAAGTCGTGTTTGACCCTTTGTGACCCCCTGGGCTGTGGCACACCAGGCTTCCCTGTCCTTCACCGTCTCCCGGAGCTTGCTCAGACTTGTCCATTGAGTCACTGATGCCATCCAACCATCTCATCCTCCGTCGTCCCCTTCTCCTTCTGCCTTCAGTCTTTCTTAGCATCAGGGTCTTTTCCAGTGAGTCGGCTCATTGCATCAGGTAACCAAGGTATTGGAGCTTCAGCTTCAGCATCAGTCCTTCCCATGAACATTCAGGGTTGATTTCCTTTAGGATACACTGGTTTGATTTCCTTGCAGTCCAAAGGAATCTCATAAGAGCAAAATGGGCAAGTGGAAATCAAATGGACAGTAGCTTCTGGAACATGGCCAGGAAAATTTTTTCTCTCTTAGCTTCTTTTTAAAAATCAGTTATTAAAAGCTTTATTTGAATTTGTTATGATTGGGATACTAAAGTAAAAATTCATAGGCAAAGCAAAAAAATATTGTTTTTTTAATAGAAATTTTATTCTAGCTTTTTAAGATTTAGAGTCTGACATCATTGACTTGGGAAACGGTCTCAGTATGACCCCTTTAAACATAGATAGGTATATCCTTGGCTATACCAGGTCTTCGTTGCGGGATGTGGGATCTAGTTTCCTGGCCAGGGATTGAACCCAGGCCGCCTGCGTTGGGAGTACGGAGTCTTAGCCACTGAACTGCTGAACCACCAGGGAAGTCCCTGGGTTTTTTTTTTAAGATTTATTTATTTATTTTGGGTGTGCTGGGTCTTTGTTGCTGCACGTGGCTTTCTCTCGTTGCCGTGAGGAGAGGCTGCTCTTTGTCGCGCTGTGTAGGCTCCTCGCCGCGGTGACTTCTCTTGTTGTGGCGTGTGATCTCTAGAGCATGGGCTCTGTAGGTGAAGTTCACAGGCTTTAGTTGCCCCGAGGCACGTGGGATCTTCCTGGACCGGGGATTGAACCCATGTCCTCTGCATCGGCAGGCATGTTCTTAACTGCTGGACCACCAAAGAAGCCTGACTTTTAAAAAAATATTTATTTATTTGGCTGCCCCGAGTCTTAGTTGCAGCATATAGAATCTAGTTTCCTGACCAGGAATTGAACCCAGCCCCCCAACATTGGGAGCACAGGGTCTTAGCCACTGGACCACCAGGGAAATCCCAGGACAACCTCTTTATAACTTAATTACCCCTGCAAAGACCCAATTTCCAAACAAGGTGGCATTCATGGGTGTTAGTGGTCAGGACCTCACAAAGCTTCTGGGAGGACACCATCTAACCATAACACTTGCTGCCTTTGGGAAGAAAGATGTGTTAGTCTGGCAGAGAACCTACCATGAATCTTCTTGTTTGTCCAATGATTACTTTATTAGATGTAAACTTAGCAGAGTATTGTTTTAAGTGCTGAGGGATAAAATGTAAGGTATTGCCTCTGCCCTCTGGGGCTTACAGTCTTACTGGGAACAGAATAACACTCAAATAAAGTCACTGCAGATGGTGACTGCAGCCATGAAATTAAAAGACGCTTACTCCTTGGAAGAAAAGTTATGACCAACCTAGATAGCATATTGAAAAGCAGAGACATTACTTTGCCAACTAAGGTCTGTCTAGTCAAGGCTATGGATTTTCCTGTGGTCATGTATGGATGTGAGAGTTGGACTGTGAAGAAGGCTGAGCCCTAAAGAATTGACGCGTTTGAACTGTGGTGTTGGAGAAGACTCTTGAGAGTCCCTTGGACTGCAAGGAGATCCAACCAGACCATTCTGAAGGAGATCAGCCCTGGGATTTCTTTGGAAAGAATGATGCTAAAGCTGAAACTCCAGTACTTTGGCCACCTCATGAGAAGAGTTGACTCATTGGAAAAGAGTCTGATGCTGGGAGGGATTGGGGGCAGGGGGAGAAGGGGACGACCCAGGATAAGATGGCTGGATGGCATCACTGACTCGATGGACGTGAGTCTGAGTGAACTCCGGGAGTTGGTTGATGGACAGGGAGGCCTGGCGTGCTGTGATTCCTGGGGTCACAAAGAGTCGGACACGACTGAGCGACTGAACTGAACTGAACTAAAGCAGTTAAATCAAAGTGGAAGGTAGGTTGGGTGGGGATCAGGGAGGAAACAAATAGTCCACACTGCAGGGGGGGTGGGACGGGGAAAATACTGGTGTCTGATGAGGGTAAGGAAGGAAGACTCGGGTGACTGTAGGGCTCAGATCAGCAGGAGAGGTGGAGATAGGACCTTCTGGTGGTGGGGCAGGGTGGCGCTGTCTGGGAGTTCCTGGTGATCTGGTAGAGATTAGAGACAGGAAGACCAGGAGGCCCCTTAGCACTCAGGGCCCAGGAGGAAGGTCATCCATGTTCCTGCGTGTGAATGAGAAGAGATCTTGAGGTTTCTGCTGTCCGGCGCATTTAGCACAGAGACTTGGTCATAGAGATACTAGAACAAATGTGTCCAAAAAAAGGGATCATGAGGCAACTGAAGGTTATCAAAAGCAGGGAGCTGCTACTCCCCTTGGGGTGGAGGGATGAGAGGGGACCCCATGAGGTGGCAGGTGGGACCAGTGTGTCTGCCTGGCAGGAAGGAGCTGGGGCCGCAGAGGAGGAGCAGCCACTGGCCTGAGCTGCCGTTGGAGGCAGAGGGATAGGAAGCCTGACATCTCCCCAGCTTCCTGCCCTCCACCATGTGCCCAGCCTGCCGAGAGGCCAGCGGGCCCAGAGACCTGAGAGGGAGCTGGCAGGGGACCGGAGAAGGGAGCCGAGAAGGGAGTGACCGGCAGAGAGGCCGGGATGGAGGAAGTCTATTCAAAGCATCGGCTTCTTCTCCCGGACCCGGGATGACTGACAGGACAGCCCCATGGGAGAAGAGACGCTGGTTTGAATCGGACGTGGTATTTGGGCTTTAGATCATTTGAAGTGATGGTGCAGATGCGGACACGGGGTTTTTCCACGATTTCAGAAGTTCTGTGCATAGACCGAGCCCACAGCCTTCCCCACCTTGAATGAGAGAGCATTCAGAGGACGTTCTGCTTTCAGTACCCCTTCCCCGACCCCTGATTGTGAGTAGACAGTGATATTCTTTTTATTTTTAACCTTTCTTTTTTATTTTTTAAATTATGAAAATATGAAAACATTTACAGAAAACTTGGTAAATACATAACAAAGTTACATATAGTTTCACAATATATTACAATTGTTTGTTAAGTAGATAAATGAAGATGTTTAGTTGCAGTTTAATATCAAACTCTCAGAAATTAATAGAATGAATGTACAAAGAAGTAACAGGGCTTCCGAGGTGGCTCAGATGGCAAAGAGTCTGTCTGCAATGCAGGAGACCCGGGTTCAGTGCCTGGGTTGGGTAGATCCCCTGGAGAAGGGAATGGCCACCCACCCCAGTGTTCTTGCCTGGGAAATCCCATGGACAGAGGAGCCTAGTAATGACTCTTTTAGACCCCATGGACTAGACAGTCCATGGAATTCTCCAGGCCAGTATCCTGGAGTGGGTAGCCTTTCCCTTCTCCAGGGGATCTTCCCAACCCAGGAATCGAACTGGGGTCTCCCGCATTGCAGGCAGATTCTTTACCAGCTGAGCCACAAGGGAAGCCCAAAGAATACTGGAGTGGGTAGCCTATCCCTTCTCTAGCGGATCTTCTCGACCCAGGAATCGAACCAGGGTCTCCTGCATTGCAGGCAGATTCTTTACTGACTGAGCTATGAGGGAAGCCCCGTATGTATATTTTACCACATTAAAAAAAAAAAAAAGATCTAGTCAACAGTACAATGTTTATAAAGTTTGAGCTTCAGAAATTCAGGGTGATCACCCGAGATTCCCCACTTATGTTTTGAAATGGTATGTTTCAGATTGGAAGACAGTGTTCCACTGGCTATGAACATTAAACAGGAGCCTTAATCATGTGTAAGTTTTATCACCCAAGGCCTCCAGGGGCTCCTTCAAGCATACTGGTCACAACCCTGCAGCTGTGTTTGGCCCTGGTCTCTGCTTTCAGCAGCCTTTGGCAGGAGGGCTGGTGATGGATTCGGGTTCATCTAAGTGTTTCTTTATAATTGGATTATGTTGAATGTCCTCATGTGCAAAATTCCTTAAGAACTTGGCTGATTTCATGCATTTGGTTACCGGCAGAATCTTCAGAGAGGAATGTGAGTTGCTTCAAGGCTTCTATCTTCTTGAAAGTATTTAGATATAATTTATCTCTGCCTTTTGGGATAAAAAGATGCTTACTGTAAACATCAACCATGAAGATCACTTTTATAAACTTTGTTCCCATGAATTTTATTCTAAAATTATAAAGGGGATGAGGGCAATGAATTCGTCTTTGTAGAAGTACTCATATAATCGTTTATTTACTCAGCAAATATTTTTTAAGCAACTGTTGGGTGCCAGACACTGGGCTCAGGAAGGTTGATGGGTTGACAAGTGTGTGAGTGGCTCTCATAAGGCAGAGATGGTATTCTCTCATCTATTGCTAAGTCACTTCAATTGTGTCCGACTCTGTGTGACCCCATAGACGGCAGCCCACCAGGCTCCCCCGTCCGTGGGATTTTCCAGGCAAGAGGACTGGAGTGGGGTGCCATTGCCTTCTCCACTTCATCTATTAGCAGCACTTTATGCTTGGGAGGGATTTGATAAATAGCTCGGAACTCACTGAACAAAGGTTTTCCCTGGTAGCTCAGCTGGTAAAGCATCTGCCTGCAATACAGGAGACCTGAGTTCTATCCATGAGTTGGGAAGATGCCCTGGAGAAGGGATAGGCTACCCACTCCAGTATTCTTGGGCTTCCCTGGTGGCTCAGCTGGTACAGAATCCGCCTGCAATGCAGGAGACCTGGGTTCGATCCCTGGGTTGGAAAGATCCCCTGGAGAAGGGGACAGCTACCCACTCCACTATTCTGGCCTGGAGAATTCCATGGACAGAGGAGCCTGGTGGGCTATAGTCCGTGGGGTCACAAAGAGTCAGACATGATTCAGTGACTTTCACTGAACAAAAGGAAGGTGCTTTTCTCTATCTGAGGTGGTGGAGTTGTTTAGTCTCTCCATCATGTCCAACTTTTTGTGACCTCATGGACTGTGACCCTCCAGGCTCCTCTGTCCATGGGACTTCCCAGGCAGGAATACTGGAGCAGGTTGCCGGTTCCTTCTCCAGGGGATCTTCTCAACCCAGGGATCAAACCCATGCCTCCTGCATTGCAGGTGAATTCTTTACCACTGAGCCACCTGGGAGGCCCAACTTGGGGAGGGGGTATAGACAGCTAAATAGTTATAAGAGCATTTGATAGAAACTGTGCATGGGAGAAAATTCCTAGTCCCGTCTTAGGGAGCGGAAAAGCCAATCCCAGAGGAAGAAAGTGGAAACTTTTTTCAGCAGCAGAGAGCAATAATCAACTCTGCATCTTAGGATGATCCCTGTGGTTGGGTGTGGAAATGAGACCAGATGTGGGTACAGCAGGAGTTCAGATGAGATGCCATGTGAAATGATCTGGGCCTGGTGGCAGCTGACAGTGGAAAGAAGGGGAAAGGGACTGGTGTTAAAATGTAAAGAGCTATTTAAGAGGTCAGGTTGAAATGGATTTGTTATGCAGCGATTGATTAGTTGAGTGGACAAAAGAGAAGAATCAAGGATGGGTGCAAAGATTTTGCCTTGGGAAACTGGATGGATGGTGGTTGCATTTTCTGGGATAAAGAACAGAGGAGGAGGCAGGCTGTGTGCAGGTGTGTATGTGTGTATAAGTGCACACACGTGTGTGTTAGCTGGTGGTGGTAGTACAACAAGGTCCCCAGGGGATAATTAAATGAAGGTGTCCAAAGGGCCACTGGATATGTGACTCTGGAGCTAGAAATTAAGATTTTTGCTTATTTGTTTTTATTTATTTATTTGTTGGCTGTACCACACAGCTTGCAAGATCTCAGTTCCCCGACCAGGGATTGAACCTGGGCCTTAGCAGTGAAAGCCCTAAGCATTAGGCAATCAGGGAACTCCCCTGGAAATTAAGATTTTTTTAATCATCAGAATGTAAATGGTAAACCTCACCATGATAGTAGATGAAATAATCCAGAGAGATGTATCGTAAGTGAGAAGAGAGCCAGAAAAACGTGGGTATTTGAAGGACAAACAAAGGAAAGGATTCTGAATTACCTGGAAAACAGACAGAAAACCAGGCAAACGCAGCATCACAGAAGCACAAGGACTGTGTTTTGTGGTGTATCACACATTTGGAGGGCATGGTCAGTGACGTTCCTGGCCGTGGGATGTAAGGACTGAGGTCATCGGTAACCTTGGCAGGAGTACTTCCAATGGCAAGGTCAGGAGCGGAAGCCATGTGATGTGGGTGAACAATTAAGAGCTGAAGACATGGAGGCCTTAGTGTAGAAAACTCTTTCCAGAATCCTGGCTTTGAAGGGGAGGATATGGGGCTGCAGCTGGAACAATGAAGGTGATGGTCTATTCCCATAAAGGGGAATAGATTTAAACACCAACAGGGAAAGAGTTAGTAGGAAGTCAGCAGTTAAAGATAGGAGGGACTTCCCTGGTGGTCCAGTGGTTAAGACTTGCCAATGCAGGAGGCATGGGTTCGATTCCTGGTCAGAGGACTAAGATGTCACACACCAAGCATGGCAAAAAAAGAAGAAGGGGAAAAGCAAGCATGCCGTCTGTGCTTGTAAAGGAAACAGGTGAATTTTCTTAGGAGGCGGGAGCACGTGATGGGGGTATTTGTCTTGAACCGAAGGAAGAATCGGGAATCCCTGGTGGCTCAGTGGTAAAGAACCCACCTGCCAGTGCAGGAAACACAGGTTCGATCCCTGGGTCTGGAAGATCCCCTGGAGGAGGGCATGGCAACCCACTTCAGTATTCTTGCCTGGAAAATCCCATAGACAGAGGAGCCTGGTGGGCCACAGTCCGTGAGGTCGCAAAGAGTCAAACACGACTTAGCGACTAAATCATTCAACAAAGGAAGAAATGTCTTTTAGGGGGTTGAAAGTTTGATATGCAGGTGTTAAAGTGATCAGTACTTATCCAATTTCCTTTCTATGGTCACTCCATGCACCCCCTGTTTTCTTCTATGGAATTTCACCCTTGACTTGTGTCTTGAATCAGAGTGCCTAGAAGCAGAGCCTGAGATGGGGCTTCAGGTGCAAACATGTTTATTCATTACGGAGAGCTCTCGGAAGAAAAATCTAAGGAGTCAGGAAAGCAAGGAGCAAAGCAAGGGTGTGGCTTCAGATGAGGTTGAGCCTCAGCCGTTCAAGAGGGGAGCTCTGCAGTATAAACTGCCCCAGGAGGTGCTCTGCCTTGGGGCGAGGAAGCTGGGCTTTTATATCTTCTTTTTTTTAATATTTATTTTTATTTGGCTGCTTCAGGTCTTAGTTGTGGAACATGGGATCTTAAGTTGCAGCATGTGGGGTCTAGTTCCCTGAACAGGGATTGAACCTAGGCCCTTTTCCCTGGGAGTGTGGAGTCTTAGCCACTGGACCACCAGGGAAGTCCCTGGGCTCTTATTATCTTTCTATGGAATAGTTGCCATCAGCTCTGGGATGCCCTGCATGAAGAAAATGCACCTGCCAGCTGGGATAGCGCTTACAGGGCAGTCCTGTAAGGAGGTTGCAGGTTTGGGCCATTAGCAGCAGCCCCCTGCCGCAGCCCGGAGTCCCAGCCTGCCAGTGACAAGGACCCAAGGACACCTGATGCAGCCTGGAGCCTCTGATCCCTCCTCTCCCGCCTGCTCGATTCCCATAGCCAGCAAGGTTGGGTCCTGCGTCAGTCTTCCCACCGCTGCATAACAAACCTCCCCCACACTTAAGACAACAGCCATTGATTTAGCTCACCATCCTGTGGGTCAGCAGTTTGGGCCGGGCATTCTTCTGGCCCCGACTGTGCTTACTCACCCATCTGTGGTCACTTAGCAGGTCACTTGGGGACTGGCCGGACCAGAGTGGCCTTGGCCAGAACAGCTTGTGTCTGTTCCATGCGGTCTCCTCCTGCAGTCGGGTACACTGGGCGTGCTCTCGTGACGTGATGGGGCTCCCCACAACAGGGAGGTCCATCCAAGGCTTCTTGAGGCCGGACTCAGAATCGGGGCTCTGTAGCCCCTCCCATCCTGGGGTAGAACCTATGTGCTCTCCCCTTGGGTCTGGGCCTGTGGATTCCTTTGGCCGACAGAACACGTCAGAAGTGACCATCGCATGGCAGGGGGCTTGGACACAGGGTGCGAGCCAGTTCTGAAATCTACCTTCTTTCTTATCCCTTGATTCCAGCAGCTGGGTCTGCAAGTGAACATGTGACATGCTTGAGTTTAGAGGCTCATGTATCTATTTTAAGGAGTCTAATTTAGATGCTATACCTCCCTGAGAGTAACTTCCTGTTAAGCAGACTGCTGCAGTTTGTGTTCCTGGAGAAACAGAGACTCTACAGTAGAGATTCCTGTGCAGGATGTTTATCGGGCTGTCCTCTTAGGATCGACACCTGTGGGAGGGAGGAGAGAGGAGGGATGGGCAGAGAGAGAAGCTACAATGCGGTGCCATCTCAACACAGTCCTCCCCAGACCTTGGGGAGCACCTCCCAGTGACCCCAAGTTGGATGAAGAAGCCAGGCCTTTACACCCTCATCACCGGTCATTAGATGGCAGCTGTCCTGGAAGAGGCTCGACCCCAGGCAAGGCAGCCCTCTCCAGCCAAGGGCTGTCCTTGCTGAGAGTTGAGGGTCACCCGTTGGCAGGTTCCCAGCATCCAGGGGAAAATCCTTCATTGTTGCAAGGGGGCCAGAGTGGTAGAGTTGCTGCTGCTGCTGCTAAGTTGCTTCAGTTGTGTCCAACTCTGTGCGACCCCATAGACGGCAGCCCACCAGGTTCCCCCATCCCTGGGATTCTCCAGGCAAGAACACTGGAGTGGGTTGCCATTTCCTTCTCCAATGCATGAAAGTGAAAAATGAAAGTGAAGTCACTCAGTCGTGTCCGACCCTCAGTGACCTCATGGACTGCAGCCTACCAGGCTCCTCCATCCGTGGGATTCTCCAGGCAAGAGTACTGGAGTGGGGTGCCATCGCCTTCTCCAGTGGTAGAGTTGACCCTCGAGTAACACAGGTTTGAACTGCATGGGTCCACTTGGCTGCAGATTGTTGCTGATAGTAAATCCTGAAGTACTGCCTGACCCGAGGTTGGTTGAATCCAATCCTGTGGTTGATGCATGACCACAGATACAGAGGAACCGTGTATAGTGAGAGCTGACAGTAAGTTACACTGGGTTTCCCACCACGTGAAGGCTCAGCACCCCTAACCCTCAACTGTGCGTCACAGCCTCTAGTACGTGGACTTATTCTCTATTTTTCCAGTTTATTTTTACATTCCTTACATAATTTATTTATTTATGGTTGTGCTGGGTTTTCATTGCTGGGCACGGGCTGCCTTCCTGCAGCAAGCAGGGGCTACTCTTCCTTGTGGTGCGGGCTTCTCACCACAATGGTCTCCCCTGTTGCAGATCACAGGCTCACTGACTGTGGCCCACAGGCTCAGCTGTGCATGGCGTGCGGAACCTTCCTGGGCCAGAGATCGAGCCCACATCCCCTGCCCTAGCAGGTGAATTCCTATCCATTGCACCACCAGGGAAGTCCCTATTTTTCCAGTTTATGATACCTGAATTCTGACAGATGAAAGTTGGTGCTGTCATATCTCTCCTTATGATATAGTTAGTATGTAACTAAACTGAAGGAAAGGGTTCAGGATGACTGGTTGGGACTGAATGAAAGAGATTTCCTTAGGCCCAGAGGGAAAGGGACTAAAGGCTCCAGCTGATAACCATCACCAGTAACCATCACCAGCAGCAGGCGTGAGCCACCATGGAAGGGGATATCCAGCCCCGGCCAGGCCTTCAGGTGAGACCACAGCCCCAGCCCATGCCTGCACCAGGACCACCCACTGAGCTGCTCTTGAGCTGGTGACCCACAGAAACCATCAGACATCACGTATCAGTCTGCTAGGGCTGCCGTAGCAAAATATCACCGACTGGGTGACTTAAACTACGGACATTTATTTCTCTGGTTCTGGAGGCTGGAAGTCCAAGTTCAGGGCAGGTTTGGTTTCTCCTGACGGCTCACTCCTTGGATACAGATGACTGCTGTCTTGCTGGGTCCTCACCTGGCCTCTCCTGCATACACGCACATCCCTGGTGTCTCTTCCTTCTTACAGAAACCCCAGTCCTATTGGATCAGGGGCCCACCCTTACAACATCATTTGACCTTAATTACTTCTTTAAAAGTCCTATCTCCAAATAAAAGCCCGTTGAGGGTTAGGGGTTCAACATATGAACAGGGGAGCAGGGGGAAACAATTCAGTCCATAACATATTAAAATATTATTGTTGTTTTAAGCCACTGAGTTTTGGGGTGATTTGTTACATATCAAAAGATAACTAATGCTTATTTGATCATGTTTGTGGGAAGGAAACAACTCAGTAGATTCAGAAAAGATAATAAACTCAGGAACTTTGGGTTCTTTTTAAAAACTGGTCATCTCCCCACAAATTACTCACCAAGGTTCCTTGTTTTTCTAGTGTGACTATTTGGAAAGAAACTGCTAACCAGTTTTCAAGATTGCTATTTGGAATAATTAGCCCCTTTTTAAAAATAGACAGCCCTTTAAACATATGAAACAGTCTCAGATCCCTTGGCATCAAGGAGTAAAGATTTTCTATGTTACTACTTTGTTTTACATTTCTGTCTGCCTTGTAAAATAGCAAGTTATAACCTAATAAGGTCTTGACGTTAAGACTGTCTGCCCAGGAATGGTAAACTAACAGTTTCATCATCTGTTACTCAACAACAGATTAGATAATTTAAAAATAGTTTGAAAAAATTCACATTGGGTCAAGGAGTAGGAGCTGCAGAGAGACCTGCTTCCCGATGGGGCTGGTTATCATGAGAGCTGGAGCTCGGACAAGTGCTGCCTGTGTGTTGAAGAGGCAGGCAGAGGACATCTCTTCTCCCAGCTGTCAGGAAAAGGTATCATAACTGGCATTGCTCCTGGGTTCCTGCCCTGTTGGCATCGTGACTGGATGAGCGGAAAGAAGGCAGGGCCAGAATAAGAGAGACGTACTTGGCTGAGAGCTTGGTGCATTTCCTGAGCTGTGGCCTGAGTCTGTGGGATCCTCATTTACTCTGTCCCCCCCAGGGTAGCTGCAAGGAGAAGGGGATGACAGAGGACAGGATGGTTGGATGGCAGCACCGACTCAACGGACGTAAGTTTGAGCAAACTGCAGGAGATACTGAAGGACAAAGAAGCCTAGCGTGCTGCAGTCCATGGGGTCATAAAGAGTCAGACACGACTGAGCAACTGAACAGCTAGGGTAGCTGAGCCCCAAGGAGAAGATGGTGGATCTTTTTACCTCAACATTTTTTAAAAATGTTTATTTATTTATTTATCTGCCTCGGGTCTTAGTTGCAGCACATGGAAACTTCACTGCGTCTTGCGGGGTCTTTCCTTGTGGTGCACGGACATGGAAACTTCACTGCGTCGTGCGGGGTCTTTCCTTGTGGTGCACGGACTCTCTAGTTGCGGCGAGTGGGCTCAGGAGTCATGCTGCTCTGGCTTAGTGGCTCCATGGCCTGTGGGATCCCAGTTCTCCAATCAGGGATCGAACCCATGTCTCCTGCATTGCAAGGCAAATTCTTAACCACTGGACCACCAGGGAAGTCCCTCAGCACTCTTTTTTTTTACAGCTTGATAAATGCCCTGCCTGTGTCACCTCCCCAGGGACCCAAGAAGGAACTCATTCCTTCACCAGTTATATCCTAAGACCTTACCATGTGCCTGGCACTGAGCACTCAGAGATGGCTGAGATAATTCCTGCTCTTGAGACTCTCCCAGCAAGAAGTAAGTCCTGCAGAATCAGGACCCTGAGCGAAAGCACCGAGGGGCACCTTCCATGTCTTCACTCTTGGGTCACAACCTAGCAGATGGTGGATTGGCTTTGAAAGACTCACAGGTCCCACAACCATGCACGCGGCAGTGTTGTAGTCCCAGAGACACAAGTGTGGGGTAAAAAATGTAAATTTCCAGTGGTGGATTATTAGACTGTGTTGGCTGATGGAGCCAACCCTTCTCATGGTTTAATCTGCCATCAAGACAGCGGCCACCTTAGGTTGCACCCCGGGGGAGCAACCCTGCCTTCAACCTGGCAGGGCAATGGTGAAAATGTTGGGATGTTCACTGGAGTTTATCACAGGGATCTGTACCTGTACCCAGGGCAGAGTCCATCACGGTCATCTTTTTCCCTCACACGGGCTGGTGCAAGGAGCGTCACCTGAATAACAGACTGGACATATCTCTGCTGAAGAAAGGATCTCCCGTCACCGATTTTGCGAAGCCGGGGGCAGACGCCAGCTTGCAGAGGGGGCAGAAGCCAGCTTGCAGAGGGGGCAGAAGCCAGCTTGCAGAGGGGGGCAGAAGCCAGCTTGCAGAGGGTGGCTGAGTGGGTGTGAGACGACAGAGGACGGACAGAGAATGTGGGCCTCTTGGTCAGGAAGTTTAGCGTGAAGAGGCGTCGTGGACAAGGACTGTGACTGGAGGGGCCGTCTAGAAGGGCATTTCTTTTAAACGACAGGTGTGTCTTGAGCATGGACCTACGCTGGTGAAAGGAGTTACAAGTTGCTGAATCTTCAAGGCTTCTCTCCCCATGCTTCTGTTCTAGAGGAACATAGGGCTTACCTCACAGGATTGTAATGAAGATTAACCAAGATAATCTGGGTAAAGTGACCCAAAGGCTCCTGAGCTAGCCTTGACTTGAACTGAACTGAACCAAGGCAACTGGGTTCCAAAACCCACATTCTTACTGTCTTATCACTAAGAAGTCTCAGAATTTGCAGCCTTGTCCACCACACACTGACTCAGCATCTTAGCCCACATCCCTAACTCAGGAGTTGGCACCCTCTGGCCCATGGGCCAAACCTGTTCTTGTCATGAACGTTTTATTAGTATGTGACCATATTTATTCATTTACGCATATTCTCTGCTGTTGTCATCAACAGCAGAGGTGAGTAATTGCAGTGGAGACTGGGTGGCCTGCAAAATATTTACTTCCTGGCCTTTTTTCGGGAAAAATAAAAGCCAGCTTCTGACTAATCTGTGCCAGAGGTTCCCTTTGCTGCCACACAGTTTTTGCTAAGACATCCCATGCAGAGTGGCAGAATGAGGCTGGTCTCCAGAAAGGCAAGAGACAGGCCGTGGAGCTTTGCCCCCACCAGATGCGTGCGGTATGTCCCTCTGAGGAGAGTGGGTGGGTTAATCACCAGTTCCACCCGTAAGAGGCCCGGAAATTAGAGTGGTCGAAAAGATGGCAAACCAGTAAATAGTCCTGTAGAGCTAGGACTGAAGGGCTCACGTTTTCCTGCCCCTCAGATCACTATAACATGATGTGATCTGCTTTTGGACTGAACTGGGGATATTTGGAATAATGTGAGCTAAAGATGGAAGGGCCCTTATTCTTCCCCTTAACCTCCTTGAGTTAAGAAATGATCAAATTTGATGCAAGCAGCACAGGTGAGCATCATCGACTTTTCTTTTTTATGATTTTATTTTTTGGCGGCACGTGGGATCTTAGTTCTCTGACCAGGCATCGAACCCGCACCCCCTGCCTTGGAGGCAGAGTCTCAGCCGCTGGACGGCCAGGGAAGTCCCGAGCACCATAAACTTCTCATTGGCCACCCTGGCAGTGGTTTTCAGAGGAGCGTGTTGGTCAGATTTGCATTTTAATAGAATGATTCCAGTGATGAGCTGGAGGTTGGATTTCATGGGAGAAAGACAAAGTAGGCTGACCCGTCAAGAAAGTCCTACAAGAGTTCAGTGAGAGATGGCAAAGCACTGAATTAAGGCCACAGGAGTGGAAATCTGGAGGAAGGGATTAATTATAAAAGAATCTAAGAGATACATGGCATGTGGAAAGAGGGGTCTAGGGTGACTCCACGTTTTGGCATGAAAGGATGGATGGCTATGTCGTCAAATTAGGAAGGGGAAATAGATGTGGGGATGAAGGACAAGTTCCATCTGGGTCACTCTCTCTTTGATTCTTTTGGAACATCAAATAGAGTTATCAGGGGCCTGGATATAGAGTCTGCGGTGGAGAAGGAGAGGTTAGAAAAATGATCCTCTTTGTTCACTTTATTCGCCATTTATTAAGTCAAAGGACTCAAGACTCTGAACACCTTTACCTGTGTAACTGCTGGTGCCAGGAAGAAAACATGGACTCTTCACCAGCACAGTTGTACAACAATGCATTTTAAGGGCTGAGCATTCAATGGTGGAAAAACTACTCTACCTAATCATGCATTCTCAACGGGCTTGTCTTGATTTGCATTTAGATGGGAATTCCTTTAGCTCAGAACCAAGACTATCCCTAACTCACAATATTTAGAAAAGCATTAACTTTAGCTGGTAAAAGTACCCTTGGTACAACAGTAACACAAACCATAACACCAGTATTAATAGTGTGCCTTTAATGACTCAGTAGAAATTGGCTGCTGGAATGGTGGAAAGGTTTAGCACAAGCCTTCCTTGGCATCTCTCTGAGAACGGAGTGCCTGCCCAGTTAATGAATGACACCTAAATTCTGCAGCAGGCCTAGAGTAAACCTGCTTCAAGGGTGTGTGTGGTTTTTTTTGGCCGCTCCACGTGCATGGTGTGTGGGATCTTAGCTTCCTGACTAGGGATTGAGCCCAGACCCCCTGCAGTGGAAGCACAGAATCTTAACCACTGGACCGTCAGGGAAGTCCCTCCACTGTTTTCCATGAGGCTTCGCATGGAACTCTAAACCAGTGTTGTTTTGAGTCTGGAGTAAGAATAATATCTGCTCATCTTGAGCATGATGAAATCAGAGGATATTTTATTCAGAAAACGGGAAATTGAAGCAAGTAGTTCAATAAAAAGCCCTCCGAGGAACCACAGAGGGTAAGGTTCAAATATGATTTCTACATCTGGTCCAATGCTTTCCTCTCCACATGGTGTCTCAAAAGCAAGTTTAAAGCCCATTGCTTGTGATGTTTTCGTTCGCAAATTGGTAAGACTATTCAGTGATCTTGGTTTGGCCTGATTAAGCCATTCCATGCACTATCTTTGCTTTTAATTTTAAAAATTAGATGCATCTGGAGAATTACTCTCTTAAAATACCATTCCTCTAAGAAGAAGCGTTCTGGAAATTGTTGTATAACAAGATAAATGTACTTGACAGTACAAACTGTGAACTTAGAAATGGTTAAGGTAAATTTTATGTGTATTTTACCACAATTAGGATAATTTTGTATAAAATCATTCCTCTAATGATATAAAGAGAAGCATGAAGAGAACAAAAGCTTCCCGTAGTCCTACCACTTTGAGACAGTTAAATGGTGGCGCAGCAGTCTTTGCTTGCAAGTGTTATTTCTTTACTCCTAGATATAAAAATAGACTGTGTAGCAACTTAGCTTTTCACTTCATATTATATTAATATTAATTAAAATTATGGTCAGACCCCTGTCTTCGGTTGACATAGTTTGGTTGTTAGGATAATGACATTTTAAAAAGTCTCCTGCTTGTAAAACTTGGTGGTTACACAACATTTGTTGTTGTTGTCCAGTTGCTAAGTCACATCTGACTCTTTGCAACCCCATGGACTGCAGCACGCCAGGCTTCCCTGTCCTTCACTATCTCCCAGAGTTTGCTCAGATTCATGTCCATTGAGTCGGTGATGCCACCCAGCCATCTCACGCTCTGTCGTCCCTTGGTCCTCCTGCCTTCAGTCTTTCCCAGCATCAGGGTCTTTTCCAGTGGGTCGGCTCTTCGCATCAGGTGGCCAAAGTACTGGAGCTTCAGCTTCAGCATCAGTCCTTCCAATCAATATTCAGGGTTGATTTCCTTTGGGATGGACTGGTTTGATTTCCTTGGTACCCAAGGGACTCTCAAGAGTCTTCTCCAGAACCACAGTTTGAAAGCATCAATTCCTCAGCACTCAGCCTTCTTTATGGTGCACCCCTCACATCCGTGCATGACTACTGGTGCCCAGCATTAGCACACTTTATATTATTTGAATTATGAAGCACACTGCTGGGTCTGGTACAGTAAACAGCAAATGTCACAGACAGCCTGGAGCATGTGTATAACACACCAAAGCCCTCAGACAGAGACTATATTGATATTTGTATACAAAATAGTGCAATGTCAGTAAGTTACTAGTGATTAGACTTTTTTAAGACACTGAGTGCATGCGTGCTCACTCAGTCGTGTCTGACTCTTTGGTGACCCCATGGACTGTAGCCCGCCAGGCTCCTCTGTCCCTGGGATTTCCCAGGCGAGAATACTGGAGTGGGTTGCCATTTCCTTCTCCAGGGAATCTTCCCGACCCAGGGATCAAACCCAGGTCTCTTGCATCTCCTGTGTTGGCAGGCAGATTCTTTACCACTGTGCCGCCTGGGAAGCCCAAAACACTGAGTATGTATATAGAATACTTCAGTGTCTGGAGGTCAGAAGAGTTTCGAGCTGTTTGCCTGCCTGAGACTCAGCAGCTAGTTTGAGGGTCAGGAGATCAGGGGGATGAAAGGAACACGTTTCTGCCTTAAGAGCTGTCCTCATTCTATGTTCCTGAGTCTGGCCTTCCACGTTTGTTACGTCTAGCAATGAAGACTGGTTTTGGGGATCCCCAAATACCAGTTCATGTGTTTGTTACCCACACTTCATGGCCCTAGAATTGGATCACAATATCAATATGGTTTATCTTTTCAGGATGTAAGAATGAATTGCAGAGATAATTTCTCACTGGTTATGTTTAACGTGGTAGAACATAGCTGGTGGAAAATGTCTGCTTTTCCTAGGAGGCCCCTCCATGAGGCTGTATGCAGCACACCGAGCTGAAATAATCTAGGAAATGGTCTTCAAACTAGAGACCTGGTTTTAGTGGTTCAAGATCTTGTGCTGGGGGAAGGATGGGGGGAAGGGATGGTTAGAGAGTTTGAGATGGACAGGTACACACTGCTATATTTAAAATGGATAACCAACAAGGACCTGCTGTGCAGCACAGGGAACTCTGCTCAATGTTAAGTGGCGGCCTGAATGGAAAAGGAGTTTGGGGGAGAATGGATACATGCGTGCGTGTGTATAGCTGAGCCCCTTTGCTGTGCACCTGAAACTGTTACAACATTGTTAATCGGCTATACCCCAATCCAAAAGAAAAAGTATTTTTAAAAGACCCTGTACTCTTAGGCAGTCAGGACATGGTTCCACAGATGGGACTGTGTTCTCACTCTGCCTGTCCACTCGTTCATCTCACAAATGGGCGATTAAAGAAAATGTCTGTTTCCGACTTGGCCTAAACCATCGAGTGCATTCAGCTGTGTGCCTTAGATCTGAAAACACGGTCAGTGACCGTGCAGGGACCCCTGTGTTAAGGTATCCGAGTGATGCGAGAGGAAAGCCTTAACGTCAGCACAAATCCTCGTCCCCTGCCTTTTAATAAGGTGGTGAGAGCAAACATAAAGGCTTTTAGAGGCAGCAGCCGCAGGACTTAGCGTGTAGTCAGCATTTAGCTTGTCGGCCTGACTTAAATGGAAGGGTGTACACACCACAGCCTCCCCTGAACAAAGCAAAACCAGTTCAAATTTATTTTTCTGAGAAACAGAGGGGGGAGGCAGCAAGAGCAGTAGAGCAGGGACAATCCTGCCTGAACAAAACAAACACAAATCATGAAAGAAGGTCTGTTCGGAACAAAATTAAAGGGAAAGAGCCTGCTTTAAATAAACCACTAAGACCAGCGCGAGAAGATCAACTTGTGCCGATATTTATAAATATGTTTGGCTGAGCTCATACAATCAGGTCAGATTTTATTTCCATTCAAACAGCACTGGAGGGACTTCCCTGGTGGTCCAGTGGCTAAAGAATCCCCCTTCTGATGCAGCAGACACGGGTTCCATCCGCCACAACGCCCGAGCCTGGGCACCACGAGAGAGTCCTTGTATCACAACAAAAGATCCTGCATGATGCAACAGAGATCTCTTGTGCTATAACTAAGATCTGAGACAGCCAAATAAATAAATATTTTTAAAAAAAAAGAAAAAAGCACCGTAACAGGTTGGCTTGGACCCAGGTTGCTTGCTGGGTCACCAAGTCCCTTCACTACTTGAGCCAAAAGTCAAGCAGAGCCTTCATGCAGTTCATTGTGGAACCAGGAATTCTTTAACCATCCATCCCTTCTCGTTCTCTTCCCCTCCAGTCTTACTGAATTAAATTCTGATTGACTTAGATCAGCAGCACCCATTAGGAGATTCTGTGTCTTATTTCCAGCTTGGTCCTTTAATATAGAAGGGCAGCAGTCAAAGTAATATAAACCAGCTCCTTATTCGTCTACACCAGAAAAGACATTGATGGAATGATCAGAGCAATGTTCTAGATGTTTAGTGATGCTAGCTGTAGGTTTGTTAAAAAGCATCTTTCTCAGGGAATTCCCTGGAGGTCCAGTGGACTCTGCACTCTCACTGCCCAGGTTTGATCCTTGATTGGGAAACTAAAATCCCACAAGCTGAGTGGTATGGCCAAAAATATTTTTAAATAAAAATAAATTTAAAAAAAAAAATCACATGTTCCTCATTGATGCTCTCCAAGACATTGGCATGCCTTTACTCAGATCCTTATAAATGGGTCTCTCTTTCAAAGATTTCTGCTCAGCTAAATATATTGTTGGCCTAAGGATACTTGCATAAGAAATAAACTTTTTCTCATTGACATGTATTAATAGCATATTTTGTGTTGTCCTCTGTTTTAATTTTTTTAGTTTTTTTTTTTTTAATATTGATATATTTGGCTGTACCAGGCCTTGGTTGGGGCATGCGTGCTCTTTTAACCGCAGCATGTGGGGTCTTCAGCTGCAGCATGTGGGATCTAGTTCCCTGACCAAGGGTTGAACCTGGGGCCCCCTGCACTGGGACCACACAGTCTTAGCCACCAGACCACCAGAGAAGGCCCTGTCCTCTGTTTAAAACTGCTAGTTAGTTCCAGTCTTTCTTGATTCATCAGACAACACATCGTTTATATTTCTCTGTGGTCATGCTAAACAATGATGTACTTATCATTTTTTAAACTTAACCACAAAAATGAAGCACAAGAGAGTACTACCAAGATTATAGGTTTAGCCTGAGTTTTCAGTCATTATAGTTTATTCACTGAAAAAAAAAAAATCCCAGGATTTAAAAAGCATGTAATCATTGGCAGGTTGCTGTTAACCAGATTTATAAAGTTGGATTTGTCTGTTGGACCATATCACAGAGAACCAGCGGGCTGTATTTTCATCAAATATGGGTAATATGTTGAGATGGTCTGATGACGTGAAGTGTAGGTTGTATGGGGATGTGGTAGTCATTCCTCAAGTTCTTATTAAATGCTGGTGTCAATGCCTTATATGTAGTTAACATGCATATTCCTTGCAGCCCTCTGAGGTAGGTAGGTACAGTTATGAGTCCCATTTTAGAGATGGGGACACTGAGGCACTGATGGGTACATGGTTGTGGGACCCACGCAGTGACACAGGAAAGAGTCGCTCAGTTGTGTCCAGCTCTTTGTGACCCCATAAACAGAAGCCTGCCCAGCTCCTCTGTCCTTGGGATTCTCCAGGCAAGAATACTGGAGTGTGTTGCCATGCCCTTCTCCAGGGGGTCTCCCCACCCAGGGATCGAACCCAGGTCTCCTGCGCTGCAGGCCGATTCTCTGCCGTCTGAGCCCCTGGGACACGGGGCCCTTGCTCAGAAGGGCCCACTCCCGGTGCAGCGCTCTGCAGTGTCACCTTGAAATGCTCGATTCCAGTTGTGCCCTGGGCCGGGCAAACAGTGCAGCCAGTGCTGGAGTTTAACCCATGTTCACATGCGAGAGCCAGGCTTAGGCTCCAGAGTCCGCTCCGGAACTTACCCTCCTGGCTCAGGCTAGCCCGCCTCTCAGGGGACGTTGTGTCTGGCAGACGCTGTCTGGGTGTCTTCTCCACTCTGCACCCCAGCAGTTCTCCGTGGAGCATGTGAGGGCACAGCCATGGGGAGTGAGGGCTTCCAGATGGCGAACGCCTCCCGGGAGGAATCAGCGGGTTGTCTTATCCTCACGGGGCTGATTCCTTCCCGTGGCAAGTCAAGGGTGCACCGAGATGGGGCCTCCAGCTTTGAGCCCTTGATGAGCATAAAACTACAGCTGTTCTTTTCCAAAGAAAGCCCCAGGACACAGCACATAAGGAGAGAAATAAAACATCATGGCCTGCTCACCTGTTTCCTGAGTAATGCCTACAATTTGGGTGGCTCTCCTGAGGTTAAATGTGGGAACAATTTCCTTTTCAAGAGTGGATCAACAGCAGTAACACAGCCCGTGTCTCTGAGCTCCCCCGCCCACCACCACCACCACTGATTTTTCTCAGTTCTCTGTCTATCAGACCAAGGGCAGGGAGAGTTTGGGGGAGAAGCAGTGAGGCACAGCGGGCACCCCCTTCACGCTGCAGATCCGGGAGTGGGTTCCTCTTGGTTCACCTGTGGATCATCCTTCGCTTGGAAACCTAAGATGCTGTGTGTGCCCTCGTGTTCTCGGTGGCAGTCATAGTGGAGCCGTCCTTTCCTCTGCCCTCTCCCAAGCCCGTGTCACCGTGTCTGCAAAGAGCCTTTCCCAGCACCTAGAAGGCACGAGCTTTGACGGATCAAGTTTAGGGAAGGAAGAACTGGGCAAAAAGGTTCTGAGCTGCTGGGGATAATGAAGCTTTTTTTAAAAAATTGTGTAAATTATTGTTTCAGTTCAGTTCAGTTCAGTCACTCAGTCATGTCCGACTCTTTGCAACCCCATGAATCACAGCACGCCAGGCCTCCCTGTCCATCACCATCTATTAAAAAAAACTTTGAACGGTATTTAGGACCACTGAAGGAGAGCAATGCTAATAAAAACTTAATTTTCAACTGGCATGCTTCTTTTACATATATAATTTTTATTGGAGTATAGTTGCCTTACAATGTTGTGTTAGTTTTTGCTGAACAGTGTAGTGGATCAGTTATAGGCATACATATATCCCCTCTTGTTTAGGTTTCCTTCCCATTCAGGCCACCACAGAGCATTGAGCCGAGTTCCCTGTGCCATACAGTAGGTTCTCATTAGTCGTCTATTTTATATACAGTATCAATAGTGTATATATGTCCACTCCAGTCTCCCAGTTCATTCCATCAGCCCCCTTTCCCCTCGTGGTGTCCATACTTAGTTCTCTATGTCTGTGTCTCTATGTCTGGTTTGCAGAAATCTGTGCCACTTTTCTAGAGTCATAAACTGAACAGTATACGAAGACCAAGCCACCCAGGCACCAAAGAGGCTCTGGCAAAGGCCTCGATAAGTAAGCTTGCAACTCCCTGAAGCTCTTGAATGACATTTACAGCCAAGCTGCTCGTCTTTTGTGACCCACTCCGCTTTCCTTTATTGGCTTTCTTTCACTTCCATAAAGCCTTCATGGTGGTGTTTAAAGCCTTCTTCTGATGAATCCTCCTAGTTTTAATTATCACCCTTCTTGAAAAACTTACCTTCAGCTGAAACAGGGGGCCTGGGGACTCTGGCTAAAAGACTCAGGGACCTCTGAAGGCAAGGGTGTGAATTTGTTTGAAAGTTACCATACAGACATGTCCAGTTGTCACCCTCACGAGAAGATAAGTCTGCTTTCTGAATGCCTGCCCAGGAGTACAGGCTCTGAAAACAGAAATTATGTAAAAGCCTATACACAGACTGGTGAGCTCCCCCCAAGCCCCCAACCTAGCTCTTGAGAGCATGCCTATTAGATATGAATCCAAGGAAAACCAGACTTGGAGGAAACTCTCAGCTGTGAAAGAGAAAGACAAAAAGCAAACAGAATAAAAGGAACTTGGACAAAGCAATTAAAGGGAGGAAAAGGTACTACGGCCATGAAGCAAGATCAGGATGCTATAAAAAAAAAAGGAGGGGTTGTATTCCATGATCAAGAGTCCTAGGAAAATAAAAATATGCAGATAGATATGCATGGATATTGATATGGGCTTCCTTGGTGGTCAGATGGTAAAGACTCTGCCTACAGTGCAGGAGACCCAGGTTTGATACCTGCACTGGAAGATAAAGTTGAGCACATCTCCCCGAAAGTAGACGAAAGGCAGACATGAAAAATTATTTTATAAAAAAGAAAACGAGAGCATCTGTCCAGGAGGTTCAACCTCTAAACACTCGCCCGGAGAGGAAGAACCAGGGAGATCGGAAGAGAATCAGAGGAGAAAAAGGTCCTCGCCCATGAGGAAAGAGCCCTACTTTCCAGACTAATGCCCAATACAAAAAGAAACAAAACAGAAGGGGGAAAGGAGGGAAAAGAAAGAAGACCTACACCAAGACACAGCATCATGAAATTTCAGAAACAACAGGGAGGAAGACAGGGTAAACCTTCCAGAGATGAGGTGCAACAAAGTTTCAGTTCAGTTCAGTCGCTCAGTCATGTCCGACTCTTTGCCACCCCATGGACTGCAGCACGCCAAGCTTCCCTGTCCATCACCAACTCCTGGAGCTTGCTCAAACTCATGTCCATTGAGTCAGTGATGCCATCCAGCCATCTCATCCTCTGTCGTCCTCTTCTCCTCCCGCCTTCAGTCTTCCCCAGCATCAGGGTCTTTCCCAGTGAATCAGTTCTTCGCATCAAGTGGCCGAAGTATTGGGAGTTTCAGCTTCAGCATCAGTCCTTCCAGCGAAAAGGAGAACAAAATTTAGTTAAAAAAAAACTGGAATCGTGACTCAGAATGGTTTTAGACTTCAGAACAGCAGAAGCTAGCAGGCAATGGGGTGGTACTTTCAAACTGGAGGTGAAATGATTGCAAATTTGGTAATTTGGCAGGGCATCCAGTTGGAAGCCATCATTAGACATCCAGGTTCCCCTGGAATTGCCTCCCCATGTACCTTTCCTCAGAAAGATACTGCAGCATCTGGTCCCTCATACGTGCGTGCGTGTGCAGTTGTTCAGTCACCTCTGACTCTGCAACCGCATGGACTGTAGCCCGCCAGGCTCCTCTGTCCATGGGATTAACTAGGCAAGAGTACTGGAGTGGGTAGCCATTTCCTACTCCAGGGGATCTATCATCCTTATCAGGTGTAAATTAAGACCCAGACATCAGGAAAGATGCCCAGGCTGATGGGGAAGGGAAGTTGCCACGGGACCACCATGTGGAGATTTTGACAGGGACCTAGAGAGCGTGGGAAGATGCCTCCAAGAAAAGAGCAAAACCCACAGATCACCTAAACGTGTCTGATCACATTAGTAGCCTGAGGTTACGGAGCCTGGTCATATTGGTGGGTGAGAGTAGCTAAATTATGCATGTTCTGTTAATTATCCAGAACTCTTTTTGTAACGACCATTTTGAAACTGAACGTGATTCAAACTATAGCAGTCAACACTAAAATAGCTAAAAATGCTTTACAGTATAAATATACGTATATGTTGAAAAGCTGGAGAAGGAACTCGCAGCCCACTCCAGTATTCTTGCCTGGAAAATCCCATGGACAGAGGAACCTGGCTGGCTACAATCCATGGGATCTCAAAGAGTTGGACATAACTGAGCGACTAACACACACGTGTTAAAAAGCATTTAGGCAAAAACGTATCATTTTTTTTTCTACAAGCAAATTTCATGGTAATTTGTAACATTAAAAAATGATAGGGACTTCCTTGGTGATCCAGCAGTTAAAGAATCTGCCTAGCAATGCAGGGGGCATGGGTTTGATCCCTAGTCGGGGAACTAAGATCCCATATGTTTCAGAGCAGCCAAGCCAGTATACCATGACTATGAGACCGTGTGGTCTGGAGCCTGCGTGTCACAAGTAGAGAGTCTGTGCACCACGAAAGAGCCTGCATGATGCTGCGAATTTCCCACGTGCCCGCAGCTAAGCTCCAACACAGCCAAGTAAATAAACAAATTAATATCTTTTGAAAAAAGAATTTTAAAAACGATGAATGACATGACTGGGAAAAAGAGAACAGGTCGTCTTGGTTTACAAAAGGGAATATAAATTTGGAGGGTTTTTTTTTTTTTTTGCTTTTTAAATTGAAATATAGTTGATTTACTATATTAGTTTCGGGTATACAATGTAGTGATTCAGTATTTTTCAGTTTATACTCCATTAAATGTTATTACAAGATAATGACTATAATTCCCTGTGCTATACAATAAAGAATCCACCTGCAGTGTGAGAAACTCGGGTTCAGCCCTGAGTCAGGCAGATCAGGAGGAGAAAATGGAAACCCACTCCAGAAATGCCTACCCCCAAAATTCAAGGTCATTAACCCCAGAGGGGAGAAGGCGATGGCACCCCACTCCAGTACTCTTGCCTAGAAAATCCGATGGACGGCGGAGCCTGGTAGGCTGCAGTCCATGGAGTCGTGAAGAGTCGGACACGACTGAGCAACTTCCCTTTCACTTTTCACTTTCTCGCATTGGAGAAGGAAATGGCAACCCACTCCAGTGTTCTTGCCTGGAGAATCCCAGGGATGGGGGAGCCTGGTGGGCTGCTGTCTGTGGCGTCGCACAGAGTCGGACACGACTGAAGCGACTTAGCAGCAGCAACCCCAGAGGAGAGGATGAAAGGATGTTTTAACTTGTGCAAGTTGGTGAGTTGTTTCTGAGCTTTTGGGTTTTGCTCCCTTGCAGTTCAGCCGTTTTCAACCTTGTTGGTCTCAGGACCCCTTTATACTCATGATTATTGAGGACCCCAAGGGTTTATTTTTCATGAGCTTCATCTGCTGATTCTTACCATATTAAAAATTAAAGCTGAGCAATTTTAGTTATTAATTTACCAAAAAAAGATCAATAGTAAACTCGTTACGTATTATCATAAATTTTTGTTAATTTTAAAAATAATTTTATTTCTTTCTTTGTGGCTGTGCTGGGTCTTCATTGCTGCGCAGGCTTTTCTGTTGCTGCACTGAGCAGGGGCTACTGTGCAGCTGCAGTACGCAGGCTTGTGGTTGGGGTGGCTTCTCTTGTTGCAGAGCGCGGGCCCTGGAGTGCGCAGGCTTCAGCAGTTGCTGCAGGTGGGCTCAGGAGCTGCGGCTCCCAGGCTCTACAGCACAGGCTATTCATAGTTCTGGAGCATGGACTTAGTTGCTCTGCAGCACGTGGAATCATCCCAGATCAGGGGTCGAACCCATGTCTCCTGCATTGGCAAGTGGATTCTCTACCACTGAGCCAGCAGGGAAGCCCCTCATAAATACATTTTTAATAAAAAAAAAATAGAAGGTGGCTTTGCTTTACCTTATTGTGAATCTGTAATGTCTGGTTCAGAGACAGCGGGAGTCCCATACCTGCTTCTGCATCCGTGCTACTGCCATGTATTGTTTTGGTGGAAGTACACAGGAAAAATCCAGCCTCACACAGATTTATAGTCGGAAAAGAGAGGAGCATATTTTTCTTTCTTTAATTATTTGGCTGCTCCGGGTCTTAGTTGTGGCACGCAAACTCGTACTGGTGGCATGTGGGATCACTTCCTGACCCGGGAGCGAACCCAGTCCCCTGCATTGGGAGAACAGAGTGTTAGCCCTGGACCAGCGGGGACGTCTGAGAGGAGGAAACTGTGAGTAGTCTTCTTGACAAGTAGTCATTTCTTAAAAGTTAGTTACAATGTGAAATCGGAAACCATATTAATGAATTTTCATCGTCTATTTCATAGAATCTGTTCTATCACATTAAAATCTGCCCTTCTGTCTTGCACCTTGAGTGAATCTTTAACCCATGAATGATTTTGTAACATCATTCGTTGGTCATTTGGAAAATATCAGGTCAATGATTTATGCAGATCATCCAAATGTTGGCATGTTTCACTCCACAATACCCCAAAAAGCAAAATCACATTTGTTAATGACACCACCCGTCTTCCCCAGAGTGGTGAGAAGCTGTCAAGCTGATTGTAGCAGATATAGCTTCTCCAGAATGCCCATTTTTCACCTGATAACTCAAATGTGTCTTCGGCAACAAGTCCCGTCAGTTGTTTTCCTTGAAGCGACAGACTCACCTCGTTCGGTTTGGACAAAACATCTTCCAGACACCCAAGTCTGAGAAATCACGGTTTTTCGGGTTTTCAGTGTTTTATTTTAAAAGGCAGCTCAGTCCCACAAGAGCCTTTGCTCGAGAGCACTACCATATGCAGCGTGTGACAGAAGTGTTCTGTGTGTACTTCTTGTTTCATCACTCAGAATACCAAGAAGACATGTACTCAAGGGTCGAGAGTTCATCAGAATACACTTTGCTGCATCAGCAAGGACGTTCTAAGGAGAAAAGGCTTTTGCCCTGGAGTGGAAGTTGGGTTAACTTTGCTACTGCCTTGCTGTGGGCTCGGGGGCTAGGGTCTCCCGGTGACTGACGGGAGGGGGCACACAGAGATAGCGGAAAACCACACGATACCCCAGGGTTACCGTGAGACGGTGTGTCCTTGCAGGCTCTCCGAAAAGACTGCTTGACCCTCAGGAGTCCTCTGACCACACTTTAAGACGGTTGTAGGCTCTGCTGTAATCCACGGGTCCCTAGGATGGCTAAATGACAGACTGCTGAGCCTCAGAGGGTTTATGAGCATAACCTCATCCCCAATTCTGGTCCCAATCTTAACACACAAACCATCCCCTAGAGAGAATGTTCTCTCAACCACCCACTGCCCAGCAGGAAAATAGTGAACCATTACCACTCTTAAGTTCTTGATGTTCAGGGAAAAAGTAGAAGTACCAAGTAGTCATTATTCTTTACTAGTGTCTGTCTGTCTGTCTGTCTGCATTTCCTCCCAGATATGCAGATCTAGCTACCTGAATATACCTTTGAAAAGCACCAGCCAGCATCTCAAGGCAGTTTGGTGTGCACTAGGTTTTCTGTGGGCTTCCCTGGGGGCTCAGATGGTAGAGAATCCTCCTGCAATGCGAGACCCGGGTTCAGTCTCTGGGTTGGGAAGACCCCTTGGAGGAGGGAATGGCAGCCCATTCCAGGATTCTTGCCTGGAGAATCTCATGGACAGAGGAGCCTGGTGGCTACAGTCCACGGGGTCGCAAAGAGTCGGACACAACTGAGTGACTAACACTTCCAATTTTACTTTCCTTTTAGGGTTTCTGTATTACTTTTACTGTATTACTTTCAACTTAGAAATGAATGAGTTGAAAGCATTTTCCCCCTAGTTCTTCCCAACACTGTGCACGTTTCTCTTAGGTGGAAGGAAATTTGACCGTTGTTCAATTCAGTTCAGTTCAGTCGCTCAGTCGTGTCCAACTCCTTGCGACCCCATGGACTGCAGCATGCCAGGCCTCCCTGTCCATCACCAACTCCCGGAGTTTACTCAAACTCATGTTCATTGAGTTGGTCATGCCATCCAACCGTTTCATCCTCTGTCGTCCCCTTCTCCTCTCGCCTTCAATCTTTCCCAGCATCAGGGTCTTTCCAAATGAGTCAGTTCTTTACATCTGGTGGCCAAAGTATGGAGTTTCAGCTTCAACATCAGTCCTTGTAATGAACCCCCAGGACTGATCTCCCTTAGGATGGACTGGTTGGATCTGCTTGCAGTCCAAGGGACTCTCAAGAGTCTTCAACACCACAGTTCAAAAGCATCAATTCTTCGGCACTCAGCTTTCTTTATAGTCCAACTCTCACATCCATACATGACCACTGGAAAAACCATAACTTTAACTAAGTGGACCTTTGTTGGCAAAGTAATGTCTCTGCTTTTTAATATGCTGTCTAGCATAACTTTCCTTCCAAGGAGTAAGCGTCTTTTAATTTCATGGCTGCAGTCACCATCTGCAGTGATTTTGGAGCCCCCAAAATAAAATCTGCCACTGTTTCCATTGTTTCCCCATCTATTTCCCATGAAGTGATGGGACCAGATGCCATGATCTTAGTTTCATGAATGTTGAGTTTTAAACCAGCTTTTTCACTCTCCTCTTTCACTTTCATCAAGAGGCTCTTTAGTTCTTCGCTTTCTGCCATAAGGGTGGTGTCATCTGCATATCTGAGGTTATTGATATTTCTCCCAGCAGTCTTGATTCCAGCTTGTGTTTCTTCCAGTCCAGCGTTTCTCATGATGTACTTTGCATAGAAGTTAAATAAGCAGAGTGACAATATACAGCCTTGACGTACTCCTTTTCCTATTTGGAACAAGTCTGTTGTTCTATGTCCCATTATAACTGTTGCTTCCTGACCTGCATATAGGTTTCTCAAGAGGCAGGTTAGGTGGTCTGGTATTCCCATCTCTTTCAGAGTTTTCCAGAGTTTATTGTGATCCACACAGTCAAAGGCTGTGGCATAGTCAATAAAACAGAAGTAGATGTTTTTCTGTAACTCTTTTGCTTTTTTGATGATCTAAAAAAGCAGTGTTGGCAATTTGATCTCTGGTTCCTTTGCCTTTTCTAAATATAGCTTGAACATCTGGAAGTTCATGGTTCACATACTGTGAACTGGCTTGGAGAATTCTGAGCATCACTTTATTAGCATATGAGATGAGTGCAATTGTGTGGTAGTTTGAGCATTCTTTGGCATTGCCTTTCTTTGGGATTGGAATGAAAACTGACCTTTTCCAGTCCTGTGGCCACTGCTGAGTTTTCCATATTTGCTGGCATATTGAGTACAGCACTTTCACAGCATCGTCTTTCAGGATTTGAAATAGCTCAACTGGAATTCCATCACCTCCACTAGCTTTGTTTGTAGTGATGCTTTCTAAGGCCCACTTGACTTCTTATTCCAGGATGTCTGGCTCTAGGTGAGTGATCACACCATCGTGATTATCTGGGTCATGAAGATCTTTTTTGTATAGTTCTTCTGAGTATTCTTGCCACCTCTTCTTAATATCTTCTGCTTCTGCTCTGTCCATACCATTTCTGTCCTTTATCGAGCCCATCTTGGCATGAAATGTTCCCTTGGTATCTTTAATTTTCTTGAAGAGATCTCTAGTCTTTCCCATTCTGTTGTTTTCCTCTATTTCTTTGCATTGATCACTGAGGAAGGCTTTCTTATCTCTCCTTGCTATTCTTTGGAACTCTGCATTCAAATGGGTATATATTTTCCTGTTCTCCTTTGCCTTTCACTTCTCTTCTTTTCATAGCTATTTGTAAGGCCTCCTCAGGTAGCCATTTTGCCTTTTTACATATCTTTTTGGGGGGTATGGTCTTGATCACTGCCTCCTGTACAATGTCATGAACCTTCATCCATAGTTCTTTAGGCATTCTGTATATCAGATCTAATCCCTTGAATCTATTTGTCACTTCTACTGTGTAATCATAAGGGATTTGATTTAGGTCATACCTGAATGGTCCAGTGGTTTTCCCTGCTTTCTTCTTCAGTCTGAATTTGGCAATCAGGAGTTCATGATCTGAGCAACAGTCAGCTCCCAGTCTTGATTTTGCTGACTGTATAGAGCTTCCCCATCATTGTTAGTGACAAGCTTAACATTCCCTGTAACTACTCTCCCATCCATATGACTGAATCTTTCAAACAAGAGGTGCCAGAAGGTATAAGCATCTTTTTTCATTATCTAGTCTATGGCCTTGCATGCATACATGTCAAGTCACTTCAGTCATGTCTGACTCTGTGTGACCCTATGGACCATAGCCCACCAGGCCCCCCATCCATGGGATTCTCCAGGCAAGAATACTGGAGTGAGTTGCCATGCCTTCCTCCAGGGGATCTTCCCTACCCAGGGATCGAACCCTCATCTCCTACGTCTCCTGCATTGGCAGGCAGGTTCTTTATCACTAGTGCCACCTGGAAACTATGGTAGAAAACCTTGGCCCATTACTCACATAGATATAGATAATTAAGACAGAGTTCTTGAAATGATAACTACTCTCACCAACCTGCAATGCAAAGTGATATTTCTATAGTATTTCATTTTAAACTAATGTAGTCCTGACACCTTAAACTGCCTTCACAAGTCATGAATGGGTCATAGTTTACCATTTTAAAAACTCTAGTTTAGACTTGCATCCTTATCTCACATTCAATAATATTGAAAAAGAGAGGAAAAAGAAAAAAAAAAAAGGCTTGCATTCTCACCACCTGCTTTGGCCTGTTCCAGGTGGAGTAGATGTACTTGTGGGGCTGTTCCCAGGGGCTGCTTCTTTTTGATACTTCGGATTCCTCATATCACTTCAGTAAGAGGACCTCATCTCCCCCACTGAAAGTCTCCTCCCTTTGCGCTGTGAACACCAGCCCTGGGTCTCTGGCTCTCGGTACCAACTCCTTGTCCCCCTGGACCAGTTTTCCCAAAGTGCAGGGTGGGGCACTGAGTTATGCCAGAAGAGTTCAGGGCAGTGTGAGAGTGAACAGTTTTCACAGCAATATATTTGTGAATTGCGGGGGAGGGGTGGGAAATGCCGAGAATATCCAAACTTATGGCTTCATGGAATTTTGGCTAGTTTTTTTTTTTAAGTCAGTTTAAATAATTGTCCAGTGGTTAAGATGCTTCCAGTGCAGGGAGTTCAGGTTTGAACCCTGGTCCGGGTACTAAGAGGCTACATGCCACACAGCCAAGCATAAATAAATAAATGTATAGTTTGTATGGGGACACAACAGAAATCACAAAAGAGTGCTTTGGGGCACACAGCTGATGAATTAAGCCACCCACTCCTCCTTCCCTGCAGAGCCACATACCCACAGCTACCCTACTCACATCCTGAAAGGCACTTCTTGGCCAGGCAATCAACATCTGAGGTTTAACAGCTTCATCCCAGCATTTTCCCTGCTTCTTACCTCAAATAGGCTCATCCTCCCAATTTCCCCTGATATTCTAGTCTCTTTTCTATTTATTCCCTATCCACTGAAATACCAAGCCCAAACTATTTTTATCTCTGTTTTACTCCTCAGACTTGCTGAATTTCTTCATTGTACAGACATCTGAAATTTTCCTGCTGGTTCCCCACCCCTCCCCTATCCAACCCTCTCCACTCCACGCAGATATTAAAATCTTTTCATAGCACCAAGAACAGTTTGAGGAGATTGACATTTACTCCTTAGAGCCTACATTTGATATCTGATTCCACCCCTTAGCTTCTCATGGTCTCTACTGATCTTTCTTTAACTTCTCTGCAAGGTCACCCCACCCTCTACAAAGACCTCCTATACAGTACAGGGAACTATGCACCATGTCTTGTAATAACTTATAATAGAAAAGAATCTAAAGAAGAACTTGTGTGTGTGTGTGTGTGTGTGTGTGTGTGTGTGTACAACTAAATCACTTTGCTGTATACCTGAAACTGACCCCAGATTGTAAATCATCTGTGAAAGTGAAAGTGTTAGTTGCTCAATTGTGTCCGACTCTTTGCGACCCTGTGGACTGTAGCCTGCCAGGCTCCTCTGTCCACGGATTCTCCAGGCAAGAATACTGGAGTGCGTTGCCATGCCCTTTTCCAGGGGATCTTCCCAGCCCAGGGAGCGAACCCAGGTCTCCTGCATTGTAGGCGGATTCTTTACCATCTGAGCAACAGCGAACCCCCTGATAAAAAGGTAAAACACTCTACTCCACTAAATACCGTTGGCCTGCTGTGTCCTGCAGGTGTCTTTTCCTTCAGGGCGCCTGTGCTCTGCTGCAGCCATTCGCTGAGATGCTCTCCTTTCCCTGCTTCCATCAACATCCACCTCAATGCATCTCTTTAGGGTCTTCCCTGGTGACCCAGTGGCTAAGGTTCCAAGTTTCCAATGCAGGGTGCCTGGGTTCGACCCCTAGTTGGGAAAGTAAGGTAGATCTTAGATCCCACATGCCGCATGGCGTGCCCCCTCCCAAATAGCGTCTCTTTAGGAAGACTGCCTCTCAAGTATTTCCTTCCTTCTTAGTATTTGCGTCGACCAAGCAATTGCTAAAGTTTTCTTTTAAGTACTCTGTAAGGTTTTTACACTGTTACATATGCAGAAATGTACAGAGGACAATTAGATATAATCTTTACTGAATTAGAATATCATCTCCTGAGGGCAGGGAGGGCCTGTATCTAATGTAATAACCAAACCAAATATCACCTAGAATGTTTTGGCTGCAAAGGAACAGAATATTCCAACTCACACTGAGTTGGAGGGCAAAGACGTCTATTGCCTCGTGTTACGGATCCAGAGGTAAGACAGGCCCCAGGCAAGGTGGGACACAGGCCAGCTCAGTGATGTTGCCAAGGCCTGAAGCACTTTCTCCCAGCACTGGCTTCCTCTGAAGACTGGTCCTCAATAGCAGTCAGGGTTCCAGGCTGTCTGTGGCAGGAAGAGGGGTGGGTGGGGACGTGAGCAGCTGCATGTGGGCCCTGGCCTCTCCAACCTTAAGTCCTTTCCTTTAGCCCGGGATTGAGTCACCGTCATGACTCGTATACGGAAAGGGTACACTGCAACAAAATCAGTGGGGTGTTCTGGAAAGGAAGGTGGTAGGAGACGAATGGATGCCAAGCAGGCAGCCAGCAGTATCCACTACAGTTTAGTACAACCTGCCACACACTGAGGGCTACACGTTGCCAACAATTGAGGCTATGCTGGGGAATACACACACATACACATAGATCCACATATATCTTCATGCATGTCATTACATATGTAATGCTTCAGTCTTACACGTATACATGTATAGGTTACATACATAATGTCATGCAGAATAACAGAAATGTCTTTTTTGAATAAAGAAACATAAGATGATATATTTAGGTAAGAATCAGAGTGTATGAATAATACACTTTACAAATAAAAACAGTTTACAATGTTCTGCTGTACGGCAAAGTCATTCACTTATATATACATATACACCCCTTCTCGCATTCTTTCCCACTATGGTTTATCACAGGATACTGAATAGAGTTCCATGTGCTATCCGTGGACCTTGTTGTTTCTCCATGCTATGTATAGTAGTTGGCATCTGTTAGTCCCAAACGCCCAGTCCTTCCCTCCCTCCTCTCCCCTCCCCCTGGAAACCGCAGTCTGTTCTCTATGCGTATGAGTCTATTTCTGTTTCATAGACAGGTTCATTTGCGTCATATTTCAGATTTCATATACAAGTGATCGCCATATGATATTTATCTTTCTCTGACTTATTCACTTCGTATGATAGTCTCTAGGTCCATCCATGTTTGCAGCAAATGGCAGTGTTTCATTCTTTCTTTTGGCTGAGAAGTGCATGCATGCATGCTCAGTCACTTCAGTCGTGTCCGACGCTTCGTGACTCCATGAACTGTAGCCTCTCAAGCTCCTCTGTCCATGACATTCTCCAGGCAAGAATAGTGGAATGGGTTGCCATGCCTTCCTCCGGGGATCTTCCCAACCCAGGGATCAAACCCATGTCTCCAGCATCTCCTGCATTGCAGTCAGATTCTTCACCACTGAGCCGCTGAGGAAGCCCATGACTGAGAAGTATTCCATGGTGTATATATACGTGTGTGTGTGTGTGTGTGTGTGTGTGTGTGTGTGTGTGTACTACATCTTCATCCTTTCGTATGTTGATGGGCATTTATATTGTTTCCATGTCTTGGCTACTGTGATGTGGTTAACTGATTTTAGATAAAGGTGCTAAGGCAGTTCAGTGGGGAAAATAAAGTCTTTTCAGTAAGCCTTGTGGAACACCTGGAGATCAGCATGGGAAAAAAGAATTTTAACCTTACCGCACATCATAATACACAATTAAACTAAAACAGATCATTGACCTAATGTCAAAGTCAAAATGTAAAGTTTCAAAAAAAAGATGTAAAGTCTCTAGGAGGAAACACTAGAGAAAATTGTCACGGTGTTGGAGGAGGCAAAGATTTCTTAAATAGGACATGAAAAGCATGAATCATAAAAGGATGGATTGGATCTCATCAAAATTTAAAATTTTGCTCTTTGAAAAATATGGTAGGAAGATGAAAACACAAGCCACAGAATGGAATGAAATGTTCACAATACATGTATCTGACAAAGAACTTGAATCCTAACTATATTTTTAAAAACTTGTTGCATCATCTGTTGGTGCATAACAAATTAGCACCGATTAATCAGTTTAAAGCATGTATTTATGCTCTCACACTTACTGTGGGTCAGAAGTTCAGGCGCAGCTTAGTTGGGTCAACTGCCTCCAGGTCTTTTATGAAACTTCAGTCAAGACGGCAGCCAGGGCTGAGGTGTCATCTGAAGGCTTGCTGGGGAAGGAGCGAGTCTACTAGTACAAGAGAAGCCACAGTCTTATGTAGCCTAATCGTGGAAGTGATAGCCCATCACCTTGCTATGTTCTATGAGAAGCAAGCCACGAGGTCCAGTTCACACTCAAGGGGAAGAAGGACCAGGGTCTTTCCAACAGTTCCAGAAACATTAAGCACTGTGTCATGTGTTATCTTTTTATCTATTCTCAAGAGTCTCCTGTTTTCACTCTTAGTAAATAAGCTTGTAAAATCATATAATTGAACCAGCTTTAAACTATAATTATGCCATTATTTTTTATTATCTGAGTGAAATTATTGAGGCAGGTATTGCATGAACAGTCATTATATAATTAAACAGATGTACTATGCAAAAAAGTGTCTCTATGCCACATTCATACAACCCAACATGGACCCAAAAAATCCAATTTAAAAAATGGGCAAAAGATTTGTATAGTCACTTCACAAAAGAAGATCTATGAATGCCCAATAAACAAGATATAAGTAGTCCTCAAGGAAATGCTGGAGAAGGCAATGGCACCCCACTCCAGTACTCTTGCCTGGAAAATCCCATGGACAGAGGAGCCTGGTAGGCTGCAGTCCATGGGGTCGCGAAGAGTCGGACACGACTGAGCGACTCCACTTTCACTTCTCACTTTCATGCACTGGAGAAGGAAATGGCAACCCACTCCAGTATTCTTGCCTGGAGAATCCCAGGGATGGGGGAGCCTGGTGGGCTGCCGTCTATGGGGTTGCACAGAGTCGGACACGACTGAAGCGACTTAGCAGCAGCAGCAAGGAAATGCAAATTAAAACCACAATGTAAGAAACCATTATACACCCACTAGAATAACTAAAAATAAAAAAATATTTTAAGGCTAACCATTTGCCCAGTCATTCTACTGTTTGCTGTTAGTTTAAGGGACATGAAAATGTGTCCACACAAAGACTTGACCTTGTATCTTCGTAGCATTTTTATTCACAATGGTCAAAATTTAGAAATTTCCCAAATGTCCATCAAACAAGTGAATGGTGATGCAAAATATGGCACATCCGTACATACAACGGAATACTACTCAGCAGTAAAAAAAAACCAAACTACTGATACACTGAACAGTGTGAATGAATCTCAGAATCATCATGCTAAGTGAAATAAGCCAGGCACAAAACAGTGTGTACTGTATGATTCCATGTATATCATATTCTAGAAAATACCCATCGTAACAAAAAGTAGGTTACTAGTTGCCTGAAACTATGGACAAAAATAGGGGTGAACCACAAAGGACCACAAGGAAGCTTTGGTGGGGGGTAATCAAAATGTGTTGTGTCTTGATTGTAGTACTAGTTTCAAGTTGAGACAGTTGTAAATGGGTGCAGTTTACCATAGGTAAAATATATCACAGTAAAAAAGAGATGTACAAATCTTTCTCCAGAGGTTGACACACTGAGGTTCTACACTCGTATTTAGTTGGCTCTGTGTCCCCAGTTCATCCTCATCAGCTACATAGCACCAGAGAGAGTGAAAAAAGAGCACAGAATCCCCCCGGGGTCAAGCAGAGAGGACGTGGCAGGGCAGGAACAGGTCCGCTTAACTCCCTTTCGGTCCCTTAACACACACCAAGATGGAACCAAAATGGAAGCAGTCGCAGTCACTTCTGTAGCTCTCCAGCAGTTTCTGGCCAGAGCTTCCATAAAAAGGGGATACAACGAGCTGGAAAAATGATTAACAGTAGTCTGTTCTCAGAAGGGTTAATAGTTGTAGGGGAGAGAGTAGAGAACAGTGAAGAAAGACTTTATATCATTTGAGGGACTGCTTTATGAGAGGAATATAAATTTCTATTTGTTTTGAAATAGAGATTTCAAAGTTTATGGCTTGATGCAGTAAGAACTGAAAGGTTAATTAAACTGGCTGAGCAATACTTATTTTTTTAATTTGCTAATTATGGGATACTATGGGATAATAAGAGTTGTCAACGTAATAGAAGGTGTTTAGTTCCCCAGTAAGTCCTGTTAAACACAAACTTGATAAGATTTCAATTAGCCAAAAAAAAAGAAATAATTTCTCTGTGAAGAAAGAAATACATATTCTAGACCCTGAGTAAAGAGTTCCACAGATCCAGAATTTGAAGAGTAAACAGATTTAACCTATATATGTTTAGGGTTCTTACTTCATATCTTTGATGTGAATTTCTCATCACACCAGATATTTAACTGACTCACCTTTTGTGGTTCTTGGCACATAGCAGATGGTAAATACTTGCTGAATGACTATCTTCAAAATCTTAGCATTGTCTGTTTTTTGGAAGTTAGAAGAAAATTTAACAGAAGCCAGACAAAAAGGATTTTGTTTTTGTTTTTGCTTAGTCCCTTTTCTTCATCTCTTATCTTTTTTTTGTTGTTAAATATTTACTTTTATTTATTTATTTGGCTGCACCAGGTCTTAGTTGTACCATACGGGGTCTTCATGGCAACATTCGGGGTCTAGTTTCCTGACCATGGTTCCAGCCTGGGCCCTCTGTATTGAGACTGCAGAGTCTTAGCCGCTGGACCACCAGGAAGTCCCTCTTCATCTTTTATTTAATGATACCTCTTTTGAAACAGTTTTGAGCTGACTTGTTGAACTGTAGAAATTGGTTACCATACTCTCCGAAACGATTCTGTGGAATAAATGCTCTTTAAAGGAAATCATAAGTAAATGTTAGGAAGGAACTAACTTTATACTATCTGAAATTGTTATTTAGAAAACTGTCAAAAGGAACAAAACCTTTCTCCCAAATATAATGATTAAAATTGATCAGAAGGATTAATAGTTATGGTGTTAAATATCTTATATTTTAAGATATAAGTAATTTCAATTTGTATTAGTTTTTATTTTATATATCAGTTTTTATTTTTTATTTGCTGTATCAGTTTTTATATTTATTTTATAAGTAAATATCTTATATTTTAAGTTGTAAATAATTTGAGTTTTTACTCAGTTTTTAAAAGTGAAGTAGTTTCAGTTTTTATCAAATTTCTATAGCGCTTTAAAAAATCAATTGTTCTTACTCAACAGAAACTAAAATTGTAGAGCGATGGTAAGAGCTGGCAGAGCTCTCCAGTTCAGTTCAGTTCAGTCGCTCTGTCGTCTCTGACTCTTTGAGACCCCATGAATCGCCGCACGCCAGGCCTCCCTGTTCATCACCATCTCCCAGAGTTCACTCAGACTCGTGTCCATCGAGTCCGTGATGCCATCCAGCCATCTCATCCTCGGTCGTCCCCTTTTCCTCCTGTCCCCAATCCCTCTTCCAATGAGTCAACTCTTCTCATGAGGTGGCCAAAGTACTGGAGTTTCAGCTTTAGCATCATTCCTTCCAAAGAAATCCCAGGGTTGATCTCCTTCAGAATGGACTGGTTGGATCTCCTTGCAGTCCAAGGGACTCTCAAGAGTCTTCTCCAACACCACAGTTCAAAAGCATCAATTCTTCGGTGCTCAGCCTTCTTCACAGTCCAACTCTCACATCCATACATGACCACAGGAAAAACCAGAGCCTTGACTAGATGGACCTTAGTCAGCAAAGTAATGTCTCAGCTCTTGAATATGCTATCTAGGTTGGTCATAATTTTTCTTCCAAGGAGTAAGCGTCTTTTAATTTCATGGCTGCAGTCACCATCTGCAGTGATTTTGGAGCCCAAAAAAATAAAGTCTGACGCTGTTTCCACTGTTTCCCCATCTATTTCCCATGAAGTGATGGGACCGGATGCCATGATCTTTGTTTTCTGAATGTTGAGCTTTAAGCCAACTTTTTCACTCTCCTCTTTCACTTTCATCAAGAGGCTTTTTAGTTCCTCTTCACTTTCTGCCAGAAGGGTGGTGTCATCTGCATATCTGAGGTGATTGATATTTCTCCTGGCAATCTTGATTCCAGCTTGTGTTTCTTCCAGTCCAGCGTTTCTCATGATGTACTCTGCATATAAGTTAAATAAGCAGGGTGACAATATACAGCCTTGACGTACTCCTTTTCCTATTCGGAACCAGTCTGTTGTTCCATGTCCAGTTCTAACTGTTGCTTCCTGACCTGCATACAGGTTTCTCAAGAGGCAGGTCAGGTGGTCTGGTATTCCCATCTCTTTCAGAATTTTCCGCAGTTTATTGTGATTCACACAGTCAAAGGCGGCATCCAAACCAGGACCCGCTGTCCGCAACCTCTAGTCCTCAGACAGAGTCTATTAAAATAAAAATGCTGCTCCTGTTTCTTAGCACAGTCACTTTCTTTTCCTCAAAATACCAGCTCCGATGCTCAAGAGGAAGTGGGTGTAATTATTTCGGAACAGAAATGAGGTCCAAGAGAAGCAAGAGTGAGTGCAAGTAAATCACCTCTGAGCCCATTTATGCTGTTAAAATCATCTGCTCACCCACTGTGTTTTCAATTGATTTGCTAATAACGAACAATTCATTTCACCGAAGTATTTTTGCAATGCCTACTATGTCAGGCACAGGCGATATAATCTAACAGGGTGATTTTTTCCCCTTCAAAGAGTTTATGGAATTTAGGGGAGGACAGAAAAGTGAATCCCAGTCTCACACTATGTGCCTTATAGAAGCCTGTGGGTTCAGAGAAGTAATTTACCAGGTAAGCTGTTAGAAGAGGTCAAGAATCAAGAAGAAAGACTTCTTGGTGAAACCTGAGCCACTTTCTTAAGACTCATTCTTTTTTTTTTTTTTTCAATAGGCAAACCTTAAATTTATTTTAGATTGCTTTTTTTCAAAGAAAAATTCCTAATGGAAATTTTCTTAAATTAAGATCCCAGAGGAAAAAAGAACCAAATGATAAAACCTCTGAGGAGTATGAGGGTTGATATATATATATGATATACATATATGTATATATTTTGGCCCTGCCCCACACCTTGCTCAGTCATGTCCAATGGCAACCCACTCCAGTGTTCTTGCCTGGAGAATCCCAGGGATGGCGGAGCCTGGTTGGCTGCCATCTATGTGGTCGCACAGAGTCAGACATGACTGAAGCAACTTAGCAGTAGCAGCAGCAGGTACACCTTGCAGGGTCTTATTAGTTCCCCAACAAGGGCTCAAACCCTGGGCCCAGGTAGTGAAAGCACAGAGTCTCCTAAGCACTAGACCACTGTTGTCATTTTTTAATATTTATTTATTTGACTGCACTGGGATCTTAGTTGCAGCATGTGGGATCTAGTTCCCTGACCAGGGATTGAACCCCAGCCCTCTGCTTTGGGAATATGGAGTCTTAGCCACTGCACCACCAGGGAAGATCCCAAAAGTATATACTTTTAGCATCTTTTTTTTTTTCCTGGACTAGTTCTTAATGTGACTAAAAAGTTTTTCTCATCGTCAAGACTCATAAAGGAGTGACCAGGAACTAGCCCAGTGGCAAAAGTAGGAAAGGGGGCCAGAAGATTCAAGCCTCAGGGCTCCAGTGTAGGGGACGCAGAGGAGCTTGGCCAGAGAAGGTGAAGAAGTAAAATGACCAGGTCCTGCTCAGGGCTGGGGATTTGCACGACATCCCTAAAAGGTCCTGAGAGTCACTGGGTGGTTCTAAAGAGAGTTACAAGAACAAGTCCGTGTTCAAAAGGAGGCCTGGCTCCAGGGTCGGGAGTGGACTAGAAAAGGATCAGATGGGAGAAACCAGAGCTGTTCCAACAACCAGGCTCGCTAAGGAGCGTGATGGAGTCAGACACCTGGGACCACCTCCAAGGATGCTGAGACAGAGTGAGAGGACCCAGGGACCGTCTGAGATGGATGAGTTTGAACTGCCTGTAGAAGATTAAAATGCAGGTGACCAGGAGGCGGTCTGGAGCTCAGGAGAACTGAGGGCTTGTGGCTGAGGCTTGAAGGCCAGCAGCACAGGAGTGGGGGAGAGGCCTGGCTAGAGAGCGCAGAGTGGGAAGTAGAAGGGGGTGCACGCGCATCTCCTGCCCACACTGTTGGGAGCTTCCCATCCCCCCTTTGCCTCCACATGGAGGACGTCTTTGCAGAAAAGCAGAGCTCATGGAAGACAGCAGGGGAGAAACATCGCAGCTGCTAAATTATTCAAGAGCTCCTTATCCAGTATTTAAGGTTGATTGATTTCTTGCAGTAGCTATTTAGGATTTTTTTTCAAGGCAAAGTGAACTCACATCCGACCTCACTGCATACAGGAAAGCTTTTTTGGCCGTTGTTTTATGATTAAGTTTCCAGGCTGGCGTTTGCCCTTCCGACAATCATTCAAAACACTGGGCGCAGTTATGCAAGACAGTCCTTAATAACTTAGCATTTTGCAGCAACTAAAAAGTCACACTTGTGAGGGCCCCATGTTTCTCAGGCGTTCTTTCAGTAAAGTTCACCTCTGCTCCCTCCCATCGCACTGAAGTCCAGTAAGCCCAGACTGGCCGCAGAAGTGGATGGTGTAACGTAGAAACACCACAGATCCACACGAGGTCTAGGGAGGGAAACCCGACACCTCTCAAGGATGAGAGGCGCCAGGTATGGGGTCGCATCAGTCCAAGCCCCTTTACTTTGCATGCACAACATGGCCCAAGCCCTCCCTCTCTGCTCTGGCTTCCCTGCCAGCCTGAAATAGCTAAAATTAAGTCTGGCGTGTAAGTCTGTTGAGACTTTAAGAAAACATCACCATGGAAAGGGCAGCCGACGACCACCAATTCAGATGATCTGTCCGAACCCATCCATCACTCATTTCAGCCTGTCGACAAGTCCGTGCACATCTGGAAAGCGCCTCGGGCCTTCACGTCCCTGACATGGACCTTGTGTGTCATAAAACAGAGCCATCTGCCTCCTTCTGGTATCCTCTGACTACATGCCCTTCGAAGGAAGAAAGCGTGAGATGTCTTACAAAGTGAGAAAAATAACCTGTGAAAATAAATTCAGCCTCACTCGCGTATGCGATAGAGACATTTCTATTTTCGTCTACTCCTGTACCCCCACTATCAAGCGCAGTAAAAGTAGGAGACTCACATTAATTTGTCTCCACTCCTGATTTGTCTCCATTCTCCACACATGTCAACAGTCATAGGCACGGGACTTTTGGGTCTGAGGACCAGTTTTGCAGAGTTCACAGCATCCAGAAATGCGTACTCCCTCTGGCTACACAGTTCTGCCTCCCAGTAAAGAATTCGTCAGGATTACAGGGAAATTGCTGACGCTCCTACTGAATATCAATGAGGGATTTTTTTTTGTGTGTGTGAAGTATGCCAAACTGACTGCAGGAAATTGAAATGTAGACTTTTCCAAAATTAGGATGATTAACATCTCCACTAGGTATCACCAAACTTTTTAAAATTAAACTTATTTTGAGATCATTGTGGATTCACGTGCAGTTGTAACAGATAATACAGAGATCCTGCGTGCCCTTCACCTAGTGTCCCCCAGTGTAACTTCTTGAAAAAACTACAGGACAGGAGAAATCGGACCTTCGTACATTCCTGATGAAAACGTGAAAAGGTGCAGTCACTGTGGAAAACGGTTTGGTGGTTTCTCAAAATGTTAAATGTAGAGTTGCCACGTGACCCAGAAAGTCCATTCCTGGATCTACACCTAACAGAAATGAACACGTATATCCACACAAACCATGGTACATGAGTGTCTATAGAAGCAACATTCATATTATCACCCAAATATCCAGCAACTGATGAATGGATAAATAAAATGTAGTCTATCCATTCGATGGAATACGATTCAGCAATATAAAGAGATTAAGTGTTGATAAATTTTACAACATGGATGAACCTTGACTGCATTATGCTGAGTGGAAGAAGTCAGAGACAAAAGACTACGTATTATATGATTCCCTTTATGGGAAATGGAATAGGCTAATCTATAGAGTCAGAAAAGAGATTAGTGGTTGCCTAGGACTGGGCGTGGAGGTTAATGAGGTTACAGACAGTGATGGGTACAGGGTTTGCCTTTGGGATAATGAAAGTGTTGTAAACAGAGATGGTTGCACAACCCTGTGCGTGTACTGAATCATATTTTATGGTACGTGAATCATAGCTCAATAAGATTTTTATAACATTTTCTTCCTTTTATACTTATTTATTCATTTAAGTTTTGGTTGCGCTGGGTTTTTGTTGCTGCGCAGGCACTTTCTCTAGTTGTGGCAAGCAGGGGCTACCCTCCACTGTGCTGCTTGGGCTTCTCATGGCAGTGGCATCTCTTGTTGTGGAGCACAGGCTGTAAGCACGTGGGCTCAGTAGTTGCGACTTGCTGGCTCTAGGGTGCTCGGGCTTCCGTAGTTTCACACAGCACGTGGGCTCAGTAATTTGGGCTTGAGAACTTAGTTGCTGCTCCCCGCCATGTGGAATCTTCCTGAACCAGGGATCAAACCCATGTGCCCTGTATTGGCAGGCAGATTCTTATCCACTGTACCACCAGGGAAGTCCTCAACAAAGATTTTTTTCTAAATGAACCCCAATTATCATTTCCTCCACACAATTAAATCAGCTTGGCTTGACTTGTGGGGGAAAATACAGTATGATATCACAAGCAGACCTCAGATATGCAGATAACACCACACTTATGGCAGGAAGTGAAGAACTAAAGAGCCTCTTGAAAGTGAAAGAGGAGAGTGAAAAAGTTGGCTTAAAGCTCAACATTCAAAAAACAAAGATCATGGCATCCGGTCCCATCACTTCATGGCAAATAGATGGAGAAACAGTGGAAACAGTGGCAGACTTTATTTTGGGGGGGCCCCAAAATCACTGCAGATGGAATAACAAGACTGCAGCCATGAGATAACAAGACACTCCTTGGAAGAAAAGTTATGACCAACCTAGACAGCATATTAAAAAGCAAAGACATTACCTTGGCAACAAAGGTCCGTCTAGTCAAGGCTATGGTTTCTCCAGTAGTCATGTATGGATGTGAGAGTTGGACTATAAACAAAGCTGAGCGTCGAAGAATTGATGCTTTTGAACTGTGGTGTTGGAGAAGACTCTTGAGAGTCCCTTGGACCGCAAGGAGATCCAACCAGTCCATCCTAAGGAAATCAGTCCTGAATATTCACTGGAAGGACTGATGTTGAAGCTGAAATTCTAATACTTTGGCCACCTGATGCAAAGAGCTGACTCACTTGAAAAAAACCCGATGCTGGGAAATATTGGAGGCAGGAGGAGAAGGGGACGACAGAGGATGAGATGCCTGGATGGCATCACCAACTCAATGGACAGGAGTTTGAGTAAACTCCGGGAGTTGGTAATGGGCAGAGAGGCCTGGCATGCTGCAGTCGATGGGGTTGCAAAGAGTCGGACATGACTGAGCAACTGAACTGACTGACTGATCGCAAGCAGGATATTGACTTTGATACAGTTAAGAATCAGAACAGTTCTATCATCACTTTTATGGTCAAGGTACCTCTGTTCCCCTACCCCCATCCCTGTCCCCTGACCCCTAGCATTTACTAATCTGTTCTCCATTTCTGTCATTTTGTCATTTCAAGAACATTATACAAATGGAATCATACAGTATATAACCTTTGAAAGTGAAAGTGAAGTCTCTCAGTCATGTCCGACTCTTTGCCACCCCATGTACTGTAGCCTACCACGCTCCTCCGTCCGTGGGATTTTCCAGGCAAGAGTACTGGAGTGGGTTGCCATTTCCTTCTCCAGAGGATCTTCCCGACCCAGGGATCAAACCTGGGTCTCCTGCGTTGTAGGCAGATGCTTTTACCATTTGAGCCACCAGGGAAGCCTTAAAGGACTGGCTTTTTTTCATTGAGATACTTGCCTGGACATTCATGCAAGTGGTTGTATGTATCAATAGTTGATTGCTTTTTATTGCTAAGTAGTACTCCAACCAGTCCATTCTAAAGGAGATCAGTCCTGGGTGTTCTTTGGAAGGGCTGATGCTAAAGCTGAAACTCCAGTACTTTGGCCACCTCATGCGAAGAGTTAACTCATTGGAAAAGAGTCTGATGCTGGGAGGGATTGGGGGCAGGAGGAGAAGGGGACAACCGAGGATGAGATGGCTGGATGGCATCACCGACTCGATGGACGTGAGTTTAAGTGAACTCCGGGAGTTGGTGATGGACAGGGAGGCCTGGTGTGCTGCAATTCATGGGGTCGCAAAGAGTCGGACACGACTGAGCAACTGAACTGAACTGAGTACTCCACTGTATAAATGTAACGTTGTATCACATCTGTTATTTTCAGTTTTGGCTGTGACAAATGATGCTGTTGTGAACATGCATACATAGGTTTTTGTGTAAACATGTTTTGTTTCCCCCAGGATAAATGCCGAAGAATGCCATTGATATATCTATCATATGACATTGGGAGGTTATTTCCTTAAGGAACTGAGAAATTGTTTCCCAGAGTGGTATAATTTTGAATCCCCACAGCAACGAAGAAGAGATTCTGTTTCTCTGAATCCTCACTGACATACGGTGTGACCACCATCCCTGGTGGCTCAGACGGTAAAGCGTCTGTCCACAATGTGGGAGACCCGGGTTCAATCCCTGGGTTGGGAAGATCCCCTAGTGAAGGAAATGGCAATCTGGGACTATTGCCTGGAAAATCCCATGGACAGAGGAGCCTGGTAGGCTACAGTCCATGGGGTCGCAAAGAGTCGGACATGACTGAGCGACCTCACTATATATACTATACACTAACAGAGTGAACTCTGGAAGATGGTGATGGACAGGGAGGCCTGGCATGCTGTGATTCATGGGGTCGCAAAGAGTGGGACACGACTGAGCGACTGAACTGAACTGAACAGGTGTGAGGTGATAGCGTATTGTGGTTTTGATTAGCATTTCCATAATGCTGGGAGGGATTGGGGGCAGGAGGAGAAGGGGACGATCGAGGATGAGATGGCTGGATGGCATCATGGACTTGATGGACGTGAGTCTGAGTGAACTCCGGGAGATGGTGATAAACAGGGAGGCGTGGCGTGCTGCGATTCATGGGGTCGCAAAGAGTCGGACACGGCTGAGCGACTGAACTGAACTGAACTGAACTAATGTCTAATGTGCTGGCCTTACTTTCACGTGCTTATTTGCCATCTATACATCTTTTTCAGTGAAATGTCTCTGTATCTTTTGCCCATGTTCTGACTGTTTTCTTTTTCTGCTATTGAATTTTGAGAGTTCTCTACATAATCCAAATACTAGTCATTTGTTGGCTTTGTGGTCTGCAAATCTTTTTCTCCCACTCTGTAGCTTGTCTTTTTATCCTCTCAACAGGCTCTGTCACAGGGCAAACATTTTAAACTTTAATGAGGTCCAATTCATTAATTTTTTATTTTACGGCTCATGCTTTTGATGTCGGATCTAACTCTTTGTTTATCAATAGGTCCCAAAGGCTTTCTCCTATTTTTTCTCTATAAGTTTCATAGTATTACATATTTATAAGTCCTTGATCCAATTTTAGCTCATTTTTGTATAGGTGTGAGGCTTACATTAGGGTTTTTTGCCTGTTGATGTCCAGCATCATTTTCTTTGCACCTTTATCATACATCGATTTGTAGTATTTATGTGGATCTATTTCTGGATTCTCTACTTGTTTCTACTGATCATTGTGTCTATCTCCCTGCCAAAACCACACAGTCTTGATTACTGTAGCACTGTAGTAAGCTTTATTTTTTGTACTAATAATTATCTTTATCTGTTTGGCTGCACCGGGTCTTTGCTGCACACGTGGGCTCTCTGATCTCTGCTGTGGCATGTGAGATCTTCAGTTGTGGCATGCAAACTCAGTTGCAGCATGTAGGGCCTAGCTCCCTGACCAGGGATTGAACCTGGAACCCCCTGGATTGGAAGCTAAGAGTCTTAGCCACTGGACCACTAGGGAAGACCCTGTAATAATCTTTAATATCCATAGAGTGACTCTTCCCACTTCATTCTTCTTTTTCAGGCCTGTTTTAGCTTTCCCTTTCCGTGTAAATTTTAGAAGCCTGTCTTGTCTATGAAAAACCTGGTTGGGATTTTGATGGGCATTGCATTCAACCTAGAGATCGGTCTGGAGGGAGAAATGATGTCTTTACTATGCTGAGTTTTCCAATCCATGAACACGAAGTACCTCTCTACTTATTTTAGTATTCTTTCATCCACACATTGTAATTTTCAGCATACAGATCTTGTGACATGTTCTCTCAAGTGAATACCTAAGTATTTAATTTTCTTTGTGGTGATCGTAAATAATGTTGGTTTTTCTTTTAATATTTATTTTTTGGCTGTGCTGGGTCCTAGCTGTGGCACAAGGGATCTTCAGTCTCCAATGTGGCAACATGGGGAGTGTTTAGTTGTGACATGTGAACTCTGAGTTGTGGCCTGTGGGATCTAGTTCCCTGACCTGGGATCTAGTTCTGCCTGCATTGGGAGTGCAGAGTCTTAGCTACGGGGCCGCCAGGGAAGTCCCAATAATATTATTTTTAATACCAGTTTCCCCATGTTCATTGTCAGCATACACAAATATGACTGACTCTTATGTATTGATCTTGTATCCTGTAACCTTGCTGAACTTTTTAGTTCCAGTTTTGGTGTTTTGGCTGTTTTGTGGGAGGTTTTTAAATTAGTAGATTCCTTGGGACTTTCTATGCCAACAATGATATCATCTGCAAGTAGGGATGGTTTTATTTCTTCCTTTCCAACTTGTATTTTATTTTTTCTTGCCTTATTGTAGTGGCTGGAACTTCCGATTCTGTTGAAAAAGAGCAGTGGGAAAGCAGACATCCTTGTCTTATTCTGAACTTAGAGAGGAAGCATTCAGTCTTTTGCTGTAACGCATGACACAGCGAAGGGTTTTTACCACCTCATACAAAATTATTTTTATTTTCTCCCCCCCCACCCCCCCCGCCATTTTTTAAGGCAAAGATTAAGACTAATAAGAGATTGGTAGGACATAGGGGGATCCAGTGGTTAAGACATCATGCTTCCAATGCAGGGGGTATAGGTTCAATTCCTGGTCAGGGAACTAAGATCCCACATGCTACAGGGTGTGGCAAAAAAAAAAAAAAAAACACACAAATAAAAAAAAGACTTAAATTGGCCCAACTGAGATGACAGAGCAAAAAGAAGGCATAAAGATGTGAGTACTTCCTCCTCCAGGCTAGGCTTGCAATAATGACAGAACCAAGTTCCTTGGGGGGGCTGGGGGTGGAGCCTTAATCAGCATGGGCGAGCTAATCTCTTTATCACGGTGCTTGCACTCTGCAGTGAGCTAAGGGCCCTGCACCTGGGGTAGTCATTGCCTATAACACAGGAGAGGGGTGCCTGTCGCCTATCTGGCTACCCTGCTCTTCCAGGAAGCTCTCGGCTGCCAGGCCTTGCCGACTGCCAACCTGAGCTGGCGATCGGAGAGTCTCAGATACCCAGATCCAGGTAAGAGAAGTGGCCAGAGCCAGATTTAGAATTGTATGTACTTTTTGGCACTGGCTCCCCAAAGAAGAGAACGAGCTATGAAGAGAGGAAGCAAGAGTTTCTCGGCCGGGTAAAAGTCAGCAACACAGTGCATCTACAATACGTGTATTTCAGGGAACAAAAATTTTAATAGGGGAAAAAGGGATGGGCTTTTTTGTTGTCTCCGACTCCTCGCGACCCCACGGACTGCATGCAGGACGCCGGGCTAAAATTTAAACCAAGCAAGCACGCCCTCATTCACACCGCCCTCCGCCCCCGTCTGCGATGCCGTCTCCCCTGGGGTCTTGCAGCCTCCATCCCCCTCTCCCGGGCACGTCGCCGTGCCCGCCGCACCTCTACCTGGCTCCGCACCCCTCGGGCCCCACCCCCGGCCGGCCGAGACACCTGCACAGGTTAAACCTGCGGGGACGCGCTTCCGTGGGTGGCGGGGGGAAGATGAGCGGGTGTGAGCGAGGCGGGGAGAGGACGGGCAGAGGATGAGAAGACCGGCCTCCGCGAAAGGCGGGTCGGCGGCCCCGGCGGCCGGAGGGGGACGCCCCCGCCGCCCTGGCGCGGACCAGCCCCGGCTCCCCGGGGTCCTCTTCCCACGGTTCCCTCTCGCCGGTCGGTACCAAAGCGCGGGGCCCGGAGGGGGCGGGGAGCCGGAGCAGGCCGTTCCACTCGGGATGCGGGGGCGGCAGGTCAGGCCGCGGCCGGCCTGGAACGGAGAGGGGGGAATGGGCCGCGCCGCCGGTTCCCGGCCGGGCCCCGCGAGCTGGGCCGCGCCGTGCCACCACCGACCCACCACGGTCCTGCCAGCCGCGTGGGAGGCCGCCTCCTCGCGGCGATCCGGCGCCGAGCGAGGCCGGAGCGCCAGGCGGGGCAGCAGAGCCCACCCCCGGCCCCGCCCCCACCCACCCACCCACTCCCGCCAGCCCAGGCCCCGCCCCCGCGGCCCCGCCCCCGCGCCCCCGCCGCAGTACCGCCGTCCTGCGGCCCCCCGCGTCCCACCCCCGCCCCCTGCCTCGCCCCCGCCCCCGCCCCCGCCCCTGCGGTCTAGGCTGCGGACTCCGCGGCTCCAGCCCCCGCGGCTCCGGCCCCGCCCCTTGCACCCCAGCCCCGCCCCGCGCCCCGCCGCCATACCGCGGCCCGGCCCCGCCCTTGGCCCCGCCCCGTGCGGCCCGCCCCCGCTGCCGTACCGCGGCCCTGCGGCCCCCGCGTCCGGGCCTCACGGCCCGGCCCCGCCCCTGCGGCCCCGCCTCCGCGGTACCGCGGCCCGGCGGCCGGGCCCAGCCCCGGGCCCCGCCTCTGCGGCTCCGGCCCCGCCCCCCGCGGCCCCGCCGCCGTACCGCGGCCCTGCGGCCCCCCGCGGCCCCGCCGCGCCCCAGTCTCCCCGCACCCCCGCCCTCCGCCCCCGCGCGCCCCCGCCCGCGCGGCCGGGGACGAGCGCCGCCGAGCGCATGCTGATCCGTGTCGTCCTCCTCCTCCTCAGGCGGCGCTGGCGGCGGCCCCGGGACCCGCGGAAGCCGGCATGCTGGAGAAATTCGAGTTGGAAGAAGAAGGTGAGTGCCCCCCAACCCCCCCGCCCACCACCGCCTGGCGCTGGATCGCGCCTCCTCCGGGGGCCGAGAGAGCCCGGGTCGCGAGGACAGCCGGGTCTCCGCCCCGGAGGCCGCGGGTCCCCGCCGCCCACCGCCCGTCCAGCCGCGGCGGGGGCCAGTGAGGGAGACGCGGGGCCGACGGAGCGCGTCTGCGGCGGCCGCGGTGCCTCTCGGAGGCGTAATCGAGCTGGCTCCAAGGGGAGCCCGCAGCCCGGCCCTCGGCACGGATGGTCGGTCCTTTTGTCCTTACGAGCTGGACTCGGCTGAGAGCAAGGTGACATGCAGTCGTGATTGTTTGTAATGCCACGGTACGTGAGGAAGTCGCCCCCAAATTATGTGTATGGTCCGTACCTTTAAATAACACACACGGCTTCCCTATCTGTACTTGTGAAAATACCACCAGCAGGGTGTGTCTTCTTGTCTTAATAGGGAAAGTTCAATAGGAAAACCGGAGGCGGCTCAGCGAATGGGGTCTGAGTTCAGGTGACCCTGTCATTCCATCGTTTCTGTCGCCTTTTCTCTCACTTTTTCATCTTCCTGGCCCCTTTTCCCCTTTCTTCTTCTTACTTGGATGTTATTTCGAAGCTGTGAAAATGTGAGGGGATGGATTTTTTTTTTCCTTTGGCAATAATGAATGTTTAACATGGAATATGGTTAGTTCTTACCTGAATCTTATTTTGAAACTGAAAATTTGAAGGGGATGCTCTTGTTCTTTGGTAAAATTAGTTTTTAAAATGGAATATGATGAGCTCAGAGTTGCAAAAGAACTTTGTATAGGATGTTGGACAATTTGAGGAATGTAAAAGACCTCCACCCTGCCTTATGTTCTTCCATTATTCATTTAGTGACTTCTCTTTTTTTTCCAAGAGTAAGCTCTGGGAACAAAGCATGTGCCATGTGGATGCTGTGCCTTGTGCCAACTTTAACACTTCCGTTCATTTACAGTCAGGCAATTACTTAAATAAGCATGCTCAGCCAATATGAGAACGTTCAGTCGACAGTATTAGGCCAGGGCCTAATTTTTTAGGCCTACGTTTTTTTTTACCTTTTAGAGTTCCGGCATTTCACAGTCCTGTTAGCCAGAAGGTAATGTATTCATAGTAATTATCATCAAAAGTCTGCAGCCATATTTACTATTAACAAGCAGTTACATGATACATTTCAGAATTTTACTGGGACTTAATTTTCATTCTGTCTTACTGAAAAATAGTCCAGTGTCTTAAGTCAAATCCACCTCAGTATTCCTCAGTTTTATTGCATTGCAGGTCCAATTTTGGGCATTGTCCAAAGGCCCCCCCCCCCCTTCCATTAAGATTTTGAATGTCGAAATCATAAGAGTTTTCTTTGTCCCTGACTTTAGTAACTGGGAATCCATTACGTTTTCATCATTTTGTAATTTACATGGGGGCAAAAGGAAAGGAGAGTAGATGCTATTAGAGAGGTGCTTATAGTTAGGGGCTTCCCAGGTGGTTCGCTGGTAAAGAACCTGCCTGCCAATACAGGATATCTGGGTTCAATCTCTGAGTTGGGATGATCCTCTGGAGGAGGAAATGGCAACCCACTCCAGTATTCTTGCTGAGATAATCCCACAGACAGAGGAGCCTGGTGTGCTGCAGTCCATAGGGGTCTCAAAGAGATTGATCACCTGAGCACACACACACCCCCACATAGTTATTGTTAAGAGCACAGGCCCAGCTTCAGATCCATATCTTAACTTACTAAGCTGTGTGACCTTGGGCAAGTTACTTAACTTCCCTGTATCTTAGTTTTCCCATTCATAAGGAGCTAATATCAGAGTGTTTTGATGATTAAATGAGATAGTCCATATAATGCTATTTAGTACACTGTAAATCCACAGTAAGCACTGTGTAAATGTACCTGTTAATTTTCAGCACCATTTACTATTGTACTGAACTCATGGACTTTGTAAGTTTTTATCAATGAATCTTTCTTAGAGATTCTTCTCAACACAGGTTAGGTTTTTTTCCCTTACTTGAGATTTATTAGTTATGTTACATTTTGCAAAGCAGATATATAAGCCTTTTCTCTTCAGCATTGTTTCTGCCAATGGAGTGAATGTAAAATGTTAAACCTAAGCATCTAAGGAAAGGAATTTCCCATTTTCACCCATCTGCTTTTATCTATATTGCTGTCACTACTTTAAAGCATGCTGAACCCCACAAATAACCCTGTCAAACTTTTCTGGATTCTTAAGGAGGCAAAATGTTAAATAGCAGTTTCTTGGAAGCTGTCAGCCAAGCTGGAAGGGATAGTGTTGGCGTGCTAGTCTCAAATGCTGCTTTGTTTCTTTTGAACTTCAGATTGCTTATTCATCCAAAATACAGAAAAATTGGATATCAAGCAGAATCTTACGTTTATATGGGGGAACAGTGAGTCCTAACAGACATCACACCTTTAAGTATCCTGTGAGCTGACTTGTTAGCAGCCTACATAATACATGGCTGTTGAGTAGATCCTCATTTCATCTTCCAGCTCCCTTCTTATTCACCTAATGTCCTCCTTCGTGCATTGTGATCTGGAGGCTTTGCTTAGATGGAGATACTTTTGGGATACAGCGAGACACTTGATTACTAGTGTTTTTGTTACCAGGTGTTTTTCTCTTTCCTAATAGATTATAACAGATACTCTGTTAGAAACAAAATTGGCAGCATTAGTGAAGCTGGAGTCATCTCTTAAAACATTCTTTGCTTCTGGGAAAAAAGAACAAATTGGACCTCAGTCTCCCCTGTGTTGTTGTTCAGGTCCTCCTTTGCCTGGGTTCTGACCCCAGCTGCCCACCCATTTCTTACTCTCATGCCCTGACAGAGGGACCTTTCCAGAGCATGAATTGACAGCACCATTCCTTTACAGGAAAAATCTTTACCACTTTTCTGTGTCTATATATAGAATACACGCAGACTTTTCATCTGCAGCCTCCCCGCCTCTTCCCAGCCATGCACACGAGAGACTAGAGAGCTTGCTTTCTGTGCATGAGAGAGCTTATCAGAAGGCAGATTCGAGTTCTCTGCTTCAGGGAGTAGGGGGTGGGCCTGGGAGTCTGCATTTCTGCCAAGCTCCCAAGTGCAGCTGTTGCTGCCTCACACATGGAGTCATCAGGCCGTAGAACCAGCCTCAGCAATCTCGTTCTGTCAAAAACTAGATGGTCTCCGTCTTGGTCACAACTCCTCAGCCCGCCTGGACCACCGCAGAGCAGCAACGCGGTCCCACTGGCAGGGCTGGCGTTCCAGCCAAACTTTGTTTACAGAAAGAGGCCAGGTTGGGCCCACCAGCAGAGTTGGCCAGCCCCCTGTTCTGTGACTCCTCTCGGTCCCAGTGACTCAGGGTTTGCATCCTTTGGAGGGTGAGGCCTTCTCTTGCTATGTCCTCCAGCTGCCAGTGTTACCACTGTGTACATCCTGTCTCATGCTGCCACCATCACAGCTCAGCCCAGGTCTCACCCTCTCAGAGTCCCTCCCAGAGCCCTTCTGTGCGTGCGTGCTTAGTCACTCAGTTGTGTCCCAACCCTTTGCAACCCCATGGACTATAACCCACCAGGCTCTTCTGTCCATGGGATTCTCCAGGCAGGAGTATTGGAGAGGGTAGCCATTCGCTTCTCCAGGGGATATTCCCAGCCCAGGGAAATCGAACCCAGGTCTCCTGCATTGCAGGCGGATTCTTCGCTGTCTGAGCCACCAGGGAAAACCAGAGCCCTTCTGTACTTCTCCACAATCCCGCCTCCCCTTCCCAGCTCATGACACAGTGGTGCACCGTCGGTGCTCAGCAGTATTCTGGTGACTACACCCAGGGTTTATGGTTCCTTTATGGGAGCAATGGGAGGATGGGATGATTCAGGATCTGCAAAGTGCTGAGAGCGGTGCTTAGCGCTCAGCAGTTACATTATGTGTTCGCTTTTCAAATGTTTTATTGCATCAGTCATACCTGTTTGTTTTTATCAAGGTTAACTGTCTAGAACTTATTTAACAAGACCAAGCACCGCCATAAGCACCTGAACACAGCCCTCGAATGCTTTCTCCAGTAAATGATGTCGTTGTTCAGTGGCTCAGTTGTGTCCAACTCTTTGCGACCCCATGGACTGCAACACACCAGGCTTCCCTGTCCTTCACCATCTCCCAGAGCTTGCCCAAACTCATGTCCGTTGAGTCGGTGATGCCATCCAACCATCCCATCCTCTGTCATCTCCTCCTCCTGCCTTCAATCTTTCCCATCTTCGGGGTCTTTTCCAATGAATCAGCTCTTCGAATCAGGTGGCCAGAGTATTGGAGCTTCAGCTTCAGCAGCAGTCCTTCCAATGAATATTCAGGGTTGAGATTATCCATGATTAACAAACCTATGATTCTGGCACCGTGTCAAGAATGTTACAGCCCCTGGAAACTATCTGTGTTATCTCCTCGCCCTCTTCTCACCGTTCCAGCTGTCGCGGCCTCTCCAGTTATTTCAGGCTTTGAGTAGCTCACCATGTGGGTTCGTCCCACCGTCTCACTTGTGTCCACTCACCTCTCCCCTGTTCCCTTACTGTCTGCTGCTTCCTTCGCAGTCCTCTCTCTGAGCTATTCTTTCTTCACCTGCAAGGAATTCCTCAAAGGATAGTCTTTTCAGGACTTGCCTCCAAACTCATTTTCCTAGCAAGACTGATCAACATAGTCTGCACGGTGAAAACTAGTTAAGAAGTGGACGGGAAAGTAAAAGCGAGAGGGAAAGTACTATTTTTCAGTCAGGAGTCTGCTAACCTGAGGCCCCATTCTGTAATGAGGCAGCTGTGGTCTTGGATGATCCTAGTCTCTCCAGGTGTCGTTTGTCTTGTTGTTATTGTCGCTGCTGTGGGTTTTCTCTGTAGAATGAAGCCCAGCACTTGGCAAACATGTGCTCTTCCTTCTAGCCTGAAAATATGACCTAGAACGACCAGCAGCTACTCTACAGAAACCAGAAATGTACATTCAGTCAAACTCGCTCATTCTCAACGGAGGATGTTGCTGTGATGAGGATGTTGCTGTGATGTGAGCCGAGATTGGTTCTTGTTGGGGGACAGAAAAATCTTAGATACCATAGTGGTTTCTGGCTCTCCAAAGGGCCCCTGAATGGATATACAGTGTATTTGCAGTATTCAAGTTTCATGGGGGTAGGACAGTAAAGGGGAGGGGCGCCTGTGGATAACGAGAAACACTGCTCTTTCTTAGGAAGAACGTCCTCCTGTGCGTTTATATCCCCTCATCACTTAGCCTTGATAGCAGATCGACCAGGAGGCTCGGCTGTGTCCACTTGGTTCGCTGACTGGTGTGAAGGGTGCTGACCTCTGGTGGTGACAGGCCGATGATCACAGCTCGGTCACTGGCCAATCGCCTCGTAGTATTGGAAGGCTCTGATGACCTGCCATCCAGACTCTGCCCTTCCCTACTGAGACTGCAACTTACCTTCCACAAGAGAGTGACTGTGTCTTGATTATAAAAATAGTTACAGCTGTATGAAATATTCACAGTGAAACATTTTCTTTCCTGGCTGGCCCCATATTTGAAAGTTTGCCATATTTAATAGATTTAGGTGTACATTTTAAAGTCTCTGAAGTCAGGCTATAACTTCACATTTGATGGTATCTTAGATTTGATGAGGTAGAAGAGCAGAGGTTTTGTTATCTGAAATGTTAAGACCCCCCCCCCCAATCCTTTAAACAAGAGGGGAGTTCACAGCAGGGTTTGGGGATCTGAAAGCAGGACCGGCCACTGGGCTTCACAAGTAACCGAGGAGTCACAGGAGCCGAGGTGGGGCTGAGTCATCTCCGGATGAAAGGATCGCCATGACCTTCCCTCTCAGGACTGGCTCTGTCTGCTCCGTGGTGGGCGCCTGGCAGCCCCAGCCAATAGCTGGCCGGAGTCCAGGCGGTGAGTCAGACCGTGTGCTCGCTGGCCGGTGGCTCCATCCTACAGCTCTGCAGTGGGGGCGGAAGAACCCTTGTGAAGTTGTCATACCAGGACCCCGGGGACTTTCCATCTTACCTGTGAAATGAAAAGTGGAAGAACCTTTGTGTCCTTTTTCTGGTTTATAGTAACTGGTGTATACTAAGTATATTAAGACACTGTTGTAAATCTTTTACGTTGATCTCATCTAATCCTCAGAGCAACTCTATGAGTTAAATATTTTTATCATCCCTGTTTTATAGAGGGGGACATTAAGAGGGTTGAGAGGTTAAGTAAGATACCTCAGGGGATGTATCTGAGAAGGTGGGGTCACCAGGTTTCAAACATGGTCGTTAGGCTCACTGCACGGGCTCCGAGCCAGCCTGCATTCCCAACAGGACGTAGTCCCTTATCCAGAAACCCACTTTCCACGCCCTCACCTCCCATCCCTTCTTCAGCCCCTTTCCACCTCTCCACCCGAGCTCCCCAAGGTGATCCTTTGTGGTTCCGTTCTGCAAACTCCAGCGGACACTTAGTCCTCTTCTCATTTTGAGCTCTTAGTAGCCGTCCCCAGAGACAACCTCTGCCCCCTTCTCCCACGGAACACTCCGGGTGCACTCCTCGTCCCTGTCTCCTCAGTGGTTCTCCTCTTTTTCCTTTTTTGGTTCTGTTCTGTTTTGTAGTAGCAGGTGGAGTGAGGTCTGACTCACGCAGACATTAGATACGGGACCCGGCTCTGCCCCAAACCCCCCTTGTCTTCTCCTCCTGTCCTCTCCCCTAGACAGTCCTACTCACTCCCAGGGCTGTAATTACCCCCTGCCTGTTGCCCAGTGTTCTAATCCCGTGTATTTAATTACAGGATGCTTTAATAACCGATGACGCTTCCGCAGTTATCTCCAGCCACATCTCTTCTGAGTATCCGGTTGCCTATTGGATGTCTCCACCTGAGGCACCAGCACCTCTCTCACCCATCCTCCCGCTCCCCTCTTCTGTTTTCTCCTCCAGCCTGATTCAGTAAATGGGCACCGTGTCCCCCTGGTTTTTTGCTTTGTATTTTAACAAGAATGATGTTGAGCCCTGCCTCTCTCACCCCCACATCCAAGCGGTCTGTCCTCTCCCCGTCACCTCTTGAATCCCTCCCGTATGTCACTTGGCCATCGTCACCTCTCTGCTGACTGTTAAACAGCCTGATCACCCAGCATCCACTCTGGCCCCCTTCAGTCAACTCCACATGCTGCAGTTAGCAATACTTTCTGAAAACATGTGTCTGATGGCATCATTTCCACGCTTAAAAGCCTTCTCCGGCTTCCTCTGCCTTTAGGCAGGACTCCAGTCTTCTCCCGGTGTTCTCTGCCCTTCCATTCTGCCTGCCGCACCTCACACCACCCTTCTCCAGGCCTCCTGCACGTTCCTCAGCTTTGTTCTCTGCGCCTTCTGGACTTCAGGTGGGCTGTCCCCACTCCCTGGATGGTTCTTCCCTGTCCTCTGAGCCACCCGCTGGCTTTCTTCAGGTCTCAGCCTAAATGTCACTCCCTCAGGAAGAGCAACTTTCCAGAATCCCCAGACCAGCCTTCACACCTTATGTCATGACCCCACCTGGTTGACGGGGCTGTTCAGGAGAAATGTGTTTGTTCACGTTTCCTTGCCGTTGTAAGCCCTGTGAGGACAGGGCTGAAAACTTGCTATTTGCCAGGTCTCAGAGATACCATGATAAACAAGACCTCGTTTCAGTAAATAGTTGTCACATACGTGAACTCATAGTTTTGGGAGCTTTAACTTTTACTCTGGCACGTGGGCTCAGTGTACTTCAGTGGTTAATGTTATTTCTTACGCGGATATAAAGGCATTTCTATTAAAGGCAGTGAGGAAGCCCCCTTGCCAAGTTGATGTGTGCTAATCTAAGAGCAGTGACAAGGCTGAGGTGAGATGACCTGGGTGTACCTCCCAGGTGTGCCGAGACTCCCGCTCCTGAACGAGATCAGGGTGGACTCTGTCCGGAACAGCTTCAGAGGCAGTCATGGAAACGTGATGACTTACTCACATAAGCTGGTGTCCCAGGAGAAAGTCTCTTAGATCTTTCTTTTGTGGCTGTGACTGCACTTGTGCTGATGTTAGGGGAGAAGTCCAGCTTCACTCAGATGCTCAAAGGAGAAAGTCCTTTGGTTCAGTGCAGTTCAGTCGCTCAGTCGTGTCTGACTCTGCAACCCCATGAATTGCAGCACGCCAGGCCTCCCTGTCCATCACCAACTCCCGGAGTTCACTTAAACTCACGTCCATCGAGTCAGTGATGCCATCCAACCATCTCATCCTCTGTTGTCCCCTTCTCCTCCTGCCCCCAATCCCTCCCAGCATCAGTCTTTTCCAGTGAGTCAACTCTTCGCATGCGGTGGCCAAAGTACTGGAGTTTCAGCTTTAGCATCTATTTGGGAAAGTTTTGGTCAAATTTTAGTCACATCTTAAATCTTTTCACTTGCTCTCTCTGTCCCAGTTAAAGCTGTTTCCTGTGTATCTGAATTTACGTCACATCACTGAGGTTCTGAACTTTGTAGTACCTCATTCATGTTATTTTAGGTTATACTTTGGTCATTTGTTTTTTTGTAAGTTGTTGTTCAGTTTCTCAGTTGTGTCCGACTCTTTGAAACCTCATGGACTGCAGCACGCTAGGCTTCCCAGTCCTTCACTATCTCCCAGAGCTTGTTCAAACTTGGTGGAGCTTGTCCATCAAGTTGGTGATGCCATCCAACCAACTCATCCTCTGTCATCCCCTTCTCCTCCTGCTCTCAATCTTTCCCAGCTTCAGGGTCTTTTCTAATGAGTCAGCTCTTTGCATCAGATGGACAAAGCATTGGAGCTTCAGCATCAGTCCTTCTAATGAATAGTCAGGGTTGATTTCCTTTCGTATTGATTGGTTTGATCTCCTTGCTTTCCAAGGGACTCTCAAGAGTCTTCTCCAACACCACAGTTCGAATGCATCAAGTTGCTACCAGTAGATTGTGTTTCATAGACCACGTATTGTGGAATGTGTACTTGTTTCAGTAAGATCTCAGCAAGACAGACGTCACTTCGTTTGGCTCTTCCTTTCACAATGACTCCTTGAGCTTTGATGCTTACGCATGTGGCCTGTCCCCTCCCCCTTTAAGTTGCATGTGTAATTAGTGCCAAGTAATCAAGAGCATGAGTCAGACCCAGGTTGGAGTCCCACTTCTTCAACTTAAAAGCTGTGAGACCTTAGGCAAGTTATTTCAATCTTCAGTTTCTCTTTGTGAAGCAGGAAGTAGTCATAGCACTCAGCTAAATAGGATTATCCGTGCATTAAATAACCTGAATGTAATGGTACCTTCCCTGTTGTATCGTCTCCACAAATATACTATGGTGATGCCCTTGGAAAGGACCAGAAAGGCAAACAAGCCAAAAGGTAGAATCAGGCCACCATCAGTGCTTCATCCGGTGACTGCGGCTGGCCCAGCGATGGCTTCAGGGTCAGACGTCTCTGCGTGTGACAATCATATGAGTACCGTCCAGTCAGCAGCACCTGTGACCTATCCCATCCCTCAGAATCACTCTGCAGGAAAGATGGTGTCCTCCCCATTTTACAAACGAAGAGATCCAGGCGGAGGGGATGAAGGAACTTGCGGAGCCTCCCGAAGAATGTGATGGCAGTTCTGGCACAGATCTGCTCTAGGCGTGCCCCGTTCGTTCTTCTACACAGACTCCAGCCGCCACCCGGAGTTCCTGTAGCCCCCGCAGGAGAGGCACGTGCTCTCTGACGTACCAACGTACCTGACATACTGACGTGCCTGACGTACTGACGTACTGACGTACGTACCATCGGTACGTCAATACCTGACGTACTGACATACCGGACGTATTGACGTGCCTGACGTACAAACATACGGACTGATGTATCTGACGTACTGACGTACACGTCGTACTGATGTACCCAGGCCTGTGGGCTCAGCAGGGAACCGTTTGTCCTCCCTGCCTGACTCTGCAAATCACTTCTCGGCTTTGGGGTGACATCATGACTCTGGGCAGCACTCCTGCGTGCTGTAGAAGGATGCTGTGCTGTGTTAGAGGCGGCCAAAGGACCCATTGTGTCGCTAAACCCCAGAGACGCGCACACGTTTACAGGCGTGTTGAAGCGCTGATAACTGGAATATGTCAAGGCGCGTCCGAACCGCATTCTAATCCAGATGTCAAACAGAAGAGCACGCTGATCGGGACAGGGTGACAAGCCTGTCTGAGCCGTACCTGACCGGTTCACTGCGCTGGGTCCCACATTGTGGTTCAAGGTGGTTTGTTGAATATGTTCATGTCTTTCTCCTCCCCGACCCAGAAATGCTAGCGAAATGTCAACAATCCATGAAATCGAATACAAAAAATAGCCTTACTCAACAAAAGCTAAAGCTTAATTCTTGGGAAAAGACCAATAAAATGGGGTAAACCTGTGTCAAGTCTGTTCAAGAAAAAAAAAAAAATGAAAATACCCGGTGTTAGAAATAAGGACTAATAATAAATGTAGAGATTTAGAAAATCACATTGAAAGAAATCTGAATATATCAAATTATATCAATACATTCAAGAATCTTTTCAGTCACTTTTGAGTACGTTTCACCAGTTTGTAGTTTCCTGATCGATTATCCCTTTCATCAATCACCATAAAAGAAGTTAAAAGGTAATCAATTGAGTTATACTCTTCAAATGGGTGAACTGTATGGTTGTGAAAGATTTTTTGTTTGTTTCCAGTAATTAAACGGTCTTACCGTTCCTATGGACAGAGGAGCCTGGTGGGCTGCAGTCCATGGGGTCCATGGGGTCACTAAGAGTCGGACACGACTGAGTGACTTCACTTTCACTTTTCACTTTCATGCATTGGAGAAGGAAATGGCAACTCACTCCAGTTTTCTTACCTGGAGAATCCCAGGGACAGGGGAGCCTGGTGGGCTGCCGTCTGTGGGGTTGCACAGAGTCGGACACTAGTGAAGCGACTTAGCAGCAGCACCCTTCCTCTGCCCCTGCAGAAGAGGCCTGGGGTTCAGCCTGTTGATGGGTGAATTCTGTAAAAGCCTCAAAGAACCACTAAGGCCACAGTCACTTTAATTATTTTAGGGCTCAGGAAAGGACAGCAGGGACCATGCTCCTTCTGTGGAGCTCGCTTGATCTGAACATCAGAACCGGTCGGTAGCACACAAAGAAGAAAACAAACGATTCCCCTGGTATTTAAAGTATGGGCAGAGCTCCCACAAAAACATCGGCAGAGTGAGCCATGCAGTCTGTGGTGACCAAACAAGGTCTTGTCCTACAAATGCAAGATTGCAGTTTATTAGGAAGTCCACCAAGGAATTAATGTCAGCAGATAAAAGGAGAGAAACCTCTGCTCATCTCAGTAGATACTGTAATGGCAGCTGATAAAACTCAACCTATGTTGCATTAACAAAATCCTAAAGAAATAAGCTAGAGAAAGCAGGAAACTCCTTCGGGTTGCAGGAGCTGGCTGGGGCAGCCCCAGGTGGTTTGTGGCATCACCTCTGTGATCAAGGGGTTCCTTAATCTCCTGGCCGGCTGCTGCTGGGGGCTGGACCCTTGCGCGCCAACCTCGGTCCTCACTGTTGCTTCAGCTCAGAAGTTGGGCTCTGTTTCCTGAGAAAGAAGAAACGTTGGCTGTGGTAGATGTTTGAGCCATGTAGTTCTGAGAATTTTCAAGTGGATGGGAATCAGTCGTTTCAAGGTCACAGCCTTGTCTGTTTGTGACATTCTTTAGGCATTTATTGCAACTAACCTTTAAATTTTATTTTCTTTTATTATGTATTGTATGTTTGTTTATATTACTGTTTATTTGTTGCAACTAACTAATTCGGGAAACTTGGTGCCTTCACTTACATACGCTTTTCCTACTTTTAGTAACGCTTTGTCCCCTTGTCTGGAAGAGCATCTGTATCTCTGTCTTCAGTGCACCCTTTTGCCCCCAGCACACACGAAGCCAAGCGAATACAGCATGGAAAGGAACAAAAACTAACACACTTCATTTATTCTGCTACCTTTATACGTCCTATAAAATTACGTTTAAACTTTGACTTTGTTGATATCCATGTATCTAAGCACTTTAGGGAAATGTCCCCAAGAGTTTACTCTTTTCCATATACTTTTAACTTTAATATTTCCCTTTCTGCTTATTCTTGCTGAACTATTTTAAATTGTTTTTGCTTTATTTCTCGCTCAGCTATTTTAAATGATTTTTGCTTATTTCTTGCTCAACTATTTTAAATGATGTTCTAAAAAGAAAAGATAGGACTTCCCTGTAGCTCAAACGGTAAAGAATCTGCCTGTGATGTAGGAGACCAGGGTTTGATCCCTGGGTTGGGAAGTTCCTCTGGAGAAGAGAATGGCAATCCATTCCAGTATTTTTGTCTGGAGAATTCCATTGACAGAGAAGCCTGGTGGGCTGAAGTCCATAAGGTTGCAAAAAGTCAGACACAACTGAGCGACTAACACACACAAAAAGAAGATACTGTATGAATATGGTAAACTTATATTTCCGAGTGTGGAATAAAGTATAAAGGACAGATGTTAAAATGACTGACCTATTGATAGTCCTTTTTCTTCGTGAAATTACAATGAAAGATCTTACATTAAGTTAAAATTAATAGGAATTGGAAATTAGCAGTCAGTTTTTTTAATTTGGGGGGTTTTTTAGTGCTGTTTGGGCGATGTGTAAATTTTGTTTTAAAGTGCTTCTAATCCTACACCCTTGGGGCTTCCCTGGTGGCTCAGACGGTAAAGAATCTGCAATGCAGGAGACCCAGGTTCAGTCCCTGGGTTGGAAGATCCCCTGAAGAAGGGAACAGCAACCCACTCCAGTATTCTTGCCTGGGAAATTCCATGGACAGAGGAGCCTGGCAGGCTACAGTCCGTGGGGTCACAAAGAGTCAGACACGACTGAAGTGAACTTGCATCCTTACAGCCTCGGCTCTTGAAGATGGGGGTTGGATCCTAACTGTGACCCCTGCCTTTCCCTGATGTGTCTGTCAGTCCCATACCAGTTAGCAGCTGTGCACTTGTCCTGACACACTTGAAGAACTAGCTGCCTCTGAAGCTGCCATCCGCTGCAGATGTCTAACTTTGGTACAAGACGCATCACGACTGCACAAGGGCGTTACTCGCAAAGCCCCAGTGGGGGCATTGGCGGTGGAGGGGGTGCTTGTGGCTTGAGGGCCTTTGAGGAAGGCGCACTGGGCCTGTGAACTGAACGAGGAAGGCGGAGGAGGCTCCCAAGGCCGCCATGACAGTGCTGCACACCCGGTGGCTGAGAACAGGGGCCTTTCACCTCCCGCAGTCAGGAGGCCAGATACCTGAGAGCAGGAGTCAGCAGGGCCAGCGCCTCCTGGAGGCTCCAGGAGGCTCCGCCGCAAGCCTCCCTCCTCCCTGCTTCTAGTCTCTGCTCGCCCTCCTTGCCGCCTGGCAGTGCCACTCTGACCTCCACCTCCACCCAGCATGGTCTCCTCCTCTGTGTCTGCGTCCTCTCTCCTGTGAGGACATGGGTGGTTGGATTTAGGGTACAACCTAGTAATCCACGGTGGTGGTGGTATCATTGTTGTTCAGTCACTCACTCATGTCCGACTCTTTGCGACCCTGTGGACTGCAGTACACCAGGCTTCCCTGTCTTGCACCATCTCCCAGAGTTTGCTCTAATTCATATCCATTGAGTCAGTGATGCCATCCAACCATCTCATCCTCTGTTGTCCCCTTCTCCTCCTGCCCTCAATCTTTCCCAGCATCAGGATCTTTTCTAGTGAGTCAGCTCTTTGCATCAGGTGGCCAAAGGAAGTTTCAGCTTCAGCATCAGTCCTTCCAGTGAACGTTCAGGACTGATTTCCTTTAGGATTGACTGGTTGGATCTTCTTGCAGTCCAAGGGACTCTCAAAAGTCTTGTCCAACACCACAGTTCAAAAGCATCAATTCTTCGGTGCTCAGCTTTCTTTGTAGTCCACCTCTCACATCCATACATGATTACTAGAAAAACCATAGCTCTCACTAGACGGACCTTTGTCAGCAAAGTGATAATCTGCTTTTGAATATGTTGTCGAGATTTGTCATAGCCTTGGCCTCATCTCAAGATGCTTACCTTAAGTACACCTGCAGAGAGCCTTGTTTCCAGAAAGGTCTTTTTCTGTCATTCCGGATGAACACCATTCAGAAAGGCAGGTAGGATTGCAGTGGCCCCTACCTGAGGCAGTGCACTGGGCATTGCCTTGAGGCAGGCACAAGGCAGGTCCCAGAGCTGAGAAACTGCCTTTGAAAGGAAGTGTGGATGGGATCCTAGGGTGTGAAATTCCTGGGAGACGTACCTGGCGGCTGAGTGCCTGTGCTGAGAAGTGAGGACGCGTCACGGGTGTTGTGTAATCAGATCTGCTTTCAGGGAGGGACCCACTGGTCCGTGTGTAGAATTGTTCCCGTGTTAGCTTAGATGTCGCAGTTTCTAGATTGTTCTGCTAACTGTCATAGGTAAACAGTTCAACATATACTTTTCCTAGGCGGCCGTAGTCTTCAGTCGCTCCCGTGGACAACGGCCTTGGGTTAGCGTGTGATAGAATATGTAATGTCCATCCATCCACGATGGGCAGCTTTCACAGACCACAACATGGGTGCCAGTGAGACACCCTTTGGTTACACTCTTCCCTGGGGACCTTGTGATGCTGTCTTAGCCCGGGCTACCTGTTGAGTAATGAGAGCTTGAACTGGCCTTCTCAGGAATTTTAGTAACGTATTCCAAACAGCCTCTTGTGGTTGAATGGTTTGGGGGGGGTTGGTTGTTTTTTTCTTTCTCTTTGGTGTAACTCCAGTTGACTCTTTATTTCCTGTTTCAGTACATTTGTTCCTTCAGGTAGGATTGGAGACTTCATCATCATGGAAATAAAATAAACAGTACCCTATTCAGAAAGTTCTGCCAGAGGTGGAGAAGCAGTGACGTTTCGTAGTATTATACTTTATTCTCCTAACTTTAAAGGCTAACGCTTTTGTTAGCAATATTATTACATAATTAGTAATCTAGCCTTTGTAACAAACCAAAATTCAATTTACTATTGTCTGTTTTACATATTTAACGTTTTGCTTTGTTTGGTCAAGGTTTTTACATTACTAAACAAATGTTACAGGCCTGCCTCAAAACCCAGAAGTTCAGGCTAAGCATGAGAAGAACATCAGCCGGAGAGCCTCATCCTAAGTACCTTCCCAGCGGCCCTCAGGATTACCAGGGCCGGCAGGTCAGGGTCTGGGGAGACTAAGAAGACAGGGCTGCCTGTGAGGTGCTGGCCCAGAGGGGTGACAGTTCAGGCCGATGAATAATTGAGACAGACGCACCCCACTGATGTGAGACGTTAGTGATTGAAGGCACACCGCCCACCACCAGGGAATTGAGGAGCCCCTCTCACAGCGAGACCCCGAGGGCCCAGCTCCCCACATCCCGCTGGCATGGGGGCTGCAGCTGTGAACAGGGACACCCTGGGGAGGCTGACAGGGAGTCACTGCCCCGGTGGGCTCTGGGAATGTGGGCCGTCCCCCAGGCAGCCCCATCCTCAGGAGGGACCCTGCCACTCCGAGCACCAGTCCTAACAAGGGGTTGGATTGTGACTCAGAGAATGAGAGAGATACAGTGTGTCCACACTGAGGTTAAAGTGTGAGTTTTTAATCATGCGTAAGTCGTCACTGTGATTCGTCGGTCGTGACAAACACGCCAGCGCATCCTTTAGGGGAATGTTATCTCACAAGATTGCTGTTATTCAGTCACTCAGTCCTGTCTGACTCTTTGCAGCCCCGTGGACTGCAGCACACCAGGCTCCGTTGTCCTTCACCATCTCCCGGAGCTTGCTCAAACTCATGTCCATTAAGTCGGTGATGCCATCCAACCATCTCATCCTCTGTCTTCACCTTCTCCTGCCCTCAATCTTTCCCAGCATCAGGGGCTTTTCCAGTGAGTCGGCTTTTTGCATCACGTGGCTAAAGTACTAGAGCTTCAGCATCAGTCCTTCCAATGAATATTCAGGATTGGTTTCCTTTAGGGTGGACTGGTTGGATCTCCTTGCAGTCCAAGGGACTCTCAAGAGTCTTCTCCAACACCACAGTTCAAAAGCATCAATTCTTCAGTGCTCAGCTTTCTTTATGGTCCAACTCTCACATCTATACATGACCACAGGAAAAACCATAGCTTTGACTAGGTGGACCTCAGATGATCCCTGTAGGGGAAACCCAATGTGGAGAATACAAGGAGCTTCTGTGTCTTCACAGCTTTACTATAAATCTAAAGTTATTCAAAATAAAATGTTTATTTAAATATTTTTTTAAATCAGACGAATTAAGATGGTACCCCAAAATATGTTTAGCACACAAAATTCACAGTTTTGGGAGCTGACGCCGTGGGTAACTCCCCTGCATCCAAGTTCTCTTATCTGAACACCTCTACCTGAGGGTATTCTTTGGCAGCTGGACTTGTGGGTTTGAGGCAGGTCACCCCAGGGTGACCCCTAACCAAAGTGGGCAGGGTGGTCCTGATGAGGAGGCATGCACAGCCTCTCCGGGGTCCCCAGCAGCTGTGACTGCATGGAGCTGTGACCTGCCAACTAGAGCTCCCCCTTTTTTTAAATTATTTTATTTTTTAAAAATACTTATTATTTATTGATTTGGCTGCACCAGGACTTCATTGTAGCATGCAGGATTTTCTGTCTCTGTTGCTGCCTGAGAACTCTTAGTTGCAGCAGGTGGGATCTAGTTTCCCGATCGGGGATCAAACCTCGGCCCCCTGCATTTGGGAGCGTGGAGTATTAGCCACTGGACCACCAGGAAGGTCACTAGAGCTCTTTTTTTTTTTTTTAATTAATTAGTTTACTTGTTTTAATTGGAGGCTAATTACTTTACAATATTGTAGTGGTTTCTGCTATACACTGACTTGAATCAGCCATGGGAGTACCTGTGTCCCCATCCTGAACCCTCCCTCCCACCTCTCTCCCCGTCCCATCCCTCAGGGTCATCCCAGTGCACCAGCCCTGAGCACCCTGTCTCATGCATCGAACCTGGACTGGGGATGTTTCACATGTGACAGTGTACATGTTTCAGTGCCATTCTCTCACATCACCCCACCCTCGCCTTCTCCCGCAGAGTCCAAAAGTCTGTTCTTTACTTCTGTGTCTCTTTTGCTGTCTCACATATAGGGTCATCATTACCATCTTTCTAAATTCCGTATGTATGTGTTAATATCCTGTATTGGTGTTTTTCTTTCTGACTCTTTCCTTTCATCTCGCTTCCCCTGGTCTCACAGGTCAGCTGTGGGAGAACCCACACTAAGACCATCTGCAATAAATAGGTATTGATGGACTTGATTAACATAGTAAATGGGTAAGATTCCGACCATTCAAAGAAATTAGCATCCAGGAAGAGAAAGACTACCGGAGCCTTGCGGATCACACCTGGCTCGCCCAGTGAGCAGCCGTGGAAGGTGCAGAGTGGACACAGCCTGCCCTTCCTGACTCGGGGTCGCTTCCGCCTTCAGCCTCGTTCGGTCCAGCACCTCACCCGTCAGGGGACGCACATCCCGGAGCCCTCGCTGCCCCCGCCACCTCACATGCTGGGAGGACACCGCAAGTGTCTGCACAGCGGGTTGGCCAAGCAGACAGCAGCTCCTCGACACGGATTGAAATCCCACTCCTGTCACTTCCTAACTTTCTGAGTCCACCCCAGTTGCTGAGTCGGCTCACCCGTAGAGCAAATCCAGGCACACCCTTCGAGCTTGTCACATAAATTGCATGGGGTCACTTCCTGTAATACCTGGGATTGCAGCACAGAAACAAGCACTCAGGCAGTCAGTGCTCTTGTGGAGAGGATGGCATTTGAAATGGGGCAAGGAAGTGGAGAGCAGGACGTTTCCATTACGACAGGAGGAACGACTGCCAGAACGTGAGATTAAGGACTGCAGGGAGCTTGGCAGACAGCTGTGTGCCTGGACAGAACAGGAAACAGGCAAGCAGGGTCACGGAGGAGCCAAGCCCGGAAGCCTGAATGCCAGCCAGGGTCAGCTGACTTTATTCCACGAGCAGGAGGGGAGATGTGGAAAAAGGCGGCTGTGCCAGAGGTGGTGGGAAAGATGGGAGTTTGAATTCCAAGTTACAGTGCCCCAAAGAGAGGTCAGAATTGGAAATAGAGGTTTGGGAGTAGTTCACTAAACAGCTTTATCATGAAATTGGCAAACCAACCAGCATGGACTCTCTTCATCACAGTCGGAAATGGAATAACGGGCTTCTTGACACAGTCAAGGAAGTTGGTTCCTGTCGTGACGTTTTACACTTTTAACTCTCATCTCGCTAATTCTCTTGTCTGTAATCGCTTAGTCATGTCCGATGCTTTTGTGACCCCATGGACTGTAGACCACCAGGCTCCTCTGTCCATGGAATTTCCCAGGTGAGAATACTGAAGAGAGGTGCCATTTCCTTCTCCAGGGGATCTTCCCGACCCAGGGATCAAACCCATGTCTCCTGCATTGGCAGGGGGGTTCTTTACTGTTGAGCCATGAGGGAAGCTCCATCTTGCTAATTAGTATGTATAATAAAGTGAGATGTTGGGCTGAATGAACTACAAGCTGAAGTCAGGATTGCTGGGAGAAATATCAACAGCCTCAGATAGGCAGATGACACCACCTTAAGGTAGAAATCGAAGAGGAACTGAAGAGCATCTTGATGAAGGTGAAAGAGGAGAGTGAAAAAGCTGGCTTAACACTCAACATTCAAAAAACTAAGATGGCATCCAGTCCCAACATTTCATGGCAAATAAATGGGGGGGAAAATGGAAACATTGACAGATTTTATTCTCTTGGGCTCCAAAATCACTACAAAATCACTATGGATGGTGACTGCAACCATGAAATTAAAAGATGCTTGCTTCCTGGAAGAAAAGCTGTGACAGACCCAGACAGCGTATTAAAAAGCAGAAACATCACTTTGCCAACAAAGCGCCATCTAGTCAAAGCTGTATTTTTTCCAGTAGTCATGTACAGATGTGAGAGTTGGACCATAAAGAAGGCTGAGCACCGAAGAATTGATGCTTTTGAACTGTGGCACTGGAGAAGACACTTGAGAATCCCTTGGACAGTAAGGAGATCCAACCAGTCCATCCAAAGGAAATCAGTCCTGAACATTCATTGGAAGGAATGACGCTAAAGCTGAAGCTCCAATATTTTGGCCATCTGATGGCAAAGAACTGACTCATTGGAAAAGACCCTGATGCTGGGAAAGATTAAAGACAGGAGGAGAAGGGGACAACAGAGGATGAGATGGTTGGATGGCATTATTGACTCAATGGACATGAATTTGAGCAAGCTCTGGGAGAGAGTGAAGGACAGTGAAGCCTGGTGTGCTGCAGTCCGTGGGGTCACAAAGAGTCAGACACGACTTAGCTACCAAACAACAATAATAAAGCAGGTTTTTTTCTCCCTGGATATTTTATCCAGGTAATCTAAATCTTCCCCAAAGGTAGAGGTTGGTGTGGGCTGAGCAGTGTGGAGGTGTGTCCTATGAGTGGACCAGGAGATAGGAGTGAGGTCCTTGCAGGCAGGGCACTGGGCCAGCAGCTAGCCACAGCCACAGCCTTGCAATCCAGCACCTTCTCATTCCTTTTGCCAGTTGTCCATTAACTTCTACAAGAATTGAAATAACAGAGATGATGTTACACAGACTTGTTCATGCAGTTACTGTTTCCAGGTCTCCTTAAGTAGATCCTTATTTCCATTTCATGTTTATATAAATGATGCCTGTAACATTTTCAAGTTTCCAGTTGTTCCTTGCTAGTATGTAGAAATACAGTACATGTGTTTTTTTGTTTTGTTTTTTCACTTTGCTCTCTGTGACCTGCTAAACTTTTTGTTTTTTTTTTCTTTAGATCTGTGAGCTTTCTGTAATTCTTTGGTATTTTCTATGTAGAAAATCATATAGTCCACCAAATACAGTTTTGCTTTTTCTTTTTCGGCCCAGAGGCTTCATTTCTTCCTTTGCCTTCTTGCATCAGCAAGGACAGCTAGTGGCAGGTGCTTCTCGCTCTTACAGGGAAAAACATTTCTTATTTTCCATTAAATGAGTTAGCAATAGGTTTTCCATGCATATTCTTACTCTGATAGAGGAAGTTCTTGTTTACTTACCACTGATACTAGCCTTGTTATTCCTTTTCAGCAGAAGACTCAGAAAGCGGCGTTTACATGCGATTCATGAGGTCTCACAAGTGTTACGACATCGTTCCGACCAGCTCCAAGCTTGTCGTCTTTGACACCACATTACAAGTGAGTGAGCCCGTGTCCCTGAGTTCGGGCTGTGTTATTTCGGTGGCTGTTCTCAGGTAATTTGGGCCCAGTCCTTTCTGCATGTGCTGAGGTTTACCGTCTGAATTCTCAGGCATCACAGCTGTCTTCTAAGGAATGCACTGTTTAACAGATAAGGAAGCTCATTATTTAGAGTTTACTCATATTCTAGAATTTGAGAACTTGGTCCACAGACCCAGGGAGTCATGGGGTGGAATCTGAACTCAGGTCTCCCTGACGTGTGTCCATCCCGTTCCCTCCTCGGCACATCCTGATGCCCTGTGTTAGTTATTTACCAGAATAAAGTTGAAAAAACTTCAGTTACAAAGAAAAAAATTACTCAGGTGGATAATCTCTTAAGAGAAAACTATTGGTCTCTTTCAGCAGAAGATTTGAACCCGATTATTATGGTATTAAAATTGTGCTTACTGCAACTCGTTTTACACCAGTGTGACTTACAATTGTATGTGAAAAGTGCCAGATAACACATTCAATATACTCCAGTTACATCCAGTGTAATAAGATATGTGTGCATACATATGTATTCCTGTGTGCATGTAAATTTATGCGTAAATCTTTACCAAGATGATTACATTTGCTTGGGTTCCCCAGAAGTAGCCGTCAAGGCAGGAATTCACGGGCTGTTGGCACTTTATGAGGGCATCATCCCCCTGGGGAGCCCCCGAGGGGACTGGGGGAGAGCGGGGAGGGGCTGAGGGCCTCCAGGGGCAGCTCTCAGGTGAAGACCACCACTCCTTCCCTCGGTGGGACTCCAGCGGGCGAGCGTGTTCACTCCGGGTCCTCGGCTCCTCGTCCAGCGGGGTCCTGGGAGCCCTGCCCAGCCCTCTGGCCTGTGGGCCCCCCGGGACACCCTGCGGCTCTTCCCCCAGGACGCCTGGGCTCTAGGGGACCACTCTGTCTGCATTTGTCCTCAGTGCCCAGAATTCTCAGGAATGTGAAAATCGCTTTGTCCTTAATTTTATTTTCCAATTGTTTCTGATTTTTGGGTAAATTGACCTGATACCCTGTGACTTTGGCAAATTCACCTGGGCCCAGGCACCCTTCAAGGCCCCTTCTCCAGCTCTTGATTCCTTGACTCAAGGAAGACAGAGCGGTATCCAGAGGCAGGATCTTAGGGAAGCAGACAGTAACTTCAGGAAACCTTCTCTACCCCTAAAACTACAGACTGCAGTAGTGAAGTACCTGGAAATTCCGAATTCCCCAAATAAGTAGATCACCCCGTCTTACCCAAAGACATCTGCCAAAGGCCTGACTGGAGGTTTTCCAGCAACAGAAAAGCAAGTGATCCCAGGTTTCATTCTTACTCAGCTTTTCCCTCGTCGTGAAATGGACTCTTTTCTGAATGTAGCATTTAGCCAGGGCGAGTGATACGTGAAAAATGTGATGCTTTATGGATCTTCAGAGGTCACTAATCCAGTGACTGTCACCCCCCCTGATTAATAGAAGCTGCCTGAGCCTCATCCCATGAAAGTCATGAATCCTGTGGGCTCCATGCTTCCAAGGAGCTAAAACAGGTTGCCATGGAAATGGGGGTGACACGTCGGCACTGGTGACAGCAAAGTTAATTATGTGTCTGAAAGGCTAAGCAGACCGTTGTCTAGACACAGCCTGTAGGGTGACCGTGGACACGTCCCGAGAGCAAGGGAAGCAGGCTGGGGGGCTGCAGTGTGTCCATCCCCAGGACCACATCCTCTTCTCGAGGTGGCAGCCGGGACAGCGCCCGGTGTGCCGGTGGTAGGGCAACACGGAGCCGTTGAGACGGGTAGAAGTTTGTCCAGAATGTGTTTCAGTTAAAAAAAAAAAGAAATGTATTCCACTCAAGTCACTCTGAGGGTGTCAAAGACATTGCTGGTCTGGGGAGCCGGGATCAGCCGTCCACATGTGAACTGAAAACGGGGGTCGCAGAAAACAAGCGACTAGAGAGGCCTGAGGAGGGCAGGGGGGACGGCCCCGCCCCGGTGCCTGCGCCCCCGGCCTCTGAGCCTGCGGGCCTCCTGCGGCTTGGGCTGTGACGCCCCCGTGTGTCGTGTCCGCGGACACGCAGCGCCTGTCTCCTGGTGCCCTGGAAGCCAAGTGCACGTCCCAGACTCCTGCTTCTCGGGCTGACTGGTTCTCCCTCGAGGTCAGCAGTCGTCACAAGCCCCTGACGGTGGTGTGACTAAGGTGGGGGCGCTGCCTGGCTCCCCGCTACTCCCTGGAGGGCAGGAGCCTGCCTTAGATGGTTCCACATCTGGAGATGCTGACAGCCCAGTACTCGGGCTAGACAGGCCCGATGCACCCTCTCGGGGTGGGCTCTGGGCTTGCACGGTCCCTCGGCCTTCAGCTGAGTTATTCTTCCCCTACCAGGCCCTGTAGGAAGTCAGGAGCCATTTCTCAAAAGGAAAATAATGACCTGCAGAAGAAAGTGTGGGGTTTTTTTTGAAATCTTTTTCCCGCCCCAAACCAGTGACTCACTTGTTGGTGCCCGGTGGGCCATTCATCCAGCGGCCCCAGCTCTGCCTCTAGGGGTTGCAGGCCCAGGTGGACAAGGGGCCCACCCTGCTGCAGAGCCATGCCCTGCTCTGGGCCCTCAAGACCGCTGTCGCTGGTCACTCAGTGCACAGGTCAGAGCAGCACTCAGATGGGGGCGTATTCTTCCGAAGGCCCAAGAGGTGGCGGGGAGCAGGAGGCAGGCAGAGTCTCAGGGGGTGGGGGGGGGGGGGTCTCTGACGCTCCAGGCTGCTGCCCACCCCCCGACCCTGGTCCCTCTGGCTTGCGGACATCACTCTGAGACATCTGTAAAGCGTTGCTCCTCCTTGCCCGTCAGAGCAGGCAGCCCGATGTCATCGATGTCACCGTGCGCGACATGAGGCCTGGGGGGCCGGTCAGCATCTCTGTGGACAGTGGAGTCAGAGAGCATGGGAGTGGGCTGTGTTCGCCAAGGCGGCCTGTACCTCGGGGGCCGAGTACCTCGGTCCAGAGAGAACGCGCTTGCAGGTGGAGCTGCAGGGTCCAAGATGCTCGGCTGGAGTTGCAGGAATCCAGCCGCATGGGCAGGTTCCCGCCGGAGTGTGACGGTCAGCACCTCCATCTCTGTGCTTCCCCAGGGACACCGTGCTGCCCCTGGCTCGCCACCCTGTGGTTTCGAGGGGCATCCTGCCCAACCATAGCATCCCATGCGCTGTGTGTCCGAGAGCCAGAGTAGGGACCCCAGTGCTCCATTCGGGAACTCAGGGGTAGCCGGTACGGCCTGCAGACCCCTGAGCTCCGGGGCTTGGCCTTGGCTGAGACTCCGTCTGTCCCCTGGCAGACCATTTGCCCCACTTGACTGCAGCCGCAGTGGTGTTGGGAGCACTCGGAAGTGGCGTCTGTTCAAGGCCAGTGCCTGGTGAGCCTGGAAGCTCTGTGCTCAGCCATCCTGGAGAAGCAGCAGTCCCGGCTGAGGCACCGTCCTCAGGGGACCCTGACCGAGTTTGGGACTCGGGTCTGGAAATGGTGGGAGGATGGGACTGCACGTTGATGACTAAGGCGGGGTTTCAGACCCTGGGCCGAGAGTTTTTCTGGCTGTGTGGATCAAGGAACATTTCAGAGGCCGGGCATCTGCCTCATTCCCAGGGATGCTGTAACTGGTCAGCCATTGCCAAGGGCCCGTGGATCGGACAGAACACTCACCCAAGCCGGGCACCTGCTGCCCCGTCCTTGGCAGCTCAGTGTAGCCCTGCCCTTCCCCGGAGGACCCTCACCCCACGCACATCAGCGAGGTCCACACGGGTGCGCCCCCTGTGGAGCGCCACCAGCACGCAGCTGCTCAGGGTGGAGCGTCCCCGCGCGCAGACCCAGGGAGGGTCTGGTGGGGAAGGGGGCTAGGGACTGGGCGCACAGGCACACGTGCCGAAATCTCCATAAGCCCGTGGGTTCACTCTTCCTCCTCAGAGCACCAGAGTTCTGGCATCTCAGCATTCCGCAATGGCCTACATTCAAGGCCGTCAACTCAGAAGGCTTTTGAGCCTTCCCAGCGGCTGCCCTAGATGTCACGTCCATGCTGTCGGTAACTCCACCAAATCCCATGTTGTCTAGAAGCAGTTCCCACGCTCAGTTTCCAGGTTTCTGCAGATACGAAGTGGCGAAGCCCTGTCCCTGTCCCCAAGTGTGAGGCCCTCACTGGGGCAGGCTGGAGCCTAACTCAGGTCTCGGGGCGGCAGGGGGTGGCTGCGGTTGTCTGGGGAATGAGTGACCCCATGTGTGCAGGGCCTCCACCCAGGAAAACTTGTCCCTTGGCCTCCAAGCCAAGACAGGCGGTTCTGACACCAGCCCTGTCGCTGTGCTGGGTTCTGGGGTTGAGCCAAGTCAGCGCCTCGGGTTTCACATCCAAGACGCGGGGAGGCAGTGACCCCTGGGATGGTGACGCTCCGTCCCCTGTGTGAGGGCCCCATCCCCAGCCTGGCAGGGCTCTGCCCACACCAGAATCCACGTTCCTTTCGCCGCAGTGACTGCATCTCTGGCCCCGGCTCTCCTCTGGCAACTGCAGGCTGGGGCAGGGACACCTGTCACGGGGAACCCTGGTTCCTTCTCAGTGCTCCCTGCCCAGGGCCACGGGGTCTGGGCCCCACTGACCCAGAGCTCAGCACTGTGTTCAGGCCCCAAGACATGAGCCCAGTCCCAAACTCTCAGTCCCAAAAACCCTCCTGGGTGCATTTCTGATCCACTGGGGTCTGGTCAGGACACAGAAACCACAGCAGTCATTGAATAGAAAGGTAACATATATTGGTATAATTGGATGTAAGTTACCTGGGTAACTGACAGGGTAAATGCTGACCTCTAAACTGTCCTTCTTGATGAGGTGAGAGAGGAGAGTGAAAAGCCTGGCTTAAAACTCAGCACTTAAAAAACAAAGATCATGGCATCAAGTTCCATCATTTCATGGCAAATAGATGAGGAAAAAGTGGAAACAGTAACAGACTTTATTTTCAGGGGCTCTGAAATCACTGCAGACAGTGACTGTAGCCACAAAATTAAAAGACGCCTGCTCTTTGGAAGAAAAGCTATGACAAACCTAGACAGCGTATTAAAAAACAGAGACATCACTTTGCCAGCAAAGGTCCATCTAGTCAAAGCTATGGTTTTTCCAGTATTCATGTACAGATGTGAGAGTTGGACCATAAAGAAGGCTGAGCACCAAAGAATTGATGCTTTCGAACTGTGGTGCAGGAGAAGACTCTTGAGAGTCCCTTGGGGAACAAAGAGATCAAACCAGTCCATCCTAAAGGAAATCAACCCTGAGTATTCATTGGAAGAACTGATGCTGAAGCTCCAGTACTCTGGCCACCTGATGTGAAGAGGTGACTCGTTGGAAAAGACCCTGATGCTGGGAAAGATTGAGGGCAGGAAGAGAAGGGGGCGACAGAGGATGAGATGGTTGGACGGCATCTCCGACTCAGTGGACATGGGTTTGAACAGATTCCGGGAGATGGTGAAGGACAGGGAAGCCTGGTGTCCTGCAGTCCCTGGGGTCGCAGAGTCGGACACAACTTAAGGACTGAACAACAGCAACACCAGGAAAGCCCCACTTGCTACTTTAGAGACAGGAAAGATAAGGGTTCAGCCTGTTCCCAAAATTCACGTTTCAGGGGCTAATAAAGAGAAAGAGAGACGTTGCAGCTCATTTTGTGCTTTTTCATCGTCAAGGACAAAGATCTTAAAGATGGAAGAAGTGCAATCAATGGTGATTAGAAGAAGCTAAGTCCAGGGTAGGTGTGGAGACTGTAGGAGGTTGCCTGTTTGCTTCCTGGCCCCAACTTGTGCAGTGGTGTCGGAGGAATTGTGGAGACCAGGTGAGCAGGTCTGAGGCCTGAGGCCCGAGGCCAGAGGTAAGAGGAAAAACAAGATTCCTGGAAAAACAGCGGGGGACGCAGTGTCCATCCCAGGTAAGGTGTTTGAATGAAGCATTAACAAAAGTAGTAGTCTCTAGAAACCTGTCATGGCCTGACCCCAGAAAGTGAGGGCGAGAAACCTGATTTCCTCTTTGGATCATTCGTAGCTGTGGTAATACCGTGAAGGAAAGGCCAGTCTGGGGGCTGACAGAGCCTGGCGCAGCATCCTGATGGATAAGATACAGAAGCGTATTTAGGCAGCTCAGCGAATTAATGGCTCATCGTGGACAGAGGATGAGAGGGTTGGATGTCATCACTGACTCAAAGGACATGAGTTTGAGCAAGCTCCGGGAGTTGGTGATGGACAGGGAGGCCTGGCGTGCTGCAGTCCATGGGGTCGCAAAGAGTCGGACACGACTGAGCGACTCAGCTGAACTGATGGACCTTAAAAGAACGTCAGTGAAATCTCGGTCTCCCTTGAGCGAGGCTCCTGGTGGTTTTGGATTCCTCTCAGGGACCAGGCCACCTGTCACTCCAGCTAGCCCTGCCTCCTGCAGGCTCGGTGGGCAACACCCTGCCTCAGGAACTAGCGGGGGACGAGCAGCTGGGTAAGCGCCCCTGCCTCTCCCCCTCCAGGAGGACAGTCCTCAGAAGACCCCAGGGGAATCAAGCCCCGTCAGGCGGGCTCGACCACCCACCCCCCTCTTCCCTGCAGGCCTGTGTCACTCCTACTCCTGGGTCATCTTCTCAGATAAGCCACGGGCGGGCCAGGCTCTGCTTTCTGGGGTAATCTAGCTAAGAAATTGCTGGATGCCTTAAGGTTCTTTCCCTCTAAGCCCATCAGCATTTGGAGCAGTACCTTGAATATTGATTTTATTGGCGGCATCATCTACTTAACAGATGATTTGAAGCCGAGAGAGAGAAAATAATAACCAAGATCCAGAAGGATTCCTCAATAAGCTGAATGATCCCTGGGTCTAATTAGTAAGTCCCTGCTGTCCAGAACAATGAGAATTAGAGCGTATCGGTATTCCAGAAAAGACTTAAGACTCACATCGTTCAGAGGTGGTGCAAAAAGGCTTGCATACGAACAGCGGTCTCTGTTCCTCCTCGCCCCCTCATCGTATTCCCAGAAACAGCAGTTCAGCTGTTGGGCCTGGCAGTCACTGCCCCCTTAGCTCGAGTCATTCATTTTAAGGCACTTTTCTTCTGCCTAACTTGGCACCTAGGTGCTTTGTTTCTCATGTGGCTTCCTTCCTCCCCTCCTGCCGGCCCCCCCGCCCCCATTAACCATATCTCAGGGGGTGTTTTCATGCATCTGACTGTCTCATGTTGTACCGCAGTGACATTTCCTATTTGTTCAGTTCAGTGTTATTCCTGGAGCTCGGAATCCTTCCATTTTTAATTTTCTTTGATCATCTAAGGCTTTTCCCACCATCTGACCTCTCAGTAGGATGTCCTGTGCAGTCAGGCGGGGCCCGCAGGCTTGCAGCCTCTTGCAGACCCACCCCTGCTGCTTCTGCGTCTCCTCCTCGGTCGTCACCATCACCCGAGACCCTTACTGCTTCACGCCGTCAGTGCCTCCACCCTCTCCTGATAACCTGAATGCAGGCTCTTCTGTGCTCTTGATTTATTCCCTCTGTTTTGGTGGAGCACTTTTCCCCAGAGCTTCCTGCCTCAGTCCACTAGGGCTGTGTGACAAAAGCCTGCAGACCGGCGGGCTTCATTTCTCCCAGCTCCAAGTCCTCTTGGCTGGTGAGGCCTGTCTTCCTGGCTTGCGGGCAGTTGCCTAGGGAGCAAGACCAATCTAAGTCTTTCTCATGAGGACAGTGGTCCCACCCTGGTGACCTCCTCTAACCCTGTTCAGCTCCATCATACTGGGGGTTGCTGTTGTTCAGCAACCCCATCCGACTCTTTGAGACCCCGTGGACTGTAGCCCTCCAGGCTTCTCTGTCCATAGGATTCTCCAGGCAAGAACACTGGAGTGGGCTGTCGTTCCCTTCTCCAGGGGGTCTTCCCAACCCAGGGATTGAATCTGTGTCTCTTATATTGGCAGGTGGATTCTTTACCAGGTGGCTCAGACAGTAAAGTTTCTGCCTGCAGTGCGGGAGACCCGGGTTTGATCCCCGGGTCGGGAAGATCTACTGGAGAAAGAAATGGCAACCCACTCCACTATTCTTGCCTGGAAAATCCCATGGACAGAGGAGCCTGGTAGGCTACAGTCCATGGGGTCACAAAGAGTCGGACACGACTGAGAGACTTCACTTTCACTTTCTTTACCACTGAGCCACCAGGGAATCCAGGTCATGTTGGGGTTCAGTTCAGTCACTCAGTTGTGTCCGATTCTTTGTGACCCCATGAACTGCAGCACGCCAGGCCTCCCTGTCCATCACCAACTCCCGGAGTTTACTCAAACTCATGTCCATTGAGTCAGTGATGCCATCCAACCATCTCATCCTCTGTCATCCCCTTCTCCTGGCCTCAACCTTTCCCAGCATCAGGATCTTTTCAAATAAGTCATATTGGGGTTAGGAGGATTCAAACCTTGGTACACTTCCCAAGAAAAGATACATGAGAAAGCAGTTACTTGAAAAGTTAAACGTTGGTTGCACTCAATCTGTAGACTGTACAGAATTCCATAATGTGTATTTCGAATGTTGAAGCCTTTGTTCCACTACTTCTAGCTGACAGTGTTGCTGAAGAGAAAGCTGTAGTGTTTTTTCCTTCTTTAATCTCCGTCTTTGATGTGTGATTTCTTTTCCCCCTCTGACGCTTTAGAGGTTTGCTCCGTACCTCCGGGGCGCCTCAGTTCTGTTCCTCGTGCCTGGTTGTAGGGTTTTCCTCTTGCGAGCCGGCACCCAGTGGGCCTTGGGGCCTGACCTGTCACTCGGTCTGAGTTCCTCGTGCTGTTTCTCCCGAAGTCATCTTCCTGCTCTTTCCTTTCTTCTGGAACTTCAGCCAGGAGCTCGTGGCCCCTGAACTGCTCTTTAGCATTCTTCTTGCGTCCCCTTTTTGTTCTGTTTTCTTCACCGCCTAAAGCTCGTGCAGCGTCGGTGTTCAGGGCTGTGCCGAGTGGCGCAGTTACACAGAGAGCACCCACGGCTGGAGGAGCACGCTGTTCACGCAGGGCTTCCGCCTGGTGGGTCTCACTCAGGAGTCGGGCCAGCTGTCTTTTCCATTGGAAGCGCCCAAGTGTTCATCTTTGTGCATTTTATTTCTGATGCAGTTTCTCCGGAAAAAGTCCTCTGATGGTGGATGCGGTTATGATCTGATTTGAAACAATCTCCCTGCTTGTTTTCAGAGCTGCCCCCGCCTCCCCCGGGCATTCGGAGCCTCCATTCGTGGGCTTCCCTCCATACCTGACTCTCCCTCCCCACGCCTGACTCTGTCCCCCATGCCTGTTAAAATACAAAATTTTTAAACTTATCCGTTTAAGTAAATTGCTCATCAGGTGAAAAGAAAGAAAATTTTCAAAGGTACTCAGGGACCCTGACGTTTTTCCCTGAAGACTGGAACTCGATTGTGCCCGTCTGCTTTCATCCTGTCTCTGTTTGGTAATTGGTGACACCCTGTGCCTTCTGTAGTTGTGAAGTTTTCTAAGTACAGTTTCAAAGGACTTCGCACATGTGATGCTAAGGAAGCAGGTTTAGAAGGTCCCCTGATGGTGCAGAAACTGCAGCCAAGCCAGAGGAGGGATAGGCAGGGCTGTTGACTGGCGACACCGACACGCACCCCCCTTGGGCTGAGAGCGTGTCCTGTCCACTCCAGGGGGTGCTGTCCCGTCTCTGGAGGGGCGACTTGTGGCCCCCTCCCTCCATGACATGTCGACATGTCAACAGTCTATGTGGCTGAAGTTAAGACAATAAATCTTTCTCTGCTTCTGGTCTGGTTTGTAGAGACTGGAAAATTAAAGGCTTTTTTCCTTTTTAACTCTTACTGCTGAACATCTTCAGAGCAAGTCTGGTTCGTGCAGTCACTTGTGGGAACTCCCTGGTGGCCTAGTGGTCAGGACTCCAGGCTTTCACTGCCAAAGGTCCAGGTTCAGTCTCTGGTAGGGGAACTGAGATTCTGCAAGCCACATGGCATGGCCAAAACAAAAAAAAGTCCACGCAGTTGTGAGGAAAACGTTGTCTGTTAGCCTCTTGTGTGGCTGAGAATGTCGGGGCTCAGAGAGGGCGGAGGGCCTGAGCCAAGGAAAAGCTAAGGTCAGCCTGGTTGGTCCTGCAGCTTCGCCCCTCTGAAGGCCGTGGGAGACGTCTCTGCTTCACTCTCAGCATTTTTCTCAGCATCTGGCTTCCCGGGTGGCTCAGCTGGTAAAGAGTCCACCTAGAATGCAGGAGACCCAGGTTCGATCCCTGGGTCGGGAAGATCTGCTGGAGAAGGGATAGGCTACCCACTCCAGTATTCTTGTGTTTCCCCTCTTCCCTGGTGGCTCAGCTGGTAATGCCTGCAATGTGGGAGACCTGGGTTCAATCCCTGGGTTGGGAAGATCCTCTGGAGAAGGGAAAGGCTACCCACTCCAGTATCCTGGCCTGGAGAATCCCATGGACAGAGAAGCTGGCGGGCTACAGTCCATTGGGTCGCAGAGTCGGACAGGACTGAACGACTGACACCTAATTAATAGCTTGCAAGTAGCAGGTCAGGCAGAGAAGTTATTGTGGAAAAGCAAGATGTTTTCCTGTTTCTGGAGGGACAGTCACCGTCTTCAGTCTTCAGAGTCAGACCCTGCTTCTGCTGGTGTGCCCATCTGTGCACGTGTTGCTTCTTTGAAAGTGAACATCCTTTTCCCCTCTGGTCGATTCAATTTTCTCTTTGCCTTTGATTTCTAGCATCTTACCTGTGATGCGCTGGGTGCGGTTTTCTTTGTGTTTCCTGCCCTCGTTTTATTTGACTCTTTATGATAGATTACAGTTTTCTATTGAAATTCACTTATTTGAAGATGATTGGAAAAATGCGTTTGGAAAAACTTCCAGAAAGATTATGGAGCTCAGTCCATACCTTTTCTCTCAATAGCTGTAGCCCCTTGAATCCGGCCTGTGTGGTGCCTGCCAGCGCTTTCCCATCAGGGTTTGCATACGGTCTGTCCAACTCGTGTAGTTGTCTTCAGCTATTTCACCGTGGCCAAAGCAGAACTTTCACGGCTGTGGTCGCTCAGGCTTACATGAATGACCCTCGTGAATCATTTTTACACTGGTTTTTCTGTGCTAAATCTCTTTTATTTTGGAGAAAACAATGAGCAGTTTGTGGTTTTAAAAGTGCCCCCACTCCTGCCTACTCCAGCCAGTTAGAAAAACAAGCTAAGCAGATATTTAATGTGTTTCAGAATCTATTTGTCCGTGACTTTCCCCGTATCCTTTGATGATATTTTCTAGGCCCACCATCAAGGATTCCCAGATTCCCATGGTCCAGATAGAAACAGACCATTCACCCTCGCTCACCACCCCTGGATGGCGTTTAGTTCCACACACTGTGAATGTTTTGTGATCCTTGATACAAGCTGTGGTTCGAAAACCATCTTAGCAGTTTGTGGATGCCGTTCAGTTCCCGCCTGACCCTCATGCCCTTGGACTGGCTCTTCTCATCGCCTCTCCCCAGTCCCCTGCCCATTTGTCCAGCAGGTTGATGGAGTCCCCGCTGTTCTGAGGACAGTGCCAGGCTCGGCCAGGACAAGTGTGGGAAACGGCCAATGGGAGTCCCCCTCAGCTCCAGCCGTCCTTCGGCTCCTATTCTGATGAGCCAGGCACCTCCATCAGTCACTCTTGTTCCGTAAATAAAGGCAGAAACCAGTGCCGACCCATTACTCTTCCTCTGACATGAAGCTTTCAGTTCCTGTAATCCTCCCATTTGTTTTCGCTGTTATGTTAACAAGGGGTTTGGGAATATAGTGGGTGAGAAAAGAGCCTTTTTCTTTCTTGGTTATAAACATAACTATAACACAGAATTAAAAAAATTTTTAAGAGATACACTTCACTGCTTCAACTCCTTAGTATAGAAGTTTACATTTTTTTGCTTCTCTTTGATCTTTTCTGTTTAAATACATGTTCTATGTAATTATAATGCATAATGTTATAGTCTGCATTTTCACTGCCATAAATCCTCCCTGCCCCCCCTACTTCAACACAGTCTTCACAGTTACACGGTTTGGTACTTTTTTTTCTCATTGGTATGCCAGTATTTAACAAGTTTGCGGGAGGCAGATCTTTTTTCAGTTTTCTGTAGTAGAAATAATGCCACACTGAACATCATCGATTCAAAAATCCTACTCCTGAAATTTTTGTGTAACTAATTCGACAGAGAAAAAACTGGTACACAAACAGTATTTTTGTGATTCTTGATACAAGCTGTGGGTCAGAAACTATTCTAACAATTCGTGATGCCACCGGTGGTTTTACAGCCACGCCTGTATTAGGTGTTGCAACTTAAAAATATTGGCTTATTTAGCAGCTATAAATGATAGTTTTAATTTGCTTGAACTTTCATTTCTTTGATAATCAGTAAAATTGAGCCATTTTCCAGATGCCCTTTGCTCTCTATATTTAGAGGTCATTGTCATCACTGAGCTTAGTAAGTCATCACCTCCACCGCCTTCTTTCCCTGCCATGGTATCTGGGAGGGTGTTTGTCCTGGGGGCTCAGAGAGATTCTGCATGTGAACTACTCTGAACAAAACCCAACCCACGACGGGCATATGGTGGTGGGTGTCTATCTCAGAAATGTATAAAAGTACGTGTATATTATGTCCTTCATTCCTTCTCTTTCTCACCCTCAGGGGAATGAAGGAGTTATGCTTGATGCTTTGTTATTAAACATATGAAAAACAGATTTTCATTTCAAGTACTTTGATACAACTTCAGTGTTTTCAAATGAACTGATAACCACCTATAAAAGGGATTAAACTCTGAAGTTTAATTCTTTTATGCGGTGTTAATTATATGAAGTCTGTATGTAGCCAAGACACTTTAGATACAAGAAAAAAAATTTTGAGGTTAATTGCATTGTTTGTTTCAAAAAATAATCTCCAATCCCTGTATACCTTGCAATATAATACAGAAGCATATTGCTTATATTAATACATTCAGTTATTTTTAACTTATCAAATTACAAAACTCAGTGTTGAAGATAACTGGTAAAATTAGGTTGAATATTTTAATAGGTTGATGCAAACATAAATAGCATTTTCAGTCTATGAATTTTAAATCATTATAAGTGGGCTCAAACACATCTTTATTAATCAAATAGGAACCATTACAATGGACACATTTTTGCCAGTGAGAAGTTTATTTGTGTAGCATAACAACCCATGCTTTGGGATTTGACAAACTCCAGGAAAGCATTTTCTGCCTCCTGCTGATTGAAGAATTGTTTTCCCTGCAAAAAGTTGTTGAGATGCTTGAAGAAGTAGTAATCAGTTGGCGAGAGGTCGGTGAATATGTGGTTTGAGACAAAACTTCGTAGCCCAATTCCTTCAACTTTTGAGGTGTTGGCTGTGTGACATCAGTCGGACTTTGTCGTGGAGAAGAATTGGGCCCTTTCTGTTGACCAGTGCCGGCTGCGGGCCTTGCCGCTTTCAGTGCCTCTCATCGATCTGCTGAGCGTGCTTCTCAGAGGTAATGGTTTCTCCAGGATTCAGAAAGCTTAGTGGACCAGACGGGCAGCAGACCACCAGGCAGTGACCGTGACCTTTTTGGTGCACGTTGGGCTTTGGGATGTGCTTTGGCTGCTCGGTTTAGTCACTGAGCTGGTCACCGCCGGTTGTCGTATGCAATCCACTGTTCGTCGCACATCACAGTCCAGTCGAGAAATGGTTCATTGTTGTTGCGTAGAACAGGAGAAGATGACGCTTCAGAACGACGATTTTTCTGATTTTGGGTTAGCACGTGAGGCACCCACTTAGGGAGCCTTTCACCTTTCCAGTTTGTGTCAAATGCTGCATGACCACAGGATGGCCAGCACTGAGTTCTTTGGTAGCTTCTCGCGTAGTTGTAAGAGGGTCAGCTTTGAGGATTGCTCTAATTGGTCCTTGTCACCTTCCGACGGGCGGCCACTGTGCTCCTCATCCTCAAGGCTCTCGCCTCCTTTGCAAAACTTCTTGAACCACCATTGCGCTGTGCGTTCATCAGCAGTTCCTGGGCAAATGTTGTGTTTGTCTTGTGAGTTGTCTCCGCTACTTTACAACCTGTTTTGAACTCAAGAAATTGCTAGAACTGGCTTTTTGTCTAACATTATTTCCATAGTCTAAAATAAACAAAAATACACAGCAAGTGATAAGTCATTAGCAAAAAAACATAAAGCGAGAAAGGCACATTAAAATGATGTATAACATAACCACATTTAAGAATGGATTCCAATATCAAATGGCAAATTTCAACAATGCAAAACCACAGTTACTTTTGCACCAACCTAATAGCTGAAGGTGCTTTTCTCCCTGCATATGTATGACTAAAAATGTGTGTTGTTTCTCTTGTCTTAGGTTAAAAAGGCCTTCTTTGCCTTAGTCGCCAATGGTGTTCGAGCAGCACCTCTGTGGGAGAGTAAAAAACAAAGTTTTGTAGGTAAGCAGTGCGAGCCTGGGGAGAAATCTGAACACCTGAGGTGCTGGAATCCAGCTCGTAAAACATGACCAAGTTAGAAACCCCGTTACTTTTTATATCCTGTGAGGTGGGGCTGCTAGTAAATTCAAAACATTTATGAACCTTATTGGGTTTCTTTTCATCTAGCACCTTTTGGCTCCAAAGCTTCCTCCGGGCCTTTCCCGGTCCCGAGAGCCCCAGGAACCCAGGGTCCCCGGCCTGAGGCCTGCCCTCTGCTGGTCGGCAACTCTGCTAGGTTCCCACTGCAGGGCACCCCCGTTTCCTCCTGGGTGAACGTCTTTCTGACACAGCAGATGAAATGATGGAAACATGGTTGATGCCTTTGCTACATCATTGTTACGCTATTAGAAATACCGAGGACTCCCAGTATCTAGGCTCCATAATATGTCCCCTTAGGAATCGGGGTGGACTGTGGGTATTGCCCCTTCTCAGCAGGCACTGCATCAGCTTGAGATGACTCCCTGTGTCCGCCTCCCCTCGGGCTGCAGCTTCATCAGGGAAGCGGTCCTTGTCTTCATCCATGTAGTCCTGGTGTCTGGCACACAGTGGGCCCTTCATAAATTGTGCCTGAGGAAGCCATCGTTTTTAGCAGGATTCTCAGAAAACCATCCACGTGCCACCAAAAGTGTCATGTCTCTAGAGCTTATGGTATACTTGATCTTAAAGTATCCGAAATTATTTGCGTGCAGATGCAAGTCTTTCATGAAGTTTTTGTAACATTCAGAAAGTTTTCTCTCAGTGAATTGCCAAATATTGTGATTAATTCCATTAAATACTGTTATGCTTTAACTTTAGTTAAATTTGTATCTCTTAGTTTGGGGTAGATAATTAACAGGTTAATAGTTTTAAATGATATATTAAGCTGTGCTAGTCATCATTATAGTATAATTTAGAAGGTTTTCTAGTAAATAAATATTTCAGGTTTGCTTATCACCTGAAATTTTCCTTGAGTGCTTTTATAGTTTTATATTTAATATGTAATTCTTTCTTCCAGGAATGCTAACAATTACAGATTTCATTAATATACTACATAGATACTATAAATCACCCATGGTAAGTGCCAGAAATCCTTATGTCAAGTAAGTGGAACTGTGTATGTCTATCCATGTATTTCGTGTGTGTGTGTGTTTTAAGATTTTGTGTGTACTGGGCTAGCAGTGCTGGTGGTTGATCTTTCCAAATACACACACACACACACACACACACGGCTTCCCAGATAGCTCAGTACACACACACATACACACATGGCTTCCTAGATAGCTCAGTTGATAAAGAATCCGCCTGCAGTGAAGGAGACCCCAGTTCAAGTCCTGGCTTAGGAAGATCTGCTGGAGAAGGGAAAGGCTACCCACTTCAGTATTCTTGGGTTTCCCTTGTGGCTCAGCTGGTAAAGAATTCCGCCTGCAATGTGGGAGACCTGGGTTCGATCCCTGGGTTGGGAAGATCCCCTGGAGAAGGGAAAGCAACCCCCTCCAGTATTCTGGTCTGAAGAATCCCATGGACTGTACAGTCCTTGAGGTGCCAAAGAGTGGGATACAACTGAGCGACTTTCACTTTCACATATATATGCAGGAAACTTCAGTGTAAATTAGTCTGATATTTGAAGCTTGAAGAAAGTAATCTCAGGAAACAAAAAAAAATGGCCTTTTTATTCAGCTTTCAGAAATCCTCAGATTAGTGGGATTCTGTGTACTTATTTATTGCCTGTATGCTAAGTCACTTCAGTCGCGTCCGACTCTTCGCAATCCCATGGAGTGTAGCCCACCAGTCTCCTCTGTCCATGGAATTCTCCAGGCAAGAATACTGGAGTGGATTGCCATGCCCTCTTCTGGGGGGTCTTCCTGATCCAGGGATCAGGGAACCCTGAACCGGTTCTTCACCATCTGAGCCACCGGGGAAGCCCCCGCTTATTGCCTAGATGGTCTGTTGTTTGTTTAGTTGCTCAGTAGGGTCCAACTCTCTTGTCACCCCACGGACTGTAGCCCGCCAGACTCCCCCGTTCACTGCATTTTCCAGGCAAGGATACCGGAGTAGTTGCCATTTCCTTTTCCATTCCCGACCCAGGGACTGAACCCTGAGTCTCCTGCACTGGCAGGCAGATTCTTTCCCAGTGAGTCACCAGGAAAGCCCCTACTGTAAATGTGACTGAATTTGTGCTTTTAATGGCATTGTGGGCATGCTAGAGCGTTGAGATCTGCCTGGACGCATAAAGGAAGGAGGCCACTCGTGCGTCTTTGGACTGGATGGCTGTGCCCCGTGAAGCCTCGAAGTAGATGACCTGACACGGGGTTTACCTTCCGGGCCTGTGGAGGTTCATGCAGCTTCTTGCAGTTACCCCCGAAATGCTATAACAAGGACTTATACAGACACTGTGATTTTAATGAAGTAAAAACTAAAGTTGGAGAAATCCACTCTTGACATCTTTCTACTGGCTGATTCTAGCGACAGAACTCCCTGGTGCAGCCCTGTCCCATAACAGCGTAGTTGGAAACCCACGTGTGGCCTTAATCTAACCCTGTGATTTCCGAGATTCTACCGGCTTGTTTGGTGTTTGTTGTTTTTCTTGCTTTCTTTCCTTGGCTGAGCCCTCCAGTACAGTGCTGACATCATGAAAGCAGGCCTTACTGCCTCGCGTGCCCTCCTGGAGGGAAAGTGTTCAGCATTTCCCGGTCACTTTTGGCGTCAGCTGTGGTTCTTTCAGAGATGCCCTTTGTCACGTTGAGGATGTGGCTCCGTTTTCAGGTTTTCCAAAAGTGTTTCTCGTGAACGGATGTGGAATTGCGTCAGGTGCATTCTGCAGCTGTTGAGATTATCATATTCTTTTTCTCCATTAGACACCGTTTCTTCAAGTATTTTTCTGTCTCCTCCCCCACTTTCTACGATGCTGGTTCCTCAGCTGACACTGTCCTGTTTTGTAGCATTTTTCCCAGTATTTCCTCTCTGGGCTTCGTTTCAGATATATTTTATTTCTATGTCTTCATTTCCACAGCTCCTTTCCTCCACGATATCTTACCTACTATTTTTTTTTTCCTTTCAGATAGTATGTTTTCTGTCCTAGGAGTTCCATTTGGATCTTTTTTATATTTTCCATTTCTCTCCCTATAATGTTTATATTTTCCTTTAAATCCTTGAACATATGTCAGTTGTTATATATCTGATATATATGTATCATTTCCATCATCTCTCTTCTGGGTCTGATTCTGGTGACAGGTTTTTCTCTTATCATGGGTCACATTTCTGCTTCTTACAAATTAATAATTCCTAATGAATACTGAATACTATATACCATATATTATAATATTGGGAATATTATAATTATAACATTATGTGGTTGAATATCTGTTTTGTCTTCCTTTAAAGAGTATTGGACTTTGGGCACACAATTAAATTACTTGAAGATCCTTCATTAAAAGCAATTTTGTTGAGATATAATTTGCTTCCCTGGTGGCTCAGACGGTAGAGCATCTGCCTGCAACCCGGGTTCGATTCCTGGGTCCGGAACATCCCCTGGAGAAAGAAATGGCAATCCACTCCAGCACTTTTGCCTGGAAAATCCCATGGACGGAGGAGCCTGATAGGCTACAGTCCATGGGGTCGCAAAGAGTTGGACACGACTGAGCGACTTCACTTGCACTTCACTATAATTTGTGTCTCTCATATTTTACCCATTTAGAGTATGCAGTCCAGTGGTTTTTTAGTATATCACAGAGCTGTGCAGTCATCACTACAGTCAATTTTAGAACATTCTCATTACCCCAAAAGAAACTTCATACCTCTTAGCTGTGACATGCCACCAGTCCACCATTACCTCCAAGTCTAGGCAACCACAGAGCTACTTTGTAGATTAGCCTATACTGGACACCTCATATAAATGGAATCACACAGTATGCGGTCCTTTGTGACCGACTTCTTTCACATAACATAATGTTTTCAAGATTCCTCCATGTTGTAGCATATATCAGTACTGCATTTCTTTTTGTTGCCAAATAATATTCCATTTTATGGCTGTATCACATTTTACTTATCCATTCATCAGTTGATAGACATTTAAATGGTTTCCACATTTCAGCTATTAAGAATACCACTGCTATGAACAGTCACATACAGGTTTTTATGTGGATATCTGTTTTCGTTTCCCTTGGGTATAGACCTCAGTTCAGTTCAGTTCAGTTCAATCGCTCAGTCGTGTCCGATTCTTTGCAACCCTATGGACTGCAGCACGCCATGCTTCCCTGTCCATCACCAACTCCCAGAGCTTGCTCAAACTCATGTCCATCGAGTTGGTGATGCCATCTAACTGTCTTATTCTCTGTCATCCCTTCTCCTCCTGCCTTCAATCTTTCCCAACATCAGGGTCTTTTTCAGTGAGTCAGTTCTTCCCATCAGGTGGCCAAATATTGGAGTTTCAGCTTCAGCATCAGTCCTTCCAATGAATTTTCAGGACTGATTTCCTTTAGAATGGGCTGGTTGGATCTCCTTGCAGTGCAAGGGACTCTCAAGAGTCTTCTCTAACACCACAGTTCAAAAGCATCAATTCTTTGGTGCTCAGCTTTCTTTATGGTCCAACTCTCACATCTATATGTGACTACTGGAAAAACCGTAGCTTTGACTAGACAGACCTTTGTTGGCAAAGTAACATCTCTGCTTTTTAATATGCTGTCTAGGTTGGTCATAACTTTTCTTCCAGGGAGCAAGCGTCTTGTAATTGCGTGGCTACAGCCACCATCTTCAGTGATGTTGGAGCCCCAAAAAGGGTATAGACCTAGGAGCAGAATTTCTGGGTCACACTGTAACCTGTGTTTAGCTATTTTGCACAGTGGCTGCAGCACTGTACCTTCCCACCAGCAGTGTGTAGTGTAACCATTTCTGCACACCCCTGCTGACACCTGTGACTGTCTCTCTCTCGGATGACAGCCATTCTAGTGTGTGTGAGTTGATACCCAGTTGTTACTTTGAGTTCTACCTCCCTGATGGCTAATCATGTTGAGTATCTTTTCAAGGACTGCTTTTAAGCTTTGTCAGAGTGTTAATCATTACTCTGGCTGGTTTAGCTCTACTAATACTTCAGGGAGCTCCATGGATGTCCCTGGTTGTTCGGCAAGGACTTTCCAATCTGTGGTCGGAAGGCAAATGTCCTTCAGGGTACGTCTGCCTGGCTCACATAGCATCATCCCGTGCATGCCTGTTTAGCGTTCAGTCAGAAACTCAAGGAGCTCTGTGCAGCCTTCTTTTTCTGGATCCCCAACCCTGCTTTGTCTAATGGTGTGTCCTGCACCACTTGGCTCATTCTGTCTAGACTTTGATTTCTGTCTCCTCAGCTCAGTGTGACGTCATGCTCTGCTAGGGGTCAGCTGCCCGCATCAAGGTCATGATGCCTCTAAAGCAGGACATTGCGGTCACAGAGCTGTTTGCCTCCTTTCTCTCGGGGATGACCAACCTGCCTCGCCTGTTGTCTCATGTCTGAAAGCAGCTCCACATACTTTTTTTCCCATTTCTGGTCATTTGTACCAGGAGACTAAGTGTGATCCCATCTATTGCATCAGGGCCATCAGAGCTCTGTGACTGTTTCAAGCATACCTTTTTGCAGTGTGTGTTGTCTTGTGGGTGCTGTATGCATTTCAGAATCAATTTTAACTTCCCACAGTCCATTTAGAGTTTATATTGGTGTTATGTAGAAAGTATACTTCCATTTAATCAGCCCCTCACATTTCTATTTTAAACAAGATGAATAAAAGGGAAAAAAATCATTTTTTTATATTTACCCACATAGGTACCATTTTCTATTCTTTTCTGTGGATCTGAGTCACCATCTGTTTTTATTGCATTTGAAGGACACCCACCAGCATTTTTGTGGTCCACATCAGTGACAAATTATCTCAGTTTTTGTTTGTCCAACAGTGTCATTATTTCATCTGTTTTTTTTTTATCTTAATTTTGAAAGGACAGCTTTGCTGTTTTATAGAGATTGAGTTAACTGATTTTGCTTGTTTTCTTTAGCTCTTTGAGGATATGGTTTTGTTGTCCTTTGCCCCCCAGTGCTTTTGATAAGAAGTCAGTGGAAATGGCTGTCCTTGTCTCCTCTTTGTAAGGCACCAGTTCTTCCTGACTCGAGGCTCTCTCTTTAACTTTAGATTTCAGCTGTTGACTGCAATGTGTCTTTGTATTCAGCCTGTTCTGGGTATGTTGAGTTTCCATGATCTTCTAAGTTGCTTTTCTACCTGTTTTGGGGGCTGCTCTTTCTTAAAAAAAAAAAATTTTTTTTTAAATCTCATTCTTTCTCTCCTCTCCTTCTGGGGCTTGGATTCCTTGTATGCTAGACCACTTGATGCTATCCCATAGGTCTCAGTCTTTAGCACCAGGGATCTTCAGATAATGTCTGTTGATCCATCTTAAACTACTAATTCTACCTGGGGTGACCTCCAATCTTCCTATCAAACCTTATTTCTCCTGGATGCTTCTTTTCAGTGAGATGGGGCCTGTGACTGTGAACGATTTTGTGGCTTCTCTGGAAGATTTTCCAGGCTGATTTTTCACCAACTGGAAACGGCAATTTTAAATGGTCATTTTTCTGTCTGTTATAGAAAGAACTGTGCCTGACGGGAGAGCCATGGCAGCTAGTTTTCCTATTAACCACTGTATTTACACAAGGGGAGGTACCAGATAGCCTTTTTTTAAAGCCCAGTTTTGTTCTCAAGCAGCTCGCTGGCTTCTTCCCCACTGTCCCCAGAGCCGGCCGGGGTGTTGCTGACGCCGGGCAACCGGCGTCCCGCTTGCTTCTCCTCTCCTGCCCACCTGTCCACTCAGTTCCCCCTCTCTCTTCCTCCCCCGAAATCCCCTGCTCTCCTCCCCTCGTGGCTGCTTTTTTTTTGGAGATCCGAATCCATGCCCTCCATGGGCACTCTTCTTCAGGCACTTGGTCCTTGCCGTTTGACACTGTGGTCTTCCAGAACCCTCCTCAGGCACCCGCTCCACCATGGTGAGCTCCCTGTTGTCCCCCTGGAGTGGATGAATCCCCATTTCAGCACCCCCCAGGAATTACTCAAGCGGCACTTTTCATGTTGTGTTCTGATTCTGCCAAGGGCATGGCCTCTCAGCTGGGAGTGACTTTCCTCCCCCGGGGACGTTACGTCTCCTGGCTGGGGAAAGGGTGGGCTGGTTCAACTGGGGTGGTGTGGGCAGAGGCCGAGGATGCTACGGAGCACAGTTCACAGGACGTCCCAAAGCGTCCACTGTGCCAGGGGCAAGAGGCACTGTCGTCAGGGTATCTGAGGTTCTTGTTAGGTCGTTTTTAGAGGTAGCGACTGTGTCTTACGAGTGTTTATATCTTATACACTATACACACCTTCCCATCGTGCTGGAGCCAACTGCCCCTGGTTCATAATAGACCTCCATGTTAGCCAAGCATGTCCACACTGATGACTGCAGCTAGAGCCCCGAGGGGTTATGCAGGCAGACAGCAGGGAGGCCCCTCCTCTGCTGGGCTCAGGCTCCACCTCAGAACCGCCTGAGACAGACCAGGATATTCTGCTTTCAACTGTGAAAGCCAGAGGCTCATCTTCCTCGTTTAGGAAGCTGACTCCTTCCTCATCCTCCTCTGTGTCCTGGATGCTATCATTCAGTCACCTAGCGTCAACATCAGGAGGTGGGGGAGGGGGGGGCTTCTTATTTATCCATCTGTCTCTATCTCCCCTCCTTCATTCTTCTCTAAACCTTTTTATTCTTCTCCCAGTGGCCCCCTCTGTCCCCACAGTCACCATTTCGAGATCTGACCTCCCTGACACTTGGTCTTGTTGCATCTGACCCTGGTGCTGTCTCGTGGGCCCAATGTTTAAACCATCAGTGCTGCCCTGGCCCCTCCTCCCCAACACGGAGCCCGCCCCGGGTTGTCAGTCCCCTACCCCCCAGCTCCGGGGTGGCAGGGGCGGGCCCCACCCCATCCATCTCCTTTCTGTGTTTCGGAAACGTGGAGAAGTCCTTTTCTTCTCCGGACCCTTACCTGGGTTTGTCTTTTGGGTTGATGTGAAGTCCACCTGGCAGGCAGAGCCTACCTGAAATCTGCCTCCTGAAGGTCTCCAGGTCTGACCTCTGACCTCTGACCTCTGCTCATCCTTGCATCCCCACGATAAGCCTTGTAGAGTCTGCTTCCCCCGCTGGTCAGTGGCGGCTCTGCACAGGACTGTGTCAGTGTTGCCAGGCGGGGTTGGGAGCTCACAAAGAGGCCAGGCGTTCCTGCAGCAGGGCTCCAGAAGCCCCCCTGGGTAGCAAGCGCTGCAGGAGGCGGGGAGGCCCTGTGCCCCAGGCTCCCTCACGTAGACCTCACAGAAGCTAGTGTGGACGGCCTTCCACCCCGTTGTTTAGGGAGGGACTCACATTCAGAGACGTTAAGTTCTTTGACCAAAAGCAGCAGCCAAGATTCAGTGATGCGTGTGCTGACGACTCCAGGTGACTGGCTGCTATCGAACCCTCTCTCCCTTTGCGAAGATGCCCGCCTGGTCCAGGCATAACCTGATCCAGCAACTTAATTAGCACAGTTTAACCAACTTCCCTTTCTAAACTAGAGAGGCTAAAAATCTTATATTTCCTACGAAGGAGTGTGTGTTTATCTATGTTTTAAATTTGTAGTTAGTATAAGTTGTATACTAACTGTATTGTAAAGTTTTTAATTTTAAAGTATATCACAAATTTTCAAATTACTAATATCATGTTAGTTCATGTTTTAAATTTATACATTTGTCTTCAAAGAAATGTAGAGCACACTTTATGTCTCTCATTTATATTTCTACGTTTCTGAACTACCTCACTTGTTTCCATCTGTTGAATTATGGGACTCAGCAGTAGTTATGAAATAGTAATTTCTTTTTTTCCTTGTCTTGTATATGTTAACATTTGCAAATAAAAATTTTCCTTATTTCTAGGTACAGATTTATGAATTAGAGGAACATAAGATTGAAACATGGAGGGGTAAGCAATATTGAGTGTTAAAAAAATCTTTTTAATAACAGGAAAAAAATGTTCTACTCATATGTAAAATGTTTTAATTTCACAGGTCCTCTTCTTTCCACTTTATAATCTACTATGTTAATTAAAACCTTCTTTTCTACCTTAATTTTGACACTACTGTATGCCTTATAACTATAATTGTTACCCATTCTCTTCGGTACACATGTACAGGGAACCTGCAGCAGGTCTTTCTATGAGCCTGGGGTGTAGATGAATAAGGAGCAATGCCCGAGTCTCCGCCCTTCAGTGGGGCCACCATTCACCACTGAGTATTACCTCCCAAATCTTTGTCTTTGGATAGAAAATGCACAAAAGGAATGCCTGAAATTAACTAAAACAAGGATCTGTTCCTACTTAAATTCGACCATTATTTCTTTGCAGATTATGTAGAAACATGGAACAAATGAACCTTAAACTAGATGATTTGATGATTTGAATTAAATCACAAGAAAATAACTTTAAGATTGCATTCTTTTGCAACATTGGATCTCACTCTCTTTGTGTATAATCACAATACCCTTTTCTGAAATGGAGCCATTTTTAAAATTGTAATTTCAGGGCCGTGAAATTGTTGTCTTTAATGAGACCTGTCTTGCTGGGTTTGGTACGGCAAGGGCAAAGGAGCAGTCAGCAGGAATAGCATGGCGAGGAGCCGGGGTGGGCATCATTAAGGAGGGATCCTTTGTAGGTTTTCAGGGAGGCGTGTGGATAGAAACAGAGGGACCCGCTGAAGGTAGTTTTTTAATTTAAATCTGAAATTTAGCTTTGTACTTCCCATTATCTGCTTGGCTTGAAAAGCAGCCTTTAGACTGGCTGCAAAATCTGAACATCTGTTAGAATTCTCTAAAGGGCTGGGCCTCTTTTAATCCTGTATGAAAGTTTCATTGAGTGATATATTTGATTTATGGTGGCTTTATCACGCCAAACCCAAGTAAGTCAACATGGAATCCACATATTAGCCTATTATGCAGTGAATATATATTTTAATACCAAAACAGATACATCTTAATAAATTCTACTGTTTAAGTTATGTTAGACCAAGGTTTAAGTATATTTATGCTTTGTATATTACATGGCACTTGGTAGTAATAATAATGTCAAGATTTTCTTGAATGCCTTCTCTGTAGAAACCTCAGTAAAGCAAATGAATTACAGTTTATCTTTACAAAGATGATTTCTACATACTAGAAAGATCCCCAGATACAGTAGATCTGAGCTTTGGTCTAGAAAATAAAACCTAGTAACATTTAAAGAACAAAGTTTGTTACAGCTTTTATCTTTTAAGTTATAAAAATTAGTTTTAGAGGATATCATACGAAGCTTCATTTCTTGAGGGTGATCATGACTTGGTAATATTCCAGTGACCTCTGCTGGTATTGCTCTTCTGCTAGATTTCTTGACTTTTCTGGTTTTTACAATATCTATGGTGACATGGGTTTTAAATACTTTTCTACAAAGGCACCATCTGAAAAACAGTGTGGAACTTGTTTAAAATAACCATAACTATCATTAACACAATAGTTTTCAGTAAGTTAATTCAGTTTGGGTTTTTAATCCTTCTAATCATTATCTGTAAATGGAAGGCTCTTTTAACTATTAAGTTAAAATTACAAATAGCAACTATGTTACTAATTACATATTTTCTCTCTATAAATACAGAGCTTTATTTACAAGAAACATTTAAGCCTTTAGTGAATATATCTCCAGATGCAAGGTAAACATGTCAAGTTTTTCTCCTTTGAAAACATTCATTTATTCAGATTCATCCGTTTTGTGACCATGGGTGACAGGTTATTTTTGTCTACATGGGGGCCAGCCTTCAGTATTAAATTTGGTAAACTTAAAAAGACAGTGGAAATCACCGCCACTGTCGGTCCACAGGGTTGGTGATGGACTAGAAGGTGGTCGTACTAAGCAGCTCAGGAATCCAGATCGCCTGCAGAAGCCAAGTGTGGGAGCTGTTTAGTTCTTAGAGCTGCCTACCCCTGAGCTGTCCGCCGAGCCTCGCAGACCAGCCTTTGGAGGGTGTTGTGCCCAGGAATGTGCGTTACGCAGCTCCCCCAGGGGTTCTGACGGGCACTGAAGCTGAGCAGTCAGCCTCCTCAGGCACTGGCCCAGAGGTGGTCAGAGGCAGGGCTGCCCTCAGCCGTCCCGCTGGACGTCCCACTGTTCCGGATCCAGGAGCTTCCCAAAATTAAAGACAAACATCAAACCACAGATCCAGGAAGTTGGCCACACGTGTGGAACCAACCAGGCTTCCTAGAAATGGCTCCGAGACATCTCTACATTCGTATAAAAGCAATTCGTAAAACTAGTGCTCCAGTGAGAAAAGGGTGGGCTTCCCTGGCGGCTCAGATGGTAAAGAACCTGCCTGCTGATGCAGGCCACCCAGGTTTGATCCCTAGGTTGGGAAGATCCCCTGGAGAAGGGAATGGCAACCCACTCCAGTATTCTTGGAGAATCCCCATGGACAGAGGAGCCTGGCAGGCTATGGTCCATGGGGTTGAAAAGAGTAGGACACGACTGAGCACGCACGCGCGCGCGCACACACACACACACACACACACACACACACACACACAATGAGAAAAGGTGGAATATTGATTTTTATTTCCAAGACCTAAAAAAGCAGCTCCACCCAGCACCCCCTCCTTGTCTGCAGTCACACGAGAGGCCAGAGCAGGAAGTGGCCAGTGAGTGAAGTCAGGGCAGCCTTGCCAAGCCCACCACAGCGCCCTCTGTTGCCAGAGTTGTCTATTAGCCTCCCTCGGGGTTAGCGTCTGTCATTTCTCGAAAGCATCAACCCTGCTGTTAAAAAAAACCTGCTTTCCTAGAGGTTTGTGGTTTACATTTGGATTTGAGGTTTTATATTAACACCCGATTGTGGAAGATCAAAAATTTTGCTGAAGTCTGCAGTCTAAAACTTTTCCAGAACACTTTAATGTCTGTCAACCTCTTAGTAATTGTTACTGAAAGGCATTGAAGATGCGTTGAAAGCAGGGGTGGTCCACAGGTTTCTGCTTCTTCTTTAAAGCCTCCTAACAACTGTAATGGCTTTTCCCGCAGCCTCTTCGATGCTGTGCACTCGTTGATCAAAAATAAAATCCACAGATTGCCAGTTATTGACCCCATCAGTGGGAATGCACTTTATATACTTACCCACAAAAGAATCCTCAAGTTCCTCCAGCTTTTTGTAAGTAGTTTTTAGTGTTTCTAAAGACGTAGTTGCATCTGCTTTAACTAATTTACTTCAAGTAAATTGGCTCCCTGTTACCCTCATAGAAGAAATTTGTTAGCTTTGAGGTCTCCATTTCTAAACTTCCGTTTCTCATCTCACTGCTATTTGAATTGCACATTCTCAAAGTTGATTCCAATTAAAAAGCAATCCCCTTTTAGCGCAAGTATCAAAATAGTAAAAACACTTGGAGTTCTCTATTTAAATAAGAATATTTTTATCGCCTGAAATGAGGGGACATAAAGCAATTTGCAGGTCAGTCTAATTAAGGAACTGCTATACAAGATAGCGAGCCAGATTGCCTTATGAAGCTTTATTGGTATCATGGTTTTGGAAATATATTCAAAAAGTCCTGTCCCCTGGATTATCTTATTATTATAAGTGCAGCGAAAAACCCAAAGCAAATAAAATTTTGACCAAGAGAATACCATGTTGGTCCAAATGAGGGCTATATTTTCTGTAGGCTTTTTCAACTGTGTTTGAAATAAGATGGCTTCATAATCAGCAAAAACATAGAACCTCTCTGCTTTGCAGTGTTAAAAAGAGGCTCAGAGGACCAGAGTGTTTACAGAAGGGCTTTAATCTTTTTTTCCCCTCTAATTAACATGCACTGAAATTGAGGTTATAAGTAATTGGTCAACTGGAACCAGTAGGCAGCCTCATTCCTGGTTCAGAAGAGATCATATAAAGAATCATTCTTTAAAAGAAGGTAAAATCTGCATGAGGTTAGCTTTGCTGTCTTCCCTCCAGCTTCAGATAAGGAAGTAGTATAGCATCTGGTGTGACATGCAAGAGCTCAGCTGCTGCTCCTGGGACCTGCCTGCCCCCCACAAACCCCTTGCCAGACAGCAGCATGGAGAGTTTAGTTAAGACTGGGAGAAATGCCTTGTCCATCAGACCAGCCCTGTGTTCTAGTAAGTTTGTGTAAGTGCAACCCTCTTGATGCTTAAATGCATAGAAAAAGTAGGAAGGAGAAGAGTTAATTTACCAAAAAAAAAGCATGAAGTTTGGTAGAGACAGTCCAGGGAAGAACTACAGAGTCACGGATTCTGATGGTCAGACTCCCCGTCCGCTGCGGGCTGGATGCAGTCCCCGAGCTCCGGCAGGACCCCGGCAGAGGGTGGGCCAGCCCCTTCGCCCTTGTCCCCCTTAAAGTCATCATTTAAAAAGAATACGAATCATGAGCGCCAAACACCATTAAGCACTGACGCTGTGTCAGGCACTTCACATAAGCCTGATCCCCCCCACCACCCTTCTCAGGTAGGTGTTTTTACTCATCTGATTCGTAAGTGATACAGTTCAGCGAGGTGGTGTGGCTTTGCCACAGTAGCCCTCACTGCCCCTGGCCCCCTCGGGAGGCAGCTCAGGTCCTAGCCCTCAGGGCGCCTGGCTCACAGACCCGGACCCCGGGTGGTGGAGCTCCAGCCTGCTTCCACAGCCGCGCTGTTGAGGAAGAGCCACCCACAGCTGGAGACAGGCCTTGGGCCATTTTTCGCTTCTATACAAAGGAGAGGAGGTTGCCTTTGCCGGTCCTGCTTTCTGTTTGGGCCAATGTGATCATTACAATCATGCTGTTAGAATGTCCAGCTAGGAATTTCCAGATAAAAAATGAAGAATTCTGAAGCCTGATTTTTACTGAATTGAAAGCACTCTCTCAGAAGCAGAACTATTGCCCCTGGAGACGTTTGCCCGTTAGCCCGAGTGGACAGTGTGGATCAGGGGTTAGTGATCCTGCATCGAGATGGGCTAGGTGACCTAATAGGCCTTTCTTTTTTTTTCTCTAAATTTCTAGGATTCTCATGATTTGAATATTGATGAACTCTTTGACTTGAACATTTTGTTTCTTCTAATTGTTCATCTTTTCCTGATAATTATAAGGTACACCAGGAGGACGGAATCAACTGTGCCCTTTATAAAAGGTGGATTTTTGAAACCATAGAACCTTGTTTTGTTTTAGTCAAACGTGACCCTAGGCTTCTCTCTTCTGACTTCTCCCTCCTCCTCTAAAACAGCCCGTGAAAAGAAAAGTTAACTTTTAAATGTTCTAATTCTGTTTGGTTGGCTTGTTCTTGTTCCTCGTAGACAAAAATTGGAGTCCTCCAAAGGAGAATTCGGGATGTTAGAGGTGGGATGGGGTGAGAACTGGCTTAGCCGCTCAGCTAGCCACCATCCAACACTTCGGGTTTGGAAGCGTGTGGCTTCTTAGTAACTGTTACTTAAAGAGGACAGCAGAACCACGAATTTAACAGGATTAATTTTAAAAGATTCTTGGTGGCTGATGGGCCTTAATATCCAAACAGAGCTGTTGTTCCCTTCTGTCCACTTTCCCAGTGAATGAAGCGCAGGAGAAAATGGTAGTGCTCTGCAGCGCTTTACTAAGTACTTAAGCAGAAGCTTAGACATACAGGCTGTGAACAAAAGACACAGTTCTTATATGTGACATTTTCATATTAATTTACTAAGTACTTAAGCAGAAGCTTAGACATCCAGGCTGTTTTGAACAAAAGACACAGTCCTTATATGTAACATTTTCATATTCAGATTTCCGGTAGATTTCTAGAAAAGACTAATTTGTTGCACATAGTTTTTCATCAAGTGTGGACATGTGAACATTAACAAGGAGTGTCTCGGCTCTTGAGCGTCGTATTATCTTCCTGTCTAGATGTCTGATATGCCAAAGCCTGCCTTCATGAAGCAGAACCTGGACGCACTTGGAATCGGGACCTACCATAACATCGCCTTCATACACCCGGACACTCCCATCATTAAAGCCTTGAATGTTTTCGTGGAAAGACGAGTGTCGGCCTTGCCTGTGGTGGACGAGTCAGGTCTGTGTGCCAAGCCATACTTGTTATCTCCTTAGGGTGGAGTGTGTGTGTCAGCCGCTCAGTCGTGTCTGACTCTTTGAGACCCCATGGGCTGTAGCCCACCAGGCTCCTCTGTCCATAGAATTCTCCAGGCAAGAATACTGGAGTGGGGTGCCGTCTCCTCCTTCATGGGATCTTCCTGACCCACAGATCGAACCTGGGTCTCCTGCATTGCAGGCAGATTCTTTACTGTTTGAGCCACTAGGGAAGCCCCGCTTAGGGTAAAATTATTGTTAAATGACCTGGCGTATCAGATACATGGGGAAAAGGAAAACTTAGACCAGGGAGCACTCAGGGTAATAAGAATCATATTTTCCATGAAGATATGATTTCATATCTGTTTTTAAACAGACAAGTTTATTTTGTTTAGCAGTATTTAATTCCCAGTGATTATCTAGTTAAGATTGATATTAAATGCTGTTTCTTGTTTTAAGACTTTTTCTAACATATATTTTTATTTTTAGGAAAAGTTGTAGATATTTATTCCAAATTTGATGTAATTGTAAGTATTTTTAATATTGTTAAACCTGTCATCTAGAATGCCTGTGATGCATATTCATTACTCTGGTTTTGTGATTTTTCCTAACTTAATAATTCTTGGCTTATTTGAGGATGAGGATCCTATCAGAGAATTCCATAGACTCCCCCATAATAACTGTACTTTTATTGGTATTTTGTTCATAGATTTAGCAGTGAACAACACACTAGCAGCATCTTATAATTCTTTGTTTTTCAGATCAGTCATGGCTTATCCGTTACTGTAGCGTGTGTGTGTATTAAGGGGTCGTGTTTCTGTGTGGGAGATAGTGATTCATTCTGCTGACAGGCATGGGCCTGGTACACACGTGGCTCCCTGGGCACACATAGCCCACTACTTGCTGACTGGCAACAGCTGTTCTAAAGAGGACAGGGAACCTATTACATAGCGTTATATAAAGATCTTCTTTACTCCCTGGTTTAAATGTACTAGATGGATTTTGGTGCTACACCCCTCCACTTGGTGCTTCTCTTCCCCACCCCACTCATTTAAATGCATTTCCTTAGAGTTTTACATTAATTCTAAGAAAGGGAACTGAAACTCTGATAGCCCCAAACATGCACATCTTTTTTTTTTGCCACAATATTGACTGCAGCATTTAAGTATTCTTTTGTAGCTGTCTCAAACCCCTATGTTTCATCCTATTCTGTTTAACATAATAGACACCTTAAAACAGGCTTACTGGAATCTGGTTGGGTGGGACCCCTATAAGCTTAATCAGAGCCTTGAGATCCATTCACATCTATAGGACTTCCTCCACGAGTACTTGGTCCTGACGGCTCCCCACCCCCAAGCCTTCCTAGCAGAAACCTTCTTCCCCAGCCTTGGGGACTTCTCACCCTTGGCAAATGTTAGTCCACCTCTCAAAAGACTTTATACATCAAAGAACAACCCTGTAGAGTAAGAGGGAGAGGGATAAATTAGAATTTGGGATTAGCAGATACAAATTACCGTAGAAAATAGATGAAGAATATCCTGCTGTAGAGCAGAGGGAGCTATATTTAAGATCTGGTAATAACCGATATGAAAAAATACACACATATGACTAATTCACTTTTCTGTAGACCAAAGAGTAACACTACCTTGTAAATCAACTATGTTTCAATTAAAAAAAAGAAAAGAACCCTATTGGGTAAGAATGTGGGAATCTTCCATAGGTCACACAGTCAGAATTGAACACAGTTGCTTCATAATAAAGGTATACCTTGCAAGCTTTACTGTTGATAAGACAATGAAATAACAGTACTCAAGGCATGTGTTAAGCCAGTACCATGGTACTAAATTAAGATAAACATTAATGTTTTTAAAAAATCAGGTTGCTCTGAACGTACTCTGGTCATTAACGTGAATGGAAACAAAGGATGTAATTCACTGCTCCTTGATTACAGAACCTTGCTGCTGAAAAGACGTACAACAACCTAGACATCACAGTGACCCAGGCCCTGCAGCACCGGTCGCAGTATTTCGAGGGTGTAGTGAAGTGCAGCAAGCTGGAGATACTAGAGACCATCGTAGACAGAATCGTGAGAGCGGAGGTGAGGCGGCTGCGCGCGCACACACACACACACACACACACACACACACACGTCCCTCCCCCTCCCTCCCTCCGTCCCTCCACCGACACTAACTAGGAAGCAGGGCCCCAGGAATCCCAGTCACAGGAGCAGCCCCTGAGGCAGCCTTCCAGTCCAGTCGCACGGCAGTCTCCTGCTGTAGAGCGTATCGTGTGTCTTGGCACTTAGTAGGTCATCTGTGATGTCTTGCCACCTAGTAGGTCCTCTGTGAATGGCCACTGAATTCAGTTTATAAGGCCTGATGTCATAGCCGAATCAAATAAATGGGTAGGCTACTTTCATGGTTTTAAAACTTAAGAAAACAGAAGTCCCAAGAGCTTTAAGTTTCCTTAGGGTGTTAGTGAATTTAAAGCTATAGATGTAATTATATGGTTTTAACAAAGTCAGTCGGTAAAACTGTGTTCTGATCTTTTACTAAGTTAGAGTAATTGTCTTCCCATCAGTGTGTCTTTTCCTGATTTAAACCGTAAATGGTCAGTCCATCTCCTGACCTTCAGCCTCATGTCCCCTTTTATTTTACTGCCTATAAGTTTTTTTTAATATACTGTGCGTAACACTCTAAATAAAAGACGTGCAGGATCACCCCCATAGTGTATCGAATGCTTTAAACCCATCCTCAGATAATTTCTTTCCTTTCTTGTTAGGGATAGGAAATTACCCTCTTTATCAATCTTTAGGACTGAAGCATCGATATGACTGTGTTCCTCCTAACGCCTAACCGGGCAAAAGCCATTCATAAGTCTGCTCTGATTTTTATTTAAATGCAAGGACTCAGGCCAAAAAGAAAAGTGCCTGAGTATTTTTAGGCTCATGGCGGGTGACCTTGGCCTGCTTTCTGAATCTTACCTGTGAAGTGGTGTGGAGTCTGGAGCCCCTGCCCAGCAGCCAGTGGTGCCCAGGTCCACTGGCCCTGCCCGTGTCACGCGTGTGAAGACCCCCAGTGCCCTGTCCTCGGGGCTGACGCCCAGCTGCAACCACCAGGCTTTTACCCTGTTTCCCTAGCCTTAACACAAAGGCTTTCCTTTTTCTACTTGAACTTAATACCCATTACTAGTTTTCCGAAGGGCTTTAAGTGGCTTAGGAATACATCTAAGCTTTCTATTGTTTTTTTTATGTGCCTTTTGAAGATCATAAGAAATCCCTGTATAATTGTAAGGACCAAGGACCACATCCATCCATTATAAAGGATGGACTCCTTTACAATGATTAAGGGTCATGTTAAAGGAGGATGCTATTGATATGGAAAAACAATATATTGCCAGGAGAAGCCAATATAAAGTGTCATCCTTTGTGTGAAAGTGACTCGCACATGCAAAGCAGAGTCTAGAAAGACTTGCACCCCAGTATTGACATGGCTGTTTCCGGGGACGTGAGGACGTGGGGAGTGCCAACACTCATGCGTGTTCCCACGCCCCTGTTTGAGTGTGTGTTACTGTCACATGAAAGAAGAAAGTGATTGGCTTGTCCTGGAAGTTCATCAGGTGAGCAACACAAATTTCACTGTACTATGAAATAGGTCATTGAGGAAAATAAAGACGTAATTAAAGTTTTCTCAAGTTGCCCATCTTGACTTTTTTCCTCATTAATTATTTTCCACCAAATATGTTGAAGCTGAAAACTGGGGACAAAGACCAGTTTTTAGCTTCAACACATTTTTGTTAGGAGAAGGGTATACATCAGCGATGCATGTGTCAGCTGTGATTTGGCTTATTTATATGACGAATATCACACTAGCTTTTAGAAGAGGAACATCTGTACGTTTAGACTAATCAACAAATAAAATACTTTTGGTGCCACTAATTCTAAGTGAAATGGTTTCCCCTTGACCTTTAGTAGTTCAAAAGAGAGTCATTTATCATTATTAAATATTAACAATCAACTGTGTCTAGTATAGAATATAAAGCATTCTCTGACCCTAGCTGTCAAGCATCAATTTATGATCACAGTTAATAGATAACTATTATATCACAGGATGATTGAAGAACCTAAGTTGTTCTAGAGGAGCTTTTAAAAGAAATGTACAATTAGCATGATTAAGATGACAGAGTAATTTCCTTTTTAACCTAAAAGCAAGCTATGATGTCAGAAGCGTTACCAACACAGTATCATTCAAGACAGACTTTGAAAAGGATTCCCCTCCTCCCTCCCATCTCTTTCCTGTGCGCGCCACCCCCTGATTGTGCACCAGCCAGAGTTTCCATGGTCAGGATGGGGAAGAGAATCTCCAAGCTGACCACCGGCATGTGGTTGCCTCAGGCCTGAATCCTAAAGCGCGTACATCAGAGAAGCTCTATGCTCTCTCTCTCTTTCCTAAGGACACCTTGTTACAGTAATACCTCAAACCCTGTCCACTTATAAAAGGCTTTCAAGTAGAAAACAGGACATAAATGTAATTTATTTCACTGTATTATAGTTGATTATCCTCTGTTATTCTTAATATATGAACTTCATAGAGAAAAGAGAAAAAATAATCTAAGCATAGTGACCTTTTAGTTTTGCTGTTTATTTGGACTTCTCTCCCATGTAAAACAGTTATCTGATAGTTATTAGAAACCAAAGTACAATGGTAAAAAAACCTAAACCGTTCAAGAGATTATAGCTACATGAAATAGCTACTATTACACTTCCTGTTTTGAGTTGTATCTTTCATATATTAATATTTTGAAAATAGAAAACCAAGCCAGACATAGCCAGCCAATGTTTCTTGTGTGCATGGGGCTAAGTTGCTTCAGTCATGTCCAGCTCTTTGCAATGCTTTGGACTGTAGCCCTCCAGGCTCCTCTGTCCATGGGGATTCCCCAGGCAAGAATACTGAAGTGGGTTGCCATGTCCACCTCCAGGGGATCTTCCCGGACCCAGGGATCAAACCCAGGTCTCCTGCGTTGCAGGAGATTCTTTACCATCTGAGCCACTAGTTGTTGTTATTCACTGTATAGTACCTGAAAGATTTTCTTTCTAAGGTTCATTTTAAAAGTTGACTTATTTCAGCTTCCCACGTGGGGCCTCCCCTCCTCTCGTTTGCAGGTCCATCGGCTGGTGGTCGTCAATGAAGCTGATAGCATCGTGGGAATCATTTCCCTGTCCGATATTCTGCAGGCCCTGATACTCACCCCCGCAGGTATAAATGCTAGTGTCTGACCTTCGCTGTAAGTACATGGCAGGGGGTGGGGGTGAGCAGTAAGCCCTTCCCTAGCACCTGCCAGCCACAGCCTTCTCTACAGTACTTCATCAGGCATTTTCATTTTTGTTGTGGTTTTGAAGTTTCACTGTCCTACTTGAGAGAGAAAAGTTTATAGAAAGTATTCTGACCTAAGAGCATCCTATCAACACCCAGAGTGCTTCAGTAATCAAGGACTCATTGCCGTGTTCATCATAACCTTTTCCTTTAAAAAGAGCTCCACAGTTTCACTTTGTTTTCAGGGCTGCTAACTGGAAATCAGGAAGGAAATTCTTTGGGATCTATCTATTAAAACCATCCTTGGGTTCAAGCAGCCCTGGGTTGGGAAGAACACCTGGAGAAGAAAATGGCAACCCACTCCAGTATCGTTGCCTGGAGAATCCCATGGACAGAGGAGCCTGGCAGGCTACAGTCCACAGGGGCACAAAGAATTGAACACAAATGAGTGACTAACACTTTCACTTTCACCCTTCCAAAAGAACTTAGTAGTAGTGAGTATATAAAACAAATGAGCTGCACAAACTTTTCCATTAATAGTGTATTAATAGTTATTTTGGAGAAGGCTGTGGCACCCCACTCCAGTACTCTTGCCTGGAAAATCCCATGGATGGAGGAGCCTGGTGGGCTGCGGTCCATGGGGTCGCTAAGAGTCGGACACGACTGAGCGACTTCACTTTCACGTTTCACTTTAATGCATTGGAGAAGGAAATGGCAGCCCACTCCAGTGTTCTTGCCTGGAGAATCCCAGGGACGGGGGAGCCTGATGGGCTGCCGTCTATGGGGTCCCACAGAGTCGGACACGACTGAAGCGACTTAGCAGCAGCAATAGTTATTTACATTAACTGCCAAATGACATTTGGTGACTAAACTCATTTTCTCCCAGATTCACTCTAACAAACCCTCAGGTCACAATCAGGGAGCCTGCAAGACTTGGGAGGGGTCTTCAGAAGAGAGAAGCTGGTGTTTCTGCCATGCCACATGTTTACTAGATGGGTCCTAAAACAACCACCCCCCCCCACCCGCCCCCCTGCCCATCTACTGTACTAAGCATTTACAGACAGCCCAGCCTCAGGCCTCACAGATCAAGGCCAAGGCCTGAGAGTAAATGATGTGCCCTTTGAACTCTTCCAAGTTAAACATTAAAATTTGCGTTTGCTGGGGTATTGATTTTTCTTTAGTTCAGATATTAATCAGACTAGCTACGACTAGTATTTACAGTTGGCCTGTAAGCTGAAGATACCCGCCCTAAAGGAACCCCCACCACCAGTGGGAAGCAGACCCCACTAAGCCAGGAGGGCGGGGGGCAGGGGCGTGGCCCTGGAGGGTGGGGACATGGCCCCGGGGAGGAGGGGCTCTCAGAGCTGCAGCAGCACCCGGCCGGTGTCGGAGAAGTCCAGGGGCCCAGCCTACGTATGCTGAGTCAGAACCCCTCGAGATGGGGCTTGCCGAAGTCATTTTCAAATCTCAGACATTAGAAAACTTCGTTTTAAAGACAAGTTTGAGTACAGCATTAGAGGTCAACGTCTGCACACACCATGAGCAATCAGCCTATAAGTCCACCCACCATCATGCAGCTGACCCCTCCCCCATGTCAGCCCCCGTCCCCCTCCTTCTGGAAACCAGTCCTCTCTTCTCCATGGGTTTTTGTTGTTGTTTCATTAGTTTTGACTCAGGGTTTTTTAAGATTCCACATATGAATGAAATCATATGGTATTTATCTTTTCCTATCATACTCCATGCTGAAGTAAGTGAACAATCCGTCCACGTTGTCAAAAATGGCAGGATTTCATTTTTTTTATGGCTCATGATAATCTCTATAGTCATGAAATGAGAAAAGAACTAAAAGAGTGTGAGATCGTCCATAGCATTACTTACAGTAACCTAAAACTGGGAATAACCCAGACATCTTTGAGCGCAAGAATGGACAGACTGCATTCTGTCCGTTGAGAGAATGGATGGATGATGAACGCACAGTTGTATCTGACAGTGGACGAACCTCATAGACAAACCATAAAGTGAGGAAGCAGGACCAGTGTGGAGAGTGTGGTTCCACTGGTGTACAGCTGACCCTTAAGCAATATGAGTCCACTTCTACGTGGAGTTTTTTCAGTAGTGAAGACTGCAGTCCCACGTGGCCCATGGCTGGTTGAATCCACAGAGGCAGAACCAAGGATGCAAGGTGTGATCATGGGTACAGAGGCCAAGCTGTATGCAGTGCCCTGGCTCCATATGTTCATGGATCAGCTCTACAGCCCCTCCATGCACATTAGGGAAAGGACTCTCCTCCACTCAGGCTCATCCCCACAGCCACGTCACTTGGCACCTTGAGAAAAAGACACCCCTTTTCTAGCTGGCTGGCCCTGGGCCAAGGCACACAGCTTGCCGGGCAGAGTCAGGCCAAATGTCAGCTCCCCTCTGTCCCCGAGGCCAAGATTCTTGGTGCATCACAAATTCACAGTAAGCAATTCTTTATCCTCTCTGTGCCTTGGTATCACAAACCAAAAGAATGAGAATGTTCATCTGGGCTAGTTTAAATTTCCGTCCAGATTGGATTTTTTCAGAAATTCTAAGTCACTGATGCAAGTCAGTGTTAATGAGAATGCAAGGAGGAAACCTGGGCCACAGCTGGATTTGAAATGTATGTTAACACAGAAATAGCATTATGACGGAGAAGGCAATGGCACCCCACTCCACTACTCTTGCCTAGAAAATCCCATGGACGGAGAACCCTGGTGGGCTGCAGTTCATGGGGTCACTAAGAGTCGGACACGGCTGAGCGACTTCCCTTTCACTTTTCACTTTCATGCATTGGAGAAGGAAACGGCAACCCACTCCAGTGTTCTTGCCTGGAGAATCCCAGGGACGGGGGAGCCTGGTGGGCTGCCGTCTATGGGGTCGCACAGAGTCGGACACGACTGAAGTGACTTAGCAGCAGCATTATGAAGACAGGGACAGTCAAATCAAGAGTTCTTTCTAGTACAGTGGATGTGCTGCTGCTGCTGCTGCTGAGTCGCTTCAGTCGTGTCCGACTCTGTGCGACCCCATAGACGGCAGCCCACCAGGTTCCCCCGTCGCTGGGATTCTCCAGGCAAGAACACTGGAGTGGGTTGCCGTTTCCTTCTCCAATGCATGAAAGTGAAAAGTGAAAGGGAGGTCGCTCAGTCGTGTCCAACTCTTAGCGACCCCATGGACTGCAGCCTCCCAGGCTCCTCCATCCATGGGATTTTCCAGGCAAGAGTACTGGAGTGGGGTGCCACTGCCTTCTCCGAAGTGGATGTAACACTGTTTATTTAAGGACGTGCCCTGTGCTCCCAGTATCTGGATTATCCATGAGCCTTGGGGGCAGAGCTCTCTTGGAATGAAGGGAGCACCTCCTTCAGACCAGACAGTGTGGTGGGAGTGTCAGACCAGAGGTCCCACCTGGGCAACCAAGCCTGCTCTCTGCCCGCTCTCCCCTGGAGCTGTGAGAGTATAGGCCAGTTCGCGGCTCCCCTCTGCAGCCTCCGCCCCTTCTATAGAATGAGCAGCTGACAGGCCTCCTGTCCCTGCCGAGATCTGTACCCTGATTGAAACCGCACAGCGAGGCCCCACGCCCAGGATGAGCAGGGTAGGTGTTTATGGGATAATGAGTAAGAGATGCTTTTGAAATCATCCACTATTATGTGAATAAAAGGGCAGTTCAGTTCAGTCGCCCAGTCGTGTCCAACTCTGCCACCGCATGGACCACAGCACGCCAGGCCTCCCTGTCCATCACCAACTCCCAGAGCTTGCTCAGACTCATGTCCATCAAGTTGGTGATGCCATCCAACCATCTCATCCTCTGTCAGCCCCTTCTCCTCCTGCCTTCCATCTTTCCCAGCGTCAGGGTCTTTTCCAATGAGACAGTTCTTCGCATCAGGTGGCCGAATTATTCAATTTCAGCTTCAGCATCAGTCCTTCCAATGAACATTCAGGACTGATTTTCTTTAGGATGGACTGGTTGGATCTCCTTGCAGTCCAAGGGACTCTCAAGAGTCTTCTCCAACACCACAATTCAAAAGCATCAGTTCTTCGGCACTCTGCTTTCTTTATGGTCCAACTCTCACATGCATACATGACCACTGGGAAAACCATAGCTTTGACTAGACGGACCTTTGTCGGCATAATAATGTCTCTGCTTTTACCAGTAGTTATTCTTTTCACTGGATAATGGACACAATTCCCCATTAAGGATACTGATTTGAGTTTCAGCTCTAGTTCATTGCCCGGCTTATCTCGGATGTTTCAAGTGAACTTAAGTATCTACACACGCAACCAGTGAGTCAACAGCTCAATGGCAGTAGCTACAATCTTTTAACCCCTTATTTTTATAGATTGTTAATCTCTTTCAAAGTGAACTGTCTTCTAGTGTCTGATGAGAAAACAGAGAAGCTGTTGTAATAAAAAAGAAAAAAAAGCAGCTCCCCACTCCCAACCCATTTAGAAATATCCTGGCCAGATGAGAGTAGGTGTTAGGTGCCGGTACTGTAAACATGTTACAACGCTTTTTTTTTTCCACCTTTTTTGTAAGTGTATATAACGGAAGTACTTTGCACCTTCACTAAAACTTAAATGTACATTTCTTTAAAAAATTTTTTAGCAGCAAAACCCTCTTCTTTTCAAATTAAACCTTGCACAGTTAGAGTTACAATATGCAGTATGGAACAAAGGCATGCCGCAGCAATGTCAGGGGCGGAGGGCAGTGGAACCTGGATCCACCTGCTTATCACCCACGACTCGTGAGGCTCTGCAGGTGAGGGTAGGAGCCACGGGGTGGAGAATCACCTCTGTGCTCACCTAGGACCGGTGCGATGGCAACATATTTTTACATTTGCTTTGAAACTTCTATTTCCCGTCTCCTGGCAGGTGCCAAACAGAAGCAAACAGAAGCCGAGTGACCCCCCGTGAGCGGAGGAGCCTTCGCAGGAGAACTTGAACAAAGATGCTGGGTCACGCTTTGCCTCATGAACACGGACCGCGATGAACACAGCAAAGGTGGCTGAGAACGTGTGGCATCAGGGTTTAGCGATGGTTTTTTTTTTCCCCAGTGATGTTGACATGAAGCATAAAAAGAGAAAGCTTGTATGTGTTTGAAGATTTCAAGCTTGCATTAAAAGACTGTTCTCAGACCGTCGTCTGAAAGATTTCAAATGCTGTATGTCATTAAAGTGCACTGTGTCCTGCGTTTTTATTCTTTTTCATGTTAAAGAAGTCACTGGTATCTTAACAGGCAGCATGACATAAGGCAAGTTTGTGGCCTATTGAGAACTAGTGCCTTATGTGGGAACAGCGGCCCGTCATCACCGCTGCCCGTGGCTGCCAGAGCGCGTCCTGGCGAAGCAGCACTGCTGAGTGAGCGTCTCTGAACCTTTACCAAATCAGTTTGTTTTCATTCAGTTTGTTGACTAGCTGTAATCTGAATATAAATAATTTACTTTATAAAATTTTAATGATGGTCTTACGTTTAAGTGTTCCCTTCTGAACCACAGTGTAAAACAAGGCTGACTTACAGCAGCTTTATTTATTTTTTACTTTCATGCAGTTTTTTTACACATCTTTTTGGTGGGTAAATTTCACCATACCCATGAATAAACCATTGGTTGCTACTTTAAAAGGGCAGATTTCTCGTCATTTCACTTAGGGTCTGGAAAGGATAAGACTTCTCAGAGAGCCACTGTTGGGTTTTAAAAGCTGACGTTTCTAACAGCCTGTGTGGGAACCTGCTCTGCAGGGCTGCAAACAAAGTGCCCGGAAGATGTCTATTTTTTTTCTTGTGTTTTGACATGAAAATCATGATGTCTGTATGACTGCTGATGCGATTGTTTTGTAAATTTTACTGTGGCATATACAATGTTGTCATATGGTTGAGGAGAAACAAAATGTTTCCTAGTATAAGTGCTCTGAAAATGTTGACACTGTGTGTGTGTGTGTGTGTGTGTGTGTGTGTGTGTGTGTACACACACGAGTATAGTTTGGTTTTTTGTTTTGGGGTTGTTTTTTTTTTCAGATTGAAAACTTAAAATAAATCTTACTATCTGCCATCTTGTTAAAGAAGTTCTTTAAAATACTTTGTATTTCAGCACACGTTAATTAAAATCCTACATGCAATTGCCCACTTAGATCTTTCTCCCCAAATAAAGGAGAACATGCATTCTCCTATCCTTTTTTTAAATCAACAGGAAATAAAACCTTAATGATTTGATTCATAAACTTTATCTCTCTCCATTATTAAATAAAACATTTCATTTAAAATTTCCATGCATATTTTATCATGCTAGGGGTCAATTTTTTCATCTAATAGGCCAAATATGAAAGAGATTTTGCATGTTTTCCCCATAGAAACAGTAGTGTTTGTGATTTAGGCTAATGGTAAATCTTGGAGAACAATCAAATATCAGAGAAAGTTAAAAAAAACTACCTGGTAATAAACCTGACCAAGGAGGTGGGAGGCTTATACACTATGAACTATAAAACACTGATAAAGGAAATTAAAGATGATTCAAAAAATGGAAATATATCCCATGCTCTTAGACTAGAAGAATTGACATTGTTAAAATGGCCATGTTACCCAAAGCAGTCTATAGATTTAATGCAACCCCTGTCAAGTTACTCATGACATTTTTTTTTACTAGAACAAATATTTTACTAGAACTAAAATAATACTTAAATTTATGGAAACATGAAAGACCCAGAGTTGCCAAAGCAATACCAAGGGAAAACCAAAGCTAGAGGCATAACCCTCCTAGACTTCAGACTCTACTACAAAGCTACAGTAATCAGAATAGTCTGGTATTGGCAAAAAAAAAAAAAAAAAAAAAAAGACATAAATCAGTGGAAGAGAGTAGAGAGTCCAGTAATAAATCCACACACAGTCTTCAACCGAGGAGGCAAGAATATACAACGGAGAAAAGACAGTCTCTTTAAGAAGTGGTAGGGAAAGCTGGACAGCTGCATGTAAATCAATGAAGTTCAAACACACCACACAATACGCAAAAATAAACTCAAAATGACTTAAATACAAGACATGACACCATAAAACTAGAACATGGGCAAAGCATTCTCTGACATAAATAGTACCAATTTTTTTTTTTAGGTCAGTCTCTCAAGACACAAAAATAAATAAATAAAGGGGACCTAGTAGAACATACAAGCTTTTGCATACCAAAGGGAACCATAAATGAAAAGTCTATGGACTGGTAGAAAATATTTGCCAACAATGTGATCAACAAAGGCCTAATTTCCAAAATAAACAAACAGCTCATATAATTCAATAACAATCAAAAAATGGGCAGACAACCTAAGCAGACATTTCTCCAAAGAGGACGTACAGATGGCTTGAAAAGATGCTAACCATCACTAATTATTAGAGGAATGCAAATCAAGACTACGATGAGGTATTGCCTCACCCAAGTCAGAATGGCCATCATCCAAAAGTACAAAAAATGCCTGAGACGGTGTAGAGAAAAAGGAACTCACACTGTCAGTGGGGATGCAAGTGGTGCAGGCACTATGGAGAACGGTATGGAGGAGCAGTAACGAAAAATAGGGTTGCCATATGATCTTGCAATCGCATCCTGGGCATATAGCCAGAAACTCTAATTAGAAAAGACGCATGTGTCCCAGTGTTCATAGCAGCACTATTTCAATAGCCAAGACACTGGAAGCAGCGTAAACATCCATCAACAGATGAATGGGTAAAGAAGATGTGGTACAGCAGAACATCACTCAGTCAAAAAAAATGAAATTACGCTATTTGCAGCAGCATGGATGAACCTAGAGATTATCATAAATCAGACGGACGGACAAATAATAGCATGATACCACTCATATGTGGGATCTTTTAAAAAAGATACGAATGAACTTATTTACAAAACAGAAACAGACTCACAGAAAATAAGTGCATGGTTACCAAAAGGTAAGGGGTGGGGGTGGAATTAGGAGTTGGGGATTAACAGATACACTACTATATATAAAATAGATAAACAACAAGGACCTACTGTATAGCACAGGGAACTATATCCAGTATCTTGTAAGAACCTACAATGCAAAAAAACCTAAACCAAGTATAGGTATGTATGTGTGTATAGACATATATATATATATATATATATATATATATATATATAACTGAATTTCTTTGCTGTATACCTAAAACTAACATTATTAACTATACTTCAACTGGGGCTTCCCCAGTGGCCCAGACGGTAAAGCATCTGCCCGAAATGCAGGAGACCCAGGTTCGATGCCTGGGTCAGGAAGATTCCCTGGAGAAGGCAATGGCAATCCACTCCAGTGCTCTTGCCTGGAAAATCCCATGGACAGAGGAGCCTGGTAGGCTACAGTCCATAGGGTTACAAAGAGTCGGACACAACTGAGCGACTTCACTTTCACTTTTTCATACTTCAATTAAAAAAGGAAAACACTTGGAGAAAGGGAAAAAGTCACAAAGCTGCCAGAACAGTTTTGAAACAAAGTGTGCATCCTCGGTCCAGCCTTGCTCGTGCAGCACAGGCACGTGTGCGCAGACGGCACACAGTGTGAAGGAGGCATGCTCTGCGTCCTCTGCTTCAGAAGACAGTTTGGGTTCTTAAAAGAACCATGCCTCTTCCCACGAGGCACACTCATGTCCTGCAGCTCTCTGACCCACCCCCGAGTGCACTTTTTCTGAGGGTTTTGAGTTGTATAGTCGGGGCCAAGCACATCAGGGTGTGGAGCCTGAGGAAGCAGCCCCGTCTAGTGGTCAGGCTACAAGTAACCAAGTTCCATTATCCTTCGGTTTCCATCTAAGTGTTATTTGTTCCCAGCAAATGACCAAGTAAACATGGATTACAGTAAACATGTTTCTGGGTGCCCTTCTAGAAACGAGGAAAAGTGGCACTTGAAGGATTCCGAGGGGAAACATCTTAACAATTTGAGAGATGGAGCTCACCTTGGAAACCTTTGTACCAAGAGGCTGACAGCACCTCCAGAGACTGGTATGAACAAAGGTGACTAAGGTGAAAGCAAGAGCATGTCGGAAACGCCGCGTCTGTTCCAGAAACAGAGGGCATCTGTTCTACTTTGTCTTCTAATCTCTAAGAAAAACTTACAGATGTGTTGAGCTGATAACATTTCTCATGACTGTCTTAGAGAGACATCTTTGCATGAACAGACAGTCCACTTAGACCACTGGTTCTCAATCCAGAGAGATTTCCATTCTGGAAGACATCTGGCAGAGGGCAGATGTTTTAGCTGTCACCACTGGGAGTAGAGAGAGGGGCTGCGTGTCACAAAACACACCTCACTGCACACGACAGCCCCCATGACAAAGAGTATCTAGCCCAAGATGTCTGTGGTATTGAAGCTAGAAACTCTGCCCTAAAAAATCAGTATTTTCTTGGTATTTTGATGATATTTGTTACTTCCTAACTGAATCCACCTGTCTTTGGAAGAAAAACCCAGCAGGTAGCCTTTCTGGGAGAGGAGACAACCAAAATAATACACAGGTGAATTCCATGGGTCCACATGACCCTCATCACAATTTCCTTCTGAAGCATTTTCACCAAAAAAGTGAATGTTGCTTGCATAATATCAAGCGCTCTAAAGGGGAAAGTGTTACCCATAGGGAAATGCTTGGAAAGTCAATTGTGCTCAGTTATCTTATTTTCATAAAGAAATGTAGAACAGGCTCCAAAATTGTTTTTCACGTAAAAAATTTTACATGTGAAAATGTTAAAAAAAAATTTTTTTTCACCTGTAAAGCTGACAGAATAAGTTCATGTGTGGAGTACAGTTGAAGCAACTTCACCTGAAATTCCATCTCAGTGTGTGTGAGTCACACCATCTCACTTCTTGGACTAAACGCGCTGCATAGAACAATCACTCAGCTCTCAAAGCAAACTGAGGTTCCTACCTGCAGGGAGAAAATCAGACGCCCAGTTCTCTCTAGACATCTCTGCGCCAGAAGGGGGCCGACCTCCACACCTCACAGGTCAGAACCTGAAAACTCACTGAGACGCCAGGACTGACCTTAATTCTGTAGCTCCCTCCCTGGAACACCTGCATCCCCATCGCCAGGTTTCCTTGGTGACCAGAGCCCCAAGGATGCCTGGTTCTGGCACACTGAAGACAAAGGCCTGGGGTCAGGGTCATTCCTACCCGCCAAGGTCCTACCCACTCAAGCATCCTGCCCCTCCCACTTCTCCCCGGCCTTCAGGACGGCAGAGAACCTGGGCCAGCGCTCCTGGGGGCCCAGAACTCATTGGCCACAGGCCGGGGGAAGGGGCCTTGCTCATTCCAGTGACCCACTGGTCCTGGGAGCACGTGAAAGAGAAATGCATTCCACCATCCGGGGGCAAAGCCGCCCCCTCCCAGCTGGGGCCTATTCCCTCCGCCTCCTCCTGGCTCCAGGGCCCAGGGTCCAACACCCAAGGCCTCGGTCTCCCGCATCCACACACCTGAGGCTCTGGCCACCCTCTCAACTCACTGCCCGTGTCCAGGCTGCCCGATTCGTGGGCTCAGTGGCTGGGGATGGGAGATACAGGGCCTCCCTGCAGGGAGCGGCACCCCCCACCCCCAGTCACCGCCTGGACACCCCCACCCACACCCCGACCATTGCGCGAAGACACACTGGAAACCTCTCGCCTCCCATTCCATCCCTCAAAGACGTGACACAACGGCAGCGTTCCTGACAGCTTCCGGGTGCAGTCAGGTCCATAAATTGGAAAAGGTGACCATTCCAACATTCATCCATCACAGTGATCACGCTGCTATCTTCACCCAAACCTCTGATCACCTCATTTCACTGATCAGAAACCATCAGGCCCCTACCCCAACCCCCCACAGCCTGCGGGATCCAGCCGGGCCTCCTCAGTGGGGATGGGGCCCCACCCACACCTGTCCACCTGGAGACGGTCAGCTCTCTCCAGGCTCTCACCAAACGCTGCCTCCTCCGTGAAGCCTCCCAGGACTTTCCGTGCCCACGAACAGCCACCTCCTGCCTCCCTGCCTCACTTGACTCAGGATACACTGAGCGCTTGGTGTCTAAGTTTCTGCAGTGTCCTGCCTCCTTTCCAGAAAGCAGGGAGCAGGCTTGGGCCCACCTGAGGTCCACAGGCTGCTATAAAAATCCCTCAGGGCTCCTAGCCCGGTTCCCCTCTGCAGAGTCACTGAGAGGGATGAATACACGTGTGCACAGGGCTAGGGGGAAGGGCACTCCCAAAAGCTCAGCTCAGTTCAGTTCAGCTGCTCAGTCGTGTCTGACTCTTTGTGACCCCATGAATCGCAGCACGCCACGCCTCCCGGTCCATCAACAACTCCCAGAGTTCACTCAGACTCACGTCCATTGAGTCCGTGATGCCATCCAGTCATCTCATCGTCTGTCGTCCCCTTCTCCTCCTGCCCCCAGTCCCTCCCAGCATCAGAGTTTTTTCCAATGAGTCAACTCTCCACATGAGGTGGCCAAAGTCCTGGAGTTTCAGCTTTAGCATCAGTCCTTCCAAAGAACACCCAGGGTTGATCTCCTTCAGAATGGACTGGTTGGATCTCCTTGCAGTCCAAGGGACCCTCAAGAGTCTTCTCCAACACCACAGTTCAAAAGCATCAATTCTTTGGCACTCAGCCTTCTTCACAGTCCAGCTCTCACATCCATACATGACCACAGGAAAAACCATAGCCTTGACTAGGCGGACCTTAGTCGGCGAAGTATATCTCTGCTTTTCAATATACTATCTAGGTTGGTCATAACTTTTCTTCCAAGGAGTAAGTGTCTTTTAATTTCATGGCTGCAATCACCATCTGCAGTGATTTTGGAGCCCCCCAAAATAAAGTCTGACACTGTTTCCACTGTTTCCCCATCTATTTTCCATGAAGTGATGGGACCAGATGCCATGATCTTCATTTTCTGAATGTTGAGATTTAGGCCAACTTTTTCACTCTCCACTTTCACTTTCATTAAGAGGCTTTTTAGTTCCTCTTCACTTTCTGCCATAAGGGTGATGTCATCTGCATATCTGAGGTTATTGATATTTCTCCCGGCAGTCTTGATTCCAGCTTGTGTTTCTTCCAGTCCAGCGTTTCTCATGATGTACTCTGCATAGAAGTTAAATAAGCAGGGTGACAATATACAGCCTTGACGTACTCCTTTTCCTATTTGGAACCAGTCTGTTGTTCCATGTCCAGTTCTAACTGTTGCTTCCTGACCTGCATACAGATTTCTCAAGAGGCAGGTCAGGTGGTCTGGTATTCCCATCTTTTAAGCTCAAGGACTATGTAAAGTCAGGTGCAGATGCTATCACGGTCGCCTGGGTCCCTGGGAAGGTAACAATACCCTATTTGTCTCTCTGATCGCTTATCCTGGCGAGTCACTGGCACCTAGGAGGTGCTTCCTGAATGTTCCTCCGACGTTTGATGAATGGTTGGTAAAGGCCAATACTCCACTAGGATCATGGGCTGGCTCACAAGAGCTCTTCCCTCTAAACTGCGGGTTTCCTTGGTAAAGTTAGAGAGATACCACAGAAGATGGAGCACCATCCACACAGTCAGAGGCAGCCTCTCCTCTGCCTTGACAGTGAAAGGCAGTTTCAGTCGCTAAGGCGGTTAAGTCGCTAAGTCATGTCCAGCTCCTTGAGACCCCAGGGACTGTAGCCCCCCAGGCTCCTCTGTCCATGGGATTCTCCAGGCAAGAATATTGGAGTGAGTTGCCATTTCCTTCTCAGGAAATGAGTGAGTTGCCTTGGCTCAGTCGTGTCTGACTCTTTGCAACCCCATGGACAATATAGTCCATGGAATTCTCCAGGCCAAGATACTGGAGTGGGTTGCCGTTTCCTTCTCCAGGGGATCTTTCCGACCCAGAGATCAAACCTGGGTCTCCCGCATTGCAGGCGGATTCTTTACCAGCTGAGCCACCAGGGAAGCCCCTCCTCTCCCTTGCTGCTGCTGCTGCTGCTAAGTCGCTTCAGTCGTGTCCGACTGTGGGACCCCATAGACGGCAGCCCACCAGGCTCCCCTTAAGCTGCAGCATTTGAGGGCCGACATGGGCTTCCCTGGTAGCTCAGATGGTAAAGTGTCTGCCTGCAATGCAGGAGACCTGGGTTTGATCCCTGGGTCAGGAAGGATCCCCTGGAGAAGGAAATGGCAACCTACTCCAGTACTCTTGCCTGGAAAATTCCATGGATGGAGGCGCCTGGTAGGATCCATGGGACTGCAAAGAGTCGGACACAACTGAGCAACTTCACATGGAGAAGAAAATGGCAACTCACTCCAATATTCTTGCCTGGAGAATCCCATGGACAGCGGAGCCTGGGGGGCTACAGTCCCTGGGGTCTCAAGGAGCTGGACATGACTTAGCGACTAAACCGCCACCACCACTGTGGGGGTTCCAGAAGAAGCTGTGGAAGGAAGGATCCTGAGGATAAGGGCCTTCCTCCCTTTCCATCACAAAGGGCACTTCCTTATCAGAAGGGCGGATGCGGGTGCTCCTGGACCCCCAGACAGCATCCAAGGTCAGAGGAGAGGGCTGCCCTCCTGGGACAGGGTATCAGAGGGCACAGCAGTCAGGGGAAGGGAACACAATGGACCCAAGTGAGGGAGAATGAGGAAAGGACACCAACACCCACTCAGAGAGGAAAATGGGACTGTCCTCAGGAGCTGGGAGTGGATGGAACAGACCAGAAGAAGGTGAGTTTAGAGCCAGCGCCTCTCCCCTCCAGAGGAGGTGCAGAGGATCCAGTGAGCTTGCTCCTGACCCCCTGATAAACCGGGAGCGGCCACTTGGTGATATTTTGAGAATTCGAGGCACCATCTTTCTTTGCCCCTTTTCTTCCTGGCCAGCTCAATTTCCAGAAACCAAAAGGTACTGTTAAAGGAACAGCCCCAGATGAGTCCCAGTCGGAAGTGTGGAGTGGAAGGAGGGACACGGCAGCAGGGCGGTTTGCAGGTTTCCAGGAAGCCGGCCTGGAAAGAGGGCCATGTCATCCCTGGAACTTTGCAGAGCCACGGTGAAGAGGAGAGGAGTTTAGTCCTGATCGACAGAGCTGCAGTATTAATTCATTTACTTGGCAACAGCTGAGCTGGGCACAGAGCACTTGCCTGGGCCACACGAGTGACCAGCATCCTTCTGGTCCGCTCCATCCACTCCCAGCTCCCGAGGACAGTCTCGTTTTCCTGTCTGAGTGGGTGCTGGCGTCCTTTCCTCATTCTCCTTCACTAGGGTCCATTGTGTTCCCTGCTCCTCACCCGCTGTGCCCTCCAGTACCCTGTCCCGTGAGGGCAACAAATCCCTTGGGCCCTCCTGGGGGGTGGGGGGTGGTGAAAGAGAGCAGCATTAGGAAGGGTCTTAGGGTTCTGGTTCCAGCTGCTTTCTCTCCCTGGAACCCCCACTCCAGATTCCAGCTCAGCCACAGCTTCAGTCTTGCTGACATCTCACCCTCTTTGGCGAGGGTTTTGACCTGTTTTGACCACATTCTATTAACAGTTATGACCAATACAAATAATAACACAAAGCACATCAGTGGGAGGAGAGCCAGCAAGGAGCTCACGTGTTTCTCCTAAGAGCACAGTCCCCACACACCATCGGGAGCTGGTCTGCATCAGCACAGAAAAGTTCACGGGCCCAAGTTCATATGGCTTCAAATTCGAGGATTTTGAGGTTGGATAACAGTCCTGTCTAGTTCCGAAGCCCATGCCCTGAAAGCTGGTTCTCAACGGCTGTTGTGGGGGGAAAAGCTACATCCTCCAGGAGGGTCTGCAGAAGTCCTCACCCTCAGGACCTGCAAATAGGACCTCACTGGGAAGCAGGGTCTTTGCAGATGTCACCGAGCAGAGTAGGGCAGCCCCTAATCCTATCCTATGGCTGGTGACGTCATGAGACAAGGAGAGGGACACAGAGACAGACACGCGGACAGGCCAGGACAGGTGACAGCAGACTGATGCACGTGACAGCTAGTTTAGTTCAGTTCAGTCGCTCAGTCGTGTCTGACTCTTTGCGACCCCATGAATCGCAGCACGCCAGGCCTCCCTGTTCATCACCAACTCCCGGAGTTCACTCAGACTCACGTCCATCGAGTCAATGATGCCATCCAGCCATCTCATCCTCTGTTGTCCCCTTCTCCTCCTGCCCCCAATTTCTCCCAGCATCAGAGTCTTTTCCAATGAGTCAGCTCTTTGCATGAGGTGGCCAAAGTACTGGAGTTTCAGCTTTAGCATCATTCCTTCCAAAGAAATCCCAGGGCTGATCTCCTTCAGTATGGACTGGCTGGATCTCCTTGCAGTCCAAGGGACTCTCAAGAGTCTTCTCCAACACCACAGTTCAAAAGCATCAATTCTTCGGCACTCAGCCTTCTTCTCAGTCCAACTCTCACATCCATACATGACCACAGGAAAAACCATAGCCTTGACTAGACGGATCTTAGTCGGCAAAGTAATGTCTCTGCTTTTGAACATACTATCTAGGTTGGTCATAACTTTTCTTCCAAGGAGTAAGCGTCTTTTAATTTCATGGCTGCAGTCACCATCTGCAGTGGTTTTGGAGCCCAAAAAAATTAAGTCTGACACTGTTTCCACTGTTTCCCCATCTATTTCCCATGAAGTGATGGGACCAGATGCCATGATCTTCGTTTTCTGAATGTTGAGCTTTAGGCCAGCTTTTTCACTCTCCACTTTCACTTTCATCAAGAGGCTCTTAGTTCCTCTTCACTTTCTGCCATAAGGGTGGTGTCATCTGCGTATCTGAGGTGATTGATATTTCTCCTGGCAATTTTGATTCCAGCTTGTGCTTCTTCCAGTCCAGTGTTTCTCATGATGTACTTTGCATAGAAGTTAAATAAGCAGGGTGACAATATACAGCCTTGACGCACTCCTTTTCCTATTTGGAGCCAGTCTGTTGTTCCATGTCCAGTTCTAACTGTTGCTTCCTGGGCTGCATACAGATTTCTCAAGAAGCAGGTTAGGTGGTCTCCCATCTCTTTCAGAATTTTCCACAGTTTATTGTGATCCACATAGTCAAAGGCTTTGGCATAGTCAAGAAAGCAGAAATAGATGTTTTTCTGGAATTCTCTTGCTTTTTCCATGATCCAGCGGATGTTGGCAATTTGATCTCTGGTTCCTCTGCCTTTTCTAAAACCAGCTTGAACATCAGGGAGTTCATGGTTTATGTATTACTGAAGCCTGGCTTGGAGAATTTTGAGCATTACTTTACTAGCATGTGAGATGAGTGCAATTGTGCGGTAGTTTGAGCATTCTTTGGCATTGCCTTTCTTTGGAATTGGAAAGAAAACTGACCTTTTCCAGTCCTGTGCGACAGCTAGGTGCTTAGTTATGTGTTTGAAATGTTCCGTACTAGTTGTTCTTAAAACTTCACAAACGTTTTACAAAGTTAAAGTTATCTTTCCTTTTAAAGTAGTTTTATCTTAACCTAGACATATTAAAAATTACAGTAAGTGATAGGATATATATAGCTGAGAATTAAAAAAGCAGACAAAGCAGACCCTTGCAATTTTTCAGTGACACAGATTCATTTGACTTCCCGGTACTTCGACATGCCTTCATTAGAAGCAGACTATGCATGCTGCTTCGTGTTATTAGTACATTCAAAGTTGTCACTCAAAAGTAACCATGTTATTGATTCCAGACAACTTAACACAACGTGATGAATAATTTAGGTTTGTTCATTATACGCGTGCACTTGAAAGTTCTATTTATTATGCTATAAATTCGTTGATCCCAATGATCTTTTTTGAAATAGCTTTTAAGAAGCAGAAACAGTTTTTAAAAGAGAACAGAACGAACTTTCCTCTATTATTTGCAAATTGTTTTGGAGAAGAATGCTCCCACCTCTGTTTGTGAAACAGAAATGAAGGTGTAAGAACGTGGGGAGCACACCTTGCAAGGAAGTGAAATGATGGGAAATGGCCACCCTGCCCCACCCCCAAGCTCATCAGCCACCTCCAGCCCTCCTCATGGTCTGTGATCATTTTCAGGTGGGGGGTCACTGATGGGGGAAGCAACCCTCCTCCTCCCCCAGCCCCGTGCTAGAGCCCTGTGAGCCCCCCAGGGGGGGCTAGCCCACAGCCTCGCAGCCCCCATGGTCTGACCCTTCTGATTCCCTGCCCTCCTGGTCCAGCCTAGATCCCACCCAGATACCACCAACCCGACGCCCCTCTCCTCCTGAAAGACTCCAGCCCTGGATGGCCACACGCACTGCGTTGGCTGGCCTCACCCATCACTTCTTCATTTGCTTAGATTTCCATCCCCTGTCATTAATTCAGCTCCCAAACTCTCAGCAAGAAGGACTCGTCTCTTCTCACGGAGTTCAGAAACATGCCATAACCCATCTGTTTCCTTGTCCTTAGGGCCAGCTCTCCTCGGCTGGCCATCCTCCTGCTCAGACTGGACCAGTGACTTTTCTAGGCCCACTGTCTGCCCAGATGCCTGTCGGTGGTATTAGTTCTTCCCCAAACCAACATCTTTCTTTGTTGGTAATATTTAATTTTTGCTTTGTATATTGTAATTCCAGCTCTTTATTTTTCCTTCCTTCTGATTTCCTTGAGTTTATTGTGTCCTTATTCTAAGTTCTTATCCTAAACTCATTAATATTCAGCCTTTTTTGCTGTTCTAATGTAAGCATTTAAGGGTAAAATTTTCCCTTTTATGGCTCCCATAAGCCTTGATTTTAGCGTTTTTTGTAGCCCTTTTATTATCATTCAGTTTAAATATTTTCTAATTTCCTTTTTTATTTCTTTTTGACCCATGACTTATATAGAAGTCTGTTCCCTGTTTCCCAAATGAGTGGGGTTCTCTCTGTTTTTGTTGCTGACTTCCAACTTAACTGCACTGTGAGCAAAGCATATGGCCAAGGAGAGAAATTCTAGAACATCTGTTGGCTTGTTTTATGACACAAGACACAGCTTCATAAGTGGCTTGAGTGTATTTCTTTTCGTTTGTTGAGCGTAGTGTCTGATAGATGGGCATTATACAAGTTTGTTAATTCTGCTCCTCAAATCTTTCCTCTCAAAAAAACACCTTTCCTCTCCTGATTTTTAAAAACTATTTTACCTACCAACTACTGAAAGGTATTAAAATATTCCTATATGATTTCTTTCTCTCCTTGTAGTTTTGTCAAGTTTTGCTTAATATATTTTGCATGAATAAAATGTTATTGCTTATATAAGTTTGGAATCATGATATGTTTCTAGGAATTTAAACCTTTTATAATTATTTAGAGACTCTCCATTCACAGTAATGGTTTTGCTTTAAAACCTAATTTTTTTTTAAATCAATACAGCTTCACAAGTTCTCATTTGGTCAATGTTTGGTGTATCCTTTGCAACATTTGCTTTCAATTTTGTGTATGTTCTAGATGTTTCTCTTGCAATCACCACATGGATAGATTTTTTCAAAATCCATTCTGTCAATTTTTGTCTTCAGAACATTTTATATCCATTTGTTGTAATTACTGATATATTTGTATTTGGCTTTATTTTATGTTTTCTATTAGCATGGCCTTATTTTATGTGTATTTTTTCCCTTTTTTTTTTTCATTCCACTCCATTTCTTACCCCATTTTCTCCTTCTACTATTTGGAATTTTTGCATATTTCAGCACTATCTCAAATAGGTAGGGACTTTTTAAGACATCTAATTATCATACGATTATCTCAACTGAACATAATTAACAAAATCCCTTACTATCACATAATACCCTCTGTTCTCAAACATTCCCAAAGCAACATACATTTAGTGTGTTCAAATCAAGATGTAAACAAGATCCATATATTGGAGTTGGCTAATTTCTCTCTCTGCTTTTTTAATCTGTGTGTGCATGTTAAGTCGCTTCAGTCGTGTCCAGCTCTTTGAGACACTATGGACTGTGGTCTGCCAGGCTCCTCTGTCCATGGGATCCTCCAGGCAAGAATACTGGAGTGGGTTGCCATGCCCTCCTCCAGGGGATCCTCCTGACCCAGGAATTGAACCTGTGTCTCCTGCATTGCAGGAGGATTCTTTACCCACTTGAACTACCTGGGAAGCTGGTTTCAATCTGTAAGAGTTTCTCTACCCACCTCCCTTTCTCCAGGTCACTTGGTTATTGAAGGAATCAGGAAGCTTATCCCACAGATTTCTGCACACTCTGGATTGCTAATGCTTCACAGGGCATCACTTAGTATGTTCCTCTAACCTGACTTGGGGCTTCTTCAGTCTCAGGTTTAATTTTTTAGCAAACACATTTCATAGATAGGACTTGTACTTTCTATTACAAGACAATCAGACATTGTATGTTTCCTGACATGATGCAATTCATCATACAAGTCAGAAAGCAAACACCACTCAGAAATAATAGTGTCAAAAAGCCTCAGAAATATTACACGGATGCTCCAGTCTGGCATAAATACAAAAAATTCACATTCCAGAATTTTTAGTCTTATTTTAGACCATCCATTTTTATCTTCCATTTATTTGAAAATAATTAGAATCATATTAATGGGGCTTCCCTGGTGGCTCAGTGGTGAAGAATCCACCTTCCAGTGCAGGAGACATGGGTTTGATCCCTGATCAGGGAAGACCCCACATGGTGTGGAGCAACTAAGCCTGTGAGCCACAACTATCATGCCTGTGCTCTAGAGCCAGGGAGCCGCAACTACTGAGTCCGCGTGCCACAACTCCTGAAGCCTGCACGCCCTAGGGCCCGTGCTCCAAAACAAGAGAAGCACTGCAAACACGTACCGCAATTAGAGTCGCCCCTGCTCACCACTAGGGGAAAGCCCCTACAGCAACAAAGACCCAGTGCAGCCCAAACATCAATAAATAAAATTATTTTTTAATAAAGAATCACATTTAAAAAGAAATGTTTCTTTTGTGAGAAAGGATAAAAATGTTCCTGTGTTTTCTGTGAAAGAGAAAAGTACGACCACATAATGCTAAGACTTACCAGTCCGTCTTATCAAAGGTCCGCCTAGTCAAAGCTATGGTTTTTCCAGGAGTCATCTATGGATGTGACAGTTGGACCATAAAGAAAGCTGAGCACCAAAGAATTGATGGTTTTGAACTGTAATGTTTGAGAAGACTCTTGAGAGTCCCTTGGACTGTAAGGACATCCTACCAGTCCATCCTAAAGGAGATCAGTCCTGAATATACATTGGAAGGACTGATGCTGAAGCTGAAACTCCAATACTTTGGCCACCTGATGCAAAGAACTGACTCATTGGAAAAGACCCTGATGCTGGGAAAGATTGAAGGCAGGAGGAGAAGGGGATGACAGAGGATGAGATAGTTGGATGGTATTGCCGACTCGATGGACATGAGTTTGAGCAAGCTCCAGGCGTTGGTGATGGACAGGGAGGCCTGGCATGCTGCAGGGTCCATGGGGTCGCAAAGAGTCGGACACAACTGAGCAACTGAACTGAACTGATCAGTCCAGCAGCTAGCATAAACTTCTACTTTTTGCTCTTTGGAGGTAGGAAAATTTAAACATTTTAAAAGATGACGATTTTATAATAATACATATATTTTATTACAGTTTGGTAAAATGGGTTTTAAGTGCCATTTTGAACAATGCACACTATTAAAGAAATATCAAGTTTTGCCCTTGAATTTTGTCCAATATATGTTGAAAATTTGGGTGGCTTAAGGAATTTTTTTCAGCTATATTGAATAGAATCAGCTTACCTATCATACTGCTTTGGCTATTTACAGTTTTTTTCTTTCCAGTTAATGAGACAGCTGAGAGATGAGTATCGAGAGCAGTTGAAAAGAGTTCTGTTCTGATAAACTGGTTTTCAAAGCTGGTTTTTACATATATTCTTTCCAATCAATGCTCTCTTTGCTTTGCTCTCATGAAACTCTCCCTCAAAATGGATCTATATTGACAACAACCCAGGGACAGAAGGAAATAAATGAAAGTTGTCATTCTCTCCACCCCTTTCTACTTTATTCCTGAATATCTCAACTGGGGCTGAAACACCTCCCTTCTGACTCCAGGCTTCAACCTTAACATAAATGCGTCTAAGAAGGAAGAATATAGGAAACCCCAGGGGCTTGTGCTGTTTCCATTAGTCACTCAAGGAGTTCTTCCCTTTTTCTGGCGGCCTTTGGTTGTACGGATTTATCCAGTGATGGTGAGTAATCCTGACTGCCTCCACTATTTACCCAATTTACAAAAATTACTTAATGGGGAAGGGAAATCACAAGTGAAAAAACAACTGCAAGGTAAAATTGCAAAGTGACAATTGTCATAATTTGCTGAATGAAATTCTACTTACACAATCTGAAACTTGAAAAGTCACAGGTTAACCATAATTTCTAAGATAAGCCCTCCACTTTTCCAGAATTTATGTACCCCAGCCCCCTGATATTTTTCAAGACCGCATTCCCTGATATTTTTCAAGGACTGAAAAGACATATTTTTCAAGAGCCGGCCCCTCTGCCCCTCCCTCTGTGAGTATTATGATTAAATACTGACAACAGGCAACTCTGTTCCAAGTTCACTCAAGGACACGAGAGCTCCTGAGAACCAGTCAGTTAGGAAGCAAAGGACTTGCCTTGCGTCCTGGGCTCCTCAGAAAAGCTCCAGGCAGGCTGATCACCTTGGTGACAGGTTCCACAGACAGGAGAGACGGAGGGAGGCCTCCACCCCACACAGCCGGCTCTGGGAGACAGCGCCGCTCCTCTCTGACTGAGTGGGACCCTGAGGGGCCTTCCTGGGGCAGGCCGCCCCCATCCCCTCTGATGGAACACCTCTCTGAAGGACTGGCCTAACACGTGATACACATCTCCTAGGTTGTCCCACAGGTGTGAAAACCTCACCAAATGAAGACGTTAACTACTTGAGGACCAGGAGCACCCAGCTCCCAGGTCTGTGGAGCCCAAGGACTGACCCTGTTAACCCTTGCGACACCACCCTGCGTGACCTCCCCGTCAGCCAGTCAGAGGTTTGTGCAAGAGCTGATCCCAGACTATAAGACCCTCCTTCTGCACTAGGCTTTTATTTTTTATTTTTTAATTATTTAGTTGGCTGCACCAGGCCTGAGTTGCAGCATGCAAGACCTTCTGTAGCTGCAGCCTGCAGAAATGCAGACTGTGAACTCTTCCTTGCAGCATGTGGGGTCTAGTTCCCTGACCAGAGATCGAACCTGAGCTCCCTACATTAGGAGTTTCAGTCCTAACTGCTGGACCACCAGGGAAGTCCCTCACTTGGCTTTTTTTTATATATATAAATTTATTTATTTTAATTGGAGGTTAATTACTTTACAATATCATATTGGTTTTGCCATATATCAACATGAATCCGCCACAGGTATACACATATTCCCCATCCTGAACCCCCCTCCCTCCTCTCTCCCCGTACCAGCCCTCTGGGTCATCTCAGTGCACCAGCCCAAAGCATCCAGCATCATGCATCGAACCTGAACTGGCTATTCATTTCATATATGATATTATACATGTTTCAGTGCCATTCTCCCAAATCATCCCACCCTCGCCCTCTCTCATAGAGTCCAAAAGACTGTTCTATACATCTGTGTCTCTTTTGCTGTCTCGCATACAGGGTTATCATTACCATCATTCTAAATTCCATATATATGTGTTAGTATACTGTATTGGTGTTTTTCTTTCTGGCTTGCTTCACTCTGTATAATAGGCTCCAGTTTCATCCACCTCATTAGAACTGATTCAAATGTTTTCTTTTTAATGGCTGAGTAATACTCCATTGTGTATATGTACCACAGCTTTCTTATCCATTCATCTGCCAATGGACATCTAGGTTGCTTCCATGCCCTGGCTATTATAAACAGTGCTGAGATGAACCTTGGGGTACACGTGTCTCTTTCAATTCTGGTTTCCTCAATGTGTATGCCCAGCAGTGGGATTGCTGGGTCATAAGGCAGTTCCTATTTCCAGTTTTTTAAGGAATCTCCACACTGTTCTCCAAAGTGGCTGTACTAGTTTGCCTTCCCACCAACAGTGTAAGAGGGTTCCCTTTTCTCCACACCCTCTCCAGCATTTATTGCTTGTAGACTTTTGGATCGCAGCCATTCTGACTGGCGTCCTCACTTGGCTTTAAAATAAAAAAAATGCTTTGCTGAAAGCTTTCGGGGAGCTTCGGGCTTTTTAGAGCGTGAGCCGCCCGTCTCCTTGCCTGGCCCTACAGTAAACCTATCTCTGCTCCAGCCTGCAATGCTTTGGTGTGTTTGTTCTCACACTCGGGTTCCGCTGCCCCCCAGGTTGCACCCTTTCTGCCTGCGGCACCCGTCTCTGCTGCAGGATCTTCAGCGGCTTATGGCTCCTGTTTCCCTGTGTCTTTCAGCTTCTACCCTGCTTCCAACTTGACACATCTTACATGCAAGCCCTGAGCAGCTGGGACCGCTGAGCCAATCACACAGTACAGTTCACCCTTCGAGCCGGGCTCTGAGCAGGCCACCCTTGGCTCACGTGCTTGTCCTGATCCAGCCACTGCAGGATCAAAACCGTCCCGTCACAGACCATGCCACCCTGTGAAGGAAGAAACCCTCCAGCAGGGCCCTGCGGCCGTGAAAAGCCTTCCAAGGTCTCCCCAGAAAGCAGCTGTGGAATTAAACCGGTGAGCATCCTGGCTGGCCTGCTCAGGAGAGTTGAAAATAAAACTGTCCGTTCAGACTCGATGTTCTAATGTAATGACTTTGATCTAATATTAGTTTAAGTTACTAATGAGTTCCTACATTTCAGCAAATGCTGAGACAAAGCTATACTCCAAATCAGGATGGGCTATTTCAGTTCAGAATTTAGGTGCAGTTAGGTGAAGTTCTGTACGATACACTGTTGTTCAACCGGGGCACAACGCTTATTCCCAAAATTCTCCTGTTGGAATGTTTTTATTGTTTAGTATATGGTATACTAAATGACACATTTGCTTGAACTCTTGACAGCTGGCTAATTTTATGCTTGCATTAATCTTAAAAATTGTAATTCTCATGGAAGGAAATTCACAGCCAAATTTTCTTACACACCATTCAAGCTTCTTTCTTATCGGCACATCACCTTTTTACATTATTTATTTTTTAGCATCCAACCCATTTTGTAAGCTTCCTCTCTGACCCTGACCTTGGTCATGTTCACCATCCCACTAACAATGGAAACTTCTGAACCAAGCCTGGCGCTGCCCAGTTCAGGGAAGACCTCTGTCTAGCACGCTCCAGTCAGATCTCTCTTCCTCCAGCCAAGTGCTGCCTCTAAGGCTTTTCACTGGTTTGTCTCCAGCTGGCTGTTCCCCTCTCCTCTTAACTACTGTAGCTGGTTTTCTTTTCTTCCCAGCCACCATCTTCAAGGTCAAGCAAAAGAGCCCTCCCCACTTTAGAAGTTCTGGGACGGGAACCTTTTCAGCTCATGGAAGCATCTGATACTCCTTTCATGTTTGTTTTGGTTGACTCGCTTTAATTTCAAAAGACTTTGTAGCTAATCTCTCCTCCATCAAAATCAAAGGAAAGTTGGCTTTCCTTGGAGATGAAATCTTTAACAAAAACCACATTAAAGAACAAGTAACACGATATGAACTGATACTATGAAAGAATTCAGAGAAAAGTAGATATCATAGAATAATTTCAAAACCAGACTACGAGGAAAGTTTATATTCAATGCCATCTCATATACTGTATGAGAGAATACACACTGAAGACAGAACCAAGTATTCAATCCAGTCCCAAAAGAGAAAAGAAGGAATGCAAAGTAGAGGGACAAGAAGACAGGCGAAGCCTCCCCAAGCGTTAGTTGGGGAGCCTCACCCAGCCTGTCAGTGGGCTCTGGAGGCACACGGCGGTTGCGTGGCTTGCCAGATTTTATGAGGCAGAGCAGGCGTTCAAACCCTGGGGTATTTACTCAAAACAGAAGTCCTTGCCTTGTTGATAGGCCATTTCTGGAATAAAACTGGCATACCAATTTTGTTTTTTAAAGATGATTTCAGATACAAACATCTCTTGCTAAGGTAGGAGAGTCGGAACCAACTGTATCTTGTCCTCAAGCAAATAAACACCACACTTAATGGTGAAAGGTGCACTGCTTACTCCCCGAGGTCAAGGACGAGACAAGGGTATCTGCTCTCACCACTTCTATTCAGGATCATAGTGCAATAAGACAAGAAAATTATATAAAGCATCCAAAATGAAAAGCAACCAGTAAAAACTGTATGATCATCAACACAGAAAAGCTAATGGACTTCTACAAAAAGATCTACTAAAACCAGTGAGTTTAGCAATGTTTTTGGATAAGAGATCAGTAGTCAAAAGTCAATTGTATTTCTGTATACAAGCAACAGGCAATCAAAAATAGAAAAATTTAAATCCCATCTACGTGGGCCCAGTCACTTAGTCACGTCTGCCTCTTCGCAACCCCGTGGACTGTAGCCTTCCAAGCTGCTCTGTCCATGGAATTTTCCAGGCAAGAATATTGGAGTGGGTTCCATGTGCTCCTCCAGGGGATCTTCCAGATCCAGGGATCAAACCCACATCTCTTGCTTCTCCTACATTGGCAGGCGGGTTCTTTACCACTAGTGCCACCTGGGAAGCCCCCAGTAGGGATGTTCAGTTCAGTTCAGTTCAGTTCAGTTGCTCAGTCGTGTCTGACTCTTTGAGACCCCATGAACCACAGCACGCCAGGCCTCCCTGTCCATCACCAACTCCCGGAGTTCACTCAGACTCACGTCCATCGAGTCAGTGATGCCATCCAGCTATCTCATCCTCTATCGTCCCCTTCTCCTCCTGCCCCCAATCCCTCCCAGCATTAGAGTCTTTTCCAATGAGTCAACTCTTTGCATGAGGTGGCCAAAGTACTGGAGCTCCAGCTTTAGCATCATTCCTTCCAAAGAAATCCCAGGGCTGATCTCCTTCAGAATGGACTGGTTGGATCTCCTTGCAGTCCAAAGGACTCTCAAGAGTCTTCTCCAACACCACAGCTCAAAAGCATCAATTCTTCGGCACTCAGCCTTCTTCACAGTCCAACTCTCACATCCATACATGACCACAGGAAAAACCATAGCCTTGACTAGACGGACCTTAGTCGGCAAAGTAATGTCTCTGCTTTAGAATATGCTATCTAGGTTGGTCATAACTTTTCTTCCAAGGAGTAAGCGTCTTTTAATTTCATGGTTGCAATCACCATTTGCAGTGATCTTGGAGCCCCCAAAAATAAAGTCTGACACTGTTTTCACTGTTTCCCCATCTGTTTCCCATGAAGTGATGGGACCAGATGCCATGATCTTCGTTTTCTGAATGTTGAGCTTTAGGCCAACTTTTTCACTCTCCACTTTCACTTTCATCAAGAGGCTTTTTAGTTCCTCTTCACTTTCTGCCATAAGGGTGGTGTCATCTGCATATCTGAGGTTACTGATATTTCTCCCAGCAGTCTTGATTCCAGCTTGTGTTTCTTCCAGTCCAGCGTTTCTCATGATGTACTCTGCATATAAGTTAAATAAGCGGGGTGACAATATACAGCCTTGACATACTCCTTTTCCTATTTGGAACCAGTCTGTTGTTCCATGTCCAGTTCTAACTGTTGCTTCCTGACCTGCATACAGATTTCTCAAGAGGCAGGTCAGGTGGTCTGGTATTCCCATCTCTCTCAGAATCTTCCACAGTATATTGTGATCCACACAGTCAAAGGCTCTGGCATATGAAGGTTTTAAAAGCTCGATGAGTTAATGCCCATAAAATGCTTAGGCCACAGTCTAACATGTAGTATCTTAAGTACTACCTGTGTGCATGCTCAGTTGTGTCTGACTCTTTGCAACCCTATGGACTACAGTAGCCTGCTAGGATCCTCTGTCCACGGGATTCTCCAGACAAGAATACTGGAGTGGATTGCCATTTCCTACTCCAAATCCCATTTATAACAGCATCAAAATATGAAATACTTAGAATAAATCTGATAAAAGATATATATAGCCCATACATTGAAAAGTACTAAATACTGCTGAGAAATGAATGAAGACTCAAACAAGGGGAGTGATACACTTTGCTGATGGGTCAGAAGACTCAATATTGCTAAAATGTAAGTCCTCCCAAAATTGATTATGGATTCAAAATAATGCAAATCAAAATTCCAGCAGGCTTTTTTGTAGAAATTGACAAACTGAATCTGAAATGCACATGAAAAGACAAAGATCTTAGATCAGTCACAACAACGTTGAAAAATAAGAACAAGGTTAGAGGGATAAAACTACCGTATATCAAGATTCATTTCATCCATAATGGCCACTCAGTTCAGTTCAGTTCAGTCGCTCAGTCGTGTCCGACTCTTTGCGACCCCGTGAATCGCAGCACGCCACGCCTCCTTGTCCATCACCAAATCCCCGTGTTCACTCAGACTCATGTCCACCAAGTCCATGATGCCATCCAGCCATCTCATCCTTGGTTGTCCCCTTCTCCTCTTGCCCCCAATCCCTCCCAGCATCAGAGTCTTTTCCAATGAGTCAACTCTTTGGATGAGGTGGCCAAAGTACTGGAGTTTCAGCTTTAGCATCATTCCTTCCAAAGAAATCCCAGGGCTGATCTCCTTCAGTATGGACTGGCTGGATCTCCTTGCAGTCCAAGGGACTCTCAAGAGTCTTCTCCAATACCACAGTTCAAAAGCATCAATTCTTCGGCACTCAGCCTTCTTCACAGTCCAACTCTCACATCCATACATGACCACAGGAAAAACCATAGCCTTGACTAGACGGACCTTAGTCGGCAAAGTAACGTCTCTGCTTTTGAGAACCCCATGAACAGTATAATGGCCACTATAAAATATAAATTAGTAGATGTGAAAAGAAACAAACCAAAAAATGACCTATAATCAAGAGAAAAGTCACTCAATAAAAGCAGACCTGTGGGACTTCACTGTGGCACAGTGGATAAGAACCCACCTTGCCATGCAGGGGACATGGGCTCGATCCTGGTCCTGGACGATTCCATATGCCTCAGACCAACTAAGCCCATGCACCACAACTACTGAGCCTGCGGTCTAGAGCCCTGGAGCTGCAGCTACTGAGCCAAGGGCTGCAGCTACTAAGGCCAGTATACCTAAGGCCTGTCCTCCACAACAAGAGAAGCCACCGCAATGAGAAGTCCGCACAGTACAATGAAGAGCAGCCCCTGCTCACCGCGACTAGAGAAAGCCCATGCAAAGCAATGAAGACCCAGTACAGCCAAAAATGCATAATTGTTTTTAAAACAGCAGACCTATGGCAAACAGATAGGGAAACAGTGGAAAGAGTGTCAGACTTTATTTTTGGGGGGGGCTCCAAAATCACTGCAGATGGTGACTGCAGCCATGAAATTAAAAGACGATTACTCCTTGGAAGGAAAGTTATGACCAACCGAGACAGCATATTAAAAAGCAGAGACATTACTTTGCCAACAAACGTCCTTCTAGTCAAGGCTATGGTTTTTCCAGTAGTCATGTATGGATGTGAGACTTGGACCATAAAGAAAGCTGAGTGCTTTTGAACTGTGTGTTGGAGAAGACTCTTGAGAGTCTCTTGGACTGCAAGGAGATCCAACCAGTCCATCCTAAAGGAGATCAGTCCTGAGTGTTCATTGGAAGGACTGGTGTTGAAGCTGAAACTCCAATACTTTGGCCATCTGATGCGAAGAGCTGACTCATTGGAAAAGACCCTGATGCTGGGGAAGATTGAAGGCGGGAGGAGAAGGGGACGACAGAGAATGAGATGGCTGGATGGCATCACCGACTCAATGGACATGAGTTTGGGTGGACTCCAGGAGATGATGACGGACAGGGAGGTCTGGCGTGCTGCTGTCCATGGGGTGGCCAAGAGTTGGATATGACTGAGTGACTGAACTGAACTGAACTGATGAATGATTCAGATATTAATTAGCAAAGATTTAAAAATAACTGTGATAAGTATGTTAAAGAACCTACAGAAAACAGGTATATGTTGGGGAGAGATAGGAGAACTTCAGAACAGAGGTGGAAATTATAAAAGGATCAAATGGAAATCCTAGAACTGAAGAATATGTTACCCCCAATATTTTAAATTATTAAATTAAAAATCAGAAAAAAAATAGAGAAAAGAACAAACAGAGGCTTAGTGACTGGTAGAAAACTATCAAATTGCTTAATACGTGTGAAACTGGAGTCCCAGAATAAGAGAAGAGAGTGCATAGGGCAAGAAAATACTTGAAACGTTGGCTGGGAAGTTTTCCAAATCGGATCAGAAATAGTAACTCACAAATCTAAGAAGCTGAGTAAACCTTAAACAGCATTAAAGCGGAGAAAATTACACACAAACATATCACAGTGAAACTCTAAACACCAAAAATAAAGACAAAATCTAAAAAGGAGATGGGTAGCGAGGAACATAGGACATAAAGGAATTAACAAGATGATAGCTGATTTCTCAACAGAAAAAAATGGAGGCTAGCAGAAACTGGAACATCTTTAAATAGTAAAACACACACAGAGACACATAGGCACATACCACTGTCTACCTAAAATTGTCTATCAACCAAAACAACACAAAACTTTCAAAAACGTAGAGGGACAAAATAACATGTGGGAGATCCTTGTAATGATGGGATAGCTCTGTGTTTTGATTGTGGTTTCAGTTACACAAATCCACAAATGCAATAAAATTGAACAGAACCACACACACACACACACACACGTCCACGCACATGTAAAGTTGGTGCACTCTTGAGTTCTGTGGATTGTACAATTTTAATTTCCTGGTTTTGATATCATGCTACATTTATGTAGGATTTACCGTCAGGAGAGCAGTACATAGGACATCTCTGTACTACTTTTTTCAGTTCACTTCAGTTGCTCAGTTGTGTCCAACTCTTTGGAAACCCATGGACTGTAGCACGCCAGGCCTCTCTGTCCATCATCAATTCCTGCAGCTACTCAAACTCATGAACATCGTGTCAGTGATGCCATCCAACCATCTCCTCCTCTGTCGTCCCCTTCTCCTCCCGCTTTCAATCTTTCCCAGCATCAGGGTCTTTTCCAATGAGTCAGTTTTTTTAATCAGGTGACCAAAATATTGGAGTTTCAGCTTCAGCATCAGTCCTTCCAATGAACATTTAGGACTCATTTCCTTTAGGATGGACTGGTTGGATCTCCTTGCAGTCCAAGGGATTCTCAAGAGTCTTCAACACCACCACAGTTCAAAAGCATCAATTCTTCGGCACTCAGCCTTCTTTATGGTCCAACTCTCACATCCATACATGCTGCTGCTGCTGCTGCTGCTACTAGTCACTTCAGTCGTGTCCAACTCTGTGCGACCCCATAGACGGCAGCCCACCAGGCTCCCCCATCCCTGGGATCCTCCAGGCAAGAATGCTGGAGTGGGTTGCCATTTCCTTTTCCAATGCGTGAAAGTGAAAAGTGAAAGTGAAGTCACTCAGTTGTGTCTGACTCCTAGCAACCTCATGGACTGCAGCCCACCAGGCTCCTCTGTCCATGGGATTCTCCAGGCAAGAGTACTGGAGTGGGTTGCCATTGCCTTCTCCCATCCATACATGACTACTGGAAAAACCATAGCTTTGACTAGATGGACCTTTATCAGCAAAGTAACGTTTCTACTTTTTAATATGCTGTCTAGGTTGGTCATAGCTTTTCTTCCAAGGAGCAAGCATCTTTTTATTTCATGGCTGCAGTCACCATTTGCAGTGATTTTGGAGCCCCCCAAAATAAAGCATCTCACTGTTTCCATTGTTTCCCCGTATATTTGCCGTGAAGTGGTGGGACCAGATGGCATGACCTTCGTTTTCTGAATACTGAGTTTTAAGCCAACTTTTTCACTCTCCTCTTTCACTTTCATCAAGAAGCTCTTTAGTTCTTCGCTTTCTGCCATAAGGCTGGTTTTATCTGCATATCTGAGGTTATTGATATTTCTCCCGGTAATCCTGATTCCAGCTTGTGCTTCATCCAGCCCAGCATTTTGCATGATGTACTCTGCATGTAAGTTAAGTAAGCTGTTAATAATCATTTCCAAATAAAAAGTTAAAGAGAGACTGCCCTGGTGGTGCAGTGGGTAAGAATCCGCCTGCCAATCCAGAGGCCATGGGTTTGATCCTGGTCTGGAGAGATACCACATGCTGTGGAGCAACTAAAGCTGCGAGTGCCATCTACTGAGCCTGGGCGCCGCAAGTACCAATGCCTCCCGCCTAGTCAGTGCTCTGCAACCAGAACCACGGCAATGAGAAACGCGGCCCCACTCGCCGCAGAGAAAGCTCTCGAAAAGCAGTGAAGACCCCGGCAGCCAAAAAGTTATTTAATTAAAAATAGGAAAAGAATCCATTTTTTTAAAGTTAAAAGAAATAAAGACAATTTTCAGATAAATGAATGCTGGATTTGTTGCCAGGAGACTACGAGAAATGCTAAAAGAAATTCTTCAGGCAGGAGGCAACTAGGGAAAAGCTTAACTTGACTCGCCAGTCCCTGAGGGCTGCACACAGTGACCCCCTTCCAAAGAGTACAGCATGGAGAGGGAGCAAGAGGACCTCACCTGTGTGGAGGCCGACAGTCGCCACCCCAGACAGGCGATCCAGGACAGCATCCACAGTGGCAGGTCACGTGGGGACGATCCACCTTCCATGAGATGAAAATGGCACTTCGCCTCTGTGGTCTTCCTCCCAAAACCCGCACACCCTGTTCACGTCTGAGACAAACATCAGCCAAATCCCAACTGAGGAACAAGCTACAAAATCATGCCTGAAAGCATACCTCGTACTTTCAAGGTCATCAAAAACAAGAAGAGTCTGAGAAGTGCTCACGTCCAAGGGGAGCCTAAGGAGGCATGACGGGGTGAACTGGGAAAAGTGCATTAGGGTACAACTGGGAAATCTGAATAATGTATGAAATTAAGTAAGAATTAACTAACCTGTATTGATCATTGTAACGAACAGTACCACACTAACGTGGGCTATTGATAATGGGGGAGAGGGAGGAGACCAAGCCCAGGGTATGTGGGAATCCTCACATTACCTTCCCAAACTAAAAGATAGTTTATTATTTTTTTAAAAAAAGACAAGATATAGTAACCAATTGCATCATATGAACTTTATTTAGACTCCGATTTAAACAAACTGTGAAAGAAAATGATAATGGCATTAAGAGACATTGGAATAGTCTGGCTGTTTGGTGGGACTAAGGATTCCTTAATGGGCTTCGTTTTTCAGAGCAAAAACAGCATTGTTTTTTTTTCTTAAAGAGTCATCTTTTAGGGACTTACTTGGTGGTCCAGTGGTTTGAACTCTGCACTTTCACTGTGGGCCTGGATTCAGTCCCCGGTGGAGGAACTAAGATCTCACACACACACACAAAGTCATCTGTCAGAGAAAATACTGAAATAAATGAATTTGAAATGGTATGACATGTAGGATTTACTTCAAAATAATCCACGCGGGTGGAAAATAGTTGGCAGGAAATGGGAGTGTCCACGACTCGGTAAATATGGAATGAAGCAGGGGATGGGTGGTCTGGGGTTCATCACACTAATCTCTCTACTTTTATACATGCTTGAAATTTTCCAAAGGGGGAAAAAAGTTGCAGAAATATTTGTAAAATCTGCCTGTTTTGGATGCTCAGTTTTTTAACATCTCACTATTTGTTAAGGGATATTTACTACTTTATTAGCTAATATCAAGGTGTAATTACGCTGTCATCATTAACAATAGTGGATATGAATTCGTATTTTTAATGCTCTTGTCAATTTTTGTGTGTATTTAGCCGCTAAGTCATGTCTAACCATTTGCGACCTCATGGACTATAGCCCACCAGGCTACTCTGTCCATGGGATTTCCCAGGCAGGAATACTGAAGTGGGTTTCCATTTCCTTCTCCAAGGGAAGTTCCCAACCCAGGGATCGAACCTAGGTCTCCTGCATTGGCAGGCAGATTCTTTACCGCTGAGTCACCAGGGAAGCCCCTTGTCAACTTTTACCTTTTTGGAAAAACGTTTGGTCATTTTTTTGTAAGATATGATTAGATTACCATGTTTACCTTTAACACAGTTGGCAGAGAGCCCACACAAGGAAGAAGTGCAGCCTGTTATTTTTCTTAGTGTATACTTACATTGCATTTTTATTCTCATCAATTCATGGGCTTTTTGAATGGAAAACTTTTATTTTTTTAGGTATTTATTTTAGTTGGAGGCTAATTACTTTACCATATTGTAGTGGTTTTTGCCATAAATTGACATGAATCAGCCATGGGTGTACATGTGTTCTCCTTCTTGAACCCCCTCCCTCCTACCTCCCCATCCCATCCCTCTGGGTCATCCCAGCGCACCAGCCCTGAGCACCCTGTCTCATGCATCGAACCTGGACTGGTGATCTGTTTCATATATGATAATATACATGTTTCAATGCTTTTCTCTCAGATCATCCCACTCTCACCTTCTCTCAGAGTCCAAAAGACTCTTCTATACATCTGTGTCTCTTTTGCTATCTCACATATAGGGTTATCATTACCATCTTTCTAAATTCCATATATGTGTTAGTATACTGTATTGGCAGAGAAGGCAATAGCAGCCCATTCCAGTGTTCTTGTCTGGAAAATCCCATGGACAGAGGAGCCTGGTAGGCTGCAGTCCATGGGATCACTAGGAGTCGGACACGACTGAGCGACTTCACTTTCCCTTTTCATTTTCACGCATTGGAGAAGGAAATGGCAACCCACTCCAGTATTCTTGCCAGGAGAATCCCAGGGACGAGGGAGCCTGTTGGGCTGCCGTCTATGGGGTCGCACAGAGTCAGACAGGACTGAAGCGACTTAGCAGCAGCAGCAGCATACTGTATTGGTGTTTTTCTTTCTGGCTTACTTCACTCTGTATAATAGTCTCCAGTTTCATCCACCTCATTAGAACTGATTCAAATGTATTCTTTTTAATGGCTGAATAATATTCCATTATGTATATGTACCACAGCTTTCTTAACCATTCATCTGCCGATGGACATCTAGGTTGCTTCCATGTCCTGGCTATTATAAACAGTGCTTCGATGAACACTGGGGTACACATGTCTCTTTCAATTCTGGTTTTCTTGGTGTGTATGCCCAGCAGTGGGATTGCTGGGTCATATGGCAGTTCTATTTCCAGTTTTTTAAGGAATCTCCACACTGTTCTCCATAGTGGCTGTACAAGTTTGCATTCCCACGAACAGTGTAAGAGAATTAGAAAACTTTTAAGACCTATGACCATTCTGTGAGATTCAGTTTAGCAGAACTGAGGTAATACGTTCTGTAATTCCTCAGAACCAGACATGTGAAAAGGAATCCATTACAATGTTCTATATACACTGAACAGTGAGGGCCACACTGACGGCCCCTCCCCATTGTGGAAACCCCACTAGGACACCTCTCATCCCAGTCACAACACGTGGCCATGAGTATGCCATGGTCAATCCATATACTACATAGGTTTTTTGGTTTTTTGTCCAGTCACTAAGTCATGTCCCCATGGACTACAGCGCACCAGGGTCCCCTGTCCTTCTCTATCTCCTGGAGTTTGCTCAGATTCATGTCCACTAAGTCAATGATGCTATTTAACCATCTCATCTCTGTCACCCCCTTCTCCTCCTGCCCTCAATCTTGCCCAGCATCTGTCCTTCCAATGAATAT